>NC_141877.1:344101709-344726709 GCF_056163025.1 Triticum urartu
TTGGTGGAAAGAAGATTTGAGTGGAAAGCAACTTGGGGAAGGCTAGAGATCAAGATTCATATGGTAAGGATGGAATATCTTGGCCTCAACACAAGTGTAGGTAGTTCTCTCTCAGCAAAAGTAAGTTGGAAGTGTAGGTTTGTTCTGATGGCTCTCTCCACGAATGAAGAGGTGGTGGAGGGGTATATATAGCCTCCACACAAAATCTAACTATTACACAACTTGCCAATCTCGGTGGGACCGAATTGTTAAACTCGGTCGGACCGATTCAGCAAAGCTAGTGACCATTAGGGTTTTCGGTGGGACCGACTGGATCAAATCGGTGGGACCGATGTGCTAGGGTTAGGGTAAATCCAACACTCGGTTTGACCGATTTCTCAAACTCGATGGGACCGATTTGGGTAATAAGTGAAACAGAGAGTTGGCCAAGCAAACTCGGTGGGGTCGATTGCATATCTCGGTGGGATAGAAATATTGCAATAGGTAACAGAGAGTTTGCAAGCCCATCTCGGTGAGACCGAGATCCCATCGGTGAGACCGAACTGATTAGGATTTTTGGCAGTGGCTATGTCAACTGAACTCGGTGGCTCCGGATAGAAAGAATCAGTGGGGCCGAGTTGGATATTTGGTGTGGGACATATTTGGAAGTGAGAAAGTGGTTGTGGGCTTTGGAGCATATCACTAAGCACTTTGAGCAAGCAAGCCATTAAGCAACACCTCATCCCTTCTTAATAGTATTGGCTTTTCCTATAGACTCAATGTGATCTTGGATCACTAAAACAGAAAATGTAGAGCCTTGAGCTTGGAGCTTGAGCCAATCCTTTGTCCTTAGCATTTTGAAGGGGTTCCACATCCTCTAGTCCATGCCACTTCATTGTTGAACTTATCTGAAACATACTAGGTAAAAGTGTTAGTCCAACAAGAGATATGTTGACATTAATTACCAAAACCACCTAGGGAGCACTTGTGCTTTCACCAGTGCATGTAATATGCCATTATTTCTTTATTGTGTAGTGTAGGTTTTTTCTTATTCATGATGCTGCAGTTATTTTACTGTATATATATCCTGTCTTCGCAGTAAACCGGCCAAACCGTAAAATTACGGTACATGATCGAGCCGTCATGCAATCACGATGTATGATCCGCATCATGGGCCCCATCATCTTGGTCTGTTAGAAGGCCTAAATGTAAACTGGACCACTAATAGATTTGGGCCTTTAATAGGCCGAGTAAACCACCGGCCCTCTTTTCACAAGAAAACTCAATGGGCTTTTAGGAGGCTGAGAAGTAGGTTGGGCCTGAAATGTGTCGAACAGCTCACGGGCCGGCAGCAGCCCGAAATGGACCCCGGCCCATGATTGTGCCAATCAAATCATGGGATTTTAATACGCCAAAATTGTCTCGGTCCTTGTTTGGCCCAATCAGATTATCGGCTGCGAGCAGGCCGGATGCAAACCGGGTCGTAGTTAGGCCCAACTATATGACGGGCTTTTAACAGGCCAAAATTAATATAGGGCCGAAATGTTAAATGGGCCCTTAACAGGCCGAAACTAATGTCAGGCTGAATTACTAAATGGGCCTTTAGCAAGTGGGCCCAAAAGCATAGAGTCCAGTTGACGGGCCGAATCTGATATGGGCCATAATTTAGCCCAAAGCCTCTTAAAGGGCCAGACCTGATCTGGGCCGTAATTTAGCCCACAACGTGGTAGGATTTTAACGGGCCGGATCTCATATGGGCCATTGTTAGGCCCGGAACGTGGCAAGCCATTAATGGATCGGATCAAATATGGGCCGGCATTTGGCCCAAAACATGGCAGCCAGTTAATGGGTCGGCCTACTAGGGTCCTCAAAATCTTGTGGGCCTACAGCTGGGCCGGCCCATTAATGTCGGCGAAATCTCGTGGGCCTTTAGCTGGGCCGTCCCATTACGGTCCATAAAATCTTGTGGGCCTTCACCTGGGCTGGCCCATTATGGCCCGCAAAAATCTTGTGGGCCTTTACCTGGGTCGGCCCATTATGGCCCGCAAAATCTTGTGGGCCTTTAGCTGGGCCAACCCATTATGGTCCGCAAAATCTCATGGGCCTTTAGCTGGGCCGGCCCATTATGGTCCGCAAAATATTGCGGGCCTTTAGTTGGGCCGGCCCATTTAAACTTTATGGCCCACTTTTGGGCCGGTCCATGTGTCAACATATCATAGGCGCATCTCGCCCATTGGATGAGTGACACATGTGCCAACGCGGAGCTGACATGTGTTTCCGTCAGCCAATCAGAATTTTACATGTGGAAAATCTCCATTGGTCCGGGCTGTTAAGGGGTTATCGGATCCAAAACCGGACCTGATAGCTTAACGGCGTTCCGTTACGGTGGATGCCACGTGTCAGTCACCCTTGACGAAAGCACTTCTGTGATGCGTGATTTATCGTCATGGAAGTGGACACTTCCGTGATGATAATGTTGGTGATGTCATGGAACACTTCTACGACAGCACAGGTATGACTATCTTGATTCTGTCATAAAATTGTCATGGATGTACATGCATGACAGAAAACGTGACCTACTGTGACAAACACGTATCATCACGGAAGTGTATTTTTTTGTAGTGAGTGTTGTCTTCAAATTCAGGATGTAAGGGTAGATGATCCTTGTCCAGCAAATAAGTTCATGTGCCCATCTTGGAGTTGATGAGTGATACGTCTCCAACGTATCTATAATTTTTGATTGTTCCATGCTATTATATTATCTGTTTTGGATGTTAATGGGCTTATTTTTACACTTTTATATTATTTTTGGGACTAATCTATTAACCGGAGGCCCAACCCAAATTGTTGTTTTTTGCCTATTTTAGTGTTTCGCCGAAAAGGAATATCAAATGGAGTCCAAATGGAATGAAACCTTTGGGAGCGTTATTTTTGGAACAAACATGATCCAGGAGACTTGGAGTGGACGTCCAGAAACAATCAAGGAGGCCACGAGGCAGGGGGCGCGCCCACCCCCTGGGCGCGCCCTCCACCCTCGTGGGCCCCTCGTTGCTCCATCGACCTACTTCTTCCTCCTATATATATCCATATACCCCACAAACATCCAGGAGCACCACAAAACCCTATTTCCACCGCCGCAACCTTCTGTACCCAAGAGATCCCATCTTGGGGCCTTTTCCGGAGCTCCGCCGGAGGGGGCATCGATCACGGAGGGCCTCTACATCAACTCCATGGCCCATCCGATGATGTGTGAGTAGTTTGTTTTAGACCTTCGGGTCCATAGATAGAAGCTAGATGGCTTCTTCTCTCTCTTTGGATCTCAATACAAAGTTATCCTCAATTGTCTTGGAGATCTATTCGATGTAATCTTCTTTTGCGGTGTGTTTGTCGAGATCCGATGAATTGTGGGTTTATGATCAAGTTTATCTATGAACAATATTTGAATCTTCTCTGAATTCTTTTGTGTATGATTGGTTTATATTTGCAAGTCTCTTCGAATTATCAGTTTGGTTTGGCCTGCTAGATTGATCTTTCTTGCAATGGGAGAAGTGCTTAGCTTTGGGTTCAATCTTGCGGTGCTCGATCCTAGTGACAGAAAGGGAAACTACACGTATTGTATTGTTGCCATCGAGGATAAAAAGATGGGGTTTACATCATATTGCATGAGTTTATCCCTCTACATCATGTCATCTTGCTTAAGGCGTTACTCTGTGAACTTAATACTCTAGATGCATGCTGGATAGCGGCCGATGTGTGGAGTAATAGTAGTAGATGCAGAATCGTTTCGGTCTACTTGTCGTGGACGTGATGCCTATATACATGATCATGCCTAGATATTCTCATAATTATTCGCTTTTCTATCAATTGCTCGACAGTAATTTGTTCACCCACCGTAATACTTATGCTATCTTGAGAGAAGCCACTAGTGAAACCTATGGCCCCGGTCTATTCTCCATCATATAAGTTTCCCATCTACTTTATTTTGCTATCTTTTACTTTCAATCTATATCATAAAATACCAAAAATATTGATCTTATTATTATCATCTCTATCAGATCTCACTCTTGCAAGTGGTCGTGAAGGGATTGACAACCCCTTTATCGCGTTGGTTGTGAGGTTCTTATTTGTTTGTGTAGGTACGAGGTGACTCGCGCATGGTCTCCTAGTGGATTGATACCTTGGTTCTCAAAAACTGAGGGAAATACTTACGCTGCTTTACTGCACCACCCTTTCCTCTTCAAGGGAAAACCAACACAGTGCTCAAGAGGTAGCAAGAAGGATTTCTGGCGCCGTTGCCAAGGAGATATACGCCAAGTCAAGACATACCAAGTACCCATCACAACTCTTATCCTTCGCTTTACATTATTTGCCATTTGCCTCTCGTTTTCCTCTCCCCCACTTCACCCTTGCCGTTTTATTCGCCCTTTTTCCGCTCGCCTTCTTCCCGTATGTATCTTTCTTTGTGTTTCCATGTGCCTTCTATTTGCTTGCATCTTTGCTTGCTAAAAATCTATTGATGTGGATCCACTTAAAGTATTCTACTTGGATCATCTTCGATCCTTATGCGCTCGTGCTGAAACCCCAACTAGCCTAGTTGATGGGAAATCTTTAGATGAGCATGCTCATTTTGTGTGTCACCATTTGTTTGAAAAAGGGATACTCTTATGGGATTAAATAAACAGATTACTATGTTATGCTTGGAATCTTTGTGAAATTTGTGATCTGACTTGTTGCTCTAAGAACCCTAAAAAACACCTCCCCTACCTATGTGAGTTTAATGATAATGAAATCTTATCTTCTTATGCAAAGGGTGTTTATAGTTACTATGATATCGAACAAATTGAAGAATTTGTTGCTTTTAAGGGTGCTTATGAAGTTGCTTCTTTGATTGAAAAGTATGATATTACTCTCTATGAATCTGAAAATCTTGACATACTTAAATATTGCCATGAAAACTATGCTCATAATGTATATGTCAAAGAATTTGTTGAAAGAATGACTGTTGCTTCGGAAGAAAATAATGATATGCATGAATCTATAGATAATTATGATTCCGATGATTTGATTGAAATATCCCTTGATGAACATGATGCTTGCTATTCTTGTGGCCATGATGCCAATATTTATGAAGATGAATTTGCTATAGTTCCTTATGTTAAACATGAGATCGTTGCTATTGCACCCATACTTGATAGTTCCTTCGATGAAAAGCATGATTGCAATGATGTTATCATAAATTCTCTTAATGACAATTGTGTTAATGATATGCAAAACCTCAAGCTCGGGGATGCTAGTTTTGCTATGACTACTATTTGTTATAATGATCATGATTGGGTGATTCTTATTACGAACTTGAAAATTTATTTAAGCCCCATGATGAATATGAGATTGATAATAGTGTTTGCAATATTATTGAAAGTGGGTTTGGAGAGGTTATGACTTTAGTTAGTGTTAATCCCACTATTTTGGAAGAGTGTCAACTTTGCATGCATGTGGATCGTGTTGAAAATATTTTATGTGATAGCTATTTTGTTGAATTTTCTTATGATCCCACATGTAATTATTATGAGAGAGTAAAATATGATTGTAGAAATTTTCATGTTACTAAATTACCTCTCGTTATGATGAGATTGCTATTGTTTCTTTCCGCTTCCTTGCATATGCCAGTTTTTGCTTGCTATGATAATTTTTTGCCTTTAAGATGCCTATGCATAGGAAGTATGTTAGACTTATATGTGTTTATCACGTGTTTCATGATGCTCTCTTTGTGCTTCATTCTTGTCTCTCATGTGAGCATCATTGAAATTATTATGCCTAGCTAGGGGCGTTAAACGATAGCGCTTGCTGGGAGGCAACCCAATTTTATTTTTATTACTTGCTTTTTGTTCCTGTTTAGTAATAAATAATTTATATAGCCTCTGTTTTGTTTGTGTTTTTTGTGTTTAATTAGTGTTTGTGCCAAGTAGAACCGTTGGGAAGACTTAGGGAAAGTCTTTTTGATCTTGCTGTAAAAAACAGAAACTTTAGCGCTCACGAGAATTGCTACCATGTTTTACTGGAGAGTGTTATTTAGTTAATTCTTTTTGAAGATGATTAATAGATAAATTTCTCACGTCCAGAAATTTATTTTAGAATTTTTGGGGTTCCAAAAGTATTCGAAACTTACAGATTACTACAGAATGTTCTGTTTTTGACAGATTCTGTTTCTCGTGTGTTATTTGCTTATTTTGATGAATTTATGGCTAGTAATAGAGTTTATAAACCATAGAAAAGTTGGAATACAGTAGGTTTAACACCAATATAAATAAAGAATGAGTTCATTACAGTACCTTGAAGTGGTGGTTTGTTTTCTTTTACTAACGGAGCTCACGGAGATTTTCTTTTAAGTTTTGTGTTGGGAAGTTTTCAAGTCTTGGGTAAAGATTTCATGGATTATGGAACGAGGACTGGCAAGAGCCTAAGCTTGGGGATGCCCATGGCACCCCAAGGTAAATCCAAGTACACCAAAAATCCTAAGCTTGGGGATGCCCCGGAATGCATCCCCTTTTTTTGTCTTCGTTCATCGGTAACTTTACTTGGAGCTATATTTTTATTCGCCACATGATATGTGTTTTGCTTGGAGTGTCTTGTATGATTTGAGTCTTTGCTTTTTAGTTTACCACAATCATCCTTGCTGTACACACCTTTTGAGAGAGACACACATGAATTGGAATTTATTAGAATACTCTATGTGCTTCACTTATATCTTTTCAGCTATATAATTTTTGCTCTAGTGCTTCACTTATATCTTTTAGAGCACGGCGGTGGTTCTATTTTATAGAAATAATTGATCTCTGATGCTTCACTTATATTATTTTGAGAGTCCTTTAGAACAACATGGCAATTTGCTTTTAGGCATAATAATAACTTTCATACAAGTGCATTGAATACTAAGAGAAGTTTGATACTTGATGATTGTTTTGAGATATGGAGATAGTGATATTAGAGTCATGCTAGTTGAGTAGTTGTGAATTTGAGAAATACTTGTGTTGAAGTTTGTGATTCCCGTAGCCTGCACGTATGGTGAACCGTTATGTGATGAAGTCGGAGCATGATTTATTTATTGATTGCCTTCCTTATGAGTGGCGGTTGGGGACGAGCGATGGTCTTTTCCTACCAATCTATACCCCTAGGAGCATGCGTGTAGTACTTTGTTTTGGTAACTAATAGATTTTTGCAATAAGTATGTGAGTTCTTTATGACTAATGTTGAGTCCATGGATTATATGCACCCTCACCCTTCCACATTTGCTAGACTCTCTAGTACTGCGCAACTTTCGCCGGTACCATAAGCCCACCATATACCTTCCTCAAAACAGCCACCATACCTACCTATTATGGCATTTCCATAGCCATTCCAAGATATATTGCCATGCAACTTCCCATCGTTCCGTTTTCTATGACACGCTTCATCATTGTCATATTGCTTTGGATGATCATGTAGTTGACATCGTATTTGTGGCAAAGCCACCGTTCATAATTCTTTCATACATGTCACTCTTGATTCATTGCATATCCTGGTACACCGCCGGAGGCATTCACATAAGAGTCATATTTTGTTCTAAGTATTGAGTTGTAATTCTTGAGTTGTAAGTAAAAAGAAGTGTGATGATCATCATTATTAGAGCATTGTCCCAGTGAGGAAAGGATGATGGAGACTAGGATTCCCCCACAAGTCGGGATGAGACTCCGGACGAAAAAAAAAGAAAAAAAAAGAGGCCAAAAAGAAAAGAAAAAAGAAGGCCCAAATAAAAAAATGAAATGAGAGAAAAACAGAGAAGGGACAATGTTACTATCCTTTTTCCACACTTGTGCTTCAAAGTAGCACCATGATCTTCATGATATAGAGTCTCTTATGTTGTCACTTTCATAAACTAGTGGGAATTTTACATTATAGAACTTGGCTTGTATATTCCAATGATGGGCTTCCTCAAATTTCCCTAGGTCTTCGTGAGCAAGCAAGTTGGATGCACACCCACTTAGATTATTTTGTGAGCTTTCATACACTTATCGCTCTAGTGCATCCGTTGCATGCCAATCCCTACTCACTCACATTGATATCTATTAATGGGCATCTCCATAGCCCGTTGATACGCCTAGTTGATGTGAGACTATCTTCTCCTTTTTTGTCTTCTCCACAACCACCATTCTATTCCACCATAGTGCTATATCCATGGCTCACGCTCATATATTGCGTGAAGATTGAAAAAGTTTGAGAACATCAAAAGTATGAAACAATTTCTTGGCTTGTCATCGGGGTTGTGCATGATTTAATATTTTGTGTGATGAAGATAGAGCATAGACACACTATATGATTTTGTAGGGATAACTTTCTTTGGCCATGTTATTTTGAGAAGACATGATTGCTTAGTTAGTATGCTTGAAGTATTATTATTTCTATGTCAATCTTAAACTTTTATCTTGAGTCTTTCGGATCTGAACATTTGTGCCACAATAAAGAAAAATTACATTGAGAAATATGTTAGGAAGCATTCCACATCAAAAATTCTATTTTTATCATTTACCTACTCGAGGACGAACAGGAATTAAGCTTGGGGATGCTGATACGTCTCCAACGTATCTATAATTTTTGATTGTTCCATGCTATTATATTATCTGTTTTGGATGTTAATGGGCTTATTTTTACACTTTTATATTATTTTTGGGACTAACCTATTAACCAGAGGCCCAGCCCAAATTGTTGTTTTTTGCCTATTTTAGGGTTTCACCGAAAAGGAATATCAAACGGAGTCCAAACGGAATGAAACCTTCAGGAGCATTATTTTTGGAACAAACGTGATCCAGGAGACTTGGAGTGGACGTCAAGAAACAATCGAGGAGGCCACGAGGCAGGGGGGCGCGCCCTCCACCCTCGTGGGCCCCTCGTTGCTCCACCGACCTACTTCTTCCTCCTATATATATCCATATACCCTGAGAACATTTAGGAGCACCACGAAACCCTATTTCCACCATTGCAACCTTCTGTACCCAAGAGATCCCATCTTGGGGCCTTTTCCGGAGCTTTGCCGGAGGGGGCATCGATCACGGAGGGCCTCTACATCAACTCCATGGCCCCTCCGATGATGTGTGAGTAGTTTATTTCATACCTTCGGATCCATAGCTAGTAGCTAGATGGCTTCTTCTCTCTCTTTGGATCTCAATACAAAGTTCTCCTCGATTCTCTTGGAGAGCTATTCGATGTAATCTTGTTTTGCGGTGTGTTTGTCGAGATCCGATGAATTGTGGGTTTATGATCAAGTTTATCTATGAACAATATTTGAATATTGTCTGAATTCTTTTATGTATGATTGGTTTATCTTTGCAAGTCTCTTCGAATTATTAGTTTGGTTTGGCCTACTAGATTAATCTTTCTTACAATGGGAGAAGTGCTTAGGTTTGGGTTCAATCTTGCGGTGCTCGATCCCAGTGAAAGAAAGGGAAATGACACGTATTGTATTGTTGCTATCGAGGATAAAAAGATGGGGTTTACATCATATTGCATGAGTTTATCCCTCTACATCATGTCATCTTGCTTAAGGCGTTACGCTGTTCTTATGAACTTAATACTCTAGATGCATGCTGGATAGCGATCGATGTGTGGAGTAATAGTAGTACATGCAGAATCGTTTCGGTCTACTTATCGCGGATGTGATGCCTATATACATGATCATGCCTAGATATTCTCATAATTATTCACTTTTCTATCAATTGCTCGACAGTAATTTGTTCACCCACCGTAATACTTATGCTATCTTGAGAGAAGCCACTAGTGAAACCTATGGCCCCCGGGTCTATTCTCCATCATATAAGTTTCCCATCTACTTTATTTTGCTCTCTTTTACTTTCAATCTATATCATAAAAATACCAAAAATATTTATCTTATTATCATCTCTATCAGATCTCACTCTTGCAAGTGGCCGTGAAGGGACTGACAACCCCTTTATTGTGTTGGTTGAGAGGTTCTTATTTGTTTGTGTAGGTATGAGGTGACTCGCGCGTGGTCTCCTACTGGATGGATACCTTGGTTCTCAAAAACTGAGGAAATACTTACGCTGCTTTACTCCACCACCCTTTCCTCTTTAAGGGAAAACCAATGCAGTGCTCAAGAGGTAGCAATGAGCTCCTGAATGTGTGGAGCATACCCACAGCTTCTCTTCTGATCAGCAGCTGTCCTCTTGATTGTTTCTACAATCGAACTCATAACCTTGAACTTGTGAGGGACATCAAAACATTGTAGCGGGTTGATGGAATGCCCTCTGATCATCTTGTGATCTCCTGACTTGGGTAGCAATGTGTGCCTTAAGATCCAGGTGATGGTAGGCAGACCAGACAACAGGAAATGTACAGATCCAAGCTTGTGAGTCTCCAAAGCTTTGTCTGGGATCTCCTTGTACATGTTAGCCATGGAGTTGTGGTCTTTCTTTTGCTTGGCATACACATCCAAGTCATATTCATGTTCTTCGGGGGCATTGATTAGCTTGGCCCATTCTTCAATAGTGGATTGGTACCTTGTACCCTTAGACATCCATACTATCCTTCCATCTAGATAGAAGTGGGCAGTGGAGTAAAACTGCATGATCAGCTCATCATTCCATTTGGTGAGCTTCTGTCCGACAAATTCATCTACTCCACATGCCTTGAAGCTGTCATAAACTCCTGGGAAGTGATCTTCATTCTCCTTGATGTATTCCCAATCAACCCATTTCATGTCACAGACAATGGGCTTCTTGTCAAGCAAAATCGTCTTATAGAAGTCTTATTGTTCCTTTGTATGAAACCTGTAGTCAACTGCAGTCCTCCTCCTAACAGCATAAGTATTAGACTATCTCCACAATCTCAGGCCAGCATCCTTTTTGTTGTGCATGTCCTCAGCGACTGGATGAGCATCATTATGGTCAGGAATTTTGGGCTTCAACTTCCTCAAAACAAGTGAATCATCTTCCTCTTCTTCAGCTTCGGGCACTGGGGCCTTGTTCTTCTCCTCAGCAGGTATACTTCTGCCATTCCTCTTGGGTGCAGAAGGCTTCTGAGAAGCAGCCTTGGGAGAAGATTTGGGCTTAGATGGAGTAGCCCCTGATTTGATAGCATCTCCCATGAGCTTCTGAGACTTGGGAGCTGGAGCAGCATCCTCTCCCTCTTCCTCTTCCTCTTCCTCTTCTTCTGGATCTCTCATAATGGAGGATCTACCAAGCACTCTGGTAGTGGTCTTCTTGACCCTTTCCTTCCTCTTCTTTCCTTCTCCAACCCTCTCTAGTTGGCTTGGAGGTTTCAGCAGTTGAGGCTCTAACCTTTAAGGTTGGCACCCTCTTGGTAGGGGCCTTCTTGTGCAAGCCAGGCTTAGTTGTGGCAGCTGGCCCATATTGTTTCTTCAGCACCTTCTTCTTGGAGCTGACTTCCTCCTCAATAGCCGCATAGTCCTCATCTTCTGAATCTGAGGTTTTCTTCTTCCTTGACCTGGTGGCTGCTTTGGGCAAGTTACTTGGTGTGCTCCTGCTGCCATCATCAGAACTGCTAGAGGGACTAGTGCCCTCACTCAATTGCACTTGTTCTTCAAACCTGTTCTGACTGTCACTTAGATCAGACATCTCTGCAAACTTACTGACAGCAGACCTTGTGAATAGATATAGATGAGGTAGAGTGGATGAGCATCACAAAGTGCAGAGTTTTTGCAAAACGGATGACTTAAAAACTTAGTTTTAGTTCTCCACAGAAAGCATTTTGGAGCTACCGATTTGTAAACTCGGTGATACCGAAGCAGATTTTTGAACCTAAACTAGTGAACTCGGTCAGACCGAGTCATAGTTCAGTGGCACCGAGACTGCTAGGGTTTCACAAAGAGTCAAACTTGGTCACACCGGTTTGCAATTTTCATTCAGACCGAAAATGCATGTGCTATGGCCTAAGCCAAATCGGTGAGACCGATTTCTACAATTCGGTCAGTCCGAGATGAGTCCAGCGGAGACCTAACCCTAAATTCCAATCTAATCTAAAGGAAGTTTTCAGTGGATGGATTGTTTGCATATGTGGTCATGATCATGGCAAAGTAATGTGCTACGAATCAGAGTTAAAAGAATAGCACAAAGGATCAAACTCGTACCCTAGTTCGGCGGAGTTCGCTACGGCGGCAACGGAGGGGCAGAATTCCATTGACGGTGATGGAAACCAGCGGCGGGAGGTCGCTGGCAGCGAGAAGACGATCCGGAGACCCGAGGCGGCAGAGCAGGATACGCGTGGGCTGAGAGGTTTCAAAGAAATTTCCAAAAACTCACCCATGGGTTTATATATCCCGACCCTGTCGATGTGACCGAGTGGAACAACTTGGTGGCACCGAGATGCAGAATCGCAAGCGGTTACTACAACTCGGTGTGACCAAAAAGTCCAAATCGGTTGCACCGAGATTGAAAACCTAGATCAACTTAGTGACCTCGGTGTGACCGAAATGAATGACTCGGTCATACCGAAATGCACAAAGAGGTTTTGGAACTTTAAGTCTATGATGAATCGGGGACTCCAGGTGCTCCTCACATAAAGTGGTTCGAATCTGACTTGATCAAACTTTGTGATGTAGCATGAATAGAGTTTGAGACGAGAAAAGCATAGATAGCTAGAGGGAGTTCTTAGGCATTCTTGTTCATCCATTTGGCAAAAGAGAAAAGCCAAAAAATCAAACCAACAAATCGATGTCCTCGAATGAGTAAAATATGCATCCAACATGCTCACACAATAAAATGACAAATGAAATATGTGACAAAGCATGCACAATCACTCTAGCATCTATCAAGCAATTTGGCGATGACTAGGTCATCTATATATGAGTATATTAACTTAGGAATCAAATGAGAACATTTGATCATAGGTCATACTCATCGTTTAGAACGGATAAGATTTGGAGGAAAAAAACTCTTCTTCGGTCTTCAGATGTTGAGAATGATGATTACATCCACCACCATGGATTTTTAGGTACTCCAGAATGAAGAATAGAAAGGTTGAGCCAATGATGAAAAGTATTTGCCAGATCTTGGAGAAATACATATGACTGACGATAATTCATTCTTACGTCAAATTTTGAAAAGAATTTGTGACTAGCTCCGGAGGATAGAGGAGTCAGGTAAGATCCTTGGAAAAGACATGTGGGTTAGGGCCCACTCAACAGAAACACCGTTGAACAGATTGCTTGAAAAGAGAGATTGCACTGGTTGATTTAAATGGCTTGAATGAGCTAACATCCTCAAAAGAACTTGAGCTAATTGAGAATGGAAACTTGAATCTTCTGAGATATCTTCAGTACTCTGGAACAATTGAATAGTGAGAGGTGAAAGATTAAGAGGTGCACCGGCATGAGAAAGCATTAGAACCGAGCAAAGGATATGATCGACAAAGCTTGAATTGAATCCACCGGAGAAGAAAAGAGAACGAAGAATGATGAACTTGAAGCTTCGTTAGTATCTTCCTGAGAATCACCGGATAAGAACATTGACGGAAAAGAATGGAGAGACTTCACATCCATAAAATGGATACTTGATTCAGAAATATGAGTCCTTGAAGAAAAAGGGGTGGGTGGGCGGGAAAACAAGGCAACTTCGGGACAGATGAGACGAAGAACATTGGGAAAAAACTGAGAGGTGATCTTGCGGATGTTGAAATGATCGGATCCACTTGACGAAAAACACACCGGTAGGAAATAGAATTGAGATGACAACCATGATGATCAGGAAGGATTAATATTCCCATAGAAATATGAGAACACCGCTTAGGAAAGGTATGGAATCAACACTTGACATTGAAGCAACTCGAATACCACAAACCAAAATAAAATAAAGGATTGGCTTGCAGAATAAGCCGGAACAAACATATGATAGATCTCATATCGTATCATGTGTTTGTTGGAAAGATATCCTAGGAGCTACTTGAATTCCCACTTATAAACCCCCGAAACTTTCTGGTTATGCAATCAGGTGTTGGGGATACCGGGGAAGCATAATATCTCACCCAAAACTAGCAAATCCTACATCTAGCTGTATCCATCCTTCAACACATAACCAAGAAACCTTTGGAAATCATTTACCTCAACCTTCGAAAAGCATCCGTTATACGAGTTATGGCAATACTCCCGAACTCCCACCCCAGTACTGGGTGGCGTCGAGGTTATCTCACCAACAACTGCATAAAAGAGATTTTTGATGTCGGCGAACTCAGGTATTCCAGAACTGCAACGATAAAATTGTGACGACAACACCTCGGAGCTCAACTTCCCGGGACACTGCCACAACCCCTAAATGTCAGGAGGCACCAAGAACAATGTTCTTGTCACAAGACTATCGGAACGATTCCAAGATACCCGCGTGATCCTAAAAAAATTCGTGAAATTTGAGGAGAGAAGAGTCAAAACTCTACATCAGAAGGCCTCACCAAAGCGACGAAGGGACCGAGAAGTAAAAAGAATCCTACTCTCCGATATATATAATCCTAAGACTCAAAACATTTTATTCTAGACTCAACAACGTCAGCGATTCGATCAAGCAGGGGGCTCCTAAGTCGGAGATGGCTCTGATTACCAACTTGTAACACCCACAATGTGGCTATATATCCCACGTGTCGGGGCACGACTTAGAGGCATAGCCGCATGGTAGGCATGTCGCAAGAGGGGTAATCTTTACACATCCCATGTACTGAATAAGAAAGGGATAAAGAGTTGGCTTACAATCGCCACTTCACACAAATACAAGTTAAACATACATCATCCAGAATACAATCAAGGTCCGACTATGGAACCAAAATAAAGGAAGACAACCCCAATTGCTAGATCCCCGATCGTCCCAACTGGTCTCCACTACTGATCAACTGGAAACGAAACAACACAACAAACACGAGCTTCATCAAGCTCCCACTTGAGTTCGGTTGCGTCACCTGCATTGGTATCGTCGGCACCTGCAACTGTTTGGAAGTATCTATGAGCCACTAGGACTCAGCAATCTCACACCCGCGAGATCAAGACTATTTAAGCTTATGGGTAGGAAAGGGTAGTGAGGTGGAGCTGCAGCAAGCACTAAGCATATATGGTGGCTAACATACGCAAATAAGAGCGAGAAGAGAGCAATGCACGGTCGTGAAGTAGAAGTGATCAAGAAGTGATCCTGAAACTACTTACGTTCAAGCATAACACAAGAACCGTGTTCACTTCCCGGACTCCGCCGAGAAGAGACCATCACGGCTACACACGCGGTTGATGCGTTTTAATTAAGTTAAGTGTCAAGTTTTCTACAACCGGACATTAACAAATTCCCATCTGCCTATAACTGCGGGCACGGCTTTCGAAAGTTCAAAACCCTGCAGGGGCGTCCCAACTTAGCCCATCACAAGCTCTCACGGTCAACGAAGGATATTCCTTCTCCCAGGAAGACCCGATCAGACTCAGAATCCCGGTTACAAGACATTTCGACAATGGTAAAACAAGACCAGCAAGACCGCCCGATGCACTGACATCCCGATAGGAGCTGCACATATCTCATTCTCAGGGCAACACTGGATGAACACTATGTACAACTAAAACCAACCCTCAAGTTTCCCTGAGGTGGCACTGCAAGTGGCTCTGTTTTGGACCAACACTTAAAGAAGCACTGGCCCGGGGGGTTAAAATAAAGATGACCCTCGGGAGCGCGACTCCCAAGGGAAAAGTAGGTGGTGGTGAGGTAAATGGTAAAACCAAGGTTGGGCCTTTCTGGAGGAGTTTTATTCAAAGCGAACTGTCAAGGGGTCCCCATAACACCCAACCATGTAAGGAACTCAAAATCAAGGAACATAGCACCGGTATGACGGAAACTAGGGCGGCAAGAATGGAACAAAACACCAGGCATAAGGCTGAGCCTTCCACCCTTTACCAAGTATATAGATGCATTAATTAAATAAGAGATATTGTGATATCCCAACATATCCATTTTCCAACATGGAACAAACTTCATCTTCACCTGCAACTAGCAACGCTATAAGAGGGGCTGAGCAAAAGCGGTAACATAGACAAACAACGGTTTGCTAGGAAAGGTGGGTTAGAGGCTGACATGGAAAAATGGGAGGCATGATATAGCAAGTGGTAGGTATTGCGGCATAGCAATAGAGCGAACAACTAGCCAGCAAAGATAGAAGTGATTTCAAGGGTATGGTCATCTTGCCTGATATCCTGCAAGGAAGAAGAACGAGTCCATGAAGAAGACAAATGGACGAAGTCGAACAAATCCTCACAAACGCGACGTTATCGGAACTAACCCGAAGAAGCAATACCGAAAAGAAGCAAACAACATAGTAAACAACCAAGCATAAACATGGCATGATGCATAATCAAGTATTTTGCATGTCCGGTTTAATGAAACATGGCATGGCAAAGTGCACAAGCAAAACTACAAGTTAAGTGGAGCTCAATATGCAACGAGTTGCATATTTTGCATATTGACAAAACACCACAACAATTATTTAGTTCTCTCCCATTTAAGTACTCAACAACATTAAATGTTTGTTAGCATGGCAAGGGGTGAAGCAAATGAAAACTACCTATCTAGGCAAGTTTAAATGAGGCCGGAACAACAAACAACAAGTCCGGAAACTCCTCATGTGCATATTTTAGGTTTGGTACTGTTCTGCCCTAAACCATATTTTAGAGTTGTTAAACATGCAAAGTACTCCCACCATGTTAAACTAGGCATTTTTCTACCCCATTTACATATAAAGTTTATTAAAAACCGAGCTACGGTTATTAAGTTATGAATCAAAACATTTTAACAAGTTGTTTAAGCAAATTTAATCAAACAGCAGTTTAAACATTTTAAACATAGATGAAAGTTGCAAATTATTAACCTACACAAAATTCTAAGCAAGTTTCATATAATAAGTTTTTACATGTGATGCATGGTTGGTGAGTTATTAAATACATGTACTAGAAGGGGTTTTCTGTAAAACTGCGTTCTCTGGATTAAAAGGAAAATCGTTCTGGAGAAAAAAACATGAAACAGGCCAAAACTGGTCAGCCCAACAGAAGGAAAAAAAGGAGGCGTTGGGGGTGTCCTCACCTAGTGGGCCTCGGCCCGGCTTGGCAGAGGAGGCCAGCGGCACTGGGCCTTGCGCGGCACAAGGGAGCGGTAGGGCCGGCTGGCCCACGCGTGGTGTAGATCTGGCGATCAACTAGACTGGGTCAACAAAGACGATAAGGAGCGGGGTCAATCGAGCTCCTCTGCTTGATGCGTGCAGAGCGAACAGAGGTCGCCGGTGGCTGCTAGAACTTGGTGAAGGGCGACGCGATGGGCAGCGGTGGCGGACCAAGGCAAAGTAGGGGAGGTCCGGCAGAGGACGCAGAACCCGGGCGGCGCGATGTGAGGCTCCCAGCGGCGGCTGGTGCTGCAAGGGGACGGGTGTCCATGGAGCTCACTCCTTCTGGTTCGGTGAGGTACGACAAGGCGGCGTGGTTCAAAGACTTGCGAAGCAGACGAGTTCTGGCCGGTCGGGATCCCATTGGGATGCGGTAGGGCGAGGTTGGAGCTCCTAGACGGCAAGGACTTGGCATTCGAATCCACCGGATCGAGACGAGGCGAGGGCGGCGCCATGGATGAAGTGGACCTTCTCCTTGTTCAAAAGAGGAGAGGGAAGAGCAGGGGAGGTCAGAGGGCATAAAGGAGAGAATCAAGGGCGCGCGGCGGCCGGGGTCTCACCGGCGAGGTCCGGCATGAGACGAAGCGGACAGAAGGCTGCAAGGAGCTCCCCGGGAGGCGTCGGTCATGGCGGCTACAAAGCTTCATTTGACGCCATGGTGCACAAGCCTCCTGATTCGGTGCTCCGGCGAGGTTTCTGCAGGGCCAAAGGCCGATGGGGATGCAGGCGCTGGTGTTTCTCGCGGCGGCGCACGGGAAGCACGAGAGGAAGCAGGGGTTACGGCTCCTGCTTGCTGCGCGGGGAAGCACCGACGAGAATGAGATGCTCGGGGAAGAACGAGCAGAGGAGGGCGGTTGTGGATGGAGGAGGAGGCGATGTGGCGCTGGTCGATTGGATCGATCCGATCTGGGAGCGTCTTGTATGATTTGAGTCTTTGCTTTTTAGTTTACCACAATCATCCTTGCTGTACACACCTTTTGAGAGAGACACACATGAATTAGAATTTATTAGAATACTCTATGTGCTTTGCTTATATCTTTTGAGCTATATAGTTTTTGCTCTAGTGCTTCACTTATATCTTTTAGAGCATGGTGGTGGTTTTATTTTATAGAAATAATTGATCTCTCATGCTTCACTTATATTATTTTGAGAGTCCTTTAGAACAACATGGCAATTTTCTTTTAGGCATAATAAAAACTTTCATATAAGTGCATTGAATACTACGAGAAGTTTGATACTTGATGATTGTTTTGAGATACGGAAATGGTGATATTAAAGTCATGCTAGTTGAGTAGTTGTGAATTTGAGAAATACTTGTGTTGAAGTTTGTGATTCCGGTAGCATGCACGTATGGTGAACCGTTATGTGATGAAGTCGGAGCATGATTTATTTATTGATTGCCTTCATTATGAGTGGCGGTCGGGGACAAGTGATGGTCTTTTCCTACCAATCTATCCCCCTAGGAGCATGCGCGTGGTACTTTATTTCGATAACTAATAGATTTTTGCAATAAGTATGTGAGTTCTTTATGACTAATGTTGAGTCCATGGATTATACGCACCCTCACCTTTCCACATTTGCTAGCCTCTCTAGTACCGCGCAACTTTCGCCGGTACCATAAACCCACCATATACCTTCCTCAAAGCAGCCACCATACCTACCTATCATGGCATTTCCATAGCCATTCCAAGATATATTGCCATGCAACTTTCCACTATTCTGTTTACTATGACACTCTTCATCATTGTCATATTGCTTTGCATGATCATGTAGTTGATATCGTATTTGTGGCAAAGCCACCGTTCATAATTTTTTCATACATGTCACTATTGATTCATTGCATATCCCGGTACACCGCCGGAGGCATTCACATAGAGTCATATTTTGTTCTAAGTATTGAGTTGTAATTCTTGAGTTGTAAGTAAAAAGAAGTGTGATGATCATCATTATTAGAGCATTGTCCCAGTGAGGAAAGGATGACAGAGACTATGATTCCCCCACAAGTCGGGATGAGACTCCGGACGAAAAATATAAAAAATAAAAAAGGAAAAGAGGCCAACAAAAATAAAGGTGTCCCAAATAAAAAATGAGAGAAAAAGAGAGAAGGGACAATGTTACTATCCTTTTTCCACACTTGTGCTTCAAAGTAGCACCATGATCTTCATGATAGAGAGTCTCCTATGTTGTCACTTTCATAAACTAGTGGGAATTTTACATTATAGAACTTGGCTTGTATATAACAATGATGGGCTTCCCCAAATTGCCCTAGGTCTTCGTGAGCAAGCAAGTTGGATGCACACCCACTTAGTTTCTTTGGTTGAGCTTTCATACACTTATAGCTCTAGTGCATCCGTTGCATGGCAATCCCTACTCACTCACATTGATATATATTGATGGGAATCTCCATAGCCCGTTGATACTCCTAGTTGATGTGAGACTATCTTCTCCCTTTTGTCTTCTCCACAACCACCATTCTATTCCACCATAGTGCTATATTCACGGCTCATGCTCATATATTGCGTGAAGATTGAAAAAATTTGAGAACATCAAAAGTATGAAACAATTGCTTGGCTTGTCATCGGGGTTGTGCATGATTTAATATTTTGTGTGATGTGAAGGAAATATGCCCTAGAGGCAATAATAAAGTTATTATTTATTTCCTTATATCATGATAAAAGTTTATTATTCATGCTAGAATTGTATTAACCGGAAACATAATACATGTGTGAATACATAGACAAACAGAGTGTCACTAGTATGCCTCTACTTGACTAGCTCGTTAATGAAAGATGGTTATGTTTCCTAACCATGGACAAAGAGTTGTCATTTGATTAACAGGATCACATCATTAGTTGAATGATCTGATTGACATGACCCATTCCATTAGCTTAGCACCCGATCGTTTAGTATGTTGCTATTGCTTTCTTCATGACTTATACATGTTCCTATGACTATGAGATTATGCAACTCCCGTTTGCCGGAGGAACACTTTGTGTGCTACCAAACGTCACAACGTAACTGGGTGATTATAAAGGAGCTCTACAGGTGTCTCCAAAGGTACATGTTGGGTTGGCGTATTTTGAGATTAGGATTTGTCACTCCAATTGTCGGAGAGGTATCTCTGGGCCCTCTCGGTAATGCACATCACTGAAGCCTTGCAAGCATTGCAACTAATGAGTTAGTTGTGGGATGATGTATTACGGAACGAGTAAAGAGACTTGCCGGTAACGAGATTGAACTAGGTATTGGATACCGACGATCGAATCTCGGGCAAGTAACATACCGATGACAAAGGGAACAACGTATGTTGTTATGCGGTCTGACCGATAAAAGATCTTCGTAGAATATGTAGGAGCCAATATGAGCATCCAGGTTCCGCTATTGGTTATTGACCGGAGACGTGTCTCGGTCATGTCTACATTGTTCTCGAACCCGTAGGGTCCGCACGCTTAAGGTTACGATGACAGTTATATTATGAGTTTATGCATTTTGATGTACCGAAGTTTGTTCGGAGTCCCGGATGTGATAACGGACATGACGAGGAGTCTCGAAATGGTCGAGACATAAAGATTGATATATTGGAAGCCTATATTTGGATATCGGAAGCGTTCCGGGTGAAATCGGGATTTTACCGGATTACCGGGAGGTTACCGGAACCCCCCGGGAGGTATATGGGCCTTAGTGGGCCTTAGTGGAAGAGAGGAGAGGTGGCCAGAGATGGGCCACGCGCCCCTCCCCCCTTTTGGTCCGAATAGGACAAGGAGAGGGGGCCGGCCCCCCTTCCTCCTCTCTCTCCTCTTTTCCCCCCTCCGTAAATCCTATTCCAACTAGGAAAGGGGGGAGTCCTACTCCCGGAAGGAGTAGGACTCCTCCTGGCGCGCCACCTCTTGGCCGGCCAGCCCCCCTTTGAGCCTTTATATACGGAGGCACGGGGCACCCCTAGAGACACAAGTTGATCCACGTGATCATATTCTTAGCCGTGTGCGGTGCCCCCTTCCACCATAGTCCTCGATAATATTGTAGCGGTGCTTAGGCGAAGCCCTGCGACGGTAGTACATCAAGATCGTCACCACACCGTCGTGCTAACGGAACTCTTCCCCGACACTTTGCTGGATCGGAGTCCGGGGATTGTCATCGAGCTGAACGTGTGCTAGAACTCGGAGGTGCCGTAGTTTCGGTGCTTGATCGGTCGGGCCGTGGAGACGTACGACTACATCAACCAAGTTAACACTTCCGTTGTCGATCTACAAGGGTACGTAGATCACACTCTCCCCCTCTCGTTGCTATGCATCAGCATGATTTTGCGTGTGCATAGGAAATTTTTTGAAATTACTACGAAACCCATCAGTGGCATCAGAGCCTAGGTTTTATGTGTTGATGTTATATGCACGAGTAGAACACAAGTGAGTTGTGGGCGATATAAGTCATACTTCTTACCAGCATGTCATACTTTGGTTTGGCGGTATTGTTGGACGAAGCGGCCCGGACCGACATTACGCGTACGCTTACGCGAGACCGGTTCTCCCGACGTGCTTTGCACAAAGGTGGCTAGCGGGTGACAGTTTCTCCAACTTTAGTTGAACCGAGTGTGGCTACGCCTGGTCCTTGCGAAGGTTAAAACAGCACCAACTTGACAAACTATCGTTGTGGTTTTGATGCGTAGGTAAGATTGGTTCTTGCTTAAGCCCGTAGCAGCCACGTAAAACTTGCAACAACAAAGTAGAGGACGTCTAACTTGTTTTTGCAGGGCATGTTGTGATGTGATATGGTCAAGACATGATGCTAAATTTTATTGTATGAGATGATCATGTTTTGTAACCGAGTTATCGGCAACTGGCAGGAGCCATATGGTTGTCGCTTTATTGTATGCAATGCAATCGCGCTGTAATGCTTTACTTTATCACTAAGCGGTAGCGATAGTCGTGGAAGCATGAGATTGGCGAGACGACAATGATGCTACGATGGAGATCAAGGTGTCGCGCCGGTGACGATGGTGATCACGACGGTGCTTCTAGGATGGAGATCACAAGCACAAGATGATGATGGCCATATCATATCACTTATATTGATTGCATGTGATGTTTATCTTTTATGCATCTTATCTTGCTTTGATTGACGGTAGCATTATAAGATGATCTCTCACTAATTATCAAGAAGTGTTCTCCCTGAATATGCACCGTTGCAAAAGTTCTTCGTGCTGAGACACCACGTGATGATCGGGTGTGATAGGCTCTACGTTCAAATACAACGGGTGCAAAACAGTTGCACACGTAGAATACTCAAGTTATACTTGACGAGCCAAGCATATACAGATATGGCCTCGGAACACGAAGATCGAAAGGTCGAGCATGAATCATATAGTAGATATGATCAACATAGTGATGTTCACCAATGAAACTACTCCATCTCACGTGATGATCGGACATGGTTTAGTTGACTTGGATCACGTAATCACTTAGAGGATTAGAGGGATGTCTATCTAAGTGGGAGTTCTTTAAGTAATATGATTAATTGAACCTAAATTTATCATGAACTTAGTACCTGATAGTATCTTGCTTATGTATGTTTGATTGTAGATAGATGGCCCGTGTTGTTGTTCCGTTGAATTTTAATGCGTTCCTTGAGAAAGCAAAGTTGAAAGATGATGGTAGCAATTACACGGACTGGGTCCGTAACTTGAGGATTATCCTCATTGCTGCACAGAAGAATTACGTCCTGGAAGCACCGCTGGGTGCCTGGCCTGCTGCTGGAGCAACACCAGATGTTATGAACGTCTGGCAGAGCAAAGCTGATGACTACTCGATAGTTCAATGTGCCATGCTTTACGGCTTAGAACCGGGACTTCAACGACGTTTTGAACGTCATGGGGCATATGAGATGTTCCAGGAGTTGAAGTTAATATTTCAAGCAAATGCCCGGATTGAGAGATATGAAGTCTCCAATAAATTTTATAGCTGCAAGATGGAGGAGAACAGTTCTGTCAGTGAGCATATACTCAAGATGTCTGGGTATTGTAATCACTTGATTCAACTGGGAGTTAATCTTCCGGATGATAGCGTCATTGACAGAATTCTCCAATCACTTCCACCAAGCTACAAGAGCTTCGTGATGAACTATAATATGCAAGGGATGAATAAGACTATTCCTGAGCTCTTCGCAATGCTGAAAGCTGCGGAGGTAGAAATCAAGAAGGAGCATCAAGTGTTGATGGTCAACAAGACCACTAGTTTCAAGAAAAAGGGCAAAGGGAAGAAGAAGAAGGGGAACTTCAAGAAGAACAGCAAGCAAGTTTCTGCTCAAGAGAAGAAACCCAAGTCTGGACCTAAGCCTGAAACTGAGTGCTTCTACTGCAAGCAGACTGGTCACTGGAAGCGGAACTGCCCCAAGTATTTGGCGGATAAGAAGGATGGCAAGGTGAACAAAGGTATATGTGATATACATGTTATTGATGTGTACCTTACTAATGCTCGCAGTAGCACCTGGGTATTTGATACTGGTTCTGTTGCTAATATTTGCAACTCGAAACAGGGACTATGGATTAAGCGAAGATTAGCTAAGGACGAGGTGACGATGCGCGTAGGAAACGGTTCCAAAGTCGATGTGATCGCAGTCGGCGCACTACATCTACATCTACCTTCGGGATTAATATTAGACCTAAATAATTGTTATTTGGTGCCATCGTTAAGCATGAACATTAATCTGGATCTTGTTTGATGCGAGACGGTTATTCATTTAAATCAGAGAATAATGGTTGTTCTATTTGTATGCGTAATATCTTTTACGGTCATGCACCCTTGAAGAATGGTCTATTCTTATTGAATATTGATAGTAGTGACACACATATTCATAATGTTGAAGCCAAAAGATGCAGAGCTGATAATGATAGTGCAACTTATTTGTGGCACTGCCGTTTAGGTCATATCGGTGTAAAGCGCATGAAGAAACTCCATACTGATGGACTTTTGGAACCACTTGATTATGAATCACTTGGTACTTGCGAACCGTGCCTCATGGGCAAGATGACTAAAACGCCGTTCTCCGGTACTATGGAGAGAGCAACAGATTTGTTGGAAATCATACATACAGATGTATGTGGTCCGGTGAATATTGAGGCTCGTGGCGGATATCGTTATTTTCTCACCTTCACAGATGACTTAAGCAGATATGGGTATATCTACTTAATGAAACATAAGTCTGAAACGTTTGAAAAGTTCAAAGAATTTCAGAGTGAAGTTGAAAATCATCGTAACAAGAAAATAAAGTTTCTACGATCTGATCGTGGAGGAGAATATTTGAGTTACGAGTTTGGTGTACATTTGAAACAATGTGGAATAGTTTCGCAACTCACGCCACCCGGAACACCACAGCGTAATGGTGTGTCCGAATGTCGTAATCGTACTTTACTAGATATGGTGCGATCTATGATGTCTCTTACTGATTTACCGCTATCGTTTTGGGGTTATGCTTTGGAGACGGCCGCATTCACGTTAAATAGGGCACCATCAAAATCTGTTGAGACGACGCCTTATGAATTATGGTTTGGCAAGAAACCAAAGTTGTCGTTTCTGAAAGTTTGGGGCTGCGATGCTTATGTGAAAAAGCTTCAACCTGATAAGCTCGAACCCAAATCGGAGAAATGTGTCTTCATAGGATATCCAAAGGAGACTATTGGATACACCTTCTATCACAGATCCGAAGGCAAGACTTTTGTTGCAAAGTTCGGAAACTTTCTGGAGAAGGAGTTTCTCTCAAAAGAAGTGAGTGGGAGGAAAGTAGAACTTGACGAGGTAACTGTACCTGCTCCCTTATTGGAAAGTAGTGCATCACAGAAAACTGTTTCTGTGACACCTACACCAATTAGTGAGGAAGCTAATGATAATGATCATGAAACTTCAGAACAAGACACTACTGAACCTCGTAGATCAACCAGAGTGAGATCCGCGCCAGAGTGGTACGGTAATCCTATTCTGGAAGTCATGCTACTAGATCATGATGAACCTACGAACTATGAAGAAGCGATGGTGAGCCCAGATTCCGCAAAATGGCTTGAAGCCATGAAATCTGAGATGGGATCCATGTATGAGAACAAAGTATGGACTTTGGTTGACTTGCCCAATGATCGGCAAGCAATTGAGAATAAATGGATCTTCAAGAAGAAGACTGACGCTGACGGTAATATTACTGTCTACAAAGCTCGACTTGTCGCAAAAGGGTTTCGGCAAGTTCAAGGAATTAACTACGATGAGACCTTCTCACCTGTAGCGATGCTTAAGTCTGTCCGAATCATGTTAGCAATTGCCGCATTTTATGATTATGAAATTTGGCAGATGGATGTCAAAACTGCATTCCTGAATGGATTTCTGAAAGAAGAGTTGTATATGATGCAACCAGAGGGTTTTGTCGATCCAAAGGGAGCTAACAAAGTGTGCAAGCTCCAGCGATCCATTTATGGACTGGTGCAAGCCTCTCGGAGTTGGAATAAACGCTTTGATAGTGTGATCAAAGCATTTGGTTTTATACAGACTTTCGGAGAAGCCTGTATTTACAAGAAAGTGAGTGGGAGCTCTGTAGCATTTCTGATATTATATGTGGATGACATATTACTGATTGGAAATGATATAGAATTTCTGGATAGCATAAAGGGATACTTGAATAAGAGTTTTTCAATGAAAGACCTCGGTGAAGCTACTTACATATTAGGCATTAAGATCTATAGAGATAGATCAAGACGCTTAATTGGACTTTCACAAAGCACATACCTTGACAAAGTTTTGAGGAAGTTCAAAATTGATCAAGCAAAGAAAGGGTTCTTGCATGTGTTACAAGGTGTGAAGTTGAGTCAGACTCAATGCCCGACCACTGCAGAAGATAGAGAGAAAATGAAAGATGTTCCCTATGCTTCAGCCATAGGCTCTATCATGTATGCAATGTTGTGTACCAGACCTGATGTGTGCCTTGCTATAAGTCTAGCAGGGAGGTACCAAAGTAATCTAGGAGTGGATCACTGGACAGCGGTCAAGAACATCCTAAAGTACCTTAAAAGGACTATGGATATGTTTCTCGTATATGGAGGTGACAAAGAGCTCATCGTAAACGGTTACGTGGATGCAAGATTTGACACTGATCTGGACGATTCTAAATCGCAAACCGGATACGTGTTTACATTAAACGGTGGAGCTGTCAGTTGGTGCAGTTCTAAACAAAGCGTCGTGGCGGGATCTACATGTGAAGCGGAGTACATAGCTGCTTCGGAAGCAGCAAACGAAGGAGTCTGGATGAAGGAATTCATATCCGATCTAGGTGTCATACCTAGTGCTTCGGGTCCAATGAAAATCTTTTGTGACAATACTGGTGCAATTGCCTTGGCGAAGGAATCCAGATTTCACAAGAGAACCAAGCGCATCAAGAGACGCTTCAATTCCATCCGGGATCTAATCCAGCTGGGAGACATAGAGATTTGCAAGATACATACGGATCTGAATGTAGCAGACCCGTTGACTAAGCCTCTTCCACGAGCAAAACATGATCAGCACCAAGGCTCCATGGGTGTTAGAATCATTACAGTATAATCTAGATTATTGACTCTAGTGCAAGTGGGAGACTGAAGGAAATATGCCCTAGAGGCAATAATAAAGTAATTATTTATTTCCTTATATCATGATAAAAGTTTATTATTCATGCTAGAATTGTATTAACCGGAAACATAATACATGTGTGAATACATAGACAAACAGAGTGTCACTAGTATGCCTCTACTTGACTAGCTCGTTAATGAAAGATGGTTATGTTTCCTAACCATGGACAAAGAGTTGTCATTTGATTAACGGGATCACATCATTAGTTGAATGATCTGATTGACATGACCCATTCCATTAGCTTAGCACCCGATCGTTTAGTATGTTGCTATTGCTTTCTTCATGACTTATACATGTTCCTATGACTATGAGATTATGCAACTCCCGTTTGCCGGAGGAACACTTTGTGTGCTACCAAACGTCACAACGTAACTGGGTGATTATAAAGGAGCTCTACAGGTGTCTCCAAAGGTACATGTTGGGTTGGCGTATTTTGAGATTAGGATTTGTCACTCCGATTGTCGGAGAGGTATCTCTGGGCCCTCTCGGTAATGCACATCACTGAAGCCTTGCAAGCATTGCAACTAATGAGTTAGTTGTGGGATGATGTATTACGGAACGAGTAAAGAGACTTGCCGGTAACGAGATTGAACTAGGTATTGGATACCGACGATTGAATCTCGGGCAAGTAACATACCGATGACAAAGGGAACAACGTATGTTGTTATGCGGTCTGACCGATAAAAGATCTTCGTAGAATATGTAGGAGCCAATATGAGCATCCAGGTTCCGCTATTGATTATTGACCGGAGACGTGTCTCGGTCATGTCTACATTGTTCTCGAACCCGTAGGGTCCGCACGCTTAAGGTTACGATGACAGTTATATTATGAGTTTATGCATTTTGATGTACCGAAGTTTTTTCGGAGTCCCGGATGTGATCACGGACAAGACGAGGAGTCTCGAAATGGTCGAGACATAAAGATTGATATATTGGAAGCCTATATTTGGATATCGGAAGTGTTCCGGGTGAAATAGGGATTTTACCGGATTACCGGGAGGTTACCAGAACCCCCGGGAGGTATATGGGCCTTAGTGGGCCTTAGTGGAAGAGAGGAGAGGTTGCCAGAGATGGGCCGCGCGCCCCTCCCCCATTTTGGTCCGAATAGGACAAGGAGAGGGGGCCGGCCCCCCTTCCTCCTCTCTCTCCTCTTTTCCCCCCTCCGCGAATCCTATTCCAACTAGGAAAGGGGGGAGTCCTACTCCCGGAAGGAGTAGGACTCCTCCTGGCGCGCCACCTCTTGGCCGGCCAGCCCCCCCCCCTTTGAGCCTTTATATACGGAGGCACGGGGCACCCCTAGAGACACAAGTTGATCCACGTGATCATATTCTTAGCCGTGTGCGGTGCCCCCTTCCACCATAGTCCTCGATAATATTGTAGCGGTGCTTAGGCGAAGCCCTGCGATGGTAGTACATCAAGATTGTCACCACGCCGTCGTGCTGACGGAACTCTTCCCCGACACTTTGCTGGATCGGAGTCCGGGGATCGTCATCGAGCTGAACGTGTGCTAGAACTCGGAGGTGTCGTAGTTTCGGTGCTTGATCGGTCGGGCCGTGGAGACGTATGACTACACCAACCAAGTTAACGCTTCCGTTGTCGATCTACAAGGGTACGTAGATCACACTCTCCCCCTCTCATTGCTATGAATCACCATGATCTTGCGTGTGCGTAGGAAATTTTTTGAAATTACTACGAAACCCATCATGATGAAGATAGAGCATTGCCAGACTACATGATTTTGTAGGGATAACTCTCTTTGGCCATGTTATTTTGAGAAGAGATAATTGCTTAGTTAGTATGCTTGAAGTATTATTATTTCTATGACAATATTAAACTTTTATCTTGAATCTTTAGGATCTAAACATTCATGCCACAATAAAGAAAAATTACATTGAGAAATACGTTAGGAAGCATTCCACATCAAAAATTCTGTTTTTATCATTTGCCTACTCGAGGACGAGCAGGAATTAAGCTTGGGGGTGCTTGATACGTCTCCAACGTATCTACAATTTTTGATTACTCCATGCTATTATATTATCTATTTTGGATGTTAATGGGCTTATTTTTACACTTTTATATTATTTTTGGGACTAACCTATTAACCGGAGGCCCAGCCCAAATTGCTGTTTTTTTGCCTATTTTAGTATTTCGCCGAAAAGGAATATCAAACAGAGTCCAAACGGAATGAAACCTTCGGGAGCGTTATTTTTGGAACAAACGTGATCCAGGAGATTTGGAGTGGACGTCAAGAAACAATCGAGGAGGCCACGAGGCAGGGCGCGTGCCCACCCCCCCTGGGCGCGCCCTCCACCCTCATGGGCCCCTCATTGCTGCACCGACGTACTTCTTCCTCCTATATATATCCATATACCCTGAGAACATCCAGGAGCACCACGAAACCCTATTTCCACCGCCGCAACCTTCTGTACCCAAGAGATCCCATCTTGGGGCCTTTTTCGGAGCTCCGCCAGAGGGGGCATTGATCACGGAGGGCCTCTACAACAACTCCGTGGCCCCTTCGATGATGTGTGAGTAGTTTACTTCAGACCTTCGGGTCCATAGCTAGTAGCTAGATGGCTTCTTCTCTCTCTTTGGATCTCAATACAAAGTTCTCCTCGATTCTCTTGGAGATCTATTCGATGTAATCTTCTTTTGCAGTGTGTTTGTCGATATCCGATGAATTGTGGGTTTATGATCAAGTTTATCTATGAAAAATATTTGAATCTCCTCTGAATTCTTTTATGTATGATTGGTTTATCTTTGCAAGTCTCTTCGAATTATCAGTTTGGTTTGGCCTACTAGATTGATCTTTCTTGCAATGGGAGAAGTGCTTAGCTTTGGGTTCAATCTTGCGGTGCTCGATCCCAGTGACAGAAAGGGAAACGACACGTGTTGTATTGTTTCCATCGAGGATAAAAAGATGGGGTTTACATCATATTGCATGAGTTTATCTCTCTACATCATGTCATCTTGCTTAAGGCATTACTCTGTTCTTATGAACTTAATACTCTAGATGCATGCTGGATAGCGGTCGATGTGTGGAGTAATAGTAGTAGATGCAGAATCGTTTCGGTCTACTTGTCACGGACGTGATGCCTATATACATGATCATTCCTAGATATTCTCATAATTATTCGCTTTTCTATCAATTGCTCGACGGTAATCTGTTCACCCACCGTAATACTTATGCTATCTTGAGAGAAGCACCTAGTGAAACCTATGGCCCCCGGGTCTATTCTCCATCATATAAGTTTCCAATCTATTTTATTTTGCAATCTTTACTTTCAACCTATATCATAAAAATACCAAAAATATTTATCTTATTATTATTATCTCTATCAGATCCCACTCTTGCAAGTGGCCGTGAAGGGATTGACAACCCCTTTATCGCGTTGGTTGCCAGGTTCTTATTTGTTTGTGTAGGTACGAGGTGACTCGCGCGTGGTCTCCTACTGGATTGATACCTTGGTTCTCAAAAACTGAGGGAAATACTTACGCTGCTTTACTGCATCACCCTTTCCTCTTCAAGGGAAAACCAACGTAGTGCTCAAGAGGTAGCAATACCCCTCTAATCTTAAGCATGAATATCATTTGTGAGTAGTTACTTTGATATGTGTTCGATATTTTGATGATATGTATGTTGTGATTCCCTTAATGGTGTTATGTGAACATCAACTACATGACACTTCACCATCTTTGGGCCTAAGGGAATGCATTGTGGAGTAGTTATTAGATGATGGGTTGCTAGAGTGACAGAAGCTTAAACCCTAGTTTATGCGCTATTTCGTAAGGGACTGAGTTGGATCCATATGTTTAATGTTATGGTTAGATTTTATCTTAATACTTTTCTCGTAGTTGCGGATGCTTGCGACGGGGTTAATCATAAGTGGGAGGCTTGTTCAAGTAAGAACCACACCCAAGCACTGGTCCACCCACATATCAAATTATCAAAGTAGCGAACGCGAATCAAACCAACATGATGAAAGAGACTAGATGAAATTCTCTTGTGCCCTTAAGAATGCTTTGCTTATTATAAGAAACTATTTTGGCATGTCCTTTGCTACAAAAAGGATTGGGATACCTTGTTGTACTTTACTTACTGTTACCGTTACTTGTTCGTTACAAATTATCTTGCTATCAAACTACGTGTTACCGACAATTTCAGTGCTTCCAGAAATTACCTTGCTGAAAACCACTTGTTATTTCCTTCTGCTCCTCGTTGGGTTCGACACTCTTACTTATAGAATGGACTATGATTGATCCCCTATACTTGTGGGTCATCAACACCCAATAGGGACGCCATGCGCACTACACTACAGCGAGGACCGCGCCGCCGCCGCGGTGTAGCCTCCCAGCTGGAGCTGTCCTCTGATGACGGTGGAGTGGTTGAGTGACGATGATGGACCGGTGCCATTGGTGATTGTGGGAGAAACGGACGAGATAAGCTACAGGGAGGGAGGGGAAAATGCAACGCAGGACTCGCCGGCCATGAGGGTTTATATAGCGGGCCGGTAAGCATTGGGATTTTGAGGGATTTCGCCGAGTCAGGTAGGAAGCTTGCACGACTATGCGTGGGAACCTATGCGGTTGCATGGGAACGGGCTCACTAACGATTCACTGGCGCCACTACAAGTGAGGGAGTCCGGGATTAGGGGGTCTCCGGACAGCCGGACTCTATCCTTCGGCCGGACTATTGGACTATGAAGATACTAAATTGAAGACTTCGTCTCGTGTCCGGATGGGACTCTACTTGGCGTGGAAGGCAAGCTAGGCAATACGGATATGGATATTTGCTCCTTTGTAACCGACCTTGTGTAACCCTAACCCTCTCCGGTGTCTATATAAACCGGAGGGTTTAGTCCGTAGGACAAGAACAATCATACCATAGGCTAGCTTCTAGGGTTTAGCCTCTCCGATCTCGTGGTAGATCAACTCTTGTAATACCCATATCATCAAGAATAAATCAAGCAGGACGTAGGGTTTTACCTCCATCAAGAGGGCCCGTACCTGGGTAAAAACATCGTGTCCCCTGCCTCCTGTTACCATCCGCCTAGACGCACAGTTCGGGACCCCCTACCCGAGATCCGCCGGTTTTGACACCGACATTGGTGCTTTCATTGAGAGTTCCTCTGTGTCGTCATCATCATGCTTGATGGCTCCTTCGATCATCGTTAGCGATGTAGTCCAGGGCGAGACTTTTCTCCCCGGACAAATTTTTGTATTCGGCGGCTTTGCACTGCGGGCCAATTTGCTTGGCCATCTGGAGCAGATTGAAAGCTACGCCCCTGGCCATCAGGTCAGGTTTGGAAGCTTAAACTACACGGCCGATATCCGCGGAGACTTGATCTTCGACGGATTCGAGCCCCTACCGAGTGCGCCACACTGTCACGATGGGTATGATTTAGCTCTGCCGCCGAACAGTGTCCTGGAGGCCGCACCCACATCCGCTCCGACCTTTAATTCGGAGCCAACTGCGCCGACCGAGGGCGGGTGGCTAGACCCCGCCGCGGAGGCTGCAGCCTCAACGGCGAACGAGCCGAACACCAACCTTATCCTTCAGAGGGCCATGACTCCACATTGCCGGACTCTCCTCCGAGCTCTGAACCATCCGCGCCCCTGCCAATCGAATCCGATTGGGCGCCGATCATGGAGTTCACTGCCACGGATATCTTTCAGCACTCGCCCTTCGGCGACATACTGAATTCACTAAGGTCTCTCTCTTTGTCAGGAGAGTCCTGGCTGGATTATGACTGGCAGGATTGGGCTGCGGACGAGGAAGAAATTCGACGCCCACCCACCACCCACTTCATAGCCACTGTCGATGATTTGACCGACATGCTCGACTTCGACTCCGAAGACATCGACGGTATGGACAATGATGCAGGAAACGAATAGGAACCAGCGCCTATAGGGCACTGGAAAGCCACCTCGTCATATGATATATATATATGGTGGACACACCCAAAGAGGGCAATGGCGACAGAACAGCGGAGGATGACCCCTCCAAGAAGCAACCCAAGCGCCGACATCAGCGGCACCGCTCTAAGTCCCGCCAAAATGAAAGTGGTGATACCGACACAGGAGATAATAGCACTCCGGATAGCGCCGAAGACGGCAACAATCCCCTCCAGCAAGATTTAGGGCAGGAGGATGGAGAGGCCAGCCCTCCTGAGAGAGCGGCAAATGAAGAGGAGGAGGATGATAATTACATGCCTCCCTCCAAGACAAGGCAAGCCTCGATGATGACGAATTCGTCGTGCCAGAGGATCCCGTCGAACAAGAGCGCTTCAAGCACCGGCTTATAGCCACAGCAAATAGCCTTAAGAAGAAGCAGCAGCAGCTTCAAGCTGATCAGGATCTGCTAGCTGACAGATGGACTGAAGTCCTGGAGGCCGAGGAATATAAACTCGAATGCCCCTCCAAGAGTTACCCAAAATGCAGGTTGCTACCCCGACTAGAGGAAGAAGCGTATGATGCGGCTGACCGGCCACCTCGTGGCCGCGACGGAGAGGCATTCCAGCCAAAAAGCTCAGCCTGCACCCCAACGCCATTCAAATAAAAAGGCATGGGGAAATATGCCATACCTGCGAGACGTATTGGAGGACAAAGCAAAACATGCAAGATCGATCTATGGATCACGAGGGCGCGCCACTACACAAGACAATAATCATCACGCCGGATACAGTAAAAGTAAATCCGGCCAGGCTGAGCACAGCGGGCAAGACTCATTGGAGCTGCATCGCGATATAGCCCAGTACAGAGGCGCCGCACACCCCTTATGCTTCACAGACGAAGTAATGGATCATCAAATCCCAGAAGGTTTCAAACCCGTAAATATAGAATCATACGACGGTACAACAGATCCTGCGGTATGGATCGAGGATTTCCTCCTGCATATCCACATGGCACGCGGTGATGATCTACACGCCATTAAATACCTCCCACTCAAACTCAAAGGACTAGCTCGGCATTGGCTCAACAGCTTGCCAGCAGAGTCCATTGGCTATTGGGAAGATCTGGAAGCCGCATTCCTCGACAACTTTCAGGGCACTTATGTGCGACCACCAGATGCCGATGACTTGAGCCACATAATTCAGTAGCCAGAGGAATCGGGCAGGCAATTCTGGACACGGTTCCTAACAAAGAAAAATCAAATCGTCAAATGTCCGGGTGTAGAGGCCCTAGCAACTTTCAAGCACAACATCCGTGATGAGTGGCTAGCCCGGCACCTGGGTCAGGAAAAGCCGAAATCTATGGCAGCCCTCACGACACTCATGACCCGCTTTTGTGCGGGAGAAGACAGCTGGCTGGCTCGCAGTAATAACATATCGAAGAACCATGGTACTTCGGATACCAAGGATGGCAATAGCAGGTCACGTCACAACAAACATAAGCGCCGCATTAACAGCGACAATACCGAGGATACGACAGTCAATGCCGGATTCAAAGGCTCTAAACCCGGTCAGCGGAAAAAGCCATTCAAAATAAGCACACCAGCCCCGTCTAGTTTGGACTGCATACTCGATCGCTCATGTCAAATACACGGCACCCCCGACAAGCCAGCCAACCACACCAACAGGGATTGTTGGGTGTTCAAGCAGGCCGGCAAATTAATTGCCGAAAACAAAGATAAGGGGCCACATAGCAATGATGAGGAGGAGCCCCGGCAACCGAATACCGGAGGACAGAAGAGGTTCCCCCCACAAGTGCGGACGGTGAATATGATATACGCAACCAACATCCCCAAGAGGGAGCGGAAGTGTGCGCTCCGGGACATATATGCATTGGAGCCCGTCGCCCCAAAGTTCAACCCATGGTCCTCCTGTCTGATCACCTTCGATCGCAGGGACCACCCCACTAGTATCCGTCATGGCGGATTCGCCGCACTAGTCCTAGACCCAATCATTGACGGATTTCACCTCACTCGAGTCCTTATGGATGGCGGCAGCAGCCTGAACCTGCTTTACCAGGACACAATGCGCAAAATGGGTATAGAGCCCTCAAGGATCAAACCCACAAAAACGACCTTTAAAGGCATCATACCAGGTGTAGAGGCCCATTGCACAGGCTTAGTCACACTGGAAGTGGTCGTCGGATCCCCGGATAACTTCCGAAGCGAAGAGTTAATCTTTGATATAGTCCCGTTCCGCAGTGGCTATCATGCACTGCTTGGGCGAACCGCATTTGCGAGATTCAATGCGGTACCGCATTATGCATACCTCAAGCTCAATATGCCAGGACCTCGGGGGGTCATTACAGTTAATGGAAACACAGAGCGCTCTCTCCGAACGGAGGAGCACACTGCCGCCCTCGCAGCAGAAGCACAAAGCAGCCTCTTAAGGCAACCTACTAGTTCGGCGATTAAGGACCCGGACAACTTCAAGCGCGCCCGGAGTAATCGACAACTGGACCGCCTGGCATGTTCCGAGCTCGCATAGCAATGCGGCCCCCACCCCGGTCCCAGCCAAACGGCAAAACCCGTGCCACGCGTACATAATTACGCATTAAAAATACCATGGGCACAGGCGGGGAAGGGGGCACGACTACGGCACGCCCCAAGACGCGGCTTAAACCGCACTAGGGGCTTCCCGCTTTGTTATTTTTCTCTCTTTCAGGACATTAATCTCTGGAAACCCTATCCGGAAGCATGATTGCCGAACACATGATGCAGCAACCAAGGAGGCAGAAAGCTACATCACACCATGGAACTCCCAGGTGGATTACGATAACGAGTGAAATACTTGCTTTAATATTATTCCTCAGCTTGCCCTTGGAGGGGACATAGTCCTACTTTTTGCTTATCGCACTACCTGTATCATTCTGCTCTAACGCACGTTTTTTAATAAACAATGCATTGCATTAAGGCTTTTATTGCATTCTTCTTTATATATATATATATATGTTCATTCGTGACATCCAGCACCCGTACACTCTGGTATGGCCAATACGCTAGGGGCTTAAGCATGCCCCACAATACGGCGTGAGAAGTCCGAACACTTTCGGCAGTGCGGCACCCTGAACTTATAGCATTATATGCATCAGCTCCGAATCATGTCTTGGGTCAATAGTTGGGTTTTCCCGGCTCCCATGTTTTGGTACCTTACGTTCCGCCATATCGGCTAAGGTAGCACTAGGAGAACTACTGCCAGTGTGCCCCGGTTCTGCTGGGCTAAGAACCTCAGTAGAGAAAGCTAAAACTGACCGTCATGATAAGGCGAGAGACTGGTCGCTGTTCGAGAGGTTTTCGAGTCCTTAAAGACTTATGCCGCTTAAAGCGAGGAGTTGGCCCTGTCCGGCTTAAGGCGTGTATCGCGCCCCAGATTCGGCCTTCCGAATACTAGGGGCTTCGCCAAAATTTAAAATTATAGAATTCTATGGCAAAGTGAGAGTGATAACGCATTATAGAGACGGGCACCCTTCAGGACACCCTCATAGTACATCTCGGGGTGGCGATGCTCCTTGCCCTCCGGCGGCCCTTCCTTGATCAACTTCACGGCGTCCAGCTTGGCCCATTGTACCTTAACACGGACGAAAGCCCGGCGTGCACCTTCGATGCAAACAGACCACTTGATAACTTCCAGCCGTGGGCAGGCATCCACAAGCCGCCTCACCAAGTGATAACCCACAAGTATAGGGGATCGCAACAGCTTCCGAGGGTAGAGTATTCACCCCAAATTTATTGATTCGACACAAGGGGAGCCAAAGAATATTCTCAAGTATTAGCAGCTGAGTTGTCAATTCAACCACACTTGGAAACTTAGTATCTGCAGCAAAGTGTTTAGTAGCAAAGTAATATGATAGTGGTGGTAGCGGCAACAAAAGTAAAGACGGCAAAAGTAATGTTTTTGGTATTTTGTAGTGATTGTAACAGTAGCAGCGGGAAAGTAAATAAGCGAGAACCAGTATATGGAAAACTCGTAGGCACCGGATCAGTGATGGATAATTATGCCGGATGCGGTTCATCATGTAACAGTCATAACATAGGGTGACACAGAACTAGCTCCAATTCATCAACTTAATGTAGGCATGTATTCTGTATATAGTCATACGTGCTTATGGAAAAGAACTTGCATGACATCTTTTGTCCTACCCTCCCGTGGCAGTGGGGTCCTATTGGAAACTAAGGGATATTAAGACCTCCTTTTAATAGAGAACTGGAACAAAGCATTAACACATAGTGAATACATGAACTCCTCAAACTATGGTCATCACCGGGAGTGGTCCCGATTATTGTCACTTCGGGGTTGCCGGATCATAACACATAGTAGGTGACTATAGACTTGCAAGATAGGATCAAGAACTCACATATATTCATGAAAACATAATAGGTTCAGATCTGAAATCACGGCACTCGGGCCCTAGTGACAAGCATTAAGCATAGCAAAGTCATAGCAACATCAATCTCAGAACATAGTGGATACTAGGGATCAAACCCTAACAAAACTAACTTGATTACATGATAAATCTCATCCAACCCATCACCGTCCAGCAAGCCTATGATGGAATTACTCCCGCATGGCGGTGAGCATCATGAAATTGGTGATGGAGGATGGTTGATGATGACGACGGCGATGAATCCCCCTCTCCGGAGCCCCGAACGGACTCCAGATCAGCCCTCCCGAGAGGTTTTAGGGCTTGGCGGCGGCTCCGTATCGTAAAACGCGATGATTTCTTCTCCCTGATTTTTTTCTCTCTGAAAGCAAATATATAGAGTTGGAGTTGGCGTCGGAGGGTTTCTAGGGGGCCCACGAGGTAGGGGGCGCGCCCTAGGGGGGGGCCCCACCCTCGTGAGAGGGGTGTGGGCCCCTGGTCTTCATCTTTGGCGAGGATTTTTTATTGTTTTTTCTAAGATGTTCTGTGGAGTTTCAGGTCATTCCGAGAATATTTGTTTTCTGCACATAAAACAACACCATGGCAATTCTGCTGAAAACAGCGGCAGTCCGGGTTAGTTGCATTCAAATCATACAAGTTAGAGTCCAAAACAAGGGCAAAAGTGTATGGAAAAGTAGATACGACAAACTGAAAGAAAGAAAGAAAAACTTTTACAAACTCTGTTTGCTCTTGTTGTTGTAACTATGTCAAGCCAGCATTCAAGTTTTCAGCATAGATCATAACTAACCACATTTGCAATAATTCTCAGGTCTCATAATTACTCCTATCAATAGCATAATCAACTAGCAAGTCATAATAATAAATCTCGGATGACAACACTTTCTCAAAACAATCATAATATGATATAACAAGATGGTATCTTGCTAGCCCTTTCTGAGACCGCAAAACATAAATGCAGAGCACCTTTAAAGATCAAGGACTGACTAGACATTGTAATTCATGGTAAAAGAGATCCAATCATAGTCATACCCAACATAGATTTATAGTGATGAATGCAAATGACAGCTGTGCTCTCCAGCTAGTGCTCTTTAATAAGAGGGTGATGACTCAACATAAAAGTAAATGGATAGGCCCTTCACAGAGGGAAGCAGGGATTTGTAGAGGTGCCAGAGCTCGGTTTTGAAATAGAAATAAATTCTATTTTGAGCGCTATACTTTCATTGTCAACATAACAACTAAGAGATGGTGATATCTTCCATGCTAAACACATTATATGCGGTTCCCAAATAGAATGGTAAAGTTTATACTCCCCCTCCACCAACAAGCATCAATCCATGGCTTGCTCAAAACAAAGAGTGCCTCCAACATACATCAGGTCCCAGGGGGAGTTTTGTTTGCAATTAATTTTGATTTAGTTTGCATAAAGCATGGGACTGGGCATCCCGGTGACCAGCCATTTTCTCGTGAGTGAGGAGCGGAGTCCACTCCTCTTGAGAATAACCCGCCTAACACAGTAGATAAGGACAACCTTTGTTGATACATGAGCTATTCGAGCATACAAAACAGAATGTTTATTTGAAGGTTTAGAGTTTGGCACATACAAATTTACTTGGAACGGCAGGTAAATACCGCATATAGGAAGGTATAGTGGACTCATCTGGAATAACTTTGGGGTTTAAGGGATTGGATGCACAAGCAGTATTCCTGCTTAGTACAGGTGAAGGCTAGCAAAAGGCTGGGAAGCGACCAACTAGAGAGCGACAACAGTCACGTACATGCATTAAAATTAATAAATATTAGATGCAAGCATGAGTAGGATATAATCCACCATGAACATAAATATCATGAAGGCTATGTTGATTTTGTTTCAACTACATGTGTGAACATGTGCCAAGTCAAGTCACTTAAATCATTCAAAGGAGGATACCACCCCATCATACCACATCATAGTCATCTCAATAGCATGTTGGCACACAAGGTAAATCATTATAACTCATAGCTAATCAAGCATGGCACAAGCAACTATGATCTCTAATTGTCATTGCAAACATGTTTATTCATAATAAGCTGAATCAAGAACGAGGGACTCATCATATTTACAAAAACAAAAGGGGTCGAGTTCATACCAGCTTTTCTCATCTCAGTCAGTCCATCATATATCATCATAATTGCCTTTCACTTGCACGACCGAACGGTGTGAATAATAATAAGAGTGCACGTGCATTGGACTAAGCTGGAATCTGCGAGCATTCAATAAATAGGAGAAGACAAGGCAATATGGGCTCTTGGTTAAATCAATAATAATGCATATAAGCGCCACTTCAACAATTTAATTATGGTCTTCTCCTACTGACCCCCAAAGAAAAGAAAAGAAAAGAAAAGAAACTATTTACACGGGAAAGCTCCCAACAAGCAAAAGAAGAACGGGAAATATTTTTGGGTTTTCTTTTTAATTATTACTACTACAGCAGAAAAATAAACTACTATTAATTTTTTGTTTTTTCTTAAGGTTTAACAAACACACAAGAAGAAAGCAGGAAAAAAGAAAATGAACTAGCATGGATATTACAGTGAAAAAGTATGAGCACCGACATCTAGTAATGAGTGTGTGAACATAAATGTAATGTCGGTGAGAAATACGTACTCCCCAAGCTTAGGCTTTTGGCCTAAGCTGGTCTATGGCCACGGCTGGCCTGGCGGATATCCATAATAATAGTTGTTGGGGTCGTACTGTGATGAGGAAGAATAGTTGGGATCATACTGATGTGCAGCGGTTATTGCCTGCTGAGCTACAGCATGGAGTCGAGCTGCCTCCGCTCTCCTCTCGTACTCTTTTGCCTCCTCTCTGGTAATAACATATCTTCCTTTTGTCTCCTCACAAATGAACCTATGAGATCATGATACTGGGGGCATTTGTTAGCCTCAAAATCCTCAAGACCGGCACTGCGCAAATATGCTTTGAATTCTTCTTTAATTCCTGCAAGGTCCATAAAATTTTCCGACGGCCATTCGCAAGGCCGTACTGGAGCGTCTCTTGGTGGATCCTCGTCAGCATCGCGCATAGCAATCCTGGGTCCTTGCTTCTTAGAAGAATCACCTTGGAACATCTTCCAAAGCATATTGTTTTTCTCTGAAAAATTCTAAAAAATTTAGTAACTTCAAAATAAAAGTAAATCAAACTCAATAATATTGATAGCAACTACTCCTACAAGTGCCTAGAGCCTAAATCAAGCATTAGAACTACTTGGAACCATATAAATTTGACATGCAAGCTCAAGAACATGGTCACCTATGCAGCACAAATTTGCAAAGAATAAAGCACTAGTACAAAAACTAATTGGACCAATGGAGGAGTCACATACCAAGGAACAATCTCCCCAAGCAGTTTTGCGAGAGGTGCTTTGAGCAAGGAGATCGAAAATCACAGCAAAAGTGGCTGGGACTCGTGCTTGAGTTGGTTTTTCGGGTTTGTGTGAGGCAGAGGAAGAAGATGGGTGCTGGGATCAGTGCAGGAGGGCCACCGTGGGCCCACGAGGCAGGGGGCGCGCCCTAGGGAGGGGGCCGCGCCCACCACCCTCGTGGCTAGGTGGCAGCTCCTCCCGCGGTAATTTTTGCACAGTAAATCCTCAAATATTCCCGAAAAAATCATATTAAATTGGCATGGCATTCTGAGGACTTTTATTTTCGGGATATTTTTATATTGCACGGATAAGTCAGGAAACAGACAGAAAATACTATTTTTACTTTATTTAATATAAATAACAGAAAGTATAGAGAGGGTACAGAAGGTTGTGCTTCTAGTTTCATCCATCTCATGCTTATCAAAAAGAATCCACTAACAAGGTTGATCAAGTCTTGTTAACAAACTCATTCCGATAATCATGAAACCGGAGAAATTTCGAATAACACTAGGTTACCTCAACGGGGATATGCACATCCCCAATAATAAGAATATCATATTTCTTCCTGACAGTAGGAAGAGGAAATTCAAAACCTCCAAATATAATCGATGGAATTTTTCCAATAGAGTTGATAATATGAACTTGAGGTTGTTTCCTCGGAAAGTGTACCGTATGCTCATTACCATTAACATGAAAAGTGACATTGCCTTTGTTGCAATCAATAACAGCCCCTGCAGTATTAAGAAAAGGTCTTCCAAGAATAATAGACATACTATCATCCTCAGGAATATCAAGTATAACAAAGTCCGTTAAGATAGTAACGTTTGCAACTACAACAGGCACATCCTCACAAATATCGACAGGTATAGCAGTTGATTTATCAGCCATTTGCAAAGATATTTCAGTAGGCGTCAACTTATTCAAGTCAAGTCTACGATATCAAGAGAGAGGCATAACACTAACACCGGCTCCAAGATCACATAAAGCAGTTTTAATATAATTTCTTTTAATGGAGCAAGGTATAGTAGGTACTCCGGGGTCTCCAAGTTTCTTTGGTATTCCACCCTTAATAGTATAATTAGCAAGCATGGTGGAAATCTCAGCTTCTGGTATCTTTCTTTTATTAGTAATGATATCCTTCATATATTTAGCATACGGATTTGTTTTGAGCACATCAGTTAATCGCATACGCAAAAAGATAGGCCTAATCATTTCAGCAAATCGCTCAAAATCCTCGTCATCCTTTTTCTTGGATGGTTTCGGAGGAAAGGGCATGGGTTTCTGAACCCAAGGTTTCCTTTCTTTACCATGTTTCCTAGCAACAAAGTCTCTTTTATCATAGTGTTGATTCTTTGATTGTGGGTTATCAAGATCAACAGTAGGTTCAGTTTCTACATCATTATCATTACTAGGTTGAGCATCATCATGAACATCATCATTAATATTTTTACTAGGTTCATGTTCATTACCAGATTGTGTTTCAGCATCTGACATAGAAATATCATTTGGATTATCAGGTGGTTCAACAATAGGTTCACTAGAAGTTTGCACAGCTCTATCATTTTTCTTCTTCTTCTTTTTAGAAGAACTAGGAACATCAATAGTATTTCTTTGAGAATCTTGCTCGATTCTCTTAGGGTGGCCTTCAGGATACAAAGGTTCCCGAGTCATTCTACCAGTTCTAGTAGCCACTCTAACAGCATAATTATTTTTCTTACTATTCATTTCATCAAGCACTTCTTTTTGAGCCTTAAGTACTTGTTCTACTTGAGTGTTAACCATAGAAGCATGTTTGCTAACAAGTTTAAGTTCACCTTTAATATTAGCCATATAATCACCCAAGCGTCTAATCATATAAGCATTTTCTTTTAATTGTCTACCGAAATAAGCATTGAAGTTGTCTTGCTTAAACATAAATTTATCAAACTCATCCAAGCACTGACTAGCAATTTTAGTAGGAGGGACTTCAGCTTTATCATATCTATAGAGAGAATTTACCTTTACTACCTGTGTCGAGATATCGGGATCAGGAGGTTCTTCAGTAAATAAAGAATTGAGATCATATGTTTCTTCAATAGGCGGTATATTAAGACCATGTATTTCTTCAATATGAGGTAAATTCTTAACGTCTTCAGCTTTAATACCTTTTTCTTTCATAGATTTCTTTGCCTCTTGCATATCTTCGGGACTGAGAAATGGAACACCTCTCTTCTTCGGAATTGTTTAGGAATAGGTTCAGTAATTGGAGCAGGAGCTGGCTCAGGAGGTGCCCAATTATTTTCATTTGTCAACATATTATTCAATAGAATTTCAGCTTCATCCGGTGTTCTTTCCCTGAAAAGAGAACCAGCACAACTATCCAGGTAATCTCTGGAAGCATCGGTTAGTCCATTATAAAAGATATCAAGTATTTCAGGTTTCTTAAGAGGATGATCAGGCAACGCATTAAGTAACTTGAGAAGCCTCCCCCAAGCTTGTGGGAGACTCTCTTCTTTAATTTGCACGAAGTTGTATATTTCCTCAAAGCAGCTTGTTTCTTATGAGCAGGGAAATATTTAGCAGAGAAGTAATAAATCATATCCTGGGGACTACGCACACAACCAGGATCAAGAGAATTAAACCATATCTTAGCATCACCCTCTAATGAGAACGGAAATATTTTGAGTATATAAAAGTAACGCGATCTCTCATCATTAGTGAACAGGGCAGCTATATCATTTAATTTAGTAAGATGTGCCACAACAGTTTCAGATTCATAGCCATAAAACGAATCAGATTCAACCAAAGTAATTATATCAGGATCAACAGAGAATTCATAATCCTTATCAGGAACACATATAGGTGAAGTAGCAAAGGTAGGGTCGGGTTTCATTTTATCTCTCAGTGATTCTTTGTTCCATTTAATTAATAACCTCTTAAGCTCATATCTATCTTTGCAAGCTAAAATAGCGGCAGAAGATTCCATATCAAAAAGAAAACCCTCAGGAATAACAGACATATTTTCATCATCACTATCATCATCGTATTCAGATTCAATAATTTTTTTTCTCTAGCCCTAGCAATTTGTTCATCAAGAAATTCACCAAGGGGCACAGTAGTATTAGGCATACAAGCAGTTTCATCATAAGTATCATGCATAGTAGAAGTGGCATCATCAATAACATGCGACATATCAGAACGAATAGAATAAGTAGGTGTAGGTGTCGCAAACTTACTCATAACAGAAGGTGAATCAAGTGCAGAGCTAGATGGCAGTTCCTTACCTCCCCTCGTAGTTGAGGGATAGATCTTGGTTTTTGGTCTCTCAAATTCTTCATAGTGTCCAGCAGATATAAATCCCAAGTGACTCAAAGAATAGAGCTATGCTCCCCGGCAACGACGCCAGAAATTAGTCTTGATAACCCACAAGTATAGGGGATCGCAACAGCTTTTGAGGGTAGAGTATTCAACCCAAATATATTGATTCGACACAAGGGGAGCCAAAGAATATTCTCAAGTATTAGCAGCTGAGTTGTCAATTCAACCACACCTGGAAACTTAGTATCTGCAGCAAAGTGTTTAGTAGCAAAGTAATATGATAGTGGTGGTAGCGGCAACAAAAGTAAAGACGGCAAAAGTAATGTTTTTGGTATTTTGTAGTGATTGTAACAGTAGCAGCGGGAAAGTAAATAAGCGAGAACCAGTATATGGAAAACTCGTAGGCACCGGATCAGTGATAATTATGCCGGTTGTGGTTCATCATGTAACAGTCATAACATAGGGTGACACAGAACTAGCTCCAATTCATCAATGTAATGTAGGCATGTATTCCGTATATAGTCATACGTGCTTATGGAAAAGAACTTGCATTACATCTTTTGTCCTACATTCCCGTGGCAGCGGGGTCCTATTGGAAACTAAGGGATATTAAGGCCTTCTTTTAATAGAGAACCGGAACAAAGCATTAACACATAGTGAATACATGAACTCCTCAAACTATGGTCATCACAGGGAGTGGTCCCGATTATTGTCACTTCGGGGTTGCCAGATCATAACACATAGTAGGTGACTATAGACTTGCAAGATAGGATCAAGAACTCACATATATTCATGAAAACATAATAGGTTCAGATCTGAAATCATGGCACTCAGGCCCTAGTGACAAGCATTAAGCATAGCAAAGTCATAGCAACATCAATCTCAGAACATAGTGGATACTAGGGATCAAACCCTAACAAAACTAACTTGATTACATGATAAATCTCATCCAACCCATCACCGTCCAGCAAGCCTACGATGGAATTACTCACGCACGGCGATGAGCACCATGAAATTGGTGATGGAGAATGGTTGATGATGACGACGGCGATGAACCCCCCTCTCCGGAGCCCCGAACGGACTCTAGATCAGCCCTCCCAAGAGGTTTTAGGGCTTGGCGGCGGCTCCATATCGTAAAACGCGATGATTTCTTCTCCCTGATTTTTTCTCTCTCTGAAAGCAAATATATAGAGTTGGAGTTGGCATCGAAGGGTTTCCAGGGGGGCACGATGTAGGGGGCGCGCCCCCCACCCTCGTGAGAAGGGTGTGGGCCCCCTGGTCTTCATCTTTGGCGAGGATTTTTTATTGTTTTTTCTAAGATCTTCCGTGAAGTTTCAGGTCATTCCGAGAATATTTGTTTTCTGCACATAAAACAACACCATCGCAATTCTGCTGAAAACAGCGTCAGTCCGGGTTAGTTCCATTCAAACCATACAAGTTAGAGTCCAAAACAAGGGCAAAAGTGTTTGGAAAAGTAGATACGACGGAGACGTATCACCAAGCCGAAGTAGCTATTGGGAAGGGCGTCGCCAGGCCACATCCGGACTATCAAGCCCTTCATGGCCTGTTCGGCCGCCTTGTGTAGCTTGACCAGCTGCTTTAGCTGGTCGCTCATAGATACTGGGTGTTCGGTCCCAGTATACTGGGCCCAGAACAACTTCTCCGTCGAGCTTCCCTCCTCGGCCCAGTAAAATTTTGCGGCATCCAACACGCTGTGGGGCAAATCTGCGAATGCTCCTGGAGAGCTCCGGATTCGGGTAAGTAACAAGTAATTTACTTTCACATGCTTACTTTGCATATAGAATGCCTTACCCGCCGCTATCTTCTTCATCGCATCAATCTCCTGGAGGGCCTTTTGGGCTTCGGCCTTGGCACTCTTTGCACCCTCAAGGGCCGTGGCAAGCTCGGACTCTCGCGTCTTCAAGTCAAGCTCCAGTGCCTCGTGCTTCGTCACGAGAGTGTGGAGCTCTTGATGCATCTCGCCCACCCGTGCCTCATGCCTCTCCCACTTGGTGCGCTCCTTGGCCGCTTTGTTTTCGGCCTCGGACAGCGCTTGCTTCAGGGTTGCCACCTCGGTCGTGGCCCCTGGCAAATTTACGATAATCCTGTCATTTTGCAATCGCTTTCCTTTTATATAGATCCATAGACTAGGTACTACTTACCTTTGTTCTCCTCGAGCTGCCTCTTGGCAAGGCCGAGCTCTTCCTTGGACCCTTTAAGGTCCTGCTTCAGTGCGGCGACCTCCGCAGTCAGTGCGGCAGAGGCCAGCAGCGAAGCCTGCATACGCATATAGACATACTTATATTAGACTCCTGCGATATTGTTTGATCCTCTGTTCGGCTTTTCTTTGTGAACACCGAACAGCGCATCAGGGACTACTGTCTATGCGGTAATATTTCTCCTATATTTCAAAAACTTACCTCAAAGCCTGTTAGAAGGCTGGCACAGGCTTCAGTCAGTCCGCTCTTGGCGGACTGAACCTTCTGGACCACCGCACTCATAATAGTGCGGTGCTCTGTGTCAATGGAAGCGCTGCGAAGTGCTCCCAGCAGATTGTCTGGTGCCTCTGGATGGGCAGAGGTCACCGGAACAGGCGTCTTGCCCCTCTTGGAAGGAGGCCGCCTGCCCGAGTCCGGAATCACTAGAGGTTCCGGCGCGGTGTTCGGCTGAGGGCCGAACTCGGAGCCCTCGGGGGCTTTGCTCCCCCTGCTCCCAGAGTCCGGAAGGTCGCTTTGAGGCGCCTCCGGGACTGTCTCCCCTCGACCCAGTGCCTCTTGAGACAACACCTCGGTGTTGTCCGTACGGCAAGGGGAGGTGGCGGTCAGAAGTGGATCGCTATCCATATCCGACGAGCCCAGGGAGCCGTCCGACGAGGATACGTCGATATGGGTTCGGGGCGGTCTGCACAATCATAATTCGGCATTAGGAGAAGCAGTGCGACAAAGGAATGCTATGAGTTACTCTGGTATCCGAATACTTACGACTTCGCCAGGGGCTTGGCCCTGAGCAGCCACTCGTCTTCGCCTTCGGTGGCGGTGGTGGAGTAGTCCGGAAGGAGAGTCCTTCCCTTCTTGAACCCTTCGCCGCCCCCCCCCCCCAGTAGGGGCGGCCTTCCTTTTCTTGTCTTCCCCAACTGGAGGGGGAACATCTTCATCTTCCTCCTCGTCTTCGGGGGAGGAGTGTGTCGCGGAGTTATCGGACGATGAGTCCGATAACGCCTAGCGCCAGGAGCTCTTTCGGGTTCCCTTGGCCTTCTTGGTCTTCTCCGGCACCTTGTAAGGAGCCGGAGTCAGCATCTCCGTCAGGAGAGTGTCCGCAATGTCTTCGGGCAGAGGGGCCGGACAGTTAATCTGCCCCGACATCTCCACCCAGTCCTATCAAAGGCATGGAGATCAGACCCCGCACATGGTTAAGATAGGGGAAATAAATATCCTACCGGATGTATAGAACTCACCGAATGCTCTCGGCGCTTCGCGCTTAGCCCGTGGTCCTCGGTGAGAGAGGGAGGGACCTCGGCGCCCTTGAACAGCACCTTCCAGACGTCCTTGTGCGTCGTGTCGGAGCTCACTCAGAGTCTGGTGCTGGGCCGGGTCGAACTCCCACAAGTTGAAGTCCCGTTGTTGGCACGGGAGGATCCGGCGGATGGGCATGACCTGGACTATGTTGACAACCTTGAGCTTCTTGCTTGTCATGTTCATGATACATTTCTGGAGTCCGTCCAGCTCCACCGATGAACCCCACGACAAGCCCTTCTCTTTCTAGGAAGTGAGCCGTGTAGGGAATCCGGATCGAAACTTGGGGGCAGCCACCCATTTGGTGTCGCGCGACTCGGTGATGTAGAACCATGCCGATTGCCGCCCCTTTATGGTCTCCACGAAGGAGCCTTCAAGCCATATAACGTTGGGCATCTTGCCCACCATGGCTCCGCCGCATTCTGCTTGTTGGCCGCCCACCACCTTCCGCTTGATATTGAAGGTCTTTAGCCATAGGCCGAAGTGTGGGCGGATGCGGAGGAAAGCCTCACAGACGACGATGAACGCCGAAATGTTGAGGATGAAGTTTGGGGCCAGATCATGGAAGTCCAGCCCATAGTAGAACATGAGACCGCGGATGAATGGATGAAGGGGAAACCCCAGTCTGCGGAGGAAGTGGTGGAGGAAAACTACACTCTCATGGGGTTCGGGGGTAGGGACGATCTGCCCCGCAGCGGGCAGCCGATGCGCGATATTCGCGGCTAAGTATCCGGCTCCGCGCAGCTTTTTGATGTGTTCCTCCGTAACGGAGGAAGCCATCCACTTGCCTCCCGCTCCGGACATGTTGGGAGGAGGTTTAGGAGAAAGATGTGGACTTGGGCGTTGGGGCTCGAGTGCGCAAGAATGGATGGGCAAGGAGGAATAAGGCGTGGGTAGAGAAAGGTTAAACCTTATCCCTTTTATAAGGGCGGCCAAAACTATGCGCCCCCACTAGCCTAGTAAAACTCGCTTACCCCCCAAGTGCCGTAATCGATGGCGTGGTTGGGTTACCCATGCCCGTATTGATGAAAATCCCGTAATAAGGGGAACACGATCTCTGCTTTGACAAGACGTGTCAAGAAACTGCTTCGCGTTATGAGCGGGGCTAGTCAAAGGAAACGGTTCGAATAATCACTGGGCTATGGCATAATGTTATGTTGCCAAAACGTGTCGGCAGATTAGAATTGTGGAAATATTATTCTCTCTACGGTGGTATGTGGAAATTATTTTGCAGGGTCGGACACTATCCTCGTATTCAAATTCTTCTGTGATGTATTCGGAGGAGGAACCCTCCTTGCAATGCTGAAGACAATACTGCGCGCCGGACTCATCGTCATTGAAGCCTGGTTCAGGGGCTACTGAGGGCGTCCGGGATTAGGGTGTCTCCGGACAGCCGGACTCTATCCTTCGGCCGGACTATTGGACTATGAAGATACTAAATTAAAGACTTCGTCTCGTGTCCGGATGGGACTCTACTTGGCGTGGAAGGCAAGCTAGGCAATACGGATATGGATATTTCCTCCTTTGTAACCGACCTTGTGTAACCCTAACCCTCTCCGGTGTCTATATAAACCGGAGGGTTTAGTCCGTAGGACAAGAACAATCATACCATAGGCTAGCTTCTAGGGTTAGCCTCTCCAATCTCGTGGTAGATCAACTCTTGTAATACCCATATTATCGAGAATAAATCAAGCAGTACGTAGGGTTTTACCTCCATCAAGAGGGCCCAAACCTGGGTAAAAACATCGTGTCCCCTACCTCCTGTTACCATCCGCCTAGACGCATAGTTCGGGACCCCCTACCCGAGATCCGCCGGTTTTGACAGCGACAACAAGCCACGATTTAACCAAAAGAACGTCTGTGTGGTGCTCAAGTTTGCGCTTGAAGCCGTCTGCAACAGCGGGGTGACAAGACGTGCGAGAGGAGAACAAAACAACACCTACACATACTGTTAATAAAAAATGTTTGCGATTTAATTAACTATTACCTCCGTCCTGGTTTATAAGTCCTCTTTTATTTTTGTGCCAAATTTTGATTAGAGATTTAGCTAATAAAATACGAATGCATGTCACAAAAGATTATATCGTTGGATTCTTATTTGAACATAGTTTCCAATTATATTATTTTTATAACATGCATTAACATTTTTTTAGTTAAAATTAAGGTCAAAATATGGCACAGAATAAAGGCGACTAATAAACCAGGACAGAATAGGTAGCACACGGTCACCCTCTACGCAGCATCGCGAACGATTATTCGACCACCATGTGATGTGGAACGCGACGTAGTTTCACATCATGTCGCCGGCTTGCAACTACCGGCCAGTTTGTAGACGACCATTCCCTGCGTATGGTTGCTCACGGTTGAGGCGGCCGCGGCGTGCTCTGCTTGTGTCCCGCCACGCGCGCTCTGCTTTCGTCTCCCTCTGCGTGCTTTGTGCGTCCCTCCAAGCGTGTTGCTAGTGTTTGGGGCCGGCGCATGACCACGTATGTTCGTGTTGCCATTATGCATGTGGTTGTGCTGAGCGCGGCGCCACGATGCAGTTACCTGCTGCAAAAACTGCCATGTGGACGTGCCAAGAATTCAGGTCGCCCGTCCCCTATTTATTCCCACGGTCATTTACCTTAATCTCTTGCGCCACACGACACAATAAGCACACCCACAACGACACATACAGAGAGGATATCCAGCGGTTCCAATGGCGCTCCCAACGGCTGACGACGACAACGGACGGTAGTTCACCACACATCATGTAGTGGACACCCACGTGAGGGGGAAGGACCTCTCGGTGGTGTACACGAATGAGCCAGTCTCGGTGGAGAGCTCCATCCAAACTATGGAGCGGTTGCTTGCCGAGGACAAGTACCAAGTGGTTGGCTTCGACGTCGAGTCCACCGACGGTCGTGCCGGGCATGATGGTAAGATTGGCTTCGCCCAGTTGTGCGTGTGCCATGATGTCCCCATTTACCACTACCACTTGGCCACAAGGCCTTGCGAGCGTTTCGCCGGGTTTATGAACAACCTCGACTATAGTTTTGCTATGGTGGACACCACCAATGATCTAAAAGCGCTCGAGGTTTTAGGCTTGCCTTGCTAGAATCTTGTCAACATCTGTGACCACTACAAGGCCAGGGGCAGCACCAAGAACAATCAGAACTCCCTGTTGACCTCGCCTCAGCCATCATCGATCCCTACTACATGAAGATGAAGGATGAGAGCAAGAAGGACATGATCACTTGGCACAAATTCCTAGGAGCAGAGACTGGATGAAGAACACGTCAAGTACATGGCCGTGGATGCATACACAAGCTATGAGATGTACATGCCGATCGTTGACATGAGGAAGTGCCTTCGTCCTGCCCCAGATGAGAGATTGAGCCACAGAGTAGTGGCTGAAGGAAATATGCCCTAGAGGCAATAATAAAGTTGTTATTTATATTTCCTTATATCATGATAAATGTTTATTATTCATGCTAGAATTGTATTAACCGGAAACTTAGTACATGTGTGAATACATAGACAAACAGATTGTCACTAGTATGCCTCTACTTGACTAGCTCGTTGAATCAATGATGGTTATGTTTCCTAACCATAGACATGAGTTGTCATTTGATTAACGGGATCACATCATTAGAGAATGATGTGATTGACTTGACCCATCCGTTAGCTTAGCACGATGATCGTTTAGTTTGTTGCTATTGCTTTCTCCATAACTTATACATGTTCCTATGACTATGAGATCATGCAACTCCTGAATACCGGAGGAAAACTTTGTGTGCTACCAAACGTCACAACGTAACTGGGTGATTATAAAGGTGCTCTACATGTGTCTCCGATGGTGTTTGCTGAATTGGCATAGATCGAGATTAGGATTTGTCGCTCTGATTGTCGGAGAGGTATCTCTGGGCCCTCTCGGTAATGCACATCAATAAGCCTTGCAAGCAATGTGATTAATGAGTTAGTTGCGGGATGATGCATTACGGAAAGAGTAAAGAGACTTGCCGGTAACGAGATTGAACTAGGTATTGAGATACCGACGATCGAATCTCGGGCAAGTAGCATACTGATGAAAAAGGGAACAACGTATATCATCATGCAGTTTGGCCGATAAAGATCTTCGTAGAATATGTGGGAGCCAATATGAACATCCAGGTTCCGCTATTGGTTATTGACCAGAGACGCATCTCGGTTATGTCTACATAATTCTCGAACCCGTAGGGTCCGCACGCTTAGGCCTCCTTTGGTTTAGAGGAATTTCATAGGAATTCTAGAGGATAGGATTCTTATGGGATTTTTTCCTTTAGAGCCCTTTGGTTCATAGGAATGGATTCCTATTTCTACGTAGGATTGGTTCCTACCCTCCACATTTCATAGGAAAATAAAAAGAGCCTAGACTCAATGGAAAAATTCCTTTGGTGTCAACCAAATGACATCTTGTTTCCTATTCCTACTCATAGGATTTGAGATACATGTCATCTCATTTCCTACAAGATTCCTATTCCTATGATAATCCTATCCTATGAACCAAAAGAGGCCTTAACGTTCGGTGACGATCGGTATTACGAGTTTATATGTTTTGATGTACTGAAGGTAGTTCGGAGTCCCGAATGTGATCACGGACATGACGAGGAGTCTTGAAATGGTCGAGACATAAAGATTGATATATTTGATGACTATATTCGGACACCGAATGAGTTCCGGAGGTCACCGGATAATTATCGGAGTGCCGGGGGGTTATCGGAACCCCCGGGGGAACTAATGGGCCAACATGGGCCTTGTGTGAAAGAGAGAGAAGGGGCCATAGGGCTGGCCGCCCCCCCCCCCCTTGGGAGTCCTAATTGGACAAGGAGGGTGGCGCTCCCTCTTTCCCTCCCTCTCTCCCTCTCCTTCCTTCCCCCTCCCTCCTCCTAGCTGGACTACGAAAGGGGGAGTCCTACTCCTACTAGGAGGAGGACTCCTCCCCCTCCTTGGTGCGCCCCAAGGCCGGCCGGACTCTCCCTTGCTCCTTTATATACGGGGCAGGTGCACCCTAGGACACATAAGTTGATTGTTTCCAGCCGTGTGCGGTGCCCCCCTCCACCATAATCCACCTCGGTCATATTGTAGCGGTGCTTAGGCGAAGCCCTGTTCCGGTAGCATCATCATCACCGTCATCACGCCGTCGTGCTGACGAAGCTCTCCCTCGACACTCTGCTGGATCATGAGTTCATGGGACGTCACCGATCCGAACGTGTGCAGATCGCGGAGGTGCCATAGTTTCAGTACTAGGATCGGTCAATCGTGAAGACGTACGACTACATCAACCGCGTTGTCATAACGCTTTCTCTTACGGTCTACGAGGGTACGTAGATAACACTCTCCCCTCTTGTTGCTATGCATCACCATGATCTTGCGTGTGTGTAGGAAATTTTTTGAAATTACTGCGTTCCCCAACAGTGGCATCCGAGCCAAGTTTATGCGTAGATGTTATATGCATGAGTAGAACACAAGGGAGTTGTGGGCGTGTGTATATACATATTGCTTGCCGTCACTAGTTGTTTCTTGATTCGGCGGTATTGTTGGATGAAGCAGCCCAGATCGACATTACGCGTACGCTTACGCAAGACTGGTTCTACCGACGTGCTTCACACACAGGTAGCTGGTGGGTGTCAGTTTCTCCAACTTTAGTTGAATCAGATTCAATGAACAGGGTTCTTTCTGAAGATCAAAAAGCAATCACTATACTGCGTTGTGGTTTTTGTTGCGTAGGTAAGAACGGTTCTTGCTCAGCCCGTAGCAGCCACGTAAAACTTGCAACAACAAAGTAGAGGACGTATAACTTGTTTTTGCAGGGCATGTTGTGATGTGATATGTTCAAGACATGAAGCTGAATTTTATTGTATGAGATGATCATGTTTTGTAACACAGTTATCGGCAACTGCAGGAGCCATATGGTTGTCGCTTTATTGTATGAAATGCAATCGCCATGTAATTGCTTTACTTTATCACTAAACAGTAGCGATAGTCGTAGAAGCAATAGTTGGCGAGACGACAATGATGCTTCGATGGACATCAAGGTGTCAAGCCGGTGACGATGGTGATCATGACGGTGCTTTGGAGATGGAGATCAAAGGCACAAGATGATGATGGCCATATCATATCACTTATATTGATTGCATGTGATGTTTATCTTTTATGCATCTTATTTTGCTTAGTTCGGCGGTAGAATTATAAGATGATCTCTCACTAAATTTCAAGGTATAAGTGTTCTCCCTGAGTATGCACCGTTGCTACAGTACATTGTGCCGACTGCCGAGACACCACGTGATGATCGGGTGTGATAAGCTCTACATTCACATACAACGGGTGCAAGCCAGTTTTGCACACGCGGAATACTTGGGTTAAACTTGACGAGCCTAGCATATGCAGATATGGCCTCGGAACACTGGAGACCAAAAGGTCGAGCGTGAATCATATGGAAGACATGATGAACATAGAGATGTTCACCATTGAAAACTACTCCATCTCACGTGATGATCGGACATGGTTTAGTTGATATGGATCACGTGATCACTTAGATGATTAGAAGGATGTCTATCTAAGTGGGAGTTCTTAAGTAATATGATTAATTGAACTTTAATTTATCATGAACTTAGTACCCGATAGTATTTTGCATGTCTATGTTGTTGCAGATAATTGGCCTGTGCTACTGTTCCATTGAATTTTAATGCGTTCCTAGAGAAAGCTAAGTTAAAGATGATGGTAGCAACTACACGGACTGGGTCCATAACTTGAGGATTATCCTCATTGCTACACAGAAGAATTATGTCCTGTAAGCACCGCTAGGTGACAAACCCGCTGCAGGAGCAACGCCACATGTTATGAACACCTGGCAGAGCAAAGCTGATGACTACTTGATAGTTCAGTGTGCCATGCTTTACGGCTTAAAATCGGGACGTCAACAATGTTTTGGAGCATATGAGATGTTCCAGGAGTTGAAGTTAATATTTCAAGCAAATGCTCGGATTGAGAGATATGAAGTCTCCAATAAGTTCTATAGCTGCAAGATGGAGGAGAATAGTTCTGTCAGTGAACATATACTCAGAATGTCTGGGTACCACAACCACTTGACTCAACTAGGAGTTAATCTTCCTGATGATAGTGTCATTGACAGAGTTCTTCAATCACTGCCACCAAGCTACAAGAGCTTTGTGATGAACTATAATATGCAAGGGATTGATAAGATGATTCCTGAGCTCTTCGCAATGCTAAAGGCTGCGGAGGTTGAAATCAAGAAGGAGCATCAAGTGTTGATGGTCAACAAGACCACTAGTTTCAAGAAAAAAGGTAAAGGGAAGAAGGGGAACTTCAAGAAGAACAGGAAGCCAGTTGCTGCTCAAGTGAAGAAACCCAAGTCTGGACCCAAGACTGAGTGCTTCTACTTCAAAGGGACTGGTCACTAGAAGCGGAACTACCCCAAGTATTTGGCGGAGAAGAAGGATGGCAAAGTGAAAGGTATATTTGATATACATGTTATTGATGTGTACTTTACTAATGCTCACAGTAGTTCCTGGGTATTTGATATTGGTTCAGTTGCTAACATTTGCAACTCGAAACAGGGTCTACGGATTAAGCGAAGATTGGCTAAGGACGAGGTGACGATGCGCATGGGAAATGGTCCCAAAGTCGATGTGATCGTCGTCAGCACGCTACCTCTACATCTACCTTCGGGGTTAGTTTTAGACCTAAATAATTGTTATTTGGTGCCAGCGTTGAGCATGAACATTATATCTGGATCTTGTTTGATGCGAGACGGTTATTCATTTAAATCGGAGAATAATGGTTGTTCTATTTATATGAGTAATATCTTTTATGGTCATGCACCCATGATGAGTGGTCTATTTTTACTAAATCTTGATAGTAGTGATACACATGTTCATAGTATTGAAGCCAAAAGATGCAGAGTTTATAATGATAGTGCAACTTATTTGTGGCACTGCCATTTGGGTCATATTGGTGTAAAGCGCATGAAGAAACTCCATTTTGATGGACTTCTGGAATCACTTGATTATGAATCACTTGGTACTTGGGAACCATGCCTCATGGGCAAGATGACTAAAACTCCGTTCTCCGGAACAATGGAGCGAGCAACAGAGTTATTGGAAATCATACATACTGATGTATGTGGTCCAATGAACATTGAAGCTCACGACGGATATCGTTATTTTCTCACCTTCACAGATGATTTGAGCAGATATGGGTATATCTACTTAATGAAACATAAGTCTGAAACATTTGAAAAGTTCAAAGAATTTCAGAGTGAAGTGGAAAATCATCGTAACAACAAAAATCAAGTTTTTGCGATCTGATCGTGGAGGTGAATATTTGAGTTATGAGTTTGGACTTCATTTGAAACAATGCGGAATAGTTTCGCAACTCACTCCACCTGGAACACCACAATGTAATGGTGTTTCCAAACGTCGTAACCGCACTTTATTAGATATGGTACAATCTATGGTGTCTCTTACTGATTTACCGCTATCATTTTGGGGTTATGCTTTAGAGACGGCTACATTCACATTAAATAGGGCACCATCTAAATCCGTTGAGACGACACCTTATGAACTACGGTTTGGCAAGAAACCCAAGTTGTCGTTTCTTAAAGTTTGGGGCTACAATGCTTATGTGAAGAAGTTTCAACCTGATAAGCTCGAACCCAAATCGGAGAAATGTGTCTTCATAGGATACTCAAAGGAGACTGTTGGGTACACCTTCTATCATAGATCCGAAGGCAAGATATTCGTTTCTAAGAATGGATCCTTTCTAGAGAAGGAGTTTCTCTCGAAAGAAGTGAGTGGGAGGAAAGTAGAACTTGACGAGGTAATTGTACCTTCTCCCTTATTGGAAAGTAGTTCATCACTAAAATCAGTTCTAGTGATTCCTGCGCTAGTAAGTAAGGAAGCTAATGATGATGATCATGAAACTACTGGTCAAGTTACTACCAAACCTCATAGGTCAACCAGAGTAAGATCCGCACCAGAGTGGTATGGTAATCCTATTCTGGAAGTTATGTTACTTGACCATGACGAACCTACGAACTATGAGGAAGCGATGATGAGCCCAGATTCCGCAAAATGGCTTGAAGCCATGAAATCTGAGATGGGATCCATGTATGAGAACAAAGTATGCACTTTGGTTGACTTGCCCGATGATCGGCAGGCCATAGAGAATAAATGGATCTTTAAGAAGAAGACTAACGATGACGGTAATGTTACTGTATACAAAGCTCAACTTGTTGCAGAAGGTTTTCAACAAGTTCAAGGAGTTGACTACGATGAGACCTTCTCACTCATAGCGATGCTTAAGTCCGTCCGAATCATGTTAGCAATTGCCGCATCTTATTATTATGAAATTTGGCAAATGGATGTCAAAACTGCATTCCTTAATGGATATCTTAAAGAAGAGTTGTATATGATGCAACTAGAAGGTTTTGTCGATGCAAAAGGTGCTAACAAAGTGTGCAAGCTCCAGCGATCCATTTATGGACTGGTGCAAGCCTCTCGGAGTTGGAATATATGCTTTGATAGTGTGATCAAAGCATATGGTTTTATACAGACTTTTGGAGAAGCCTGTATTTACAAGAAAGTGAGTGGGAGCTCTGTAGCATTTCTGATATTATATGTAGATGACATATTGTTGATCGGAAATGATACTGAATTTCTGAATAGCATAAAAGGATACTTGAATAAGAATTTTTCAATGAAAGACCTCGGTGAAGCTGCTTATATATTAGGCATCAAGATCTATAGAGATAGATCAAGATGCTTAATTGGACTTTCATAAAGCACATACCTTGATAAAGTTTTGAAGAAGTTCAAAATGGATCAAGCAAAGAAAGGGTTCTTGCCTGTGTTACAAGGTGTGAAGTTGAGTCAGACTCAACGCCCAACCACTGCAGAAGATAGAGAGAAAATGAAAGGTGTTCCCTATGCTTCAGCCATATGCTCTATCATGTATGAAATGTTGCGTACCAGACCTGATGTGTGCCTTGCTATTAGTCTAGCAGGGAGGTACCAAAGTAATCCAAGAGTGGATCACTGGACAGCGGTCAAGAACATCCAGAAATACCTGAAAAGGACTAAGGATATGTTTCTCGTATATGGAGGTGACAAAGCGCTCGTCGTAAACGGTTACGTCGATGCAAGCTTTGACACTGATCCAAATGACTCTAAGTCAGAAACCGGATACGTGTTTTTATTAAATGGTGGAGCTGTCAGTTGGTGCAGTTCCAAGCAGAGCGTCGTGGCGGGATCTACGTGTGAAGCAGAATACATAGCTTCTTTGGAAGAAGCAAATGAAGGAGTCTGGATGAAGGAGTTCATATCCGATCTAGGTGTCATACCTAGTGCATCGGGTCCAATGAAAATCTTTTGTGACAATACTGGTGCAATTTCCTTGGCAAAGGAATCCAGATTTCACAAGAGAACTAAGCACATCAAGAGATGCTTCAATTCCATATGCGATCAAGTCAAGGAGGGAGACATAGAGATTTGCAAGATACATACGGATCTGAATGTTGCAGACCCGTTGACTAAGCCTCTCTCATGAGCAAAACATGATCACACCAAGACTCCATAGGTGTTAGAATCATTACAATGTAATCTAGATTATTGACTCTAGTGCAAGTGGGAGACTGAAGGAAATATGCCCTAGAGGCAATAATAAAGTTGTTATTTATATTTCCTTATATCATGATAAATGTTTATTATTCATGCTAGAATTGTATTAACCGGAAACTTAGTACATGTGTGAATACATAGATAAACAGATTGTCACTAGTATGCCTCTACTTGACTAGCTCGTTGAATCAATGATGGTTATGTTTCCTAACCATAGATATGAGTTGTCATTTGATTAACGGGATCACATCATTAGAGAATGATGTGATTGACTTGACCCATCTGTTAGCTTAGCACGATGATCGTTTAGTTTGTTGCTATTGCTTTCTCCATAACTTATACATGTTCCTATGACTATGGGATCATGCAACTCCCGAATACCGGTGGAAAACTTTTTGTGCTACCAAACGTCACAATGTAACTGGGTGATTATAAAGGTGCTCTAAAGGTGTCTCCGGTAGTGTTTGTTGAGTTGGCATAGATCGAGATTAGGATTTGTCACTCTGATTATCAGAGAGGTATCTCTGGGCCCTCTCGGTAATGCACATCAATAAGCCTTGCAAGCAATGTGACTAATGAGTTAGTTGCGGGATGATGCATTACGGAACGAGTAAAGAGACTTGCCGGTAACGATATTGAACTAGGTATTGAGATACCGACGATCGAATCTCAGGCAAGTAACATATCGATGACAAAGGGAACAATGTATATCGTTATGCGGTTTTGCCGATAAAGATCTTTGTAGTATATGTGGGAGCCAATATGAACATCTAGGTTCCACTATTGGTTATTGACCGGAGACGTGTCTCGGTTATGTCTGCATAGTTGTCGAACCCGTAGGGTCCGCACGCTTAACGTTCAGCGACGATCGGTATTATGAGTTTACATGTTTTGATGTACCGAAGGTAGTTCGGAGTCCCGGATGTGATCACGGACATGACGTGGAGTCTCGAAATGGTCGAGACATAAAGATTGATATATTGGATGACTATATTCGGACACCGGATGAGTTCCTGGGGTCACCGGATAATTATCAGAGTGCTGGAGGGTTATCGGAAGCCCCGGGGGAACTAATGGGCCAACATGGACCTTGTGAGGGAGAGAAGGGGACATAGGGCTGGCCGCCCCTGCCCCCTTGGGAGTCTGAATTGGACAAGGAGGGGGCGGTGCCCCCTCTTTCCCTTCCTCTCGCCCTCTCCTTCCTTCCCCCTCCCTCCTCCTAGTTGGACTAGGAAAGGGGGAGTCCTTCTCCTACTAGGAGGAGGACTCCTCCCCCTCCTTGGCGTGCCCCAAGGCCGGCCAGCCTCCCCCTTGCTCCTTTATATACGGGGGCAGGGGGCACCCTAATACACACAACTTGATTGTTTCCAGCCGTGTGCGGTGCCCCCCTCCACCATAATCCACCTCGATCATATCGTAGCGGTGCTTAGGCGAAGCCCTATTCCAGTAGCATCATCATCACTGTCATCACGCCGTTATGCTAACGAAGCTCTCCCTCGACACTCTGCTAGATCATGAGTTCGTGGGACGTCACCAAGCCGAACGTGTGCAGATCGTGGAGGTGCCGTACTTTCGATAGTAGGATCGGTCGATCGTGAAGACGTACGACTACATCAACCGCGTTGTCATAACGCTTCCGCTTACGGTCTACGAGGGTACGTAGATAACACTCTCCCCTCTCGTTGCTATGCATCACCATGATCTTGGGTGTGCGTAGGAATTTTTTTGAAATTATTGCGTTCCCCAACAGTGGCGACAGCGTCACAAGAAGTAGATGATAAGGTGATCGTTTCTCCTAGTTTAGAATGCATGTAATTGTTTATTAAGGTGTTTGTGAATGATTTGTATAGTCACTTATGTAATTGGATGTTTATTTTGGTCATATATGTTGTTCTTTTGTAGACACAGTAAGTCACATCACAGACGGAGTAAACTAGGGAACCCGTCGGTGATGAATTCATCAATTGCTGGCAATTGTATACCATCAAGTGTTTGCCCGCAACACACGCGGCTTATTAGCAGCAACCGTCTGTGTTATTATCGGTCTTCGCACACATTTCTGATTACGGACCTGTTTGCCACATATCACACACATCTTGTTAAGTTGAACCATTTTTGTTGTCTTGGCTCATCGCAAACAGTTCACTCTGGTGAACTGTATGTCCTCTATTACACACACCTTGATCTAGCTGACCATTTCTGTTGTGTTGCCTAATCACAAATAGTTCATCCGAGTGAACTGTATGCCGTATATCGCAAGCACTCTCATCTGACTGATTGTTTCTGTTGTTATTGTTGGGGGACGCGGTATTTCAAAAACAATCCTACGGTCACACAAGATCTATCTAGGAGATGCATAGCAACGAGAGGGGGAGAGTGTGTCCACGTACCCTCGTAGACCGAAAGCGGAAGCATTTAGTAACGCAGTTGATGTAGTCGAATGTCTTCACGATCCAACCGATCCAAGTCCGAACGTACGGCACCTCCGTGTTCAGCACATGTTCAGCATGATAACGTCCCTTGAGCTCTTGATCCAGTTGAGGACGAGGGAGAGTTCTGTCAGCACGACGGCGTGGCAACGGTGATGATGAAGTTACCGGCGCAGGGCTTCGCCTAAGCACTACGACGATATGACCGAGGTGTTGAACTATGGAGGGGGGCACCGCACATGGCTAAGAGATTGTCTGTTGTGCTATTGGGGTGCCCCCTGGCCACGTATATAAATGAGGGAGGGAGAGAGGAGGCCGGACAGGAGGGGCGCGCCAGGGGAGATTCCTAGTCCAAGTAGGATTCGCCCCCCCTTCCTTTCTTCCACCGGAGGGAAAGGAAGGAGGGGAGAAGGAGAAGGAAGGAGGGGGGCGTGCCCCACCCCTTGTCCAATTCGGCCTGGGTAGGGGGGAGGCGCGCGCCACCTCATGTCCCTTCTTCCCTCTCTCCACTAAATCCCACCAAGGCCCATTAACTTCCCCGGGGGGTTCTGGTAACCTCTCGGTACTCCGGAAAAATGCCCGAACCACTCAGAACCATTCCGATGTCCAAATGCAACCTTCCAATATATGAATCTTTACCTCTCAACCATTTCGAGACTCCTCATCATGTCCGTGATCTCATCCGGGACTCTGAACAAACTTCGGTCATCAAATCACATAACTCATAATACAAATCATCATCGAACGTTAAGCGTGCGGACCCTACGGGTTCGAGAACTATGTACACATGACCGAGACACATCTTCGGTCAATAACCAATAGCGGATCCTGAATGCTCATATTGGCTCTTACATATTCTACAAAGATCTTTATCAGTCAAACCGCATAATAACATACGTCATTCCCTTTGTCATCGGTATGTTACTTGCGCGAGATTCGATCATCGGTATCCTCATACCTAGTTCAATCTCATTACCGACAAGTCTCTTTAACCGTTCCTTAATGCATCACCTCGCAACTAACTCATTATTCACATTGCTTGCAAGGCTTATAGTGATGTGCATTGCCGAGAGGGCCCAGAGATACCTCTCTGATACATGGAGTGACAAATCCTAATCTAGATCTATGCCAACTAAACAAACACCATCAGAGACACCTGTAGAGCATCTTTATAATCACCCAGTTACGTTGTAACGTTTGATAGCACACAAAGTGTTCCTCCGATATTCGAGAGTTGCATAATCTCATAGTCAGAGGAATATGTATAAGTCATGAAGAAAGCAATAGCAATAAAACTAAACGATCATTATGCTAAGCTAACAGATGGGTCTTGTCCATCACATCATTCTCTAATGATGTGATCCCGTTCATCAAATGACAACACATGTCTATGGTTAGGAAACTTAACCGTCTTTGATTAACGAGCTAGTCAATTAGAGGCATACTAGGGACACTCTGTTTGTCTATGTATTCACACATGTACCAAGTTTCCGGTTAATACAATTCTAGAATGAATAATAAACATTTACCATGATATAAGGAAATATAAATAACAACTTTATTATTGCCTCTAGGGCATATTTCCTTCGGTCTCCCACTTGCACTAGAGTCAATAATCTAGTTCACATCGTCATGTGATTTAACACCAATAGTTCACATCGCCATGTGACTAATACCCAAAGGGTTTTACTAGAGTCAATAATCTAGTTCACATCACTATGTGATTAACATCCAAAGAGTAGTAAGGTGTGATCACGTTTTGCTTGTGAGAGAAGCTTTAGTCAATGGGTCTGTCACATTCAGAGACGTATGTAATTTGCAAATTTTATATGTCTACAATGCTCTGCATGGAGCTACTCTAGCTAATTGCTCCCACTTTCAATATGTATCCAGATTGAGACTCAGGGTCATCCGAGTCGGTGTAAAAGCTTGCATCGATGTAATTCTTTATGACGAACTCTTTGTCACCTCCATAACCGAGAAATCTCCTTAGTCTTCTAAGGATAATTTTGACCGCTGTCCAGTGATCCACTCCTGGATCAATATCGTACCCCCTTGCCAAACTCATGGCAAGGTACACAATAGGTTTGGTACACAACATAGCATACTTTATAGAACCCATGGCTGAGGCATATGGAATGACTTTCATTCTCTTTCTATTTTCTGCCGTGGTCGTGTTTTGATTCTTACTCAACTTTACACCATGCAATACATGCAAGAACTCCTTCTTTGACTGTTCCATTTTGAACTACTTCAAAATCTTGTCAAGGTATGTACTCATTGAAAAATCTTATCAAGCATCTTGATCTATCTCTATAGATCTTGATGCCCAATATGTAAGCAGCTTCATCGAGGTCTTTCTTTGAAAAACTCCTTTCAAACACTCCTGTAGGCTTTCCAAAAAATTCTACATCATTTATGATCAACAATATGTCATTCACATATACTTATCAGAAAAGATGTAGTGCTCCCACTCACTTTTTTGTAAATACAGGCTTCACCACAAGTCTGTATAAAACTACATGCTTTGATCAACTCATCAAAGCGTATATTCCAACTCCAAGATGCTTGCACCATAGATGGATTGCTGGGGCTTGCACATTTTGTTAGCATCTTTAGGATTGACAAAACCTTTTGGTTGTATCATATACAACTCTTCTTTAATAAATTCATTAAGGAATGCAGTTTTGACATCCATTTGTCAGATTTCACAAAATGTGGCAATTGCTAACATGATTCCGACAGAATTTAAGCATCGATACGAGTGAGAAAATCTCATCATAGTCAACACCTTGAACTTGTCAAAAAAAACCTTTTCGACAAGTCGAGCTTTGTAGATAGTAACACTACTATCAGCGTCCGTCTTCCTCTTGAAGATCCATTTATTCTCAATGGCTTGCCGATCATCTGGCAAGTCCACCAAAGTCCACACTTTGTTCTCATACATGGATTCTATCTCAGATTTCATGGCCTCAAGCCATTTCACGGGAATCTGGGCTCATCATCGCTTCCTCATAGTTCGTAAGTTCGTCATGGTCTAGTAACATGACTTCCAGAACAGGATTACTGTACCACTCTGGTGTGGATTGTACTCTGATTGACCTACGAGGTTCGGTAGTAACTTGATCTGAAGTTTCATGATCATCATCATTAATTAGCTTCCTCACTAATTGGTGTAGGAATCACTAGAACTGATTTCTGTGATGAACTACTTTCCAATTCGGGAGAAGGTACAATTACCTCATCAAGTTCTACTATCCTCCCACTCACTTCTTTCGAGAGAAACTCCTTCTCTAGAAAGGATCCATTCTTAGCAACGAATATCTTGCTTCGGATCTGTTATAGAAGGTGTACCCAACAGTTTCCTTTGGGTATCCTATGAAGACGCATTTCTATGATTTGGGTTCGAGCTTACCAGGTTGAAGCTTTTTCAAATAAGCATTGAAGTCCCAAACTTTAAGAATTGACAGCTTAGGTTTCTTGCTAAACCACGGTGTCATCTCAACAGATTTAGATGGTGCCCTTTTTAACGTGAATGCAGCTGTCTCTAATGCATAACCCCAAAACGATAGTGGTTAATCGGTAAGAGACATCATAGATCGCACCATATTTATTAAAGTACGATTACAACGTTCGGACACACCATTACGTTGTGGTGTTCCAGGTGGCGTGAGTTGTGAAACTATTCCACATTGTTTCAAAAGACTAACTCAAATATCTGCCTCCGCGATCAGATCGTAGAAACTTTATTTTCTTGTTACGATGATTTTCCACTTCACTCTGAAATTCTTTGAACTTTTCAAATGTTTCAGACTTATGTTTCATTAAGTAGATATACCCATATCTGCTCAAATCATCTGTGAAGGTCAGAAAATAACGATACCCGCCGTGAGCCTCAACACTCATCGGACTGCATACATCAGTATGTACTATTTCCAATAAGTCTGTGGCTTGCTCCATTATTCCGAAGAATGAAGTTTTAATCATCTTGCCCATGAGGCATGGTTCGCAAGTATCAAGTGATTCATAATAAAGTGATTCCAAAAGCCCATCAGCATGGAGTTTCTTTGTGCGCTTTACACCGATATGACCTAAACGGTAGTGCCACAAATAAGTTACACTGTCATTATTAACTTGGCATCTTTTGGCTTTAATATTATGAATATGTGTATCACTACGATCGAGATTCAATAAATCATTTATATTTGGTGTATGACCATAGAAGGTATTTATTCATGTAAATAGAACAACTCTGACTTAAATGAATAACTGTATTGCAATAAACATGATCCAATCATATTCATGCTCAACGCAAACACCAAATAACATTTATTTAGGTTCAACACTAATCCCGAAGGTAGAGGTTGTATGTGATGGTGATCTTATCAACCTTGGAATCTCTTCCAACACACATCGTCACTTTGCCCTCAACTAGTCTCTGTTCATTTTGTAACTCCTGTTTCGAGTTACTAATCTTAGCAGCTGAACTGGTATCAAATACCCTGGGGTTACTATGAACATTAGTAAAGTACACATCAATAACATGTATATCAAATATACCTTTCACTTTGCCATCCTTCTTATCCGCCAAGTATTTGGGGTAGTTTCGCTTCCAGTGACCATTCCCTTTGCAGTAAAAGCACTCAGTTTCAGGCTTAGGTCTAGCTTTGGGTTTCTTCATGGGAGTGGCAACTTGCTTGCGATTGTTTCTCGAAGTTCCCTTTCTTTTCCTTTGCTCCTTTTCTTAAAACTAGTGGTCTTGTTAACCATCAACACTTGATGCTCTTTCTTGATTTCTACCTTCACCGATTTTAACATCGCGAAGAGCTCGGGAATCGTTTTTGTCATCACTTGCATATTATAGTTCATCACGAAGTTCCAGTAACTTGGTGATAGTGACTAGAGAACTCTATCAATCACTGTATTATCTGGAAGATTAACTCCCACTTGATTCAAGCGATTGTAGTACTTAGACATTCTGAGCACATGCTCACTGGTTGAGCTATTCTCCTCCATCTTGTAGGCAAAGTACTTGTTAGAGGTCTCATACCTCTCGACTCGGGCATGAGTCTGAAATACCAATTTCAGCTCTTGGAACATCTTATATGCTCCGTGGCGTTTAAAACGTTTTTGAAGTCCCAGTTCTAAGCTGTAAAGCATGGCACACTAAACTATCAAGTAGTCATCATACCGAGCTTGCTAAACGTTCATAACATCTACATTTGCTCCTGCAATAGGTCCGACACCTAGCGGTGCATCAAGGACATAATTCTTCTGTGTAGAGGATAATCCTCAGATCATGGATCCAGTCTGCATCATTGCTACTATCATCTTTCAACTTATCTTTCTCTAGGAACATATCAAAAATAAACGGGGAGCTATAACGTGAGCTATTGATCTACAACATAATCTGCAAATACTATCAGGACTAAGTTCATGATAAATTAAAGTTCAATTAATCATATTACTTAAGAACTCCCACTTAGATAGACATCCGTCTAGTCATCTAAATGATCACGTGATCCATATCAACTAAACCATGTCCGATCATCATGTGAGATGGAGTAGTTTTCAATGGTGAACATCTCTATGTTGATCATATATACTATATGATTCACGTTCGACCTTTCGGTCTCAGTGTTCCGAGGCCATATATGCATATGCTAGGCTCGTCAAGTTTAACCCAAGTATTCCGCGTGTGCAAAACTGGCTTGCACCCGTTGTATGTGAACGTAGAGCTCATCACACCCGATCATCATGTGGTGTCTTGGCACGACGAACTGTAGCAACGATGCATACTCAGGGAGAACACTTATACCTTGAAATTTAGTGAGGGGTCATCTTATAATGCTACCGCCGTACTAAGCAAAATAAGATGCATAAAGGATAAACATCACATGCAATCAAAATATGTGACATGATATGGCCATCATCATCTTGTGCCTTTGATCTCTATCAACGTGTCGTCACATGGTCGTCTCACCAACTATTGCTTTTGCAACTATTGCTATCTCATAGCGATAAAGTAAAGCAATTATATGGCGCTTGCATCTTATGCAATAAGAGAAAACCATAAGGCTCCTTCCAGTTGCCGATAACTTTAACAAAACATGATCATAGCATACAACAATTTATATCTCATCACGTCTTGACCATATCACATCACAACATGCCCTACAAAAACAAGTTAGACGTCATCTACTTTGTTGTTGCATGTTTTACGTGGCTGCTACGGGCTTCTAGCAAGAATCGTTCTTACCTACGCATCAAAACCACAACGATTTTTCGTCAAGTGTGTTGTTTTAACCTTCAACAAGGACCGACCGTAGTCAAACTCGATTCAACTAAAGTTGGAGAAACAGACACCCGCCAGCCACATGTGTGCAAAGCACGTCGGTAGAACCAGTATCATGAACGCAGTCATGTAATGTCGGTCCGGGCCGCTTCATCCAACAATACTGCCGAATCAAAGTAAGACGTTGGTGGTAAGCAGTATGACTATTATCGCCCACAACTCTTTGTGTTCTACTCGTGCATATCATCTACACATAGATCTCGCTCTAATACCACTGTTGGGGAACGCAGTATTTCAAAAAAATTCCTATGATCACGCAAGATCTATCTAGGAGATGCATAGCAACGAGAGGGGGAGAGTTTGTCCATGTACCCTCGTAGACCGAAAGCGGAAGCGTTTACTAACACGGTTGATGTAGTCGAATGTCTTCACGATCCAACCGATCCAAGTACCAAACGTACGTCACCTCTGTGTTCAGCACATGTTCAGCACGATGACGTCCCTCGAGCTCTTGATCAAATTGAGGATGGGGGAAAGTTCCGTCAGCACGACGGCGTGGTGACGGTGATGATGAAGTTACCGGTGCAAGGCTTCACCTAAGCACTATGACGATATGACTGAGGTGTTGAACTGTGGAGGGGGGCACCACACACGGCTAGGAGATTGTGTGTTGTGCTATTGGGGTGCCCCCTGGCCACATATATAAAGGAGGGAGGGAGAGAGGAGGCCAGCCAGGAGGGGCGCGCCAGGGGGGATTCCTACTTGGACTCCTAGTCCAAGTAGTATTCGCCCCCTCCCTTTTCCTTTCTTCCACCAGAGGGAAAGGAAGGAGAGGAGAAGGAGAAGGAAGGAGGGGGCCGCACCCCCACCCCTTGTCCAATTCGGTCTGGGCAGGGGGAGGCGTGCGCCACCTCGTGGCCCTTCTTCCCTCTCTCCACTAAAGCCCACTAAGGCCCATTAACTTCCCGGGGGGTTCCGGTAACCTCCCGCAACTCCGGAAAAATGCCCGAACCACTCGGAACCATTCCGATGTCCAAATGCAACCTTCCAATATATGAATCCTTACCTCTCAACCATTTCGAAACTCCTCAGCATGTCCGTGATCTCATTCGGGACTCCAAACAAACTTTGGTCATCAAATCACATAACTCATAATACAAATCGTCATCGAACGTTAAGCGTGCGGACCCTACGAGTTCGAGAACTATGTAGACATGACCGAGACACATCTCTCGTCAATAACCAATAGCGGAACCTGGTTGCTCATATTGGCTCCTACATATTCTACGAAGATCCTTATCGGTCAAATCGCATAACAACATACGCCATTCCCTTTGTCATTGGTATGTTACTTGCCCGAGATTCGATCGTTGGTATCCTCATACCTAGTTCAATCTCATTACCGACAAGTCTCTTTACCCGTTCCATAATGCATCATCTCCCAACTAACTCATTATTCACATTGCTTGCAAGGCTTATAGTGATGTGCATTGCCGAGAGGGCCTAGAGATACCTCTCTGATACACGAAGTGACAAATCCTAATCTTGATCTATGCCAACTCAACAAACACCATCGAAGACACCTGTAGAGCATCTTTATAATCACCCAATTACGTTGTGACGTTTGATACCACACAAAGTGTTCCTCCGGTATTCGAGAGTTGCATAATCTCATAGTCAGAGGAATGTGTATAAGTCATGAAGAAAGCAATAGCAATAAAACTAAACGATCATTATGCTAAGCTAATGGATGGGTCTTGTCCATCACATCATTCTCTAATGATGTGATCCCATTCATCACATGACAACACGTGTCTATGGTTAGGAAACTTAACCATCTTTGATTAACGAGCTAGTCAATTAGAGGCATACTAGGGACACTCTGTTTGCCTATGTATTCACACATGTACCAAGTTTCCGGTTAATACAATTCTAGCATGAATAATAAACATGTATCATGATATAAGGAAATATAAATAACAACTTCATTATTGCCTCTAGGGCATATTTCCTTCAGTTATGCTCATCGCAAACAGTTCCGATGGACCAACCGTATGCCACATATCACACACGCAACTCTGATCTGAATCGGGTTTGATGTTTGTGCCATCGCAAACAGTTCATATCATTTTTTTACGGTTTTCTTACACCACCGTTTGCAATTAATGCATCGCACATGGTTTCGTCGAAGTGTCTCTGATTGTACTGTTGCGTTAGGACCATCCTACAATAGTGTCTGTTCTATCTCCTCATTAGCCACCTTGCAAAAAGTCTTGGTGAGGTTTTTGACAATGTTTCTTTGAGTCACAGGAGGGATCACATTACAAGGTAAGCAACTAGATGTGGTACAAGAATTTCTTTTAAAACCATTATTATCTTTCTTTATCCTGTCATTTCTCCTTACCTCTGATTCAACTAGACGTGTTTCCCCCTTCTCTTCCTGATGTTTGCAGAACCAAAAGGCACCAGGAAGTCTTGCTATGTGGTTGTGATCCTCTTGATTAGCTGAGTCACATTGATTTTCCTTGTTAATCTCCCCTTCTTCCCAGGTAGCCTTACAGACAGGTGCCTGGTAGACCACACATTTTATCAGGAATGTAAAAGGTGTAAGGTTTGTCAGCGGGTTCAATATCAGAGAGAATTTTCCATAGAGGAGATTTCAACATATGAATGGTCCAACCAAACCCATCGGGTGTCATGAGGAGATGGACAATGAGATTAAACCAGCTGTCATGTACTTGAACAGAGAGGCATTTTTTCACTAGATGCTGGTTTACTTGCAAAGTTGTACCTCCAGATGCTTAGTCCTTCCTTAGATACTGCAGTAAATTTTGAAGAGTGTGCCATTGACTGGATGTTTTTGAATCCAAGTAGAGAAGCATCATAATTTTAACTGAAATGATGGCCATCCATGACTTTTAAACATTTCTCTTTAATGTTCTCACCTTGATTTGTTACCTCAGCCATAGTATTCTGTTCAGGAGCACAACTGTCAGTAGCAGCAGCTGAAGTGGTGATAGGCAGATCCCTAGGAGCATCATCATCATCAACAATAGGTGAGCTGTCTATTTCAGCATCAGTGTCAACCCTGTCCATTTCCAAAGCTTCAGATTGCATCGCAACATGTTTAGTTTCTGATGACAAATGCACTGGAACAATCAGGTCTTCTACAACAGATTCAGAACCAAGTGCAACAATGTTGTAAGACCGTGCAATATTACAATCAAGGTTTGTTCAGACAGTGTAGCATGCTGCTCTATAGCAGGTACATGATCAATCCCTTCCTCTTCATCCTCCAAATACACATCCATTAAGTTAAGCAGACCATCTCCAAGACCAACAACAGGTGGTGGTAGGAACTGTGGTACAAGAAGAGCAAGCATAGCAAGAGCCAGTTGATTAACTTCGGCCCCAACGCCATTTTTATGAGAAGATCCATCAGAGATTGAAATAATGAAGGTGTTACTGCTGTCTCTTTCCTGCATTATATGATCATCCTCTCCTAGCACAAGTTCCTCTTGCTGAGGCATTATAGCAGCTTGTTGTTGAGGCAAAGCCCACTGACTATCCCCTTCCCAACTCTCTTCTTCATCATCTTCTTGGTTCATTTGATTATTTTCTGGTTGAAATTTTTATGTGTACGTGAAGTTGATTCCCACTTCAGTGCCAAGATGCATCCCTTTTATGTCTTTCCTAACGACTTGAACAAAATGAATAAACCAACATGACACCGTCTCTTTTCTATTTTTTCGAGAGCACGCCAAGAGCGTGCCTTAATTTTATAGAAGAAAGTAGAATAGACAATGTACACCTGGGGATGAATGCTAACAAACACCCCAGGAAAACACACCCACACCCCCCCTAGCTAGCCTAAGCCTACTCTCTCACAAAAACCACTAAAACCTCCCCCACCTAGGCCTGCCGCCTTCCACTCCTTCAACTCCCCAATAATGACACTAGCCAGATCCAGACCGTTCAACTGATGGTTGGTCCTATGGAAGACTCTCGCATTTCGCTGCTTCCATAACACCCAGATGACCGCAATAACGACCGTATCAAAACCCCTCTTAGAACCCCTACTCCATCTCGCTCTCTACGTCAACCACCAATCCAGGAGGTGATCATGCGCGTCTGGGATGGTTGCCTGCAGACCCAAAGCATCGAACATGGTATGCCACACTTCCCTTGCATACACGCATTGGACCAAGTTGTGCTCCACATTGTCCTCTCTTGGAGACACGTATAGCATGCCGAAGGCCAATCTTGCAACCCATGCCTCGCTCGCCTATCCGAGGTCCAAATGCGATGTTGCACCGCCAACCAAGTGAAAAGTTTGCACTTGAACAAAGCCCAACTTTTCTAGATGCATGAGGCATAAGGCACCGTAACTGCACTGAGACAAAGCCGTTGGTATGTCGACCGAGCCATATAAAGGCCAGATGGATCCGCACGCCACGAGAAGGAATCCTGACTGGAGGTGTCGCGTTGTACCGTGCTCATCGCCAACTTGAGATGGATGAGCTGCATGTGATCACTGAAGCTGATATCACCCGATATATCTAACAACCACCTCCCATTCTCCAAGCCATCCGCCACCATCTCCTGTTTATTGTCCTCGTTTCCACCTTGGCATGTATGAATGGTGCAATATCCTTAGCCGAGAATCCATGGATCCATCGATCCCGCCAAAACAGGACCTTGGTTCCATCCCCCACCGAGATGTTAACTAGGCTGTCAAACACCGCGCGGCATCTCTGTCCTCCATCATCGGCAGCCCTTGCCATGGCCTCTCAGGGTCCTTCCTTCGCAACCATTCCCATCTAACCCGTAGTGCTAGCCCTTGCATTTATAGGTTCCGAACGCCTAGGCCACCCAAACAAGTAGGCTTACACACCGCGTCCCAAGCGATCAGACATTGCCCACCATTGGCATTTTCCTTGCCGGCCCAAAAGAAGCCCCTCATCCATTGCTCAATCTCTTCCAACACCCATCCAGGAGCCTCCGCAACCATGAAGTGGTGTATCGGTTTGGCCGCGATAACTGATTTGACCAGCAAAAGCCTACTCGGCTGATGTAACAGCCCCCTTTGCCAAGCCGGCGCAAACTTCTTCGCATGATCCAACATGGGCTGCCACTCAGCCTGGGTGAGCTTCCTGATGGCCAATTGCAGCCCCAGATATCTACATGGGAAGGCTCCCATGCGGCACTGCAACACTGATTCCACACGATCCTTATCAACATTATCTCCATGGATCATAATCACCATTGATTTGTGATAGTTCACCCTCAAACCAGATGCCTCCCCGAACACCGTAAGCACCGACCGAACGAGGGTGAGGTCCAGGTCCCGTGGCTTGACAAACAAAGCCACATCATCAGCATAGATTGACACGGATTGGTGAGGAGCAATGCCAGTGAAAGGACTCAAGACGCCTATGCTCGCAGCACGTATCATCATCTTCGACAAAACATCCATGGCTATCACAAAAAGAAGAGGCGAAACTGGGTCCCGTGCCTTAAACCCTTCACGTGCACACAGCTTCTACCTGGCACCCCCTTCACGATCACTTTAGTGCTAGCGGTCCTCAAAAGTATAGCAATCCACTGGCACCACTTATTGTCAAACCCTTTCCTTCACACCACCTCAAATATGAACCCAAATGCTCGTGAGATGTCCAGCTTCAAGAACACACCTGCTTCCTTTCGAGCATAAATTTTCCTGGCAACTTGCCGAACCAGGAGAAAGTTATCATGTAGATGTCTCCCACATATGAACGCGGACTAGTTAGATTTGACGATGTCCTTCATTCTTCTCCGCGCATGATTCGCTAGCATGTTTGCAAACAACTTAGTAGCGTTGTCGGTTAAGTTAATCAGTCTGAAGTCTCCCACCTCCTCAGCCTCCGGCTTTTTTGGGATGAGCACGATGTGTGCTCGGTTCAGTTTGCCAAAACCACGGCCATCCCCTACATAGAGCTTCATAAGCACTGCCATCACATCCTTCTTTATGATATGCCAATCCTTTTGATAGAATGTCGTGATAAACCCATCCGGTCCCGGTGCCCAATCTGGTGGCATCTCCCTAATAGTGTTCCACACTTCCTCTTCCGTGAAGATACAGTCGAGCTTCGACAGGTCAATCCCTTCCAAGCCGAGGAAGTCGAGGTCAACCTCCACCTCCCGGGCAGTGTCGTGCCCTAGAAGCCGCTCTTAAGCCTTCAAGAATATCTCCTCCTTCCTTCCTTGATCCGTGATCAGCTCACCGTTATGTCTAATGTGGGTTATAAAGTTCTTACACCTCTGTCCATTGTCCACTACTTGGAAGAGTTTCGTGTTCGCATCACCTTCTTTTATCCATTTAAGCCTCGATCTTTGCCTTTCAATCGTATGTTGGAGAGAGGCCAGCCCCAACATTGCCTGTTTCAGGGTTCGCCTCAACCATCTCTCCAACCAAGTCTGGTCCCTCGTCTCCATAGCTCTGTAAAATCTAAGGATGACGTAATTGGCGATGGCAATTTGCATCTTTATGTTCCCCGTCTTCCTTTGTCCCCAGGCTTGTAAAGCCACTGCCATATTCCTCAACAAAGCATCCAATCTTTTAAATGGGTATGTGATCTCCTCAGCGCACACCCAGCCTTCCTGAACTGCTTGCTCAAAACCCTCTAGCCGGGTCCAGTACAATTCAAACCTAAACCTCTTCTTAGCACAAAACGGGGCCGCCATGGAAAGGTGTAACAGCGCGTGGTCCAAGATGTTCGTGGAGAGAGCCTGAAGCAAAACATCCGGGTAGTAGAGCTCCCAATCCATCGACACAAGCACACGATCGATCTTGGTCATCACCATGTTCTCCCTCTCATTAGACCACGTAAACCTCCTTCCATGCATGTAGAGTTCCTTGAGCTCATTATTATACACAAACGCGTTGAATATCCTCATCATGGATCTATTGAGATTGGTGTCATTCTTCTCCTCTGCTCTTAAGATCATATTAAAGTCTCCAAGAACCATCCACGGTCCCGGGCATACATCTGTTCTATGCTGCAACTCCACCAGTAAATTGATCTTCAACTCATCCCCTTGGGGGCCATAAACCACGGATAACCACCAATCCCATCCATCTTTATTACGCACGTGCCCCGTGAGGAAGTTAGAGTCCCGGGCCAGATTGTCTATCTCCATGTATGAACTATCCCAAGCTAGCAAAATACCACCCCTCGTATCAATCGCCGATAGGTAAGCAAAACCATCAAAAGATGGCCCAATGCATTGCATCACCAAATATTTATCAAGTACATCTAGCTTCGTCTCGAGGAGACACATCAAGTTCACCTCCGCATCTATTACAAACTCTCTAACCGCATTTCTTTTTGCAGGGTTATTAAGGCCCCTCACATTCCAAGAGAGTACATGTGGGTTCCAATCCATAGGAGATGAGGAACACACCCTTCCTGCCAGCGACTACTCACGCCGCCCCCAAGACCATGGACGTGCTGGCGCCCCTCTTATGATTCGGTGGAATCTCCTTGCCAAACAGGGCCGCAATGACCCGAATGTGCTGCTCTCTGAGTGGTGACTCAAAGATTTCAGCTAACTCTGCGATATTTTCATCATGCCCCTCCAAGTCCTCTGGCACGATACCTAGCGCACGCATTAGAACATTCTCCGCTTGCGTTGCCTTCGTCTTGGCTGGCTGCGCCCTCCAAGCACTCCTCGTGGTACGCCGTGGTGTGTACGGCTCCGCGTTCGGTCAGAGAGAAGATTGCACCTCCAAAAGGAGTGGTGGCGCAAGCTTCCTCACCAAAGCGTTGCAAAACCACTTGAATTTGCCAAACGCAATGGCTTCCTGGGGTGTCATACCTCCATTCCCAGTCTCCTCCCTCTATTGGATGTCTGCAGTAACGTCGGGAATCAGCTTCCTAGGCTCAAACTCATGAGCGCTCGCCACTTGTCGCTGCACCAACACCCCCTCCTCTGAACCGACCACTTGTCGCTGCACATCCTCGCATGCCGGAGATTCTGTTCCAATCATTATGGTGTCCCCCACTGGCAGCTGGAGAGCCGAGGATGGCTCCCCCCCAAAACCACCTTGTCTCCACTCACAACATCCTGGGCCAGTGGATTGGCCTGCAGCACAGCCAGCGACAGAGCTCCCAGATCCTCTATGCCCAAGCCATTCGTGCACGCCTCCTTCTCCCGTGCCGCAGCCAGTGGTCGAGCCGGCGCCTCATCCGCCACACGCTGCAGCCGTATCGCATCTGAAGGTGACACCTCAACAGTCTCCTCTGCCCCCACAACAGCAGCCACCGACCCCACCTGCTGAACAGCCTCGGTGAGCCGCGATTGGGTGGGCTGATTCACGGGGCCCCCGCTGTCATGCGCATCCACCACCCCGCCCACTGGCTGAACCGATCGGGCCAACGGCAACTCAGCAGCCACCATGTTTGCGCCAGGCGGATTCGAATTTCCCTGCCCCACCTCGGTCTCCACCTCCAACACAACCGAACCACCCAGACGGTCAAAAGCAGAATGACGCGGTGACAACCTGTCCCGTACCATGGTAACTGGCCCACCTCTTGGCCCCACCTGAGACATAGGACCATGGGAGGAATCATCCAATCCGTCGTCTCTCCTGCTCCACGAACCACGCTGGCGTAAGTCCGGCCAGCCACCGATCCAGCCCCTCCGCCTGCATTGTCACTCCTGGCATCCCGAACTCCACGCTGCCAAACGCAGCGGTGCGTTGTCGCCCCTCTTCCCATGTCCATAGGCGAATCCGACAGGCCACTCTGTTCGCTGCCCGACGAGATTCCTCCGAGGAACCATGGCTCCTCCCCCTCCGGGAAGGTGGTGACGGCGTCCAGGTGAATGAGCACCTTATACTATAGAGTCTTCGACTGGTACACATCCCTCCGCGCCTCCGGCTCTGACACCGCCAACCACCTCCGCGTTGGAATCAGCTCTAGATCAGCCATCCATGCAAGCAACTTGAAGGAGGCCAAGTCTGCCCTCAACGACGTCTCCGGCGCCACCGTCTCGATGAAACAGGAACCGCCCAGCAAGCTCTCGACGACATCCAGCTCCCAGGCATGCGGGGGAATGCCCTCGAGCTCCAAACTAACCTTGGTACTCAGCGCCACAAAAACCGCTTGGTTCTGTCTGATCCATTGCCAGAACGAGAGCCTACTCCCGTCGAACACGATCACTGGTCTCAGTCCCACTCTATTCCGGTCCTCCCTGTTAGCAAACACCACAAGAAAATCCTCCGGCTGGAACTAATGCACTGAAACTCTGTCCACGGAAATGCCCAACCTTGCCTATAACGCCTGCCGAACCAGGTCCGGCGAGAGCCTTGACCTATCACCGCCCACGTACACGACCATGGCATGCTACAGTCTGCCCTCGAGATCAGCCATGGCCCTGGACCTCCTGGCGACACACAACTCAGGCGGGGACATCTCCAAGTCCGCCTGCACCTCCAATCTCGGCTCCGCCCGACGAGGCCCATCCAGCGGCGACGCCGCCCGCGATGAGAGCAGAAGATAGGATGGTGAGGGCGGCGGCAGATCACGCGGAGCGGGCGCGCCATGCCTTGACGATCCCGGAGCGGCGGCCGCACCCTGACCCGACGACCTCCGCGCCACCTTAGCTGTAGCATCTCTCCTGAGCTCTTCCACTGGTGATGGGCTGCGGGGCTGATAACCCACAAGTATAGGGGGTCGCAACAGTTTTCGAGGGTAGAGTATTTAACCCAAATTTATTGATTCGACACAAGGGGAGCCAAAGAATATTCTCAAGTATTAGCAGCTGAGTTGTCAATTCAACCACACCTGGAAACTTAGTATCTGCAGCAAAGTGTTTAGTAGCACAGTAATATGATAGTGGTGGTAGCGGCAACAAAAGTAAAGACAACAAAAGTAATGTTTTTGGTATTTTGTAGTGATTGTAACAGTAAAAGCGGGAAAGTAAATAAGCGTAAACCAGTATATGGAAAACTCGTAGGCACCGGATCAGTGATGGATAATTATGCGGGATGCGGTTCATCATGTAACAGTCATAACATAGGGTGACACAGAACTAGCTCCAGTTCGTCAATGTTATGTAGGCATGTATTCCGTATATAGTCATACGTGCTTATGGAAAAGAACTTGCATGACATCTTTTGTCCTACCCTCCCGTGGCAGCGGGGCCCTATTGGAAACTAAGGGATATTAAGGCCTCCTTTTAATAGAGAACCGGAACAAAGCATTAGCACATAGTGAATACATGAACTCTTCAAACTATGATCATCACCGGGAGTGGTCCCGATTATTGTCACTTCGGGGTTTCCGGATCATAACACATAGTAAGTGACTATAGACTTACAAGATAGGATCAAGAACTCACATATATTCATGAAAACATAATAGGTTCAGATCTGAAATCACGGCACTCGGGCCCTAGTGACAAGCATTAAGCATAGCAAAGTCATAGAAACATCAATCTCAGAACATAATGGATACTAGGGATCAAACCCTAACAAAACTAACTCGATTACATGATAAATCTCATCCAACCCATCACCGTCCAGCAAGCCTACGATGCAATTACTCACGCACGGCGGTGAGCATCAAGAAATTGGTGATGGAGGATGGTTGATGATGACGACGGCGACAAATTCCCCTCTCCGGAGCCCCGAACGGACTCCAGATCAGCCCTCCCGAGAGGTTTTGGGGCTTGGCGGCGGCTCCGTATCGTAAAACGCGATGATTTCTTCTCTTTGATTTTTTTCTCTCCGAAAGCAAATATATAGAGTTGGAGTTGGCGTTGAAGGGTTTCCAGGGGGCCCACGAGGTAGGGGGCGCGCCCTAGGGGGGGCACCCTCGTGGAAAGGGTGTGGGCCCCTGGTCTTCATATTCGGTGAGGATTTTTTATTATTCTTTCTAAGGTATTCCGTGGAGTTTCAGGACTTTCCGAGAATATTTGCTTTCTGCACATAAAACAACACCAAGGTAATGCTGCTGAAAACAGCGTCAGTCTAGGTTAGTTCCATTCAAATCATATAAGTTAGAGTCCAAAACAAGGGCAAAAGTGTTTGGAAAAGTAGATACGACGGAGACGTATCAACTCCCCCAAGCTTAAACCCTTGCTTGTCCTCAAGCAATTCAGTTGACAAACTGAAAGAAAGAAAGAAAAGCTTTTACAAACTCTGTTTGCTCTTGATGTGGTAACTATGTCAAGCCAGCATTCAAGTTTTCAGCATAGATCATAACTAACCACATTTGCAATAATTCTCAGGTCTCACAATTACTCATATCAATAGCATAATCAACTAGCAAGTCATAATGATAAATCTCGGATGACAACACTTTCTCAAAACAATCATAATATGGTATAACAAGATGGTATCTCGCTAGCCCTTTCTGAGACCGCAAAACATAAATGCAGAGCACCTTTAAAGATCAAGGACTGACTAGACATTGTAATTCATGGTAAAAGAGATCCAATCATAGTCATACCCAACATAGATTAATAGTGATGAATGCAAATGACAGCTGTGCTCTCCAGCTAGTGCTCTTTAATAAGAGGGTGATGACTCAACATAAAAGTAAATGGATAGGCCCTTCGCAGAGGGAAGCAGGGATTTGTAGAGGTGCCAGAGCTCGGTTTTGAAATAGAGATAAATTGTATTTTGAGCGGTATACTTTCATTGTCAACGTAACAACTAAGAGATGGCGATATCTTCCATGCTAAACACATTATAGGCGGTTCCCAAACAGAATGGTAAAGTTTATACTCCCCCTCCACCAACAAGCATCAATCCATGGCTTGCTCGAAACAACGAGTGCCTCCAACATACATCAGGTCCCAGGGGGAGTTTTGTTTGCAATTAATTTTGATTTAGTTTGCATAAAGCATGGGACTGGGCATCCCGGTGACCAGCCATTTTCTCGTGAGTGAGGAGCGGAGTCCACTCCTCTTGAGAATAACCCGCCTAACACAGAAGATAAGGATAGCCTTTGTTGATACATGAGCTATTCGAGCATACAAAACAGAATGTTTATTTGAAGGTTTAGAGTTTGGCACATACAAATTTACTTGGAACGGCAGGTAAATACCGCATATAGGAATGTATAGTGGACTCATCTGGAATAACTTTGGGGTTTAAGGGATTGGATGCACAAGCAGTATTCCTGCTTAGTACAGGTGAAGGCTAGCAAAAGGCTGGGAAGCGACCAACTGGAGAGCGACAACAGCCACGTACATGCATTAAAATTAATAAACATTGGATGCAAGCATGAGTAGGATATAATCCACCATGAACATAAATATCATGAAGGCTATGTTGATTTTGTTTCAACTACATGTGTGAACATGTGCCAAGTCAAGTCACTTAAATCATTCAAAGGAGGATACCACCCCATCATACCACATCATAGTCATCTCAATAGCATGTTGGCACACAAGGTAAATCATTATAACTCATAGCTAATCAAGCATGGCACAAGCAACTATGATCTCTAATTGTCATTGCAAACATGTTTATTCACAATAAGCTGAATCAAGAACGCGGGACTCGTCATATTTACAAAAACAAAAGAGGTCGAGTTCATACCAGCTTTTCTCATCTCAGTTAGTCCATCATATATCATCATAATTGCCTTTCACTTGCACGACCAAACGGTGTGAATAATAATAAGAGTGCACGTGCATTGGACTAAGCTGGAATCTGCGAGCATTCAAGAAACAGGAGAAGACAAGGCAATATGGCCTCTAGGTTAAATCAACATTAAAGCATATAAGAGCCACTACAACAATTTAATTATGGTCTTCTCCTACTGACCCCCAAAGAAAAGAAAATAAAACTATTTACACGGGAAAGCTCCCAACAAGCAAAAGAAGAACGGGAAATATTTTTTTGGGTTTTCTTTTTAATTACTACTACAACAGGAAAGTAAATTAGTACTATTTTTTTTGTTTTTCTTAAGGTTTAACAAACACACAAGAAGAAAGCAGGAAAAGGAAAATAAACTAGCATGGATATTACAGTGAAAAAGTATGAGCACCGACATCTAGCAATGAGTGTGTGAACATAAATGTAATGTCGGTGAGAAATACGTACTCCTCCAAGCTTAGGCTTTTGGCCTAAGTTGGTCTATGGCCACGGTTGGCCTGGCGGATATCCATAATAATAGTTGTTGGGGTCATACTGTGATGAGGAAGAATAGTTAGGATCATACTGTGATGAAGAAGAAGACTCTGACTGCCACTGGCTGACGGTCATCTCTGGATCCCAAGAATAAATAGATTGTCGTGGGGGCTCATTTTGTGGTTCCTGTTCTGGCTCCTCAGTGGGTGCAGGGTTCCGGTAGGCATGAATAGCCGTCAACGGAACAAGGTATGTGCCTGCAGTCAAATCAAACAAAGAAGGAGCAGGCAGGGTGATAGTCTCGGGATGATGTTTATTAAAGAACAATTGATATCTAAGCTCCCCTGCCCTATTCTTAACAATAAAATTATGTGCTACCATACTTTTATGATCTAGATAAACACGGGGCAGCACCTTTTCTTCCTTCTCATCATGCCTAATAGGTATGTTAAAATGTGCGGCTAGGCGTGTAGCATAAATGCCTCCAAAGATGGGGCCCTTAGTACGGTTCATATTTAATCGTCTGGCAATAATATCACCCATACTAAAAGTGTTATCACTATATAAACCTTAGAGTAGAATAATTATATCAGGGATACTAAAGTTTCCACAGTTTCCGCATCCAATTAAACAATGACTAGCAAATAATGCAAAGTAACGTAAAATAGGAAAATGTATGCTAGTGATTCGTGCATCGGAAACCTTCCTGGTTTCTCCTACAGTGATATTATTAATAAATCCCTCCACATCATCATGGTGTGGTTCTTCTGTCTTGCCCTCAAAAGGGACTAAACAAATACGACAGAAATCAAAAAGTGACATCTCCTTATGCTCATCATATAAATGAAATTCCACCGTAGGTGGTGAGTTCCTAGGATGAAAATAAAAGTTTTGCACAAAGGTATTTGTGAGTAAGAGATACTGATCGCATTGGTCGTGGAGGAAAGCGGTGAGGCCTGCATTGTGAGCCAATTCATGAAAATCTTCATAGATACCGGCTGCTCTCAAGAAATCATCAGAAGGCCATTCACACGCCCGAATCTCCGTGGTGCGCGGCAAATTATACTTAGGCTTCGGTGCCTTTTCCTTCGAGCTTTGGCTCGATGAGCCCCTCAATAATCTCCTCATCATTTTTTGAAAAATTCTGAAATTTTTAGTAACTTCAAAAAAAAGTGAACCAACTTCAATAATATTGATAGTAACTACTCCTACAAGTGCCTAGAGCCTATATCAAGCATTATAACTACTTGGAACCATATAAATTTGACATGCAAGCTCAAGAACATGGTCACCTATGCAGCACAAATTTGCAAAGAATAGAGCACTAGAACAAAAACTAATTGGACCAATGGAGGAGTCACATACCAAGGAACAATCTCCCCAAGCAGTTTTGCGAGAGGTGCTTTGAGCAAGGAGATCGAAAATCACAGCAAAAGTGGCTGGGACTCGTGCTTGAGTTGGTTTTTCGGGTTTGTGTGAGGCAGAGGAAGAAGATGGGTGCTGGGATCAGTGCAGGAGGGCCACCGTGGGCCCACGAGGCAGGGGGCGCGCCCTAGGGAGGGGGGCGCACCCACCACCCTCGTGGCCAGGTGGCAGCTCCTCCCGCGGTAATTTTTGCACAGTAAATCCTCAAATATTCCCGAAAAAATCATATTAAATTGGCATGGCATTCTGAGGACTTTTATTTTCGGGATATTTTTATATTGCACAGATAAGACAGGAAACAGACAGAAAAATACTATTTTTACTTTATTTCTACTAAATAACAGAAAATATAGAGAGGGTACAGAAGGTTGTGCTTCTAGTTTCATCCATCTCATGCTTATCAAAAAGAATCCACTAACAAGGTTGATCAAGTCTTGTTAACAAACTCATTCCGATAATCATGAAACTGGAGAAATTTCGAATAACACTAAGTTACCTCAACGGGGATATGCACATCCCCAATAATAAGAATATCATATTTCTTCTTGACAGTAGGAAGAGGGAATTCAAAACCTCCAAATATAATTGATGGAATTTTTCCAATAGAATTGATACTATGAACTTGAGGTTGTTTCCTCGGAAAGTGTACCGTATGCTCATTACCATTAACATGAAAAGTGACATTGCCTTTGTTGCAATCAATAACAGCCCCTGCGGTATTAAGAAAAGGTCTTCCAAGAATAATAGACATACTATCATCCTCGGGAATATCAAGTATAACAAAGTCCGTTAAAATAGTAACGTTTGCAACCACAACAGGCACATCCTCGCAAATACCGACAGGTATAGCAGTTGATTTATCAGCCATTTGCAAAGATATTTTAGTAGGCGTCAACTTTTTCAAGTCAAGTCTATGATATAAAGAGAGAGGCATAACACTAACACCGGCTCCAAGATCACATAAAGCAGTTTTAATATAATTTCTTTTAATGGAGCAAGGTATAGTAGGTACTCCCGGATCTCCAAATTTCTTTGGTATTCCACCCTTAAAAGTATAATTAGTAAGCATGGTGGAAATCTCAGCTTCTGGTATCTTTCTTTTATTAGTAATGATATCTTTCATATATTTAGCATAAGGATTTGTTTTGAGCACATCAGTTAATCTCATACGTAAAAAGATAGGCCTAATCATTTCAGCAAAGCGCTCAAAATCCTCATCATCCTTTTTCTTGATGGTTTAGGAGGAAAAGGCATGGGTTTCTGAACCCAAGGTTCCCTTTCTTTACCATGTTTCCTAGCAACAAAGTCTCTTTTATCATAACGTTGATTCTTTGATTGTGGGTTATCAAGATCAACAGCAGGTTCAATTTCTACATCATTGTCATTACTAGGTTGAGCATCATCATGAACATCATCATTAATATTTTTACTAGGTTCATGTTCATTACCAGATTGTGTTTCAGCATCAGACATAGAAATATCATTTGGATCATCAGGTGGTTCAGCAATAGGTTCACTAGAAGTTTGCACAGTTCTATCATTTTTCTTCTTCTTCTTTTTAGAAGAACTAGGAACTGTTCGGTAACGTAGTAATTTCAAAATTTTCCTACGCACACGCAAGATCATGGTGATGCATAGCAACGAGAGGGGAGAGTGTGATCTACCTACCCTTGTAGACCGACAGCGGAAGCGTTAGCACAACGCGGTTGATGTAGTCGTACGTCTTCACGGCCCGACCGATCAAGCACCGAAACTACGGCACCTCCGAGTTTTAGCACACGTTCAGCTCGATGACGATCCCCGGACTCCGATCTAGCAAAGTGTCGGGGAAGAGTTCCGTCATCATGACGGCGTGGTGACGATCTTGATGTACTACCGTCGCAGGGCTTCGCCTAAGCACCGCTACAATATTATTGAGGACTATGGTGGAAGGGGGCACCGCACACGGCTAAGAATATGATCACGTGGATCAACTTGTGTCTGTAGGGGTGCCCCCTGCCTCCGTATATAAAGGATCAAAGGGGGGGTGGCCGGCCAGGAGAGGGCGCGCCAGGAGGAGTCCTACTCCCTCCGGGAGTAGGATTCCCCCCCTTTCCTAGTTGGAATAGGATTCGGGAGGGGGAAAAGAAGAGAGAGAAGAAAAGGGGGGCGCCGCCCCCCTCTCCTTGTCCTATTCGGACTAGGGGGGGAGGGGCACGCGGCCCAGCCCTGGCCACCTCTCCTCTCTTCCACTAAAGCCCACTAAGGCCCATATACCTCCCGGGGGGTTCCGGTAACCTCCTGGTACTCCGGTAAAATCCCGATTTCACCCGGAACACTTCCGATATCCAAATATAGGCTTCCAATATATCAATCTTTATGTCTCGACCATTTTGAGACTCCTCGTCATGTCCGTGATCACATCCCGGACTCCGAACAAACTTCGGTACATCAAAATGCATAAACTCATAATATAACTGTCATCGAAACCTTAAGCGTGCGGACCCTACGGGTTCGAGAACAATGTAGACATGACCGAGACATGTCTCCGGTCAATAACCAATAGCGGAACCTGGATGCTCATATTGGCTCCTACATATTCTACGAAGATCTTTTATCGGTCAGACCGCATAACAACATACGTTGTTCCCTTTGTCATCGGTATGTTACTTGCCCGAGATTCGATCGTCGGTATCTCAATACCTAGTTCAATCTCGTTACCGGCAAGTCTCTTTACTCGTTCCGTAATACATCATCTCACAACTAACTCATTAGTTGCAATGCTTGCAAGGCTTATGTGATGTGCATTACCGAGAGGGCCCAGAGATACCTCTCCGACAATCGGAGTGACAAATCCTAATCTCGAAATACGCCAACCCAACATGTACCTTTGGAGACACCTGTAGAGCTCGTTTATAATCACCCAGTTACGTTGTGACGTTTGGTAGCACATAAAGTGTTCCTCCGGCAAATGGGAGTTGCATAATCTCATAGTCATAGGAACATGTATAAGTCATGAAGAAAGCAATAGCAACATACTAAATGATCGGGTGCTAAGCTAATGGAATGGGTCATGTCAATCACATCATTCTTCTAATGATGTGATCCCGTTAATCAAATAAAAACTCTTTTGTTCATGGTTAGGAAACATAACCATCTTCGATTAACGAGCTAGTCTAGTAGAGGCATACTAGTGACACTCTGTTTGTCTATGTATTCACACATGTATTATGTTTCCGGTTAATACAATTCTAGCATGAATAATAAACATTTATCATGATATAAGGAAATAAATAATAACTTTATTATTGCCTCTAGGGCATATTTCCTTCAGTCTCCCACTTGCACTAGAGTCAATAATCTAGTTCACATCGCCATGTGATTCAATACTAATAGTTCACATCACCATGTGATTAACACCCATAGTTCACATTGTCATGTGACCTATACCCAAAGGGTTTACTAGAGTCAGTAATCTAGTTCACATCGTTTATGTGATTAACACCCAAAGAGTACTAAGGTGTGATCATGTTTTGCTTGTGAGATAATTTTAGTCAACGGGTCTGTCACATACAGATCCGTAATTATTTTGCGAATTCTATGTCTACAATGCTCTGCACGGAGCTACTCTAGCTAATTGCTCCCACTTTCAATATGTATCTAGATCGAGACTTAGAGTCATCCAGATCTGTGTCCAAACTTGCATCGACGTAACTTTTTACGACAAACCTTTTTGTCACCTCCATAATTGAGAAATATTTCCTTATTCCACTAAGGATAATTTTGACCGCTGTCCAGTGATCTACTCTTAGATCACTATTGTACTCCCTTGCTTAACACAGTGTAGGGTATACAATAGATCTGGTACACAGCATGGCATACTTTATAGAACCTATGGCTGAGGCATAGGGAATGACTTTCATTCTCTTTCTATATTCTGTCGTGGTCGGGCTTTGAGTCTTACTCAATTTCACACCTTGTAACACAGCCAAGAACTCTTTCTTTGACTGTTCCAATTTTTGAACTACTTCAAAATATTGTCAAGGTATGTACTCATTGAAAAAAAACTTATCAAGCATCTTGATCTATCTCTATAGATCTTGATGCTTAATATGTAAGCAGCTTCACCGAGGTCTTTCTTTGAAAAACTTCTTTAAAAACACTCCTTTATGCTTTGCAGAATAATTCTACATTATTTCCGATCAACAATATGTCATTCACATATACTTATCAGAAATGCTGTAGTGCTCCCACTCACTTTCTTGTAAATACAGGCTTCACCGCAAGTCTGTATAAAACTATATGCTTTGATCATACTATCAAAGTGTTTATTCCAACTCCGAGAGGCTTGCACCAGTCCATAAATGGATCGTTGGAGCTTGCATACTTTGTTATCTCCTTTTGGATCGACAAAACCTTCCGACTGCATCATATACAACTCTTCTTCCAGAAATCCATTCAGGAATGCAGTTTTGACATCCATTTGCTGGATTTCATAAAATGCGGCAATTACTAACATGATTCGGACAGACTTAAGCATAGATACGAGTGAGAAACTCTCATCATAGTCAACACCTTGAACTTGTCGAAAACCTTTTTGCGACAATTCTAGCTTTGTAGATAGTAACACTACTATCAGCGTCCGTCTTCCTCTTGAAGATCCATTTAATCTTAATGGCTCACTGATCATTGGGCAAGTCAATCAAAGTCCATACTTTGTTCCCATACATGGATCTCATCTCAGATTTCATGGCCTCAAGCCATTTCGCGGAATCTAGGCTCATCATCGCTTCCTCATAGTTCGCAAGTTCGTTATGGTCTAGTAACATGACTTCCAGAACAGGATTACCGTACCACTTTGGTGCGGATCTCACTCTGGTTTACCTATGAGATTCGGTATTAACTTGATCTGAAGTTACATGATCATCATCATTAGTCTTCCTCACTAACTGGTGTAGTAGTCACAGGAACAGATTTCTTGTGATGAACTACTTTTCAATAAGGGAGAAGGTACAATTACCTCATCAAGTTCTACTTTCCTCCCACTCACTTCTTTCAAGAGAAACTCCTTCTCTAGAAAGGATCCATTCTTAGCAACGAATGTCTTGCCTTCGGGTCTGTGATAGAAGGTGTACCCAATAGTCTCCTTTGGGTATCCTATGAAGACATATTTCTCCGATTTGGGTTTGAGCTTATCAGGATGAAACTTTTTCATATAAGCATCACAATCCCAAACTTTAAGAAACGACAACTTTGGTTTCTTGCCAAACCACAGTTCAGATTGTGTCGTCTCAACGGACTTAGATGGTGCCCTTTTAAATGTGAATGCAGCTGTCTTTAATGCATAACCCCAAAACGATAGTGGTAGATCGGTAAGACACATCATAGATCGCACCATATCTAATAAAGTACGGTTATGATGTTCGGACACACCATTATGCTGTGGTGTTCCAGGTGGCGTGAGTAGTGAAACTATTTCACATTGTTTTAACTGAAGGCCAGACTCGTAACTCAAATATTTTACCTCTGCGATGATATCGTAGAAACTTTTATTTTCTTGTTACGATGATTCTCCACTTCACTCTGAAATTCTTTGAACTTTTCAAATATTTCAGACTTGTGTTTCATTAAGTAGATATACCCATATCTGCTCAAATCATCTGTGAAGGTCAGAAAATAATGATACCTGCCACGAGCCTTAACACTCATCGGATCTCATACATCAGTATGTATTATTTCCAATAAGTCAGTTGCTCGCTCCATAGTTTCGGAGAACGGCGTTTTAGTCATCTTGCCCATAAGGCATGGTTCGCAAGCATCAACTGATTCATAATCAAGTGATTCCAAAAACCCATTAGCATGGAGTTTCTTCATGCGCTTTACACCAATATGACCTAAACGGCAGTGCCACAAATAAGTTGCACTATCATTATTAACTTTGCATCTTTTGGTTTCAATATTATGATTATGTGTATCACTACGATCGAGATCCAACGAACTATTTTCATTGGGTGTGTAACCATATAAGGTTTTATTCATGTAAACAGGACAACAATTTATTCTCTTACTTAAATGAATAACTGTATTACAATAAACATGATCAAATCATATTCATGCTCAACGCAAACACCAAATAACACTTATTCAGGTTCAACACTAATCCCGAAAGTATAGGGAGTGTGCGATGATGATCATATCAATCTTGGAACCACTTCCAACACACATCGTCACTTCACCCTTAACTAGTCTCTGTTTATTCTGCAACTCCCGTTTCGAGTTACTAATCTTAGCAACTGAACTAGTATCAAATACTGAGGGGTTTCTATAAACACTAGTAAAGTACACATCAATAACATGTATATCAAATATACTTATGTTCACTTTGCCATCCTTCTTATCTGCCAATCACTTGGGGTAGTTCCGCTTCCAGTGACCAGACCCTTTGCAGTAGAAACACTTAGTCTCAGGCTTAGGACCAGACTTGGGCTTCTTCACTTGAGCAGCAACTTGCTTGATGTTCTTCTTGAAGTTCCCCTTCTTCCCTCTGCCCTTTTCTTGAAACTAGTGGTCTTGTCTACCATCAACACTTGATGTTTTTCTCGATTTCTACCTTCGTCAATTTCCGCATTACGAAGAGCTTGGGAATTGTTTCCGTTATCCCTTTCATATCATAGTTCATCACGAAGTTATACTAACTTGGTGATGGTGACTAGAGAATTCTGTCAATCACTATCTTATCTGGAAGATTAACTCCCACTTGATTCAAGCGATTGTAGTACTCAGACAATCTGAGCACATGCTCACTAGTTGAGCGATTCTCCTCCATCTTTTAGCTATAGAACTTGTTGGAGACTTCATATCTCTCAACTCGGGTATTTGCTTGAAATATTAACTTCAACTCCTGGAACATCTCATATGCTCCATGACGTTCAAAACGTCTTTGAAGTCCCGATTCTAAGCCATTAAGCATGGTGCACTAAACTATCAAGTAATCATCATATTGAGCTAGCCAAACGTTCATAACGTCTGCATCTGCTCCTGCGATAGGCCCGTCACCTAGCGGTGCATCAAGGACATAATTCTTCTGTGCAGCAATGAGGATAAACCTCAGATCACGGATCCAATCCGCATCATTGCTACTAACATCTTTCAAAACATTTTTCTCTAGGAACATATCAAAATAAACACAGGGAAGCAACAATGCGAGCTATTGATCTACAACATAATTTGCAAAATACTACCAGGACTAAGTTCATGATAAATTTAAAGTTCAATTAATCATATTACTTAAGAACTCCCACTTAGAAAGACATCCCTCTAATCTTCTAAGTGATCACGTGATCCAAATCAACTAAGCCATGTCCGATCATCACGTGAGATGGAGTAGTTTCAATGGTGAACATAACTATGTTGATCATATCTACTATATGATTCACGCTCGACCTTTCGGTCTCCGTGTTCCGAGGCCATATCTGTATATGCTTGGCTCGTCAAGTATAACCTGAGTATTCCGCGTGTGCAACTGTTTTGCACCCGTTGTATTTGAACATAGAGCCTATCACACCCGATCATCACGTGGTGTCTCAACACGAAGAACTTTCGCAACGGTGCATACTCAGGGAGAACACTTCTTGATAATTAGTGAGAGATCATCTTATAATGCTACCGTCAATCAAAGCAAGATAAGATGCATAAAAGATAAACATCACATGCAATCAATATAAGTGATATGATATGGCCACCATCATCTTGTGCTTGTGATCTCCATCTTCGAAGCACCGTCATGATCACCATCGTCACCGGCGCGACACCTTGATCTCCATCGTAGCATCGTTGTCGTCTCGCCAATCTTATGCTTCCATGACTATCGCTACCGCTTAGTGATAAAGTAAAGCATTACAGCGCGATTGCATTGCATACAATAAAGCGACAACCATATGGCTCCTGCCAGTTGCCGATAACTCGGTTACAAAACATGATCATCTCATACAATAAAATTTAGCATCATGTCTTGACCATATCACATCACAACATGCCCTGCAAAAACAAGTTAGACGTCCTCTACTTTGTTGTTGCAAGTTTTACGTGGCTGCTACGGGCTTAAGCAAGAACCAATCTTACCTACGCATCAAAACCACAACGATAGTTTGTCAAGTTGGTGCTGTTTTAACCTTCGCAAGGACCGGGCGTAGCCACACTCGGTTCAACTAAAGTTGGAGAAACTGTCACCCGCTAGCCACCTTTGTGCAAAGCACGTCGGGAGAACCGGTCTCGCGTAAGCGTACGTGTAATGTCGGTCCGGGCCGCTTCGTCCAACAATACCGCCGAACCAAAGTATGACATGCTGGTAAGCAGTATGACTTATATCGCCCACAACTCACTTGTGTTCTACTCGTGCATATAACATCAACACATAAAACCTAGGCTCGGATGCCACTGTTGGGTAACGTAGTAATTTCAAAATTTTCCTACGCACACGCAAGATCATGGTGATGCATAGCAACGAGAGGGGAGAGTGTGATCTACGTACCCTTGTAGACCGACAGTGGAAGCGTTAGCACAACGCGGTTGATGTAGTCGTACGTCTTCACGGCCCGACCGATCAAGCACCGAAACTACGGCACCTCCGAGTTTTAGCACACGTTCAGCTCGATGACGATCCCCGGACTTCGATCCAGCAAAGTGTCGGGGAAGAGTTCCGTCAGCACGACGGCGTGGTGATGATCTTGATGTTCTACCGTCGCAGGGCTTCGCCTAAGCACCGCTACAATATTATCGAGGATTATGGTGGAAGGGGGCACCGCACACGGCTAAGAATATGATCACGTGGATCAACTTGTGTGTCTAGGGGTGCCCCTTGCCCCCGTATATAAAGGATCAAAGGGGGGGTGCGGCCGGCCAGGAGGAGGGCGCGCCAGGAGGAGTCCTACTCCCACCGGGAGTAGGATTCCCCCCTTTCCTAGTTGGAATAGGATTCGGGAAGGGGGAAAGAGGAGAGAGAGAAGGAAGGGGGGCGCCGCCCCCCTCTCCTTGTCCTATTCGGACTAGGGGGGGAGGGGCGCGCGGCCCAGCCCTGGCCACCTCTCCTCTCTTCCACTAAATCCCACTAAGGCCCATATACCTCCCGGGGGGTTCCGGTAACCTCCCGGTACTCCGGTAAAATCCTGATTTCACCCGGAACACTTCCGATATCCAAATATAGGCTTCCAATATATCAATATTTATGTCTCGACCATTTCGAGACTCCTCGTCATGTCCGTGATCACATTCGGGACTCCGAACAAACTTCGGTACATCAAAATGCATAAACTCATAATATAACTGTCATCGAAACCTTAAGCGTGCGGACCCTACGGGTTCGAGAACAATGTAGACATGACCGAGACATGTCTCCGGTCAATAACCAATAGCGGAACCTGGATGCTCATATTGGCTCCTACATATTCTACGAAGATCTTTTATCGGTCAGACTGCATAACAACATACGTTGTTCCCTTTGTCATCGGTATGTTACTTGCCCGAGATTCGATCGTCGGTATCTCAATACCTAGTTCAATCTCGTTACCGGCAAGTCTCTTTACTCGTTCCGTAATACATCATCTCACAACTAACTCATTAGTTGCAATGCTTGCAAGGCTTATGTGATGTGCATTACCGAGAGGGCCCAGAGATACCTCTCCGACAATCGGAGTGACAAATCCTAATCTCGAAATACGCCAACCCAACATGTACCTTTGGAGACACCTGTAGAGCTCCTTTATAATCACCCAGTTACGTTGTGACGTTTGGTAGCACACAAAGTGTTCCTCCGGCAAACGGGAGTTGCATAATCTCATAGTCATAGGAACATGTATAAGTCATGAAGAAAGCAATAGCAACATACTAAATGATCGGGTGCTAAGCTAATGGAATGGGTCATGTCAATCACATCATTCTTTTAATGATGTGATCCCGTTAATCAAATAACAACTCTTTTGTTCATGGTTAGGAAACATAACCATCTTCGATTAACGAGCTAGTCTAGTAGAGGCATACTAGTGACACTCTGTCTGTCTATGTATTCACACATGTATTATGTTTCCGGTTAATACAATTCTAGCATGAATGATAAACATTTATCATGATATAAGGAAATAAATAATAACTTTATTATTGCCTCTAGGGCATATTTCCTTCAGGAACATCAATATTATTTCTCTGAGAATCTTGCTCGATTCTCTTAGGGTGGCCTTCAGGATACAAAGGTTCCTGAGTCATTCTACCAGTTCTAGTAGCCACTCTAACAACATAATCATTTGTCTTACTATTCAGTTCATGGAGCAATTCTTTTTGAGCTTTAAGTACTTGTTCTACTTGAGTGGTAACCATAGAAGCATGTTTGCTAACAAGTTTAAGTTCACCTCTAATATTAGCCATACAATCACCCAAGCATCTAATCTTATAAGCATTCTCTTTTAATTGTCTACCAAAATAAGCATTGAAGTCGTCTTGCTTAAACATAAAGTCATCAAACTCATCCAAGCACGGACTAGCTATTTTAGGAGGAGGGACTTCAGCTTTATCATATCTATAGAGAGAATTTACCTTTACTACCTGTGTCGGGATATCGGGAGGTTCTTCAATGAATAAAGGATTAAGATCATATACTTCGTCAACAGGCGGTATATTAAGACCATGTATTTCTTCAATATGAGGTAAATTCTTAACATCTTCAGCTTTAATACCTTTTTCTTTCATAGATTTCTTTGCCTCTTGCATATCTTCGGGACTGAGAAATAGAACACCTCTCTTCTTCGGAGTTGGTTTAGGAATAGGCTTAGTAATTGGAGCGGGAGCTGGCTCAGGAGGTGCCCAATTATTTTCATTTGTCAACATATTATTCAATAGAATTTCAGCTTCATCCGGTGTTCTTTCCCTGAAAAGAGAACCAACACAACTATCCAGGTAATCTCTGGAAGCATCGGTTAGTCCATTATAAAAGATATCAAGTATTTCAGGTTTCTTAAGAGGATGATCAGGCAAGGCATTAAGTAACTTGAGAAGCCTCCCCCAAGCTTGTGTTGGGGAACGTAGCAGAAATTCAAAATTTTCCTACGTGTCACCAAGATCTATCTATGGAGAGACTAGCAACGAAGGGAAGGAGAGTGCATCTACATACCCTTGTAGATCGCTAAGCGGAAGCGTTCAAGTGAACGGGGTTGATGGAGTCGTACTCGTCGTGATTCAAATCACCGATGACCAAGTGCCGAACGCACGGCACCTCCGCGTTCAACACACGTGCAGCCCGGTGACGTCTCCCACGCCTTGATCCAGCAAGGAGAGAGGGAGAGGTTGAGGAAGACTCCATCCAGCAGCAGCACAACGGTGTGGTGGTGGTGAAGGAGCGTGGCAATCCTGCAGGGCTTCGCCAAGCACCACAGAAGAGGAGGGAGAGAGAGATGCAGGGCTGCACCAACGAGAGATCGAATCGCCTGTGTTATGGGCAGCCCAATGCCTCAATATATATAGGGAAGGGGAGGGGCTGCGCCCCCTCTAGGGTTCCCACCCCTAAGGGGGGCGGCATCCCTAGATGGGGATCAAGGGTGGCGGCCAAGAGGGGGAGAGGAGAGGGAGGCGCACCAATATGGGCCCTAAGGCCCATATCCCCTAGGGTTTGCCCCCTTTCCACCTCTTAGGCGCATGGGCCTTAGTGGGGCTGGTGCCCTTGGCCCATGTAGGCCAAGGAACACTCCCTACAGCCCATGTGGCCCCCCGGGGCAGGTGGCCCCACTTGGTGGACCCCCGGGACCCTCCCGGTGGTCCCGGTACATTACCGATAAACCCCGAAACTCTTCCGGTAACCAAAACAGGACTTCCCATATATAAATATTTACCTCCGGACCATTCCGGAACTCCTCGTGACGTCCGGGATCTCATCCGGGACTCCGAACAACATTCGGTAACCACATACAAGCTTCCTTTATAACCCTAGCGTCATCGAACCTTAAGTGTGTAGACCCTACGGGTTCGGGAGACATGCAGACATGACCGAGACGATCTCCGGTCAATAACCAACAGCGGGATCTGGATACCCATGTTGGCTCCCACATGTTCCACGATGATCTCATCGAATGAACCACGATGTCAAGGACTTAATCAATCCCGTATACAATTCCCTTTGTCTATCGGTACGATACTTGCCCGAGATTCGATCGTCGGTATCCCGATACCTTGTTCAATCTCGTTACCGGCAAGTCTCTTTACTCGTTCCGTAACACATCATCCCGTGATCAACTCCTTGATCACATTGTGCACATTATGATGATGTCCTACCGAGTGGGCCCAGAGATACCTCTCCGTTTACACAGAGTGACAAATCCCAGTCTCGATTCGTGCCAACCCAACAGACACTTTCGGAGATACCCGTAGTGTACCTTTATAGTCACCCAGTTACGTTGTGACGTTTGGCACACCCAAAGCACTCTTACGGTATCCGGGAGTTGCACAATCTCATGGTCTAAGGAAATGATACTTGACATTAGAAAAGCTTTAGCATACGAACTACACGATCTAGTGCTAGGCTTAGGATTGGGTCTTGTCCATCACATCATTCTCCTAATGATGTGATCCCGTTATCAACGACATCCAATGTCCATGGTTAGGAAACCGTAACCATCTATTGATCAACGAGCTAGTCAACTAGAGGCTCACTAGGGACATGGCGTTGTCTATGTATCCACACATGTATCTGAGTTTCCTATCAATACAATTATAGCATGGATAATAAACGATTATCATGAACAAGGAAATATAATAATAATCAATTTATTATTGCCTCTAGGGCATATTTCCAACAGTCTCCCACTTGCACTAGAGTCAATAATCTAGTTCACATCGCCATGTGATTAACACTCACAGGTCACATCGCCATGTGACTAACACCCAAAGAGTTCTGGGTTTGATCATGTTGTTTGTGAGAGAGGTTTTAGTCAATGGGTCTGAACCTTTCAGATCCATGTGTGCTTCACAAATCTCTATGTCATCTCCTAGATGCAGCTACCACGTTCTATTTGGAACTATTCCAAATAACTGTTCTATTATACGAATCCAGTTTACTACTCAGAATAATCTGGTTTAGTGTCAAAGTTTGCATCGGCGTAACCCTTTACGACGAACTCTTTTACCACCTCCATAATCGAGAAAATTCCTTAGTCCACTAGTTACGAAGGATAACTTTGACTGTTGTCCTGTGATCCATTCATGGATCACTCTCGTACCCCTTGACTGACTCATGGCAAGGCACACTTCAGGTGCGGTACACAGCATAGCATACTGTAGAGCCTATGTCTTAAGCATAGGGGACGACCTTCGTCCTTTCTCTCTATTCTGCCATGGTCGAGCTTTAAGTCTTAACTTCATACCTTACAACTCAGGCAAGAACTCCTTCTTTGACTGATCCATCTTGAACAACTTCAAGATCATGTCAAGGTATGTGCTCATTTGAAAGTACCATTAAGCGTTTTGATCTATCCTTATAGATCTTGATGCTCAATGCTCAAGTAGCTTAATCCAGGTTTTCCATTGAAAACACTTTCCAAATAACCCTATATGCTTTCCAGAAATTCTACGTCATTTCCGATCAACAATATGTTAAAACATATACTCATCAGAAATTCTATAGTGCTCCCACTCACTTCTTTGGAAATACAAGTTTCTCATAAACTTTGTATGAACCCAAAATCTTTGATCATCTCATCAAAGTGTACATTCCAACTCCGAGATGCTCACTCCAGTCCTCAGAAGGATTGCTGGAGCTTTGCATCCTTATTAGCATCTTTTCAGGATTGACAAAACCTTTCGGTTGTATCACATACAACCTTTCCTCAAGAAAATCGTCGAGGAAACAATGTTTTGACATCCTATCTGCAAGATTTCATAAATAATGCAGTAATCGCTAATATAATTCCAACAGACTCTTAGCTTCGCTACGAGTGAGAAAGTCTCATCGTAGTCAACTCCTTGAACTTGTCAGAAAACATCTTAACGACAAGTCGAGCTTTCTTAATGGTGACATTTACCATCATTGTCCGTCTTCCTTTTAAAATCCATCTACACTCAACAGCCTTACGACCATCAAGTAGTTCTTCCAAAGTCTACACTTTGTTTTCATACATGGATCCTCTCTCGGATTATATGGCCTCAAGCCATTTATAGGAATCCAGGCCCACCATCGCTTCTCCATAGCTCGTAGGTTCATTGTTGTCTAGCAACATGACTTCCAAGACAGGATTACGTACCATTCTGAAGTAGTACGCATCCTTGTCATCCCACGAGGTTTGGGAGTGACTTGATCCGAAGTCTCATGATCAATATCATAAGCTTCCACTTCAATTGGTATAGGTGCCACAGGAACAACTCTTTGTGCCCTGCTATACACTAGTTGAAGTGACGGTTCAATAACCTCATCAAGTCTCCACCATCCTCCCACTCAATTCTTTCGAGAGAAACTTTTCCTCGAGAAAGGACCCGATTCCAGAAACAATCCTTTATTGCTTTCGGATCTGAGACAGGAGGTATACCCAACTGTTTTTGGGTTGTCCTATGAAGATGCATTTATCCGCTTTGGGTTCGAGCTTATCGGCCTGAAACTTTTCCACATAAGCGTCGCAGCCCCAAACTTTTAAGAAATGACAGCTTAGGTTTCTCTAAACCATAGTTCATACGGTGTCATCTCATCGGAATTACGTGGTGCCCTATTTAAAGTGAATGTGGTTGTCTCTAATGCTTAACCCATAAACTATTGTGGTAATTAGATAAGAGACATCATGGTATGCATCATATCCAATAGGGTGCAGTTATGATGTTCGGACACACCATCACACTATGGTGTTCCAGGCTGTATTAGTTGTGAAACGATTTCCACAATGTCTTGATTCTGTGCCAAACTCGTAATTCAGACATTCATCTCTATGATCATATCATAGATATTTTATCCTCTTGTCACGACGATCTTTCAACTTCACACTGAAATTACTTGAACCTTTCAATAATTCAGACTCGTGATTCATCAAGTAAATGTACTCAACATCTACTCAAATCATCTGTGAAGAAAGAACATAATGATATCCACTACATGCCTCAGCACTCATTGGACTGCACACATCAAAATGTATTACTTCCAACAATTTGCTTTCTAGTTCCATTTTACTGAAACCGAGGCTTTCAGTCATCTTGCCCATGTGGTATGATTTGCATGTCTCAAGTGATTCAAAATCAAGCGAGTACAAAACGGTCCATTTGCATGGAGTTTCTTCATGCATATATACCAATAGACATGGTTCGCATGTCCCAAACTTTTCAAAAACGAGTGAGCCCAAAGATCCATCAACATGGAGCTTCTTCATGCGTTTTATACTGATATGACTTACGTGGCAGTGCCACAAGTAGGTGGTACTATCATTACTATCTTTTGGCATGAACATGTGTATCACTACGATCGAGATTCAATAAACCATTCATTTTAGGTGTAAGACCATTGAAAGTATTATTCAAATAAACAGAGTAACCATTATTCTCCTTAAATGAATAACCGTATTGCGATAGACATAATCCAATCATGTCTATGCTCAACGCAAACACCAATCTCAATGGTAGAGGGAGCGTGCGATGCTTGATCATATCAACATTGAGAACACTTCCAACACATACCGTCAGCTCACCTTTAGCTAGTCTCCGTTTATTCTGTAGCTTTTATTTCGAGTTACTAACACTTAGCAACCGAACCGGTATCTAATACCCTGGTGCTACTAGGAGTACTAGTAAAGTACACATTAACATAATGTATATCCAATATACTTCTATCGACCTTGCCAGCCTTCTAATCTACCAAGTATCTAGGGTAATTCTGCTCCAGTGGTTGTTCCCCTTATTACAGAAGCACTTAGTCTCGGGTTTGGGTTCAACCTTGGGTTTCTTCACTAGAGCAGCAGCTGAATTGCCGTGTCATGAAGTATCCCTTCTTGCCCTTGCCCTTCTTGAAACTAGTGGTTTCACTAACCATCAACAATTGACGCTCCTTCTTGATTTCTACTTTCGCGGTGTCAAACATCGCGAATATCTCAAGGATCATCATATATGTCCCTGATACATTATAGTTCATCATGAAGCTCTAGCAGCTTGGTGGCAATGACTTTGGAGAAACATCACTATCTTATCTGGAAGATCAACTCCCACTTGATTCAAATGATTGTTGTACTCAGACAATCTGAGCACAAGCTCAACAATTGAGCTTTTCTCCTTAGTTTGCAGGTTAAGAAAATCATCAGAGGTCTTATACCTCTTGACGTGGGCACGAGCCTGAAATCCCAATTTCAGCCCTCGAAACATCTCATATGTTTCGCGACGTTTCAAAAACGTCTTTGGTGCCTCAACTCTAAACCGTTTAATCAAACTATCACGTAGTTATCAAAACGTGTATGTCAGATGTTCGCAACATCCACAGACAATGTTCGAGGTTCAGCACACTGAGCGGTGCATTAAGGACATAAGCCTTCTAAGAAGCAATGAGGACAATCCTCAGTTTACGGACCTAGTCCGCATAATTGCTACTATCAACTTTCAACTAATTTTTTTCTCTAGGAACATATCTAAATAGTAGAACTATAACGCGAGCTACGACATAATTTGCGAATTCCTTTTGACTATGTTCAGGATAATTAAGTTCATCTTATGAACTCCCACTTAGATAGACATCCCTCTAGTCATCTAAGTGATTGCATGATCCGAGTTAACTAGGCCGTGTCCGATCATCACGTGAGACGGACTAGCCAACGTCGGTGAACATCTTCATGTTGATCGTATCTTCTATACGACTCATGCTCGACCTTTCGGTCTTCTGTGTTCCGAGGCCATGCCTGTACATGCCAGGCTCGTCAAGTTAACCCTAAGTGTTTTGCATGTGTTTCGAGGCCATGTCTGTACATGCTAGGCTCGTTAACACCCGTTGTATGTGAACGTAAGGATCCATCACACCCGATCATCACGGCGTGCTTAGAAACGACGAACTTTAGGAACGGTGCACAGTTAGGGGAGAACACTTCTTGAAATTTTAATGAGGGATCATCTTATTTACTACCGTCGTTCTAAGCAAATAAGATGTATAAAGATGATAAACATCACATGCAATCAAATAATAGTGACATGATATGGCCAATATCATATAGCTCCTTTGATCTCCATCTTGGGGCTCCATGATCATCTTGTCACCGGCATGACACCATGATCTCCATCATCATGATCTCCATCATCGTGTCTCCATGAAGTTGTCACGTCATCTATTACTTCTACTACTACAGCTAACGGTTAGCAATAAAGTAAAGTAATTACATGACGTTTATGTTGACACGCAGGTCATAAATAAATTAAGACAACTCCTATGGCTCCTGCCAGTTGTCATACTCATCGACATGCAAGTCGTGGTTCCTATTACAAGAACATGATCAATCTCATACATCACATATATCATTCATCACATCCTTTTGGCCATATCACATCACATAGCATACCCTGCAAAGACAAGTTAGACGTCCTCTAATTGTTGTTTGCATGTTTTACGTGGCTGCTATGGGTTTCTAGCAAGAACGTTTCTTACCTACGCAAAACCACAACGTGATATGCCAATTGCTATTTACCCTTCATAAGGACCCTTTTCATCGAATCCGATCCGACTAAAGTGGGAGAGACAGACACCCGCCAGCCACCTTATGCAACTAGTGCATGTTTGTCGGTGGAACCGGTCTCACGTAAGAGTACGTGTAAGGTTGGTCCGGGCCGCTTCATCCCATGATGCTGTCGAATCAAGATAAGACTAGTAACGGCAAGCATATTGAACAAAATCAACGCCCACAACTACTTTGTGTTCTACTCGTGCATAGAATCTACGCAATAGACCTAGCTCATGATGCCACTGTTGGGGAACGTAGCAGAAATTCAAAATTTTCCTACGTGTCACCAAGATCTATCTATGGAGAGACTAGCAACGAAGGGAAGGAGAGTGCATCTACATACCCTTGTAGATCGCTAAGCGGAAGCGTTCAAGTGAACGGGGTTGATGGAGTCGTACTCGTCGTGATTCAAATCACCGATGACCAAGTGCCGAACGCACGGCACCTCCGCGTTCAACACACGTGCAGCCCGGTGACGTCTCCCACGCCTTGATCCAGCAAGGAGAGAGGGAGAGGTTGAGGAAGACTCCATCCAGCAGCAGCACAACGGCGTGGTGGTGGTGAAGGAGCGTGGCAATCCTGCAGGGCTTCGCCAAGCACCACAGAAGAGGAGGGAGAGAGAGATGCAGGGCTGCACCAACGAGAGATCGAATCGCCTGTGTTATGGGCAGCCCAATGCCTCAATATATATAGGGAAGGGGAGGAGCTGCGCCCCCTCTAGGGTTCCCACCCCTAAGGGGGGCGGCAGCCCTAGATGGGGATCAAGGGTGGCGGCCAAGGGGGGGAGAGGAGAGGGAGGCGCACCAATATGGGCCCTAAGGCCCATATCCCCTAGGGTTTGCCCCCTTTCCACCTCTTAGGCGCATGGGCCTTAGTGGGGCTGGTGCCCTTGGCCCATGTAGGCCAAGGAACACTCCCTACAGCCCATGTGCCCCCCCGGGGCAGGTGGCCCCACTTGGTGGACCCCCGGGACCCTCCCGGTGGTCCCGGTACATTACCGATAAACCCCGAAACTCTTCCGGTAACCAAAACAGGACTTCCCATATATAAATCTTTACCTCCGGACCATTCCGGAACTCCTCGTGACGTCCGGGATCTCATCCGGGACTCCGAACAACATTCGGTAACCACATACAAGCTTCCTTTATAACCCTAGCGTCATCGAAGCTTAGGTGTGTAGACCCTACGGGTTCGGGAGACATGCAGACATGACCGAGACGATCTCCGGTCAATAACCAACAGCGGGATCTGGATACCCATGTTGGCTCCCACATGTTCCACGATGATCTCATCGAATGAACCACGATGTCAAGGACTTAATCAATCCCGTATACAATTCCCTTTGTCTATCGGTACGATACTTGCCCGAGATTCGATCGTCGGTATCCCGATACCTTGTTCAATCTCGTTACCGGCAAGTCTCTTTACTCGTTCCGTAACACATCATCCCGTGATCAACTCCTTGATCACATTGTGCACATTATGATGATGTCCTACCGAGTGGGCCCAGAGATACCTCTCCGTTTACACGGAGTGACAAATCCCAGTCTCGATTCGTGCCAACCCAACAGACACTTTCGGAGATACCCGTAGTGTACCTTTATAGTCACCCAGTTACGTTGTGACGTTTGGCACACCCAAAGCACTCTTACGGTATCCGGGAGTTGCACAATCTCATGGTCTAAGGAAATGATACTTGACATTAGAAAAGCTTTAGCATACGAACTACACGATCTAGTGCTAGGCTTAGGATTGGGTCTTGTCCATCACATCATTCTCCTAATGATGTGATCCCGTTATCAACGACATCCAATGTCCATGGTTAGGAAACCGTAACCATCTATTGATCAACGAGCTAGTCAACTAGAGGCTCACTAGGGACATGGCGTTGTCTATGTATCCACACATGTATCTGAGTTTCCTATCAATACAATTATAGCATGGATAATAAACGATTATCATGAACAAGGAAATATAATAATAATCAATTTATTATTGCCTCTAGGGCATATTTCCAACAACTTGTGGGAGACTCTCTTTAATTTGCACGAAATTGTATATTTCCCTTAAAGCAGCTTGTTTCTTATGAGCAGGGAAATATTTAGCAGAGAAGTAATAAATCATATCCTGGGGACTATGCACACAACCAGGATCAAGAGAATTAAACCATATCTTAGCATCACCCTTTAATGAGAACGGAAATATTTTGAGTAAATATAGGTAACGTGATCTCTCATTATTAGTGAACAGGGCAGCTATGTCATTTAACTAAGTAAGATGTGCCACAACAGTTTCAGATTCATAGCCATAAAACGGATCAGATTCAACCAAATTAATTATATCAGGATCAACAGAGAATTCATAATCTTTATCAGGAACATATATAGGTGAAGTAGCAAAAGCAGGGTCGGGTCTCATTTTATCTCTAAGTGATTCTTTGTTCCATTTAATTAATAACCTTTTAAGCTCATATCTGTCTTTGCAGGCTAAAATAGCCAAAGAAGCATCTTTATCAAAAAGATAACCTTCAGGAATAATAGGCATATTTTCATCATCACTATCATCATCGTATTCAGTTTCATCAATTTCTCTTTCTCTAGCCCTAGCAATTTGTTCTTCAAGAAATTCACTAAGGGGCACAGTAGTATCAGGCATAGAAGCAGTTTCATCATAAGTATCATGCATAGTAGAAGTGGCATCATCAATAACATGCGACATATCGGAACGAATAGCAGAAGCAGGTGTAGGTGTCGCTAACTTACTCATAACAGAAGGTGAATCAAGTGCAGAGCTAGATGACAGTTCCTTACCTCCCCTCGTAGTTGAGGGATAGATCTTGGTTTTTGGATCTCTCAAGTTCTTCATAGTGTCCAGCAGATATAAATCCCAAGTGACTCAAAGAATACAGCTATGCTCCCCGGCAACAGCGCCAGAAAAAGGTCTTGATAACCCACAAGTATAGGGGATCGCAACAGTTTTCGAGGGTAGAGTGTTTAACCCAAATTTATTGATTCGACACAAGGGGAGCCAAAGAATATTCTTAAGTATTAGCAGCTGAGTTGTTAATTCAACCACACCTGGAAACTTAGTATCTGCAGCAAAGTGTTTAGTAGCACAGTAATATGATAGTGGTGGTAGCGGCAACAAAAGTAAAGACAACAAAAGTAATGTTTTTGGTATTTTGTAGTGATTGTAACAGTAAAAGCGGGAAAGTAAATAAGCGTAAACCAGTAAATGGAAAACTCGTAGGCACCGGATCAGTGATGGATAATAATGCCGGATGCGGTTCATCATGTAACAGTCATAACATAGGGTGACACAAAACTAGCTCCAGTTCGTCAATGTAATGTAGGCATGTATTCCATATATAGTCATACGTGCTTATGAAAAAGAACTTGCATGACATCTTTTGTCCTACCCTCCCGTGGCAGCGGGGTCCTATTGGAAACTAAGGGATATTAAGGCATCCTTTTAATAAAGAACCGGAACAAAGCATTAGCACATAGTGAATACATGAACTCCTCAAACTATGATCATCACCGGGAATGGTCCCGATTATTGTCACTTCGGGGTTGCCGGATCATAACACATAGTAGGTGACTATAGACTTACAAGATAGGATCAAGAACTCACATATATTCATGAAAACATAATAGGTTCAGATCTGAAATCATGGCACTCGGGCCCTAGTGACAAGCATTAAGCATAGCAAAGTCATAGAAACATCAATCTCAGAATATAATGGATACTAGGGATCAAACCCTAACAAAACTAACTCGATTACATGATAAATCTCATCCAACCCATCACCGTCCAGCAAGCCTACGATGCAATTACTCACGCACGGCGGTGATCATCATGAAATTGGTGATGGAGGATGGTTGATGATGACGACGATGACGAATCCCCCTCTTCGGAGCCCCGAACGGACTCCAGATCAGCCCTCCCAAGAGGTTTTAGGGCTTGGCGGCGGCTCCGTATCGTAAAACGCAATGATTTCTTCTCTCTGATTTTTTTCTCTCCGAAAGCAAATATATAGAGTTGGAGTTGGCGTCGAAGGGTTTCCAGGGGGCCCACGAGGTAGGGGGGCGCGCCCTGGGGGGGCCCACTCTCGTGGAAAGGGTGTGGGCCCCCTGGTCTTCATATTTGGCGAGGATTTTTTATTATTCTTTCTAAGGTATTCCATGGAGTTTCAGGACTTTCTGAGAATATTTGCTTTCTGCACATAAAACAACACCAAGGTAATTCTGCTGAAAACAGCGTCAGTCCAGGTTAGTTTCATTCAAATCATATAAGTTAGAGTCCAAAACAAAGGCAAAAGTGTTTGGAAAAGTAGATACGACGGAGACGTATCAGGGGTCGCTTGCACTGACTAGCGACATGACCAGCCCGCACCAGAGGCAGACGACCTTGTTCGTACAGTCCTTCAAGAAGTGTCTTTTCTCCAAGCATTTGAAGCACCAGCCCCTGATTTCCGGCGTCACCTCCCTCCGAGGCGGCGAGCTGCGGCGCACCACCACCTCTGTCTGCCCCGCCTCGCGGCGGTGCTTCCGAAGTGACCGCTTTGAAGCAGGGGCTTCCTACCATGAGGCGATCCTGCGCGATGGAGCCGCCAAGATGTCCTCCGCCGGACCCCCGCCGGCAGCCTCCTCCGCAGCAGAGCCCTCTGACGCCGACGAGATGCCAAGGTCCGAGACGACAAGCCGCTCCCCGTGGAACGAGGACGTCACGGAGCACGGACTGCCAGCCATGGCGAACAGATCTGGAACAGAAGAAACCGAGCGCCTAGCAAGGGGGGAAGGGTTGCCCTGGCCGAAGAGGCACGCAGCAGGGGAGCGGTGGCCGCCGGAGCCGGAGCGACTGGCGGCGGGTGGGTGGACGCTGACGTCAGAGTGACGCACGACGGGAGGGCCTAGGAGGCGATAGGGAGGAGGCAGGCGGCAGGGGAGTCGGGGGCTTTTCTATTTTAGAATGAGGGCTTCCAACCATCCATGCTTGACTTTTTATATGCCACGACAATGTGCAGAGAGTGGTAGAAAAAAATTGCATTTGAGATTGAAAAGATTAATTTGGCGGACCAACAAACCAGGGTGAATCACTGTTATAAAAAAAAACCCAACATGAATCAGGTAGGCGGCCCCTCTCGAAATGGCAGTATCGTGAAAACTAACAAATCAGGAGAGGAAAGCAACTCCCTCTTCTCTCTCTATCCATCGCCTTCGTCGATTTCGGCCCCCTCCCCCCTCCCCCTCCCTCGCTCTGGCGTCTCCCATCGCCATCGCGTCCAAACCCTAGCCCTCCCCAACTCCAAACCCTACCGCCAGTGGTCCAATTCGCTGCGTCGGCTCGCGAATCGGGCGTCCGCTTGTCGCACCCGCGCTCCCGATTCAGCCGCCGTTCGTGCAAGATCTGGCGGATGGAGCCCGCGGCGCCGAAGGAGGCGCCGCCGCCCCAGCCACAGCCCGGGGTGGAGGAGGACGGGACGCTCTCCGCGACGGCAGCTATGGCAAGGGACGCCGCCGTGCTGTTCCAGAGCCGCCGGTACGCCGAGTGCGCCGATGTGCTCGCGCAGCTCCTGCTCAAGAAGGAGGGTGACCCCAAGGTGGGCGATTGGATCTCTGCTTTTGCTTCCCTATATACGTCTAAAAGCGAGGAGAGTTAGGATGCTCTGTGATTGCTTTACATATTCATTAACTGAATATACATAGCAAATCCTGTATCTCGCCGGGTTCGTGGCGGCATGTTTTGCTCAGCGAAGGCTGTTTTTTAGTATTGCTTGCTTGATGTTTCTGTCACCACTCACTGTGCTTATATGCTTGCTCAGTGTATGTTGCACATGAATTGTGCGGTGTGCTTGTTGTAGCTGTCCGCATGGTTCTCCCATCCTCTCTCGGTGGGTGGCGGCGAGCCTGCATATGTTTGTAAGCGGTTGGGTGCATCTTGGTTGTGTGATTGTGTGCTGCTTATACCTGATGCCTGTCTATACACTGCTATCGTGTATGTGATCGTCACATGGCTCACGAGCATCTTAATGTGTTGGTGTTGGATTGGTATCCATTTGTATTTTGTGTTGATAGCATCTTAATGTGTTGGTGTTGGATTGGTATCCATTTGTATTTTGTGTGTATCAACGGTTATGTGGACGTGGGTGTTAGGTGGTGCATGTGAATACCAACAGGGCTTGCTACTGGGCGTGGGAGTGCTTCTCATTTCCCTGATTTTAGTTAGTAATGTTGTAGCACATTTCTTGAAGTATAGACAATGGTTTGTTTAAACTGTTCTGTTTATTTAAATTTGTAGTTCTATATGTATTCCTTGTAGTATGTGAATGGGCCTTACTTGGCGTACATTGGCTGGATACAATGGAACTGTCAACATTAATTCACTGACCAATGTATCTACAACAGTATTCAGGATATGACTATATGAGCAGCAAGTGAATAATCAGTAATGTTTAGACTTCAGACCTAGACATCCGCAGAACAGTGAGCAACAATGCGACTACACATTTTCTGAATCCAATACATGAACCATCCAAACTCATCCGCCATTGTTCACACAGGCACTGCTGCACTGTATCTCTGTTTGCTAATGCCTTTTAATCTGGCTGTTACCCGGCCTTTAAGCTGATTATAGCTGATTAACCCATGACCTGTGAGGGTAAGTAGTAGGAGTATACGTCCTAGCCAATACATTTTTCTGTAGTGATTATATTGTCTCCCAAGGAAGAAATGATAGGTTGTCATGTTTTTTTGTGTTGCATCTGATGTCACAATGTTCAATTTTCAGGTCCTTCATAATATGGCTATCGCAGAATCGTTTGTGGATGGTTGTCCTGATCCAAAAAAGTTGCTTGAGATTCTTGGCAATGTTAAGGTTAGTGAATCTCCATACTGATTTGCCGTTCAGACCTGGTAGTAGAAACACATCTAGACTCCGTTAGGAATAGAAATGCTTTAGTGGCTCCTGGTATTCTGATACATGTGATTTGTTTTCATTTTCCATGTGTAGACTCAGTCAGGAATAGAAATCATCAACCTTTGAATAGTTTCATCAAGTGGCAGAAAGGCAGTCACATTAGTGATTTTTTTTCTTGTCATGTGTGATTAGCGACTTCTATTGTTCATATTTTCATTTTGTTCTACATCTTTACCTTTTTTTTTCTGCTTGTACACTGCCTTGGGATATCACTCAATCTTTGTCACCAGAGATTAACATTTCTTTGTACTGAAGAGTTTTAGGTGTCATGTGCATTGGTTCACAAAACAACAGTGATGCATAGATGCAAACATATGTGCTTCTGTCTAGTATAGGTACAACTGTACACAATAAACATCCCTCTGTATTCATATTCACGGATGCTTTTGTTGCATAATTTGTACCAAGTGAATGTGTGTATTCTAAACGTCCATGATTTATGGTTTAAGTTTTTTGTGCGCTGCAATCAAGACCCCAGGTTCCTACTCCTGGTCATAGTGGCCTGGTTCGCGGGTTGAAGGTCCGTCCCGTGTCCCGGGGTCGATCAACCCAGATTGAGGGTCAGGAACGATGTAGGGTCGAGCTGGGTCGGTGCACGGATCGCGACCCCAGTCCATGAATGTTGAATCCAAACAGTATGCAAGATTGTAAGAAGTTCATGTGGCTTACCGGGCAATCCGCCGCACCGCCCGCCACTCCACCGGAGTCCGCCCATCCGTGGTCCAGCCGAACAGCACGCTCTAGGCCTCTTAGTGCTAGCCTTGACACGCCGCCGATGCCCCACTCCTCTGCACCGGTTCGTGCAAGCCCTCTGTCCATGTCTTTCCCTCCAAACTGGGCCTGCAGCCCATTTTTTCTTTCCTCCCCGACGGGCTAGATGCAGTCTACACATCTAACTGGGCTATACCAGCCCATGGTCTTGAACTCTGGATTGAGACTTGATTTAGCGCTACTGAACGTATTGAACTTCTCGTGAGAAGCCGGAGTCGGGATGGAGGAGTAGGAGTTAAGTATTTAGGGGAGTTGGAGGACTTTCGAACAGGCCCTCAGTTATTGAGTTGTGTGCTTCTTGTCATTCAAATGCCACATGTAACTGACTATATTTGACTGTTTGCATGTCAATACATGCGCTAAAATGCTGTGGTGACTACTCTCTAACTGTTTGTTTCGATCACTTGGTGTGGAATGATGTTTAGACTTCTTTTTTTGAGAGACATCTTATTATATGTTGAAACACATATTCATGCTTAATCATTAACAAACGCTAATGTTCTCTGTTGTCCGTTTGAACCCAACTGCAAATTTGGAGTTGCTGTGTCATTTCATTGTACTATATTACTGCTTTCGTTCTAATGTTGTACTAATACATGCATTCAGATAAGAAGCGATGAACTTGCCTGTGCATCTAGAGAACAAGCTGATTCTGCCAATGGGGTAGGGAACAATACTTCTTCTGAACCAAGAGGCAGTGGCATTGCACCGTTGATTTCTGCTGCACATAATGCAACAGCCTATGGAGATGAGTTTGACACAACCATAATAACATTCAACACTGTACGATCTCTTGTTTCAGTTAATGTAATTGTTTGATTATTAGGATATCTTATCTGCGGCTTTCATTTATCCTCTATCCTCTATTCATAAATAGTTGCAACCCACTACCTATTTTTCCTCTCCAAGCATCCATGCCACATCATCAAGTCATGCATGTGGTCGTAAGTTACTTTTTTGTACTAATCTGTCCATCAATCATGCCACCTCGGCATAAGTTGAATTTTGGCATTAATTTGTGTGGTCATAGACTGTATATGTGTTGGACAGTTGAAGCAAATTTATTTAGTTCATGATTCGCATCATCCAAAAGTTTCTGTTATTCAACATTTGTTCACATGCTTCATATGTTTCTATTGTTTCAAAATATAAACCGAGAGCACTCTTACATTTGCTTTTGCATTAGTTTTAGTTGTGTTTAGCACCTATTTATGCATTTGTTTTAACAAGGTTCCCGCGACAACGCGCGGGCTGCGGGGTATCATCTAGTTAGTAATGTTTTTGCCAATTCAAGCTTTATGCATACTCCTTGATGTAAGCTTTAGCTGAAGACATGCTGATGAATATGATAATGAACTTGTTAAATTTGCAGGCTCTTATCCTTTATCATCTTCATGATTATGAATCTGCACTGTCTGTTTTGGAGCCATTGTACCGAAATATTGAACCTATTGATGAGGTATTTCTCGTTATTTCTTAGCTTATAAGCTAAATGTTTTTACTTTCCCTAATCATTCTTCGCTGCTGCAGACAACTGCTCTTCATGTATGTTTTCTGTTATTGGATATTACATTAGCTTTGCAAGATGCATCAAAAGCCGCGGTAAGTTTTTCCCCCTTCACCACAGTACAACCTTCAGTTGACATCTACGGCTGGCTCCATTGAACTAGTAATTTCTTTCCAACTATTCTTTGTAGCCTGTGATATTTTGTCAAAGGATGTCCCTTAAAATGTTTCACTAGTCGTAGCTTCTCCTTATGACACAGCAAATTGGCGTGACAGTAAACTAATGACGTTGGATTTAACATAGCAAAATAACATGCCAATTTATTATTCCCTCCGATCCAAAATAAGTAACCTTAGTTCAAAGCTGCGACACTTATTTTGGATTGGACGGAGTACTATTTTTAACGTGATATGATCAATGGCTCAATACTGTCTACTCTACTTTGTCCCTATATACTTCACTGTGCCAGTATATCCTGCTATAACATGCATTTTTGATATACACAAAACGTGCACTGACACTGCCAGTATGACAATACTTTATTACGGGATTGTTGCTGGTAAATGAAAAACTAAAGAGGGGAGAGAATCAGAGACCTAGGGTGGCTGATCATTGAGTTCCTTTTGTCTGTTAGATTTTATTGGGAATAATTGAGATTATATTCTCCCTTTGATTGCACTAGAATTCTTGAGCTCAGTACTATCAGATTAATTTGTGATTTTAACTTGTATGACAAGCAATAGCATTTGTTAGCATTTCCTTTCCAAGTCGCAACATAGCTTTTGTCTAGATGGAACTTTGTTCATCTCTCTGTTTTTGCAGGATGTCATTCAGTACTTGGAAAGATCATTTGGAGTAGCTAATACAGGGAACCAGAATGAAATTGCTAGCACAGTTCAGCAGCAACCTGCTCAACTGAAACCTGCAAAAAGTAACACGCCTCCAGATTCTGATTCAAATACTTGTCCTGGTGGATCTGAGATTCTTTCAGTTGGAAGTTTTTCGGATGATACACTGGAGTTTGAATCTTTTTACTCTACTCTGGATGGTGGAAATCACTTGGGCAGGCCTATCTTAAATGAGTTCTCGAGGGCATCAGCTGATCTTGCTGCCACAGCTGCTGATTTGAAAGTTAGACTACAAATTTACAAGGTCCGGCTTCTACTTCTCACAAGGAACCTGAAGGTTGCCAAGCGAGAACTCAAAGTTCTAATGAACATGGCTCGTGGTAGGGATTCATCTACAGAGCTTCTCTTGAAATCTCAGCTAGAGTATGCCCGAGGAAATTATCGGAAAGCTGTGAAGCTTTTGAGCACCCCCAATAATCGGACTGAACCAGTAATGCTAACCATGTTCTACAACAATCTTGGTTGTATACTCCATCAGCAGAGATCCAACCATACATCAGTATTGTGCTTCAGCAAAGCACTGAAATACAGCTTATCTCTTCGCTCAGAGAAACCATTGAAGCTGTCTGCACTATCACAAGACAAATCTTGTCTGATATCATACAACTGTGGGATCCAACATTTGATGTGTGGTAAACCACTGTTAGCAGCTCGTTGTTTTCGTGAGGCCATGCCGCTCTTGTACCATCGCCCCCTCTTTTGGCTCCGTTTTGCTGAGTGTAGCCTGCTAGCTCTAGAAATGGGCTTCCTCACTGCAAGCGGTGCTACTTCATGCAAAGATGAGATTGAAATTTATGTTGTGGGGTCAGGGAAATGGCGCCATTTAGTTATCAGTCCGGTGAACTCAGGAAGTCATTTATCAGATTTTGGGAGTTCAGGTGAACATGGAAATTTGATATCACTCAGATTTGCTAGACAGTGTCTACTCAACGCCCAACTATTAATGGATGCTTCTGAGCAGAAAAAAATGGCGATTTCAGATACAGAGGAGTGCAACCAAGGGTCACAATGCCAGAAAAGTTCAGGCCAGAGCACAATGAGTGTGGAATCCAAAGTCCACTCTGGTCCAACAACTAATGCAAATGGAGAACAAAAGGGGGCCGCGAGCTTGAATGCCACTTTGCAGAGCTCTCTTGCTATGTATGATGACATCATTAGAAAAGAGAACCTGAAAATTCGACAAGCCATCCTGGGGGACCTGGCGTTCGTCGAATTGTGTCTTGAGAATCCCTTGAAAGCTTTGTCTATTGCCAACTCACTGTTGCAGGTTCCAGACTGCTCCAGGATGTACTTATTCCTTGGCCATGTATATGCAGCTGAAGCTTTATGTTTGCTGAACAGGCTAAAGGAGGCTGTTGATCAGTTAACTGTTTATTTGAGAGATGACAATGCTATTGAGTTGCCCTACAGTGTTGAGAATCGTGAAAAGGCCCCTGTTGAGAAAGACAGCGATGGCGAGGATTCAGTCACTCCTGCCATGACAAAACTTACCTCAGAAGAATCTCAGCACTCAATGTCTCTCAAGCCCGAGGAAGCCTGTGGGGTTCTGTATGTTGACCTTGGCATGACTGCTGCAGTGCAGGGAGAGCTTGAGCAGGCCAACTACCTGGTGAGCCGTGGTTTTGCAATGTTGCCCAACAGCCCTAGGGCACTGCTAGCATCCATCTATGTGGATCTTCTGCAGGGGAAGGCGCAAGAAGCTATTGGCAAGTTGAGAAGGTGCAGAAACGTGAGATTTAAGACCAGTAGTGTAGCAGCCAGCAGATAAGACTTGCCTCGTTTTGATGATTTATCAATAGTTGATAATTGCCATTTCTTGAGTTGGACCCGACCCCATGTGGATGATCATCCTGAAAGATCGTAACGTTTTCCTGTGTACCATACATAAGAAAAAGAACTTTAGATCTCCCTGTCCCCTCTTTAGCTTTCCCAGATTCAGGGGTGTAATTTGTGTTACTCGAGTTTTAGAGCCCCTCTTTGGACTGAAATGATGATACCTTCTGATGTTCCTTTATTCAGGAAAGAAATGTGCAAAAGGCATCAGAATCTAAAGAACTTCAGTATATATTTCGGTGCATTTCTTGCTCGAAGCGTCACTTCACAGCTGTGTTACTCTGGTTTCCCAGCACGACATACTTTTGCACCCTTTTCCCCAACGTTTTTCTTCTGTTTATATAACCGTGCGTTGCAACGGCAGGACACACTGAAAACATTGTCATGGTAGCGACGCATCAGGAGTTTAAACATACCTTACACGTATCTGACAATTTTTAGAATCTTTGGAAATTGTTATAGGCAATTTTGATGGTAATTTGAAACATGTAACCCATTTATAAGGAGTACTTAACAACAAAAATAATAATGCATGTTTTGGATGTTACACGTTTAGTTTACTTCAGAGCATGCGACATGTCATCATTTGGTTTCAACAATCTATGAACACAACGTGCGTAAGTAGACTCACGGATTGGAAGTTGGGAACTCACCTTGATGGGCCATGAAAATTTCCATATACGAGCTCCAATTGAGTATAGAGTTATGCATGCTTCGCTATGGAGCAAACACCAATTGCCCCGAATCTAGGTTGGCCAAGTCTAGAACTGGGGCTCGAGATAAGAGTCGTGGATCGATTGAGGGCAGGGTTCTTCGAAAACGGAGCAATATGATTTACAAACATCATAAAGACCTTATATGGTTATATGACATTTCAACGATGTTTCATAAAGACAAACGACAATGTTTTGTGTTATCCGATGGGTGGATGCTCTTTTACGTCGGCTTGGTAACCTACCATATAAATTCAGAGATGGATGCTTTACAAATCAGCATTAGCAAGAACTGTAGTAATCTCTACTAATATTATACTACTTCATAAAGATGTAAGGTTGTCCCCTCCTTGATGGTGGAGGTTGTCCCCTCCCCCTGGTCGAGTTGTGGTTGCTCCCATGGCCGGGGTCCCCTTGCCCGATCTAGGCCTCGTGTTGGCAGCTCCAGTGAGGCGGCGGGGTTGTCCGGTAACCGTGGTGGCACAGGCTGGTAGGCGGCTGTCGGGGTGGTGCATCTCGAAGTGCCTGGGGTGATGTTGGTGGTTGTGGATCGGGAGAAATCCTTGTCGGCTTGTCCGGCATCGACGCAGTGACGTTTGCGGGCGCCATCGGACCTTCCTGAGGGGAGTCGGATATATCCCTTCCCCATCATCCCTCGCGTACCGGGGGAAACCCTGGAACTTGTTCGGGCAACAACGGTGGCGGCATCGCATTCCTTCTTAAAGGTGCTGCTTGGTGCGAGGCGCTTCGAGATGCTGGGAGCGTGGTGGTACTTCGTCGGAGGGTGCGGCGGTTGCCGGTCTTCCTTTCTTCGTTGATTTGCCGGTGTCGGCATTTATTTCTCTTTCATTTTCTTTTGTCTTCTTTTGAGCTTATCTGTGTTGCGGTCCCAGCGAGCTGGATGTTCGGATGTGTGCTTTTATAATATAAAGCGGGTGGAAACCCTTTTGATGCAAGGTTCCACCCCCCTCCCTTTCTCTATCTCTGATTTTCTTCACCGGTTTTTCCTCAACTTTTATTGACTTACCAAATTTTTTTTTCTTTGATAAGCCAATAAGTTCTTATCAAATAAGTAATTTTTATTTATTCCTAAAAAAGTAATTTTTATTTAGGTAGGTAAATCACTGGTAGGGTTTCAAACTTTTATTTACACAACCACATTAATATGTGCAGGTAAATAATGTGCTAACGTACTAGACTATTTATATCAAGTTGAAACACACGAGCAATTATTTAGTTAAAATAAAGAAAAAAAGAATGTAGGTTGCACCAATATGCCCCACCATGTAAAACAATGTTGAACAATGAGACAAAACTGATAGTATTATAAATCTCAGAGACACAATTGGTAGTACTCCCTCCGGTCCTTTTTAGTTCGCATATAAAATTTGACTGAAGTCAAGCCTCGTAAAGTTTGACCAACTTTATAGAAAAAAGTACCAATATTCACAATCTGAAATCAATATCAATAGATGTGTCATGACTTAAAGTTTCATATTGTATAACTTTAGCATGGCAGATGTTGATATTTTTTCATATAAATACGGTCAAACTTTGTGAAGTTTGACTTCAGAGAAATTCTAATATGCAGAGTAAAAAGGACCGGAGGGAGTATTTAAAACCAAGTGCTTCATCATCTTCTTTTTTGTGAAAAATATCCGGATCTATTATAAAAAATCATCAGAATTACAAAACACCTCAAACATAATAAAAATAACACCGAGGTCTCTAGACCATCAAAAGACCACTACTGCTGCCAGAACGAGCTGCCAACGCCCCTCGTCGCCGCTCTCTTATCGGAGTCGAGTTGACTTTTTCAATGACAACCGGGAAGTCTTCGTGCATGTGCCCCTAAGGACCAACGCCTTGGAACCACAGTCCTCCCGTTAAACCCTTGAATAGAGCTGAAGCAACTGACACAAAATCTCGCCGTCGCGCACGCACGACAAGAAAACCTAACCTCTTCGTCCCAAGGAGGCGACAGGAATCTACGCCGGAGCTCCGTCGACTACGCACAGATGGATGGACTCGAGGATGATTGGAGCCCGGAAGACAAACTCAAACGAGAAGCACCACTAAAAGTGCAACTAATCCCCGGGTGGGTTTGGTAATTCATAACAACATATACCTCATTGAACTAATGTCCATTCAAGATAAATATTTCAGGATGTTCAGTAATTGGCATGGTAAGGACAAGAGATGTGGACCCCTCAAAATGCTAAGGACAAGGATTGGCAAAAGCTCAAGACTCTACACTTTTGTTTAAGTGATCCAAGATCACATTAAGTCCATAGGAAAGCCAATACTATTAAAAGGGGATGAGGTGTTGCTTAATGATCTATTTGCTCAAGTGCTGAGTGATATTGCTCCAAAACCCTCAGCCACTTGCTCTACCCAAATATGTCTGAACCCTAAATTCCAACTCGGCCCCACCGATATTTCCTACCCGGAGCCACCGAGTTCATCTGGACTAAGGCACTGCCAAAACCCTAACAATTCATACCCTTGCTAGCTCTTTGTTGCTTGTTGCAATTATTTCGGTCCCACCAAGAATTGCAATTGTTCTCACCGAGATGGCTTGACCAATTCTGTTGCTGTATTGCTTCACTTCGGTCCCACCGAGATGATGCACTCGGCGCCACCAAGACGAGGTTTGCCCTAAGCCCCTGCACATCGGTCCCTCCGAGTTGTTCCAGTAGGTCCCACTGAGATTCCTAACGTTCATATTTTTACACAGATCGTTGCCACCGAGTTTTATGATCGGTGCCACCGAAATGGGTCAAAAGTGTGTAACGGTTGGCTTTTGTGTGGAGGCTATATATAACCCTCCATCCCTTCTTCCTCATTGAGGAGAGCCATCAGAATGTGCCTGCACTTCCACCATTCATTTTCTGAGAGAGAACTACCTACTCATTGATACGTCTCCAACGTATCTATAATTTTTGATTGTTCCATGCTATTATATTATTTGTATTGGATGTTTTATATGCATTAATATGCTATTTTATATTATTTTTGGGACTAACCTATTAACCTAGAGCCCAGTGCCAATTTTTGTTTTTTTCCTTGTTTTTTAGCTTCATGGAAAAGGAATACCAAACGGAGTCCAAACGGAAAAAACCTTCGCGATGATTTTTCTTGGACCAGAAGACACCCAGGAGACTTGGAGATCAAGTCAGAAGAGCCACGAGGTGGCCACAAGGGTGGACGGCGCGCCCCTACCTTGTGGGCCCCTCGGTGACCCCCTGACCTAGCTCTGCCTCCTATATATTCACATATATTCCCAAAACACCAGAAGCATCCAGGAAAACACTTCTCCACCGCCGCAACCTTCTGTTCCCATGAGATCCCATCTTGGGGCCTTTTCCGGCACCCTGTCGAAGGGGGATTCGATCGCGGAGGGCATCTACATCAACTCTATTGCCCTTCCGATGAAGCGTGAGTAGTTTACCTCAGACCTACGGGTCCATAGCTAGTAGCTAGATGACTTCTTCTCTCTCTTTGATTCTCAATACCATGTTCTCCTTGATGTTCTTGGAGATCTATCCGATGTAATCTTCTTTTGCGGTGTGTTTGTCGAGATCCGATGAATTGTGGATTTATGATCAGATTATCTATGGATATTATTTGAATCTTCTCTGAATTCTTATACACATGATTTGATATCTTTGTAATTCTCTTCGAACTATCAGTTTAGTTTGGCCAACTAGATTGGTTTTTCTTGTAAATGGGAGAAGTGCTTAGCTTTGGGTTCAATCTTGCGGTGTCCTCACCCAGTGATAGTAGGGGGCGAGGCATGTATTGTATTGTTGCCATCGAGGATAAAAAGATGGGGTTTACATCATATTGCTTGAGTTTATTCCTTTACATCATGTTATCTTACTTAAAGCATTACTCTGTTCTCCATGAACTTAGTACTCTAGATGCAGGCAGGAGTCAGTCGATGTGTGGAGTAATAGAAGTAGATGGAGGCAGGAGTCGGTCTACTTGACACGAACGTGATGCCTATATTACATACTCATTGCCTTGGATATTGTCATAACTTTGCGCTTTTCTATCAATTGCTCGACAATAATTTGTTCACCCCTCCATATTATTTGCCATCAAGAGAGAAGCCTCTAGTGAAACCTATGCCCCAGGGTCTATTGACGATGACATGTACCTAGGGTAGGGTCTTGGGCCTGACCTATACGCCCTACCCAAGGACACCACACAAGAGGCCAAGGCTTACGAAGATAGAAAGAAGATACCGACTGGAATCATCATAGAGTGCAACCCACTCGACATGAGATTCACTCGGGTATCCCAATTCCAATCGACCAACGTCATTCACTCGGAAGACAAGAATCCACTCGATGGACAGAAAACTTAGAGTCACCCTGGATGGCGACGGTCGGACACTCACTCCGTCACCTTAAAGATCATTAAACGCGGGCGTTACCAGTAATGTAAGTGACTTTATTCTCTCATTGAACCCCTGTGTAACTGAGAGCTATGAGGGGTCGACGTACTCTATATAAGCTAGCCCTCCCCTCTAGCACAAGGGGTCGCACCCCCTGTAACACAACACTCCAATCAATAGATCCTCCGCGGCATCGAGACGTAGGGCTGTTTCCTCCTCCGAGAGGGGCCTGAACTCGTAAATCCGAGTGTACAACCTCGCCGTAGCTAGGCACCGCCTCCTCCTACGTGCTGATACGTCTCCAACGTATCTACTTTGTCTCATGCTTTTCCTCTTGTTTTGGACTCTAATTTGCATGATTTGAATGAAACTAACCCCAGACTCACGCTGTTTTCAGCAGAACTACCATGGTGTTGTTTTTGTGCAGAAATAAAAGTTCTCAGAATGGAACGAAACTTTGCGAGGATTTTTTATACCAATAATAAGAATTTCTGGAGCCAAAACCCACAAGAGAGCCCCCCGGGGTAGGCGTAACCCACCAGGGCGCGCCCCCTCTCCTAGCGCGCCCAGGTGAGTTGTACCCACCCGGTGGCCCCGTAGACGACCCCCCTGATACTATAAATTCACATATTTCTAGAAAAAATCAAGGAGAAGGAATTATCGCGATCCACGAGACGAAGCTGCCGCCAAGCCCTGTTCTTCCTCGAGAGGGCAGATCTGGAGTCCGTTTGGGGCTCCGGAGAGGGGGATCTTCGTTCTTCGTCATCACCAACCAATCTCCATCGCCAATTCCATGATGCTCCCCATTGGGAGTGAGTAATTCCTTCGTAGGCTCGCTGGTCGGTGAGGAGTTGGATGAAATTCATCATGTAATCGAGTTAGTTTTGTTAGGGCATGATCCCTAGTATCCACTATGTTCTTAAATTGATGTTGCTATGACTTTGCCATGCTTAATGCTTGTCACTTTGGGCCCGGGTGCCATGATTTTAGATCTGAACCGTTTATGAATTCATCATTATATCCATGTTTTAGATCCGATCTTGCAAGTTATAGTCACCTACTGTCGGTGTCAAAACCGGTGGATCTCAGGTAGGGGGTCCCGAACTGTGCGTCTAGGTGGATGGTAATAGGATACAAGGGACACGATGTTTTTACCCAGGTTCGGGCCCTCTCGATGGAGGTAAAACCCTACTCCTGCTTGATTAATATTGATGATATGGGTAGTACAAGAGTAGATCTACCACGAGATCAGAGAGGCTAAACCCTAGAAGCTAGCCTCTGGTATGATTGTTGTTATTGTGTCCTACGGACTAAACCCTCCGGTTTATATAGACATCGGAGGGGGCTAGGGTTACACAGAGTCGGTTACAAGGAAGGAGATCTACATATCCGTATTGCCAAGCTTGCCTTCCACGCCAAGGAGAGTCCCATCCGGACACGGGACGAAGTCTTCAATCTTGTATCTTCATAGTCCAACAGTCCGGCCAAAGGTTATAGTCCGGCTGTCCGGATACCCCCTAATCTAGGACTCCCTTAGTAGCCCCTGAACCAGGCGTCAATGACGATGAGTCCGGCGCATAGATTGTCTTCGGCATTGCAAGGCGGGTTCCTCCTCCGAATACTTCATATAAGATGTTTGAACACGAGGATCGTGTCCAGCTCTGCAAAACAAGTCCCACATACCATCGTAGAGAGAGTAATATTTTCACAAATCTAATCTGCTGACGTATTCTGCAGCGTGACATCACACCACAGCCAAGCCTGAATCATTTTTTACTGTCCCACATCAGCATGTTTTGCGAGGCGGTTTCCTTGGCACGTCTTGTCGAAGCAGAGATCATGTCCCCTTATTACGGGATTCTCATCAATACAGACGTGGGTAACCCAATCGTGTCTAGGACTTCTAGATTTTAGGCAAGTCCCAAACGGCCACGAGGAGGACGCTTGATATCCACCCTCTTTATAAAGGGACAAGGCTTTTACTTTTTTCCCTCCCGTGCTCAATCGAATCGTTCCCCCGCCTCGAGTTCTAACACCCAAAGCCCAGGTTAGGTGCTTCAGACCTTCAATCATGTCTGGATCCAGCCTTCAAGGCCGATGGATGCCTTCCTCCGTCATGGAGGAGGACATCAAGAACTTGAGGGAGGCCAGATACCTGACCGCCGAAATTTCGCATAGGCTGCCCACCCGAGGGCAGGTCATCCCTACTCCCGAACCCAGCGAGAGCGTCGTGTTCGTCTCCCACTTCGTCCAAGGACTAGGCCTCACTCTGGATCCCCTCGTTAGGGGTCTTATGTTCTACTATAGGCTGGATTTTCATGATCTAGCCCCGGATTCCCTCCTTCACATCTCATCATTTATTGTCGTCTGTGAGGCCTTCCTCCGCATTACACCTCACTTCGGCCTGTGGCTCAAGACCTTTGATGTGAAGCCGTAGATGGTCGAGGGGCAGCAGGCAGCGTGTGGAGGTGCATTAATAAGCAAGATTGCTGGCGCTCCATGGCCGAAGGGTTCCTATCCAGAGGTGTCCAGATTATGGCAATGGGAGTGGTTCTACATCACAGCTCCCCGAAGTGCCAAGTGGGTAGCTGCCCATACTTTTCGCTCGGGCCCTCCACCACAACTGATGTCATGGATTAGCAGGGGGCTGAGCTGGGGTCCAGCCAAGGACGTGCCCATACTGCAAAGCCGCATCCGAGATCTCTTCGAGGGAGATTTCAGTCTAGTAATGGTAATGCAAGTTATGCTGGTTCGTCGAGTCCAGCCTTGTAAACGCCGGCCCCTTCGCATGTCGGAATTCAACCCGGAAGGACCGCGAGCTATTCAACATTTCCTCGGCATGGCGCACGAAGAGATGTACAAGTTGTTCTTCGGACCCCAAATAGAGTGTCCGGACACCACCAAGGACGTGGGCCTGAGCAGCAACCGCACCGCGGCCCAAGTAAGTAATCCTCTAGCCGAACACACTGTCTTTTATTTATCATAACATCATTCTGAAGAATCGCTCTTTGACCAGGACTGGATAACAAAGGCGAAGATGATCTGGTGTTCGGCCCCCCTTCCTGAAGGTTTGGACAATCCGGTGCTGGAGAAGATGCTCGAGCCAGCACCTTGCCTGGTGCCCTCAAAGGAAGATGAAGGGGGGAATAACGAGGGCGAAAGCGGGCCTCCACCGCTACGTATTCCGACCGAGGGAACGAGCGCCTCCGCGAGGAAGGATAACCAAGGGGAGGAATCTGACATTCTCTCTCCCCGGGGAAGGAAGAGGACTACCTCTGAAGATCCGGAAACCAAGGTTTCCAAACGGGAGAAGAAATCTCCACCAGAGGGTCCTGCCTTGGAGGGTGCTCTTGCCGCACAAAGTCCGCATGGGGATCAGCCCTCTAACGAGCTGTAAGTAATCAAAAAGTACTTTAATAGTGAAGATATACTACCTTACCTCTGAGGAAAATAACCGAAGCATTTATCTTGCAGTTCGGAACTTAGCCCTTCTCAGCAGAGCTCGTCTTCGGGGGATCTTCTTATGGAGATGATGGAGAGCGAAACGCCTCCCCCAGACTCCCCTGCTCAAGAAGCGGGCGACCTTGAAGTGTCGTCACGGAGGGCCTCGCCGGATCAGGTGAGGCCAGAAGATAATCCTATGGTCGCCCGAAGTGCCCAGTATCCGGATCTTGAAGAGAGCAACCAAAAGAATCCGACACCGTCTGGTATGCGGTCGGACGCACTGAGGGATCTGCTAGAGCGAGCAACTATCTCAGAAGAACACCGTACATTGATGGGTACGGTGATTGAAAGGATTTCGTCCGCCGAAAGTGGGTTGCATGAAGCCTTTGTGAGTCTACTGACGGGTTTTGAGGTACGTGAAATGATATATATTTGTGATAGTACCGCACATTTTTAGGTGTGCCCTGTGTAGATAGTAGCCCCCGAGACTCTGGTTGTCATCGAGAACGGCGACAAACAGAGGATCGTAGTCCTAGGTAATAACTAGACCGCCTTCATGTGCAGGTGGTTGAAGCTCCGGTGGCTAGCCGGACTTATGGGTTTGCCGAACTAAAGCGGCAACTGGATGCGGCGGATGCCGACATCGAGCTTGTTAACAAGCGGCTCGACGAGGCATAGGGTAGGTGATTTTTCTGGTGAATGTCACATAGTAAGAGCAGCGTGATGCCAGTATCTTTAATATGTTGTGACTGCAGATGGAGCTGCCACCATGGAGACCCTTCGGGCGGAGCTTGCCCGAGCCAAGGAGCATGCAAGGAGTAATAATGCAGCCGCTTTGAAGGCGGCCGAAGAGTTAAGAGCCGAGAAGCCGCGCATAGAGAGACCAAAGAAAAAATGGCCAAGATGACTGTAAAGTTGAAAGACACTGCCGACCGCTGCCAGCTTCTTGAAGAAGAAAACTGGGCGAAGGCGATGGACCTGGAAAAGGCCACGATGGCGACCAAAGACACCCGCTCTGCAATGAGAGCAAAGAAGGAGGAACTGCGTGAAGCCGGGGATATTGTGGCTGGGAAGCCCTTTATGCTGCGGAGGAAGTTTGGAGATCCTCGGTATGCCCCTCTGGATCGGCTGTGGAGTTCGGCAGACGCATATCTGGACTTGGCGGCGAGCGCTGTCGATGCGGCCGAATACTTCTGAGATCAAACAGATCGTGAAGTGGACAAACTGTTCTGGTCGCAATTTAACGTTCCAGAGCGTCCGCTTCCATTGACTGATCAGCTTGCCGAATGGGCCGAGCTGAATAGATTGTCCGGACTCGCCATGAGGTCTGTTGTAGATCATCTGTGGCCGGAAAGGACAAAGCCGAACAATTATTTTAGCTTGGTGCAGCAGTTCCTTGATGCGGTGCCACGCATTAATGCGATGAAGAGGTCAGCATGCATAGAAGGCTCGCGGATGGCCCTTGCCCGTGTCAAGACATACTGGGCGGAGATGGATGCCACCACTGTTGTGGCGCAGGGTTCGGCCATAGGCCGAGTGGCTGCCGAGCACTATTTTGAAGAAGTTCTTGAAGGCACTCGTTCGATAGAGGCCCAGTGCTCGAAGAATATTATGTTTGAGTGACATGTATTCCCATTGTAAAAACAATGTTTTATTGAATTTATCAAGGCTGTATTTATACTTTTGCCCAAAAGTAATATGATGCCTCCTGTGCGGCTGTTTACATATATATGTATATAACCTGAAAGATTGCAGTCGTCGGCTTCAGCCCCCACGCATATAATGCGGGGGTGTTCGTAGAAGACGCGTTTTCACACTTAATCCAACGTCTTGGTCCTATTAAGGAGGTGATAGCGCAGCGAACTAGGCAACCGGACTATAATGCTTTAACACTTTCACTTAGCCAGAGGAGTTTGACAGTGGGGCTACTATATAGCCCCTGGTGGCTCCGCACTCATCCGACTTCAGGGCGCGTACATGCCTGGCCGGGAAACGGCCCTTCATTTAGGCGGAGGAATCCCGAAGATTCCGATAGGTCATCGAGTGGTTGACCAGTCTCACGCTATATCATGACAGTCAGTTTTCGGCTTTCTCTACTGAGGTGCTCGTCCGGATGAACCAGGGCACAATCGCAGTAGTTCTCCTGGTGCCGCCTTAGCCGACAGAGCGGAACGTAAGGCAACAAAACACAGGAGCCGGGCAAACCCAACATTTGACCAAAGGCATGATTCGGAGCTGATGCATATAAGGCTAAACTCGCGACGCCGAACACTCCCTAAGGTATTCGGTCTTTATGGTGTAAACCGGGCCTAAACAATGCCCTTTGTAATAAGCCCCTGGTGTCCAGGTACGTGCATTATTCTGACGTGGCCACATGCCAAGACATCAGCATCCTTCTCAATTGTACTGAGAATCCGAGGGATGTGTATCAACAAGAGACAATAAAAAAGGTTTACGCAGGGTCTTAATCTAAAAAGAATCCTTGGAACGGGTCCCTGCTGCAAGTCTGCGTCTGTGTCTCCGTTGTGCCGTATCCTGGATGGGTGTAGCACGATGGTCATCTGTAAAAGAGAGGAACTTAGTTGAAAAGTTGTCATCCAAAAAGGTAGGTATACTAAAAAAACCATGTACAATTGAAGATGAGTAAAATTGAGCCCGATTGCCACTTGTTCGCGCGCGTTGAGCCGCTTGTATTGTAATAGGGGTGTGGCCATCAAACCTTTATTAATTACATATAGCTGCGCCGGACTTGTCTAACCGCGTCCGTGGTCTTAACGACCTGTCAAATGCTTTAGTTGGTGAGGCCGTTTAGTGTGCTGCTGCCAAGGCAGCCGCGCTGTCTTCGGCACGCAAGGAGCGCTCAATATTTCCACTTACTGTAATGATGCCGCGTGGACCGGGCATCTTAAGCGTGAGGGAAGCGTAATGCGGTATTGCGTTAAAACGAGCGAAAGCTTCGCGTCCGAGTAGTGCTTGATAGCCACTTTGGAATGGAGCAATGTGGAAGGTTAAATTTTCGCTGCGGAAGTTATCGGGGAAGCCGAATATAACCTCTAGTAGCGGGGAGCCCTTAGAATGAGCCTCTGGGCCTGACATTACTCCTTTAAAGGTAGCATTTCTGCGGCAAATTTTTGTTGGGTCTATCCCCATTTTGCGGACTGTGTCCTGATATATCAGGTTTAAACTGCTGCCGCCGTCCATCAGGACTCGTGTGAAGTGGCATCCGTCAATTGTTACATCTAATACCAAGGCAGCCCATCCTGCACGCCGGATACTTACCGAGTAATCCCGATGGTCGAAGGTGATCGGTTGAGACGACCAGTGGCAGAACTCCGCGGTGATAGGCCCTGGGGCATATTTCTCTAGGAGTGCCACTTTGTTTCTCCCCTTTATCACGTGTAATACGTTTACTGTTTTGACTTCTGGTGGGAATTTCTTATGTTCCCCCGTGCTTTGTTTGCGAGGCTCTTCATCGTCTTCGCTTGGTGTATCCTGCCCCTTGTGTTCGGCGTTGAGCTTGCCGGACTGCTTGAATACCCAACATTCTCTGTGGGTATGATTTGCAGGTTTACCGGGGGTGCTATGGATCTGACATATTTGGTCCAGAATTTTGTTTAGGATGGACAGTTCGTCTCTGTTGCCTTTGGAGGGCGGCTTTTGCTGATCTGGCCGAGAGCTGCTGAATCCGGCGTTTATCGCCGTGCTCTTCGGGCTGTCTTCTTTCTTCCGGCGCTTATTTTTACTGCGTCGTGATTTCCCGTTTCCATCCCTGACTTCGGATTTACTTGGGTCGCTGGTGCTGCACCGAGCTAACCAGCTGTCCTCGCCCACGCAAAAGCGGGTCATGAGGCTTGTTAATGCTGCCATTGTTCTCGGCTTTTCTTGGCCGAGGTGTCTGGCAAGCCATTCGTCTCGAACGCTATGCTTGAAAGCTGCTAAGGCTTCGGCATCCGGACAGTCGACTATTTGGTTCTTTTTAGTAAGAAACCTATTCCAAAGCTTTCGGGCTGACTCTCCGGGCTGTTGAGTTATATGACTCAAATCGTCTGCATCCGGTGGTCGGACATAAGTCCCTTGAAAATTTGCCCGAAAGGCATCTTCGAGCTCTTCCCAACTTCCGATGGAGTTTTTGGGGAGGCTTTTAAGCCAGTGCCGAGCTGGCCCTTTGAGCTTGAGGGGTAAATACTTGATGGCGTGCAGATCGTCTCCTCGAGCCATATGGATATGGAGGATATAGTCCTCAATCCAGACCCCAGGGTCTGTTGTTCCGTCGTACGCCTCTATGTTTACGGGTTTGAATCCCTCTGGAAAGTCATGGTCCAGCACCTCATCGGTGAAACATAGGGGGTGTGCGGCACCCCTGTATTTGGGTGTGCCGTGGTGTTCGGATATTTGTTGTGTGCATTGCTTGCCAGAGTGTGCTTTCTTGGCCCGTAGATAGATCTGGTTGGGCCATCTCTTTGATGCGAGTCCTCGTGTGGATCACGTGCCGGCTTGTGTGCGGCGCCGTGTGCCGCTCTATGTTGGCCGTGAGGTCGTCTATCCGACCAGATGGCTGCTTTGTTTTTTGATTGGGGGCTCTGAGGCCTCCTTATCAAATTCGGGCAATAGCTTTCGCTTCGGGTAGCTCTTTGTGTGGCGACCGCCGCCATATTTGTCTGCGGTGTTGAGTACTTTGCTCCATCTGATTCTGAGTGCATCTTCCGCAGTCTTCAGCTTCCGCTTCTGCTTTTTCAGGCTACGCGCAGTGGCGACGAGCCTTTTATGGAGGTTCTTCTGCTCCAGGAACTTGTCCGGCGTGAGGTCATCCAGACTGTTATCTTCGCTGGGGACGGGTTGTTCGGTTTGATTATCCAAATTGCCTTGTTCGGACGGTTGCTTGATACCATGTTCGTCGTCCGCCGGCTCGCCCTGCTCTGTGGCTGGGTCTGTATGACCGCTGTTTCTGTCGAGGCGGGGTTTGGAGCGGCGCTTGCGCCACCGCTTTGACTGCTTTTCGAGGGAACGATCCTTCGCTGCGTCCTCCCGTTCCTTGTTGTCATTTCCTTTGGGTGTGTCCACCATATATACATCGTGAGATGAGGTGGCTGTCCAGTGCCCTGTAGGCGCTGGTTCCTGTTCGTCTCCTACATCGTCGTCCATACCGTCGATGTCTTCGGAGTCAAAGTCGAGCATGTCGGTCAAATCATCGATAGTGGCTATGAAGTGGGTGGTGGGTGGGCGTCGAATTTCTTCGTCGTCCGCATCCCAATCTTGCCGGTCATAATCCGGCCAGGACTCTCTTGATAAGGAGAGAGACCTTAGTGAGTTCAGTATGTCGCCGAAGGGCGAGTGCTGAAAGATATCCGCGGTGGTGAACTCCATGATCGGCACCCAATCGGATTCGATTGGCAGGGGCGCGGATGGTTCAGAGTCCAGAGGAGAGTCCGGCAATGTGGAGTCACGGGCCTCGCGAAGGATAAGGTTTCTGTTCGGCTCGATCACCGTCGAGGCTGCGGCCTTCATGACGGGGTTCAACCACCCGTCCCTGGATGGCGCAGTTGGCTCCGAATTGTAGGTCGGAGCGATTGCAGGTGCGATCTCCTGAACATTGTCCGGCGGCAGAGCTAAATCATGCCCATCGTGACAGTGCGACGCACTTTGCAAGGGATCAAATCCGTCGAAGATTAAGTCTCCACGGATGTCGGCCGTGTAGTTTAAACTTCCAAACCTGACCTGATGGCCAGGGGCGTAGCTTTCAATCTGCTCCAGATGGCCAAGCGAATTGGCCCGCAGTGCAAAGCCGCCGAATACGAAGATCTGTCCAGGGAGAAAAGTCTCACCCTGGACCGCATCGCTAATGATGATCGAAGGAGCCATCAAGCCTAATGATGACGACACAGAGGAACTCTCAATGAAAGCACCAATGTCGGTGTCAAAACCGGCGGATCTCGGGTAGGGGGTCCCGAACTGTGCATCTAGGCGGATGGTAACATGAGACAAGGGACACGATGTTTTTACCCAGGTTCGGGCCCTCTCGATGGAGGTAAAACCCTACTCCTGCTTGATTAATATTGATGATATGGGTAGTACAAGAGTAGATCTACCACGAGATCAGAGAGGCTAAACCCTAGAAGCTAGCCTCTGGTATGATTGTTGTTATTGTGTCCTACGGACTAAACCCTCCGGTTTATATAGACACTGGAGGGGGCTAGGGTTACACAGAGTCGGTTACAAGGAAGGAGATCTACATATCCGTATTGCCAAGCTTGCCTTCCACGCCAAGGAGAGTCCCATCCGGACACGGGACGGAGTCTTCAATCTTGTATCTTCATAGTCCAATAGTCCGGCCAAAGGTTATAGTCCGGCTGTCCGGATACCCCCTAATCCAGGACTCCCTCACCTACCACGGTTATGATCCGACAACCCCGGAGTGACAACAACCGGGCCCACTCTCGGTGATGGCCGTAGTTTGAGGAGTTCATGTATTCACTATGTGTTAATGCTTTGTTCCGGTTCTCTATTAAAAGGAGGCCTTAATATCCCTTAGTTTTCAATATGGACCCCGCTGCCACGGGAGGGTAGGACAAAAGATGTCATGCAAGTTCTTTTAATAAAGCACGTATGACTATTTACGAAATACATGCCTACATTATATCGATGAACTGGAGCTAGTGCTGTATGGCCCTAGGTTATAACTGTCCCATGATGAATATCATCCAACAAGTCACCGATCCAATGCCTACGAATTTATCCTTATTGATTTTGCTGCGTTACTATTGCTATCATCACTGTTACACTTCCTACAAATTACTGCTATCACTGTTACTGTTACCGTTGCTGCTGTCACTACTATCAAAACTATCAAACTACTTTGCTACTGATCACTTTGCTGCAGATAATTAATCTCCAGGTGTGGTTGAATTGACAACTCAGCTGCTAATACCTTCAAATATTCTTTGGCTCCCCTTGTGTCGAATCTATAAATTTGGGTTGAATACTCTACCCTCGAAAACTGTTGCGATCCCCTATACTTGTGGGTTATCACGTACCCCCCATCTCTACTGTCAGATCTGTTCCCACGATAGTTGGCACCCATCGTGGGGCAGGCGTCTAAGCGACTTCTGGCGAGGTTGCGATCTTTGATCTCCATCGACATGGTTTCTGGCGGTGGATTGTTCTTGGGCCGCATGATCCGTCTCGGGGCGCTCACTTTCATCACCGACGATTCGGCTTGGCTCCAAGAAGCGCCCCTTGGCGTCGAGGCGCTCCCCATTCGCGGGGAGGCGCACTTTCGCGCGAGTGCATGCGGCGTCCTCTTGCGGCAGCCATCGACCCAGTATCGGTCGACTCCTGTGATGTCTTCCCTTCCCGCTGCTCACCGTCGCAAGCGATCCGGTCGACCGCGACTCCAGCGATGGGTGAAGCACGCGGTAGCACACCAGTCGTCTACTCTTCAGATCGCGACGATTGAGCCCGACGAGTCCATTTACGTCCTGTTCGATCTGTCGACTGGTCGCTCAGATACGCTTTCCGGGTGCGAAAGCAACAACCCCACAGCAGAGGTCCTCATGGTGGCCCCCAGCGTATCCCACCAGGATTTCCGCGTGGCGGCAGCGACGGAAGCGATGAACAGTCACATAACAAGGACGAATACTACCCACGGGCTCTCACTGCGGAACAAAGAGAAGAATTGCGACACAGAGATGAACAGGCTCTCCAGACCCCCATCGTTGGGGAGACCGCCGAGGCTCAGCCACTCTGACTGAACACACACACCTGGAGAATCTCTAGAAGTCACTCGACGACCGCGCTCAAAGAGAGATCCCAAGTTCTAGTCAACGGCAGCGACAATTGTTTCCGACTGGATCTCGAGATGGGAGTCAGGTATACTGCACTCCGATTCAGAATGTTGCAGCAGCAACTCATGTTGCAGATTCAATCCAGCCATCTCATTCCAAGGCTGGTAGAAGTCTAGAGCAGATTCGGGCGCTACCCAGAGCAGCTGGAGAGCAGAATTCAGCTATATCCCAGTCGCGAAATCGGATTCACAGTAGGTCCGTCAGCGCAGACACAGTTCAGTTGGCACATAGCCCAAGATCGCCTCCATGGCGTGAAGATCGTGGTTATTGCCAGGACTAGTACCTAGGTCGAGGCCACAGACAGTTTGACCCTCGTTACCATCGTGATGACTGCCATCGAGTGCTTACGCCCCCTCCGGGGGTGGTTCATACACACCCCGACGGTATGGTGACATGCACCTTTACGGGGACGAGCGAAGGATCCCAGTCGACCCCCGAGAGCCTGGATTTGATGCAAGGTCACTCCTCGTGCAGGGTCTAGTGGACAGAGGTAGGGCTAACCATGAATGTTTGGACAGAGATCGTCCAAGTGGAAGTAGATCCTTCGTCTCTGGACCCGAGTGTTTTAGTAGATCCATTCGAGCCGCCGAGATTCCTCCCAACTTCAGGTTGGCCGCATGAGTGAGCAAGTTTACTGGCGAGTCAAAGCCAGACACTTGGTTAGAGGATTACCGAGCGGCCGTGCATATTGGTGGAGGCAATGACGAAGTGACCATGTGTAGCGACCAGACCTCAAACGGTCCAATCTCTGTGCTCAGGTGTCATCCCTGGGTCAGTAATGCTGACACCACATAGTACTTGAAGGATTTATAATAGAGTAGCATTCACACACTTATTACATCGAGTGTCTCAAATGAGAACTTATTACAGTAAATATGGCTTAAGGCCATCTAATAACGATAACAGCGGAAGGCTTGGAAGATAAGTGAGTCCATCAACTCCAACGACATCACTGAGTATAGAACCACGACCTAAAAACACCTTAATCGTCGTCTGAAAAGTCCGCAACATTAACGTTGCAGCCCGAAACGGGTCAGCACATGGAATATGCTGGCAAAATAACACATAGAGAGTAATGGAATGAAATAGGCTATTCTATATGCATATTTGGCTGGTGGAAAGCTCTATGGTTACAGTTTTGCGTAAAGCCAATTTTTCCCTACTGCAAAGGAATAAATTTTATTTAACTATCATGGTAGTTGTTAAACATTGAGAATGGTTGACAACATTCTCAATCCCAATTAAGCATCATCATTAAACAAAACCCAACAAAATTAATTTTAGAGTAACATGTTGAGATTCACATGATAATCCAGGTACTAGATACTCAAGATGTCCATAACCGGGGACACGGCTAATCATGATTAGTTTATACACTCCGCAGAGGTTTGCGCACTTTCCCCCACAAGACTCGATCGCCTCCGTTTGGTTTCTCGCACTACATGGTGTTTGAGAAAATGGATGACCGAGACATGGTCTTTCAAAAGCGCTAGCACCTTACGATCGAGTAGACCGTTACACCTACTTTCCCCTTCATCTGCTAGTCTACCACTGTAAGAGTTTGCACAACTTAATCAACTATGCTAGAGCCCATAATAGCTTGTGGCTGCACACGGAAGTTTCTAGCATGAATAATCTCATGATCCCTTTGAGCCTGGGTGGCGATCCATAAAGAAAACAGGCAATCGCTGGAATACCCAGGTGCCTCAATCCACCCAGATGTGTATTTAAGTTGCCACCTTAGATAAACCATTAATTAACAATCTCACATCTGTCATGGATACACTCACCCAATCCATGTCAACTAGCATAGCATGGCATAATAAGCAAACGTAGAAGTAACTCCCAAAGGTTTGATAATAACAGGTAATAGGTACTACCTCAACTACTTCCCAAACCCACAATTTAATTAGATCCTAATCATGCAATGCGTGAGGATTGATCTAATGCAATAAAACTGGCTAGAGGGAAAACATGATCAAAGTGTTACTTTCCTTGCTGATGATCCGGGAAACCTAGCGATTCAAAGTAGCAAGCGGCGCACTCCGGGTACTCTATCGCAAACAAACAAGCATACAATGAGTACTCAACTAATGCACATGTAAAACTTAAATAAGAGATCTAACCAGAAAGTTCAACTTAAGAACTCCGGTTGGCAAAAAGAATCAAAACGAACGAAGCAACGAAAGACAACGATAAAAGAAACAGACTTCATTTACTATTCTGGATCTAGGACAATTTTTACAGTGGCAAAAACTTGTTTGAGTTGGTTAAACATAAAGAGGGTTTCGAGACGAAACTCCAGGCGCTTGAATCGCCTGATTCCGATAAACGAGCGAAAAGTTAGACTAAAGCAAAAACCGGATCAGGAATCGCGATCAGAAAAATCGCGGATTTAATCCGAGAAAAAGAAAAATGACGAACGTTCATTAAAATGAACGAACGGACGAATGCTCGCTAATTAAATAAACCAAAAAAACCGATCTATTAAAAAACCGAAACTAAAAAAAACAAACAAAACCGACGGAAAACCGTTCGGTTTTCTAAAATAAACCGGCGGCGGAAACTACCTCCAGCGGCGGTCCGACGAGGCAGCGCGGCACGGGCGGCGGCGGCGGCCTAGGGTTAGGATTTCGGGGCGCGGGTGCGGCTTGGGTTGGCCTTGGGGCCTCGGGGCGCTATATGAAGGCCCGGCCAGGCGGAGTCCTGGCCGGTTACGGCCCAAGGTCGGTTCAGACTTTTTTTTTAAATAATTACGCTCGAAAAAAAACAAAAGGAATACTAAACGGACTCCAAAAATCCCGAAATAAAATTTCCCCGGCTTCTAAAATCAAGCCACACAGGATGAACATTTATTTGGGGCCTAAATGCAATTTTGAAAAACGCGTATTTTTCCTAAATTCAAATAAAATAGCAAATAAAACAAAAAAAAAATCTTATTTGATTTTTTTATTAAATCCCCAATATTTCTTTATTTTGGGAAAGTCATTTTATTCCCTCTCTCATAATTTTTATAATAGAAATAATTGAAGATAAAATAAATAAAATCAAATGATCCTATTTTTCAGAATTTGAGACAACTCAAATATGAAAATAACGAAATCCCCAACTCTCTCCGAGGGTCCTTGAGTTGCGTGAAATTTCTAGGATCAACCAAAATGCAATAAATATGATATGCAATGATGATCTAGTGTATAACATTCCAAATTGAAAATTTGTGATGTTACAAAACCTACCCCCCTTAAGATGAATCTCGCCCTCGAGATTCGGGTTGGCTAGAAAATAGGTGAGGGTGGTCCTTCAGCAAATCTTCCTCTCGTTCCCAGGTGGCTTCATCCTCCGTGTGGTGGCTCCACTGAACCTTGCAAAACTTGATAACCTTGCTGCGGGTGACTCGACTGGCATACTCTAGAATCTTAACTGGTTTCTCCTCATAGGTTAAATCACTGTCCAACTGAATTGCTTCCAGTGGTACCGTATCTCTCAGCGGTATATCAGCCATCTCTGCGTGGCACTTCTCCAACTGGGATACATGGAACACGTCGTGAACTCCTGACAATCAATCGGGCAATTCCAAATTATAGGCTACTTCTCCCATACGCTCCAAAACTTTGTATGGGCCTACAAAACGTGGCGCTAACTTTCCCTTAACTCCAAAGCGCTTAACTCCTCGAAGTGGTGATACTCAAAGATAAACTCGGTCTCCGACTTTGTAAACTGTCTCCTTGCATTTAGAATCTGCATAACTCTTCTGCCTGGATTGAGCTACCTTGAGCCTATCACGAATCAATTTCACTTTCTGTTCAGACTCCTTTATCAGATCCGGTCCAAACAACTGGCGATCTCCAACTTCATCCCACGACAATGGGGTCTTGCACCTCCTTCCGTACAAGGCTTCGAAAGGGGCCATCTTCAAACTGGATTGATAACTGTTGTTGTAAGAGAATTCTGCATACGGAAAATTCTCGTCCCAGCTAGATCCATAATCTAGCGCACAAGCTCTTAGCATATCCTCCAAAATCTGATTGACTCTCTCAGTCTGTCCATCTGTTTGCGGGTGGAAAGCTGTGCTAAACTCCAGTCTGGTACCCAAAGTTTCATGCAACTGATTCCAGAACTTTGAGGTAAATTGGGTTCCTCTATCTGATATTATGCTCGTTGGAACTCCATGCAGACAAACGATTCTAGTCATGTATATCTTTGCCAACTTTGCACTGGTATAGGTAGTCTTCACTGGAATGAAATGAGCTACCTTTGTCAAACGATCGACTACAACCCATATCAAGTCATAGCCTGAACATGTTTCGGGCAATCCTGTAATAAAATCCATGCCTAGCTTATCCCACTTCCATTCGGGTATCGGCAATGGCTGTAGCAATCTGGCTGGCTTCTGATGCTCTGCCTTTACTCTCTGACATACATCACAAACTGCTACATATTCCGCAATATCCTTCTTCATTCCGGTCCACCAGGAAATATCCTTCAAATCCAAATACATCTTGGTATTTCCTGGGTGAATCGAATACGGTGAATCATGGGCCTCTTGTAAAATTAACTTCTTGATCTCCGAATCATTTGGTACATAAACACGGTCTTCAAACCATAAGGTATCATGCTCATCCTCATGAAATCCCTTAGCTTTTCCTTTGCTCATTTTCTCCTTAATAGAAGCAATCTCCTTGTCAGTCTTTTGAGCTTCTCTGATCTTATCCATCAAAGTAGACTGAATCTCCAATGCTGCTACATAGCCTCTTGGAACTATTTCCAAACATAGCTCTCGAAGATTTTCGGCTAACTCCCTTGGTAAATCTCTCGTCATTAGGGTGTTGACATGGCTCTTACGGCTTAACGCGTCAGCTACTACGTTAGCCTTTCTGGGGTGATAATGCAATTTCATATCATAATCCTTGATGAGCTCCAACCATCTCCTTTGTCTGAGGTTCAACTCCTTCTGTGTGAAAATATACTTCAAACTCTTGTGATCCGTGTACACCTCACAATGGTTTCCAATCATAAAATGTCTCCAAGTCTTCAATGCATGCACTACGGCTGCTAATTCCAGATCATGCGTAGCATAATTTAACTCATGGGGCTTAAGCTGTCGTGAGGCATATGAAACAACTCTTCCTTCCTGCATAAGCACTGCTCTAAGTCCTCGACGTGAAGCGTCACAATACACCTCATAATCCTTGGTCTGATCCGGTAAAATCAACACTGGTGAGGTAACCAAACGTTTCTTCAACTCTTGGAAACTAGCCTCACATTCCTCAGTCCATTTGAACTTGGTATCCTTCTTCAACAACTCCATCATAGGCTTCATAATCTTTGAGAAATTCTCAATAAACCTCCGGTAGTATCCTGCGAGTCCAGGAAAACTCCGGATCTCTCCAACTGTTGTTGGGGCTTTCCAATTGGTCACAGTATCAACTTTAGTGGGATCTACTGCTATACCTTCTCCGGATATAACGTGTCCGAGAAATCCAACTTCTTTCAACCAAAACTCACATTTGCTAAACTTGGCATATAATTGATGTTCTCTGAGCTTTCCAAGAACCAAATGCAAATGCTCCTTATGCTCCTCTTCATTCTTCGAGTATACCAGGATATCATCAATGAACACTACGACGAACTTATCCAAGAACTCCATAAACACTTTGTTCATCATGTTCATAAAATATGCAGGTGCGTTAGTCAGACCAAATGACATAACGGTATACTCGTACAGCCCATACCTGGTGGTAAAAGCCGTCTTAGGTATATCCTGTTCTCGAATCTTCAACTGATGGTATCCTGATCGCAGATCGATCTTGGAAAATACCTTAGCTCCTTGCAATCGATCAAACAGATCATTGATCATTGGTAGTGGGTGCTTGTTCTTGATGGTTACTTCATTCAATCCTCGATAATCAACAACCATCCTTAACGATCCATCCTTCTTCTCCACTAGAAGTACTGGCAATCCCCAAGGCGAAGAACTTGGGCGAATATATCCTTTATCTATTAACTCCTTAATCTGCTTCTTAATCTCCACCAAATCCTTTGCGGGCATCCTATATGGTCTCTTTGATATTGGCCCTGTGCCTGGCAAAAGCTCAATCAAAAACTCAATATCTCTATCTGGTGGCATGCCTGGCAACTCTTCTGGAAATACTTCAGGGAAATCCTTCACTACTGGTACTTCCTCCTGCACAACTCCTGTTAAACAATTAATTGAGTCCTCTTCGGCACATGCCGAGATACATACTTGATCCTTCTCCCTTCTGGGGTGGTAAGCAAGATCGACTTACTGGCGCAATCGATGTTTCCTCCATACATCGACAACCAATCCATACCCAGAATTACATCCAAACCTTGTGATTCCAATATTATCAAATCCGAGGGAAACACATGCCTACCTATACTTAATGGCACTTGAAAACATCCTTGGCTAGCCATATACTCCGCTCCTGGTGAGCTTACTAACATAGGTGTTCTAAGAACTTTGGTGGGCAGGTTATACTTATCCACAAATCCCCTTGATATGTATGAATGCGATGCACCGATATCAAAAAGAACGAGTGCAGTAAATGACTTAACCAAAAACTTACCGATTACTGCATCCGGCTGCTCTTCAACCTCCTCCACATTAACGTGGTTCACTTGTCCCCTGTTGAAAGGGTTCGGCTTCTTCCCAGAGCTTCCATTGCCATTACCATTCTGTGATTCAGGACATTCATTGGCATAATGTCCGGTCTTTTGGCACTTAAAACAAGTGACTTGGCTCAGGTCTCTCTTGGCTGGGGTCGATGGGTTGGTGCGGTTCTGGCCGTTGCTTCCTCCATTCCCATTACCATTCTTGGTGCCATTGTGATTGTGCGAGCTACCTCCTCCATGGGTATGCTGAAAATGTCCTCCCGGTCTAGGGGTAAAACGTGGCTTCTGCTGAGCTCCTGAATTGTGCTTCCCTTGTCCATACTTCCTCTTGCAATTCTCAGTCTGCTGCTGCTTCCCTTCAATCATGAGAGCACGATCTACCAATTCCTGGTAATTGTTGAAGGTTGCCACCATCAACTGCATGCTCAACTCATCATTCAGTCCTTCCAAAAACTTCTCCTGCTTAGCTGCATCCGCAGCAACGTCATCTGGGGCATAACGTGCTAATTTACTAAAGTCCTCCACATACTGGCCAACTGTCCGTCCTCCTTGGCGCAAGTTGCGAAACTCTCGCTTCTTCATGGCCATAGCTCCTGCTGAAACATGGGCAGTTCGAAAAGCCTGCTGGAACTGGTCCCACGTGACAGTGTCGACAGGGAAAGTGGCTGTGAAATTCTCCCACCATGATGCTGCGGGTCCTTCAAGCTGATGTGCGACAAACTTCACCTTTTCCGCATCCGTGCATCCTGCTGTGGTCAACTCTCTGGCTGTCTTGCGGAGCCAATCATCTGCTACTATCGGCTCGGTGCTACTGGAAAACACCGGCGGATTCAGCCTAAGAAAACGGGCTAAGTGATCAACAGGTGGTGGTGGTGGGTTGTTGTTGTTGTTCCCCTGATTCTGATTCTGGACTAGCAACTGCATCAATGCGTTCTGCTGCTGGATCAACTGGGTGAGCTCCGGGGGGAAGGTAAATCCAGGGTCACGTCTCGGAGGCATCTGAGGGTTTTAGAAAAGATGAGATTTAAGAATAGAGGGGGTCTAAAGGGAAAACACTACCCATATGCACATGAGGCAAAAGCAAACAATTCACTACATTCAATCAATCAAACAAGGGCATACAATCGATCTAACTATCGCAAAAGTGCTCGGACTACTATATTTACATGGTGGACTACTACTACTGATGAGGTGGTCTACTAGAAATATTCTTCGGTTGCAGACTCCATTATATCTGCTCCAGCTTCATCAACATAGTCATCATCGCTATCGTCTGGATCCGAGTCGGTGTCGTCGATGATGATGTAGTCTTTCGGGCGAATCTCCTTGGGTTCTTCGTCTTCTTCTACTGGTGTAGGGCCTCCCATAAATATTCCGATCTTCTTGATCAGATCATCATTCTTCTCCACTAATACTTCGATTTCCTCTTCATAATCTTCACGTGTAGCCTTGAGTTCTTCCTCCAATTCCTTGATTCTTGTCCTCGCCTTCTTTAGATCTATCATGTCGGCGCACATCTGGTTCTCCTGACATCGAATGTGCTGGTTTAACTCCTGGATAAAAGCTGCAACTGATCTATCCTTTGTGGTGCTGATCATCTCCCAGTGCTCATCTCGGCGCCCACAAATATGGTAGATAGTATCCTTGAGATCATTGCGGTAAACTTCTCCAATGCGTCCCATGGCGATGTGAGCTGCCATGCTCTTTCCTAGACTCCAAGTTGGTGCATCAAAAGAAAACTCTATGGGCTCAGTGACTGGCATGAACGTCCTTCCTGGAACTTGAACTTGAATCATCCAGCGCTCTTCTTCAGGTAAAGTGGCGTTGTAGGTTCCGGTGAAGCTTGGTACTCCTATGTTCAGGTATCTAGTGACTTCCTTCAAGTGACGTCCAAAGGGTGTATCTTCATCCGGTTGCATGAACTTGTTCCTTGCATCCGCCATCCTAAAAGAGTAGAAAAGATGAGAAGTCAGAAAGAGAAGAGAGTGAGTAGTGATCTAGGTCTTTAGCTTAGTGGTCGTGTCCTATAGTCAGCGTGTGCTCTGATACCATCTTGTAGCGACCAGACCTCAAACGGTCCAATCTCTGTGCTCAGGTGTCATCCCTGGATCAGTAATGCTGACACCACACAGTACCTGAAGGATTTATAACAGAGTAGCATTCACACACTTATTACATTAAGTGTCTCAAATGAGAACTTATTACAGTAAATATGGCTTAAGGCCATCTAATAACGATAACAACGGAAGGCTTGGAAGATAAGTGAGTCCATCAACTCCAACGGCATCACTGAGTATAGAACCACGACCTAAAAACACCTTAATCGTCGTCTGAAAAGTCTGCAACATTAACGTTGCAGCCCGAAACGGGTCAGCACATGGAATATGCTGGCAAAATAACACATAGAGAGTAATGGAATGAAATAGGCTATTCTATATGCATATTTGGCTGGTGGAAAGCTCTATGGTTACAGTTTTGCGTAAAGCCAATTTTTCCCTACTGCAAAGGAATAAATTTTATTTAACTATCATGGTAGTTGTTAAACATTGAGAATGGTTGACAGCATTCTCAATCCCAATTAAGCATCATCATTAAACAAAACCCAACAAAATTAATTTTAGAGTAACATGTTGAGATTCACATGATAATCCAGGTACTAGATACTCAAGATGTCCATAACCGGGGACACGGCTAATCATGATTAGTTTATACACTCTACAGAGGTTTGCGCACTTTTCCTCCGTTTGGTTTCTCGCACTACATGGTGTTTGAGAAAATGGATGACCGAGACATAGTCTTTCAGAAGCGCTAGCACCTTACGATCGGGTAGACCGTTACACCTACTTTCCCCTACATCTGCTAGTCTACCACTGTAAGAGTTCGCACAACTTAATCAACTATGCTAGAGCCCATAATAGCTTGTGGCTGCACATGGAAGTTTCTAGCTTGAATAATCTCATGATCCCTTTAAGCCTGGGTGGCGGTCCATAAAGAAAACAGGCAATCACTGGAATACCCAGGTGCCTTAATCCACCCAGATGTGTATTTAAGTTGCCACCTTAGATAAACCATTAATTAACAATCTCACATCTGTCATGGATACACTCACCCAATCCACAACTACTAGCATAGCATGGCATAATAAGCAAACGTAGAAGTAACTCCCAAAGGTTTGATAATAACAGGTAATAGGTACTACCTCAACTACTTCCCAAACCCACAATTTAATTAGATCCTAATCATGCAATGTGTGAGGATTGATCTAATGCAATAAAACTGGGTAGAGGAAAAACATGATCAAAGTGTTACTTGCCTTGCTGATGATCCGGGAAACCTAGCGATTCGAAGTAGCAAGCGGCGCACTCCGGGTACTCTATCGCAAACAAACAAGCATACAATAAGTACTCAACTAATGCACAGGTAAAACTCAAATAAGAGATCTAACTAGAAAGTTCAACTTAAGAACTCCCGTTGGCAAAAAGAATCAAAACGAACGAAGCAACGAAAGACAAACGACAAAAGAAACAGGCTTCATTTACTATTCTGGATCTAGGGCAATTTTTACAGTGGCAAAAACTTGTTTGAGTTGGTTAAACGGAAAGAGGGTTTCGAGACGAAACTCCAGGCGCTTGAATCGCCTGATTCTGATAAACGAGCGAAAAGTTAGACTAAAACGAAAATCGGATCAGGAATCGCGATCAGAAAAATCGCGGATTTAATCCGAGAAAAAGAAAAACGACGAACGTTCATTAAAACGAACGAACGGACGAATGCTCGCTAATTCAATAAACTAGAAAAACCAATCTATTTAAAAAAACTGAAACTAAAAAAAAAACAAAACCGACAGAAAACCGTTCGGTTTTCTAAAAAAACGGCGGCGAAACTACCTCCGGCGGCGGTCCGGCGGCGACGGGGCGGCGGGCGGCACGGGCGGCGGCGGCGGCCTAGGGTTAGGGTTTCAAGGCGGGGGCGTGGCTTGGGCTGGCCTTGGGGCCTCGGGGCGCTATATGAAGGCCCGGCCAGGCGGAGTCCTGGCCGGTTACGGCCCAAGGTCGGTTCAGACTTTTTTTTAAATAATTACACTCGAAAAAAACAAAAGGAATAATAAATGGACTCCAAAAATCCCGAAATAAATTTTCCCCGGCTTCTAAAATCAAGCCGCATAGGATGAACATTTATTTGGGGCCTAAATGCAATTTTGAAAAACGCACATTTTTCCTAAATTCAAATAAAATAGCAAATAAAACCAAAAAAAATCTTATTTGATTTTTTTAATTAAATCTCCAATATTTCTTTATTTTGGGAAAGTCATTTTATTCCCTCTCTCATAATTTTTATAATAGAAATAATTGAAGATAAAATAAATAAAATCAAATGATCCTATTTTCAGAATTTGAGACAACTCAAATATGAAAATAACGAAATCCCCAACTCTCTCCGAGGGTCCTTGAGTTGCGTGAAATTTCTAGGATCAACCAAAATGCAATAAATATGATATGCAATGATGATCTAGTGTATAACATTCCGAATTGAAAATTTGGGATGTTACACCATGAAGCACTTACCCTTGATGCTGGAGGGCTCGGCCAGAGCTTGGTTGAACCAGTTGGCTCCGTCCAACATATTTTGTTGGGAAGACCTGGCCCGAGTGTTTATCAAGACGTTCGAAGGCACTTGCAAGCGACCCGCTGGTCTGACTGAGTTGCAGCATTGTGTCCAAAAGCCGAGTGAAACCTTGAGAGATTACATCCAGTGTTGGACTAAACTTCACCATGTGGTGGAGAACATTTCAGAACACCAAGAAGTTTGCGCTTTCAAGGAAGGCGTTAGGTATAGAGAGCTCATTCTGAAGTTTTGGTTGTTTCGGGGCTATGACTCTGAATCGAATGATGGAGATAGCCACTCGGTACATGAATGTCGAAGAAGAAGACCGACTACGTAATGGAAAAGGGAAGGCCGTCGACCCCGACACTGGGGGCAAGAATCCTAGTCGGAAACAAAAACGCAAAGCTGAAGCCATAGGTCAGGCTGAAGCCGTGGTAGTGAATACACAAGGAAAGTTCAAAGGAAATCCCAAGGGGCAGTGGGTACCCAAAAAGTTGAAGGATCAGTCGGGCCAGGACATCCTGGATTTACCATGTGCCATCCACACGAAGAAAGATGAAGAAGGTAACTTGATTTTGCCTATGCACACCACTCGGCAGTGCAGATTCCTTATTCAGCAGTTCCGTGAGGGTCAGCAGAGCGAGAAAGGTTTTGACAAGGATGAGGGTGAGGAAAATGCAGATGATTACCCGAAGGTCAATGCTACTTTGGTGATTTTTGCCGATGTTGAGAGTAAAAGTCGACTGAAGGTCACCAACCGAGAGGTGAACATGGTTGCTCTAGCAACTACAACACACCTCAAGTGGTCAAAGACTCCTATCACCTTCGATCAGTCGGATCACCCAGCTCACATGGCTACCTCCGGGCGGCAGGCTTTGGTGGTCGACCCTGTCGTCGGAGGCACTCGGTTGTGTAAATTTCTCATGGATGGTGGAAGTGGTTTGAACATTTTGTATGCTGAGACCCTCTAGGGGATGGGCATTCCGATGTCCCGACTCAGTGAAAGCAACATGCAGTTCCATGGGGTCATCCCAGGGAAGAAGGCGAAATCACTTGGGCAGATTGCTTTGGATGTGGTTTTTGGTGATTCAAAGAATTTTTGCAAGGAAAAGTTGACATTCGAAGTAGTGATTTCCATAGTGCTTATCATGCTATTCTTGGCAGACCGGCGTACACTCGTTTCATGGCCCGCCCATGTTACGTTTACCTCAAGCTGAAGATGCCTGGGCCCACAGGTGTGATTACCGTCACTGGAAACAAGCAGAGAGCTGAGGAATGTCTCCATAAAGGATCCAAGATTGCTGACGAGCAGATGGTAGTGGTGGAACTGGAAGAGTACAAGAATAACGCTGATCCGAGTGATTTGCTCCGTTCCAAGAAGCCTGCTTCTGAATCCGCATTTCAGTCGGCTGGCGAAACGAAACCAGTGCAAATCCACCTAGAAGATCCCACAGCTGCTCCGACCCACATTTCAATGACACTTGACAGCAAATAGGAAGCCGCGCTCATCCAGTTCCTCCATGAGAACTGGACATCTTCGCATGGAAACCATCAGACATACAAGGTGTACCCAGGGGCTGGCTGAGCACCGTTTGCATCTCGAGTCGAAGGCCAAACCTGTCAAGGAGCATCTCTGTCGTTCCGCCATAGAGAAGAGGAAAGCGATTGGCGAGGAAGTGGCTCGGCTCCTGGCAGCTAAGTTCATACGCAAGATATACCACTCCGAGTGGCTTGCCAACATTGTCATGGTCCCCAAGAAGGATAATTCACTTCGCATGTGCATTGACTTCAAGCATATCAGTCGGGCCTGCCCGAAAGATCATTTTCCGCTCCCTCGCATCAATCAAATAGTCGACTCGACTGTGGGGTGTGAGCGTTTGTCTTTTCTGGATGCGTATTCCGGATACCATCGATCCGACTATATGGGCCAGATGAAATAAAAACATCCTTGATCATCCCATTCAGGTGTTTTTGCTATGTCACCATGCCATTCGGTCTCAAAAACGCTGGCGCCACATTCATGCGCATGATCCAGAAGTGCCTGCTCACTCAGATCAGTCAGAATGTTGAGGCGTATATGGATAATATTGTGGTTAAGTCGCGTAAAGGTTCCGACCTGTTGTCTGACCTCACTGAAACCTTTGCCAAGTTGAGAAGATATGACATTAAGCGAATCCATCCAAGTGCACATTCGGAGTACCTAGAGGCAAGCTACTCGGTTACCTCATTTCCGAACGAGGGATATATGCCAATCCCGATAAGATCGGTGCAATCCTCCAAATGAAACGCCTGCGTGTGCATGACGTTCAGAAGCTCACAGGTTGTCTCGCTGCATTGAGTCGGTTCAATTCATGTCTTGGCGAAAAGGCACTGCCTCTTTACTGACTAATGAAAAAATCTGATAAGTTTGAGTGGACTCCCGAAGCCGAAGCAACGTTTGTGGATCTCAAAGCCCTACTTTCCACCTAGCCGGTGCTTGGTGCTCCGAACAACAAAGAGCCTCTACTCTTATACATTGCAGCCATTGGTCAGGTTGTCAACACAGTGCTCATAGTGGAGCAAGAAGAAGAAGGCAAGACCTATAAAGTTCAACTACCAGTGTACTATATCTCTGAAGTCTTGACTCCATCCAAGCATAGGTATCCACATTACCAGAAGCTTGTTTACGAAATTTACTTGACTGCGAAGAAAGTTGCTGCTACCTCTTGAGCTTGCGTTGTTTTTTCCCTTGAAGAGGAACGGGTGATGCAGCAATGTAGAGTAAGCATTTCCCTCAGTTTTGAGAACCAAGGTATCAATCCAGTAGGAGACAACGCGACAAGCCACCAAATACCTGCACAAACAAACACCAACTTGCACCCAACGCGATAAATGGGTTGTCAATCCCTTCACGGTTATTTGCAAAGTGAGAACTGATATAGATGGATAAACGGTGAAGTAATATTTATATGCTGAAAAAGGTCCCTAGATGGGATCTCACGGGTACAGAAGGTTGCGGCGGTGGGAAAGTGGTTTCGTGGCTCCCCTAAAAGTTTTTGGGGTATATGAGAATATATAGGAGGAAGATCTAGGTCAGGGGGTCACCGAGGGCCCCATAAGATCGGGGGCACCCCTACCCCCTGGGCGCGCCCTCCACCCTTGTGGCCACCTCATGGCTCTTCTGACTTGCACTCCAAGTCTCCTGGGTGTCTTCTGGTCCAAGAAAAATCATCGCAAAAGTTTTATTCCGTTTGGACTCCGTTTGGTATTCCTTTTGTGCGAAACTCCAAAACAAGGAAAAAATAGAAACTGGCACTAGGCTCTAGTTAATAGGTTAGTCCCAAAAATCATATGAAATAGCATATTGATGCATATAAAACTGAAGGAAATATGCCCTAGAGGCAATTGGCACTAGGCTCTAGTTAATAGGTTAGTCCCAAAAATCATATGAAATAGCATATTAATGCATATAAAACTGAAGGAAATATGCCCTAGAGGCAATAATAAAGTTGTTATTTATATTTCCTTATATCATGATAAATGTTTATTATTCATGCAAGAATTGTATTAACCAGAAACTTTAGTACATGTGTGAATACATAGACAAAACTGAGTGTCCCTAGTATGCCTCTACTTGACTAGCTCGTTAATCAAAGATGGTTAAGTTTCCTAACCATAGACATGTGTTGTCATTTGATGAACGGGATCACATCATTAGAGAATGATGTGATGGACAAGACCCATCCGTTAGCTTAGCATAATGATCGTTTAGTTTTATTGCTATTGCTTTCTTCATGACTTATACTTGTTCCTCTGACTATGAGATTATGCAACTCCCGAATACCGGAGGAACACCTTGTGTGCTATCAAACGTCACAACGTAACTGGGTGATTATAAAGATGCTCTACAGGTGTCTCCAATGGTGTTTGTTGAGTTGGCATAGATCAAGATTAGGATTTGTCACTCTATGTATCGAAGAGGTATCTCTGGGCCCACTCGGTAATGCACATCACTATGAGCCTTGCAAGCAATGTGACTAATGAGTTAGTCACAGGATGATGTATTACGGAATGAGTAAAGAGACTTGCCGGTAACAAGATTGAGCTAGGTATGATGATACCGACGACCGAATCTTGGGCAAGTAACATACTGATGACAAAGGGAACACCGTATGTTGTTATACGGTTTGTGAAGGAAATATGCCCTAGAGGCAATAATAAAGTTATTATTTATTTCATTATTTCATGATAAATGTTTATTATTCATGCTAGAATTGTATTAACCGAAAACATAATACATGTGTGAATACATAGACAAATAGAGTGTCACTAGTATGCCTCTACTTGACTAGCTCGTTAATCAAAGATGGTTGAGTTTCCTAGCCATGGACATGAGTTGTCATTTGATTAACGGGATCACATCATTAGGAGAATGATGTGATTGACTTGACCCATTCCGTTAGCTTAGCACTTGATCGTTTAGTATGTTGCTATTGCTTTCTTCATGACTTATACATGTTCCTATGACTATGAGATTATGCAACTCCCGTTTACCGGACGAATACTTTGTGTGCTACCAAACGTCACAACGTAACTGGGTGATTATAAAGGTGCTCTACAGGTGTCTCCAAAGGTACTTGTTGGGTTGGCGTATTTCGAGATTAGGATTTGTCACTCCGATTGTCGGAGAGGTATCTCTGGGCCCACTCGGTAATGCACATCACTATAAGCCTTGCAAGCATTGTAACTAATGAGTTAGTTACGGGATGATGTATTATGGAACGAGTAAAGAGACTTGCCAGTAACGAGATTGAACTAGGTATTGAGATACTGACGATCGAATCTCGGGCAAGTAACATACCGATGACAAAGGGAACAACGTATGTTGTTATGCGGTTTGACCGATAAAGATCTTTGTAGAATATGTGGGAGCCAATATGAGCATCTAGGTTCCGCTATTGGTTACTGGCCGGAGACGTGTCTCGGTCATGTCTACATAGTTCTGGAACCCGTAGGGTCCGCACGCTTAAAGTTTCGGTGACGATTGTATTATGAGTTTATGTGATTTAATGAACCGAAGGTAGTTCGGAATCCCGGATGAGATCGGGGACATGACGAGGAGTCTCGAAATGGTCGAGACGTGATGATCGATATATTGGATGACTATATTCGGACATCGGAAAGGTTCCGAGTGATTCGGGTATTTTTGGAGTACCGGGGAGTTACGACAATTCACCGGGAGAAGTATTGGGCCTTATTGGGCCATACAGGAATAGAGGAGAGAGGCCAAAAGGAAGGAGGCACGCGCCCCCCCTCTGGTCCAAATTGGACAAGGGGTGCAGCCCCCTTTTCCTTTTCCCTGTCCCCCTCTTTCCTTCTCTCCTACTCTGGAAAGGAAAGGGGAATCCTACTAGGACTTGGGAGTCCTAGTAGGACTCCCCACACTTGGCGCGCCCCCTCTAGGGCCGGCCTCTCCCTCCCTCCTTTATATACGGGGCAAGGGGGCACCTCTGGACACACAAGTTGATCTGTTGATCTCTTCTAGCCGTGTGCAGTGCCCCCTCCACCATAATCCACCTCGATCATATCGTAGCGGTGCTTAAGCGAAGCCCTGCGTCGGTAGCATCATCATCACTGTCATCACGCCGTCATGCTGAAGAACTCTCCCTCGAAGCTCTGCTGGATCGGAGTTCGTGGGACGTCATCGAGCTAAACGTGTGCTGAACTCGGAGGTGCCGTACGTTCGGTACTTGATCGGTCAGATCGTGAAGACATACAACTACATCAACTGCATTGTGCTAACGCTTCCGCTTTCGGTCTACGAGGGTACGTGGACAACACTCTTCTCTCTCGTTTCTATGCATCACCATGATCCTGTGGGTGCGTAGGATTTTTTTTGAAATTACTACGTTCTCCAACAGTGGTATCAGAGCCTGGTTTTATGCGTAGATGCTATATGCACGAGTAGAACACAAGTGAGTTGTGAGCGATAAAAGTCATACCGCTTACCAGCATGTCATACTTTGGTTAGGCGGTATTGTTGGATGAAGCGGCCTGGACCGACATTACGCGTACGCTTACGCGAGACTGGTTCTACCGACGTGTGCTTTGCACACAGGTGGCTGGCGGGTGTCAGTTTCTCCAACTTTAGTTGAACCGAGTGTGGCTATGCCCGGTCCTTGAGAAGGTTAAAACAACACTAACTTGACGAACTATCGTTGTGGTTTTGATGCGTAGGTATGAACGGTTCTTGCTCAGCCCATAGCAGCCACGTAAAACTTGCAACAACAAAGTAGAGGACGTCTAACTTGTTTTTGCAAGGCATGTTTGTAAGTGCATCTAGTGCCACCCCTAGTTGGTTTTGGAGTATTGACGACAAACCTAGTTGAGGGACTAATGTGTATGTGAGAATTGCAGGATAACATAGGTAGAAGTCCCTCATTGATTCGGTTTTACTACCAGAGATGACCCCTAAAAACATATGAAGCCATTGAAGCCAAAGGTGGTATATGAAGATATTCACATTGAAGACTATGACAAAAGAAGGCACGTTATGAAGCCTATGGAGCTCGAAGACTTAGATCTTTCGTAGTTCTTTTTCTTTTGTGTTGAGTCATAGGAACCACCATACTGTTAAGTGGGGTTCAGGAGAACCAGTCAGAATGACTGAAGTGATGCCTAAACCAAAAACCTATGTCTTCGAGTGAAGACAATGAGAGCGAATCTTGTCCTGAGCCGGACAAGTCAGCTTTGCTTGTAACCCAAGTAAAGTTGCCATGAGAGTTTGAAATCTGACCGTTGCGACACGTGTCAGTTCCTTAGTGACCCAGGGTCATTTCAGACAAATCAGGTCGGGTTGCCAAGTGGCTATAAATAGCCCACCCCCTACAACCATAAACGGTTGGCTGCTCAGATTTTAGTGCACGGCTTTTGTCGTTTGAGAGCAACCCACCTCGAAGCCTTTGAGAGAAAATTCCTAGCGAGGAGAAAAGCCCTAACCACCCAGAGCCAGAGAACATTAGGCATCACTTAAGTCTTCTTGTCTGTGTGATCTGAAGACTTATTACACTTGAGGACCGTGAATCCTCCAGACGGTTAGGCGTCGCGTTCAGAGCATCCAAGAGACATTGTGGATTGCCAGTGAACGAAGTCTGTGAAGGTTTGGGAGTCTACCTTGAAGACTTACCAGAGTGATTGGGCGAGGACTATGTGACCTTAGCTCAAGGAGAATACGGTGAGGACTTGGTGTCCTGAGCTGCGTGTTCAGGACTGGGTGTCCGGGACTGTGTGTCCTAAGGTTTAAATACCTAGCCGCTCCAACCAGACGTACAGTTGTCACAGCAACTGGAACTGGTCCAACACATCATTGTCTTCAACGAGTCACTGGTTTCATCTTCACTTCCTTTTTCTTACTGTTACTCATTGTGAAGCCATTGCATGCTTGCTCTATCTTTTGTCTTCACAACGTGACTGTATGATCTGTTTGGCTTCATAACTTCTTCCCACCTGATCCTTATTACACTGCAGCTGTTTGTCATTGCGCTTTCACTTTATTGAATACTTGACCATGGCTAGCCTAGTGTAATCTAACTTCCGCTGCATAGTAATAGGCATAATCTTCGCTGTTTGTCTTCATAACTCCCACGTTTTGAAGACTTTCATAAAAATCACCTATTCACCCCCCTCTAGTCGATATAATGCACTTTCAATTGGTATCAAAGCAAGGTGCTCCCTTGTTCTGTGTGATTCGGTTTAACCACCTGGAGTTTTAGCTATGTCAACTGCAGGGATAATCAAAGTCTCCGCTACGTGCCCCGTCTTCGATGGAACTGAATATCCCTACTGGAAGAATAAGATGCGCATGCATCTTGAAGCCATTGACGTCGACCTATGGTATGTCGTCGAGAACGGCGTTCCCAAGGCTGGAGAAGGTGTCACTACTGCTGATGTCAAGAAGTTCACTCAACTGGACTCTACTGCCAAAAATATCATCTGTGGTTATCTGAGAAAAGGACAGTATGACCGTGTGAGTGCCTTGAAGACATCCAAGCTGGTCTGGGACTGGCTCTCCAAGGTCAATGAAGGCATCTCAACCCAGAGAGATCAAAGAATCAGTGTTCTTCGCAACCTCTTCAACCGCTTCAAGCGAAATGACAATGAGAATGTCCAGCACACATTTGACCGGCTCACTGACATCACAAATGAGCTTCAAGCCCTCGGCGCCACTGAGATCACCAAACATGAAATCGTCAAGACGCTGCTGAGATCACTTGATAGTTCATTTGACATCCTAGCCCTGATGATACAAGAATGTCCTGATTTCAAGACACTCGATCCGTCTGACATACTTGAGAGGCTCAACACACATGAGTTTCAGCTTTCTGAGAAAAGAGATATCTACGGTCCAAACTATGGGCGAACTCATGCCTTGAAGGAAAAAGCTGTTTCCTCATCTGAAGAAGAATCTGACAGCAGTTCTGATGATCCTGAAGAAATTGGAAGGGAACTTGCAATGCTAGTGAAGAAGTTCCAAAAATTCACCAAGAAGAAAGGCTTCAGAAAATCTTCACGATCAAGCTCAAGGAAAGATGAAGCTTCTGCTCATGACTACAAGAAGAAAACATGTCACAAGTGCAAGAAAACTGGACACTTCATCTCTGAGTGTCCACAGTGGGACAATGAGAACAGAAGGAAGAAGAAGAGCAAGGAATATGATTCTGACGACAAGAAGAAGAAGAAATACTCAAAGTCTTCTTCCAAGTCTTCCTCAAAGTCTTCATCACACAAGAAGAGCTCATCTGGCAAGGCATGTGCGTTTGTTGGCAAGGAAATGGATTCAGAGGAGGAGTCCGCTTCTGAGGAGGCAGAGGTGGAGTCTGAGGAGGAGTCTGATTCTGGCATTGCGAGTCTGGCTACAGCATATGTCGCCAAGTCCATCTTCAACACTGAAGACAATGACTTCATCACCGACACCAATACAAATGACAAGAACGACTCCACTCCTACCTACTGCTTCATGGCACGCGGTGCCAAGGTAAACACACGCACTACTCGCTATCAAACATCTAGTGACGATGACTCTGACTGTGATTCAAAACCCAGCTACAAAACACATGCTAAAATTGCAACTGAACAACAGAAAGCTATGGAACATATTCAAAAACTGTTAGACAGAAGCGATGATCTGTTGGGTGCTGAAATGACTCGATCTGAATCCTTAATTGAAGACATAAAAAATCTTCACGTTAAGTATCAGGAACTTGAAGATCGTCTTGATACTCTCTCAACAACTCATGAAAAGCTTTCCTATGATTATCTTCAAAGGAAGCAAGAACTTGAGAAGTTGAGAGCGGCTCATGAACATCTTCAAAAGGAAAACGAGTCACTTCGCGCCGAACAGATCAGTTCTGCTCAGGAAGGATTTGAACCACCATGTCTTAAATGCATTGAGCGTGATAATGCTACTTCTGTTGCTGAATGTTCCACTGCTACTGCTGTTGCAATATCTTCAACTGTTGATGTGGTAACTAACCCCTCTGCTGAGGATACCACTGCTATTGCTGATGAGAATGCTAGCTTGAAGACATTGCTTGAAACAGGAATGTACAAAAGTCTTAAAGGACATCCGACATTATGTGATGTCCTCAAGAAGCAGATTCTGAACCGAAACCCTAGGAAAGAGGGTGTTGGGTTCGTAAGGAAAATAAATGCAGATGGCTCTTACTGGAAACCTGAGCAGTACCCCAAAACCACATGGGTTGCTGCAAAGGAACCTTCAGCAGATCCATCCAATTTATCTGGCTTCACATGTGCTAACCCCATTATTATTGATGAATCCTTTGATGCAAACTATAAACTGTTTAAGAATCAGAATGGTGAAGTGTTTGCCAGGTACATTGGTACTAACTGCAGGAATGGACCGCCTATGAAGAAGATCTGGGTTCCGAAAAAGTGTCTGGAAAATCTTCCTGTGAATGTCTTCATGACACCTCACTTGAAGAAGACAAACCTCAGACCAAAAGCTTCATACGGTCCAAAGGCTTCATACAAACAGAGGACTCACCTGAGTCACACTAATGCAAATGTTTTGCAGGGAAACCATACTCAGGCATATGAATATGAGAGCGGTTCATCGAACCATCATGTTCATATGACCAAAAATTATTCTGCTTATTCCTATGAGTATTATTGTCCACCTGCAAGACTGTTTGCTAAGGCTTCAAAGCCAAAATTCTCAGATGCCGCACTTAGACTTATTGCTTCTAAGCCACCCTTGAAGATGTGGGTGGTTAAGAAAGCTTAACTCTCTTTTGCAGGGAAAGGTCTCCAGCAGAAAAACAAAATCTTCTGACGCTATTGCTGGGGACCTTAAAAATCTTGTAGGGCGCAAGATAAAATGCCCGAATGGCATCATTATGTACTTCGTTCCTGAATCGCATGCTACTCTCCCTATTAGTCCTAATCTGGATCTAAGTTTTCATAACCCACTGGTTCGTCAAATGTTTTTGCTTCACAATTCTCTTCGTGAAGCCTATCCCCCTAACTGCACTGTAGGGTATGACACCAGCGTCTTCAAAGTCTTCAGAATGGATTATTGACAGTGGATGTACAAATCACATGACTGGCAAAAGAAGCCTTCTTATGGACTCAACCTTACGTCCATCCGACAAGAGCCACATCACATTTGCTGACACTGGTAAAAGTAAGGTATTGGGTCTAGGTAGAGTTGCAATCTCAAAGGATCAACACATGGATAAAGTCATGCTTGTTGAATCCCTTGGCTTCAACTTAATGTCTGTCTCAATGCTTTGCGATTTGAACATGATCGTAATGTTTGGAAAATATCGTTGCCTAGTACTAATGGAATCTGACAAGTCACTAGTGTTTGAAGGGTATCGAAAAGATGATTTGTATGTGGTAGATTTCTCGGCAGGGCCACAACTTGCAGTATGTCTTCTTGCAAAAGCTTCAGAATGCTGGCTTTGGCATCGGAGGCTTGGGCATGCTGGCATGAGGAACCTCCACACCCTTGCGAAGAAGAAGCATGTCATAGGCATCGAGGGCGTCAAGTTCAAGAAAGATCACTTATGCGGTGCCTATGAAGCAGGGAAGATGACAAGGGCAAAACATCCTTCGAAGACAATCATGACTACTACTCAACCCTTCGAACTGCTCCACATGGATCTTTTCGTTCCCACTCACTACTCAACTTTTACTACTACTGCTTGCCTCTATGGCTTCGTCATTGTTGATGATTACTCTAGATATACTTGGGTGCACATAATCCTTTACAAGACTGAAGTGCAGGATGTCTTCAGACGCTTCGCCAATCGAGCTATGAACAATTTTGGCGCCAAGATAAAGCACATAAGAAGTGACAATGGCACTGAATTCAAGAATACTGGCCTTGATACATATCTTGATACCTTGGGCATCACACATGAATTCTCAGCTCCGTACACGCCACAGCAGAATGGCGTCGTCGAACGCAAGAACAGAACACTCATTGAGATGGCCAGAACGATGCTAGATGAATACAAGACTCCAAGAAAATTCTGGACTGAAGCCATTGATACTGCATGTCATACAATCAATCGTGTTTATCTTCACAAGCTTCTGAACAAGACATCTTATGAACTCCTAACTGGCAAGAAGCCAAATGTCAGTTACTTCAGAGTATTTGGCTCAAGGTGCTGGATCAAGGACCCACACCACACCTCAAAGTTTGCACCAAAAGCACATGAGGGATTTATGCTTGGATATGGAAAGGATTCACACTCCTACAGAGTCTTCAACCTCTTTCATTACAAAGTTGTTGAAACAGTGGATGTGCGGTTCGATGAGACAAATGGTTCACAAAGAGAGTAACTACCAAATGTGCTAGATGAAGTTCTAGCTAGTGAATCAATCAAGCTTATGGGAACTGGAGAGATTATACCTTCTGAAGCTCATCCTGAAGAAGAACTTATCATCTCAGCACCTGATCAACATGAAGACAATGCTCAGCCTGAAGACATTCCTCCCAACAACAACACAGATCAGCAAGAGCAAAGTCTTCGCCCTGTACATCCTCGTGTTGCCAATGAAGTGCAGATTGACAGAATAATTGACAGCATCAATGCACCTGGTCCACTCACTCGTTCAAGGGCAACTCAGCTAGCAAATTTCTGTGGGCACTTCGCATTCGTCTCAATATCAGAAACCAAGAAAGTTGAAGAAGCCTTCATGGAACCTGAATGGATTCAAGCTATGCAAGAAGAGCTTCAACAGTTTGAGCTGAATAATGTATGGGAACTGGTTAAGCGTCCTGATCCACGGAAGCACAACATAATAGGCACCAAATGGATATACCGCAACAAACAAGATGAGCATGGTCAAGTTGTCAGAAACAAAGCTCGTCTCGTTGCTCAAGGATATACTCAAGTGGAGGGCATTGACTTCAATGAAACATTTGCTCCTGTGGCTAGGCTTGAAGCCATACGCATACTGCTGGCCTATGCAAATCATCATAACATACTTCTATATCAAATGGATGTGAAAAGTGCCTTTCTCAATGGCAAGATTGAAGAAGAAGTGTATGTTGCACAACCGCCTGGCTTTGAAAATCCAAAACATCCTGACATGGTATACAAGCTCAACAAGGCACTGTATGGCCTCAAACAAGCCCCTAGGGCCTGGTATGACACACTCAAATACTTCCTGAAGAGCAAAGGCTTCATACCTGGTTCCCTGGATCCCACTCTTTTCACAAAGACATATGATGGTGAACTATTTGTGTGCCAAATATATGTGGATGACATTATCTTCGGCTGCACCAATCAGAAGTACAGTGAAGAGTTTGGATATATGATGCAAGAGCAATATCAGATGTCCATGATGGGGGAGCTGAAGTTCTTCCTTGGTCTTCAAATACGACAACAACGCAATGGCATCTTCATATCTCAAGAAAAGTATCTCAAAGATTGCCTGAAGAAGTTCGGTATGCAAGACCGCGAAGGCTTCACAACACCAATGCCAGCCAAACATCATCTAGGTCCTGACGACAATGGTAAAGAGTTCGATCAAAAGGTATACCGCTCCATGATTGGTTCTTTGCTTTATTTATGTGCATCTAGGCCAGATATTATGCTTAGTGTTTGCATGTGTGCTCGATTTCAAGCGGCACCAAAGGAGTTGCATCACTTAGCTGTGAAGCGCATTCTTCGATATTTGGCTCACACCCCAACTCTAGGATTATGGTATCCAAAGGGCTCAGAGTTTGATTTGGTTGGATTTTCGGATGCTGATTATGCTGGTGACAAAGTTGATCGCAAGTCTACATCAGGCACATGTCACTTTCTGGGACGATCACTTGTATGCTGGTCTTCAAAGAAGTAGAACTGTGTATCTCTCTCCACTGCTGAATCTGAATACATTGCTGCTGGATCTTGCTGCGCTCAGCTTCTGTGGATGAAGCAAACACTCAAGGACTATGACATTCATCTGAAGCAAGTACCACTTTACTGCGACAACGAAAGTGCCATCAAGATTGCCAACAACCCAGTTCAGCACTCGAAGACAAAGCACATTGAAATTCGTCATCACTTTCTCAGAGATCATGTTGTGAAGGAAGACATTGATATCATACACGTCAACACTGAAGAACAATTGGCAGATATCTTCACCAAGCCCTTGGATGAGAAGAGATTTTGCAAGTTACGGTGTGAGCTAAATATCCTGGAATCCTCAAATGTCCTCTGATCAGGCACACATCCTAACACTTATGCATATGATGACTTAGATGTGCAACGCACAAAGTAAAGTATATCTTCAATCAATGAAGACATACATTCTAAGCGTGAATACATTAATGTGGAATTTGACTTCGGAGCGCCACGATAATTGTGCGCCGTGTCTGGGTCTAATACTTCCTATACGGTGGGTAACGCCACCACCAAACGTTCTATTTTGAAGTGTTTCACTCATGGCGTTACCTTGCAATATCTTCACATTTGGTTTGGCTTCGAACTTAACATGTCTTCATGATTATCTTCACTACGTTGATTATATAGATATATACATACTAGTGTTCTGTCCTCTACAACATTCACTTATAGCTATGTCTTCTTGGTTGAATCTTTTGAACTAAGTGAATGTGATCGGACCCTAATCTCTCTATGCTTTCTATCTCAAACTCTATCTCTCCAAGTCATATGCATTCTATTGAAACTGTCGAATGTCTTCACTGCGTCCTTGTCAGCAGAAGATATAGAGACAACCATAAAGTCCATTTTCAATGCTCATTCCTCCACATAAAATCCGGAGAAGCTGGAACGACCGCCCGACAATCAAGGCATGCGTGGGATGTGGAACAAACCCCAAACTTCCGCAAACAGGCCACGCATTCCTCAGATGCGAATCGCCAGGGGCACCTGTGTAATAGCACAGTGCCGCCCCTGTGCCTATAAATTCACACTTACCGCGGTCATTATCTCCTTCTTCCACCCTCGCATGAACCCTAGCGCCACCGCTAGCTCTCGACGACGCCGGCGACGAAGCGCTTCGCTGCCGCAACCTCTCCGACGCCGTCCTCACGTCGACCGCAGACATCATTCTCTCCGCCGTTGCCGTAGGTGTCTTCCGTCGCCTAGTTAGGGCACGGAGGACTGAACTGCTCGGCATCATCTCCCACTTCCGTCTAGCAGTTCCAAGTGTGGTAAATAAAACTTCTTTTTACAGCCTCTTTTGATCTCATGGTTCTGTCACTTTCTACCATAAAAAGTTTATCTTCACACAAGTTAGATCTCTCAATCTGCATCTCATAACATGCCTAGTATATTCACTTGTGCTTCATGAAGTAGTTAGATTCCTCACTTGTACTGATCTGTGGGTTCATACAAATCTGGAACCAACTTCTTATCTATGAGTGAATGTCTTCGCACGATGAGGTCAATGTCTTCTAAACTGATTAATCTTCAAAACCTTCTGAGAATGCATATGACCTCTTCCCCTTCCCTCGCACCTTAATGCTGTCACAGGTACATGTCCGTGGGAGAATCCTTCGGTTCTCATAGTCTGCATTCATTTGCAGAATTCCTACAGCATCACATAAACTCTCCTGAAGCCAGTTCCTGTTGGTCCAGCAAAAGAAAGCCTTTGAAGACTTTGAAAGTTTTGAAGCCTTTCAAGTTAAAGTTTATGGCTTCAGAAGCAGCAGCAAGGAAGGGAGGCAGACAGAGACGTGAAGGAACTTCCACAGATCTGCCTGAAGACCTGGCAGAAATGTATAAAACAGATCCTGAAGAGAATTATGGGCAGCGCAAGACTCGAATCCAATGGATTCGACGCTATTGGGCTGAACAATGGTTCAAATACCGCTTTGTCACCCAGGAGTATGCTGAGAAAAGCGCCATCAAAAGACCATGGGGAGACATCTTATACAAGAAACTTGTTCCCAGGACCAGAGATGAAGCCATTGCTCAAGGCTTCTACCCATGCATGGTCCGAGGACCACAGCCTGATGATGCACATCCGTCGTCACTACTCTGGTGTCGTGACGACAATCTGTTCAAGCGCAACTTCCAGTTTGCCCAACAATCAGCGAAGAAGAACAAGAAGAAATTTGGGTTAGACTTCAACCCTGGTCCCTCCGCACCAAGGGCAGATGGCACACGCGACGCCGAACCCAATATCATCGGTCCGTTTGCCAACCTTGAAGGCCTCATCACCCACATCCTAGTCCAAGGGACTGCCGTGAATGACCCTCCAGATGACTCTGAGTCTGATGAAGCTCCTGCTGTACCGAAGCCAAAGCAATCAAAGAAGCCAAAAGCTTCAAAGCCGGCCCCTTCCTCAAAAATCTCAAGGGCGAAGCCATTGGCAACTGCACCTCCTGAAGACAGTGTGCAGTCTGAAGACGTATCCCGCGTCTCCAAGCCCCAGAAGACGTACACCGGCAAAGAGCTCACAGCTGCTGCCATCCTGCGCAGCGAAGCCATAGATCTGTCAAGTGATGAAGATCTTGGAGATGACGCTCTAGAGCAGCTCATCAAAAGCAAAGAAGAAGCTGAAATCTTCAACAATTTGCCTCTCTTTGATGTCGCCATCATCCACAATTTCATCGACGAATGGTTTGCCTCACCAGACATCAGCTTCGAAGATCTGCAGCTGCCCGTTGGCCTCAACGTCGCATTCCAAGGCGCTATTGCTTCAGAACTTGCTATTGCCCAGCGCATAGTTGAACTGAAGCAGAAAATTGATCATGAAAAGGCTCAGTTCAAGAAGCATATGGCCAAGCTCAGCGTGCAAGAAGTGAAGAGCTTCAAGGCCATGTTGCATGAGCTCAAGGAAAATTTTCTGAAGAAGCATGCAGAAGCTCAGGGCTCACGTGAGCGGATGAAGTCTCTGGCTGAAAGATGTGTACAAGCCTACAATGAGGCTGAGAAACGCAAGGCACTTGGGCGTCCTGGCATCGACCCCAAGATGGCCGCGAAGAAGAAGAAGAAGCCTGCTATGGCTGAACCAGAGGCACCTAGGCAAGAAGCAGTTTCAATTGTCTTCCCAACTGCAACGACTGGCTCAAAGCCAAAGAGCCGGTCAACAGCTTCAGAGCTTAGAAGACAAGAACTGCTGAGGATGAAGCCAGGAAGAGGAAGAGCTCTGAAGCCTCTCCTACTGCCCCCAGCAAGAAGAAGAGAAAGATCAAGAAATCTCGGGCTGCTCCCACAGAGCCCTTGATAGTTGAACCTATTGCTATGGTGCACCCGAACACAGAACGTCAACTGACGGTTCATGAGCCTGCTTCCACAGAGGCTCCTGAAGCTGAAAACATACCAGCAGCCGACCCCATTGCTGCTGAAGACATTGGTCATCAGGACAATGTACAAGATGATGCGGCCCTTCCTCAGTATGAACAAAGCAAGCTCATCAGCATTGGTCGTCCTCTGACGCCAATTGCACAAGATGCGTCATGGGTGGATCGTCCTCAAGAGGAAGAAGACTTTGAGGCCCAGCCCACTCCAACCCCACAAGCATCGTCTGCGTTCTGCAGGCTTCGCAAAGGTCCAAGGCCTCAAGTCTATGCTGAAGACATTCCGGCTACATCAGCCGAAGAAAATGAAGAAGTACCACAAGATCCCACTCCCCCGCTACACCAAGAAGCAGTTCTCCAGGAGAACGTGCTTGTGACTGACCCTCCAGCTAGTCAAGCGGAGGCTGAAAATGTTGAGGCTGCCACAACCAACACTGAAGCCAATGTGGAGCCCTCCCCACCAAAAGCTTCAGCAGACAGCGAAGCTACTGAACCAGACACTTCTGTTCCTGAGTCTACCGCAGGTCCTCAATTTGATTACCATGTTGAGCACATGCCTCATGTACAGAAGCCAGTCCAAAGGCTGCCAAGGTTCCCAGGTCCCGCATCAGCACCTGGCTCCTTTGACATCAATAGCTTCAAGGCAGACAATACGTTTTTCAACATCTCCAAGAACCCCTATTCAAGGGAACAGATTTCATCAGATAGGTTCTGGAGCTATCCTCAGCGTAGCTACTATTCATGCATCCTATACAACCAAGGTCGCATCTTCCCGCACAAGCACCTTGATGTTGAAGCCATTGCTGGTCTGCCCTGCTTAGAGGAAGCGCTGGATTGCTTCAAGCAAGTGGGTCTGCTGCAGTTTATAACTGATGAAGAGCACTGGAATGAAGAGCTTCTGTTGCAATTCTATGCCACCCTACACATCAAGGGATACAACAGAGATCCGAAGACTTGGGCCCTGGAGTGGATGACCGGCAACGTCCATCACGAAGCCAATGCATTCGATATCATTGAGCTCACCGACTGCCCACTCCTGGCGAACTCTTCGAGGAAGGTTGTCCACTTCACACCGAAGCTCTTGAGAGCATATTCTAGAGGCCTGAACCAAATATGAGTCAGATGCTCTCCATGATGAAGCCACTGCCTCTCAATGCTCCTTATCCAACAGAGTTCTTCGTTGAAGACTTTGAGTACCTGCCCAGAACAATTTATCACATTCTCTGGCGGACTCTCTGGCCTATTAAAGGGCACTCTCCAAATGCCAAGATTGAGGGTGCAATGAAGACTCTGATATTCTGTATCCTTCATGGCAAATGCTTCAACGCACAGGATTTCTTCATACGCCAACTCGCTGCATCAGGCTCAGATCTGTTTGGTTTAAAGTTCTATGCTCCTTGGGTAATGAGACTGATCAAGCTTCACTCTGCGATCTCATATCAGCCCTCAGCCGGCAACCATCGGATCTTCTTGCCAGATGTTGATACCTCTGTTGAAGCTATATATCCTGAGCCTGCCAAGCAACCGTTGAGTCTTCAGAATGCAGAACACCAGAGCTTCACTCAGAACGATGAAGGTGTTGAAGCCATCTCCAGGGTGTATCCTTTAGCTGGCACTACACGTGCGCCACACCCTGCTTCAACTGAAGCCACGGATAGTGTAACTGCTTCAAGAACCAAGAAGCGCGCTCGTGTTCTCAATGACCGAGAGCTTCTTGTGGCCCTTCATCAAAAACAAGATAGGCATCAGGACTGGCTAAAGCGTCAGATGAAAAGCCTCTTGGTGGATGTTAATCGTCTTCGAAATCTTGCCACCAAGAATGCTTTCGTCACTCATGAAACCTGTCGTCGTACATGGAAAGGGATCTCAATGATGTGTACTAAAGCTGAACTTGAAGAGGATGGCTTCACTGAGCGATTCAAGTTTGACACCACACCTCCTAGAAGGGCTGTGATGCGCAACACACCATCACTTGAAGACTCTGAGTTTTCTTCATCTGCTGCCACAGTCACTGCCAGAATCATTGATGAAGAAGACGATGCTACATCACCGCCACCTGCTTCATCACCTCCCAGCTCTTCTGCACCGCCAAACACCTCCAACGACCCTGCTGCTCCTGAGAATGAGTAGACACTCTATGTCTTCAAACCTTTTTGGTCCTTACTGACAAAAGGGGGAGAAGCATATGGGTTGATAGTTTTGAAGCGGGTCCATATGGGCGGGTGCTTTATGTTTTGCTATATTTTGCTTCGTGCTTACAACTCTCGTTTTTGCTTCATTTGGTTCTTTGAGTTGTAACACTAAAACTCGATGGTCGTCTGCTACTTGTTTGCCACCCTGTTTTGCGAAGATAAATTCCGCATGTGCGACGATAAATTCCGCACTTATCTCATTCCGCAGACGTCCATTTTCCATTATGCATGTCATCATCTTCATATACTTTCACATGCATAGTGGATTGTCATCATAAGCTGAAGTGGATCTCCACAAGTACAACCTGCCATGTGCATTTGCATTCCAAAAGCAAATTAACTTATATGCACATCTTCAGGGGGAGCCCTTGCAACTTATGAAGACAATTCCTTATCCTTTACAATTTCAAAGACTATATTCCCCGTTGAAAACTTCAACTAGTTTGTCATCAATCACCAAAAAGGGGGAGATTGTAAGTGCATCTAGTGCCACCCCTAGTTGGTTTTGGAGTATTGACGACAAACCTAGTTGAGGGACTAATGTGTTTATGAGAATTGCAGGATAACACAGGTAGAAGTCCCTCATTGATTCGGTTTTACTACCAGAGATGACCCCTAAAAACGTATGAAGCCATTGAAGCCAAAGGTGGTATATGAAGATATTCACATTGAAGACTATGACAAAAGAAGACACGTTATGAAGCCTATGGAGCTCAAAGACTTAGATCTTTCGTAGTTCTTTTTCTTTTGTGTTGAGTCATAGGAACCACCGTACTGTTAAGTGGGGTTCAGGAGAACCAGTCAGAATGACTGAAGTGATGCCTAGACCAAAAACCTATGTCTTCGAGTGAAGACAATGAGAGCGAATCTTGTCCAGAGCCGGACAAGTCAGCTTTGCTTGTAGCCCAAGTAAAGTTGCCACGAGAGTTTGAAATCTGACCGTTGCGACACGTGTCAGTTCCTTAGTGACCCAGGGTCATTTCGGACAAATCAGGTCGGGTTGCCAAGTGGCTATAAATAGCCCACCCCTACAACCATAAACGGTTGGCTGCTCAGATTTCAGTGCACGGCTTTTGTCGTTTGAGAGCAACCCACCTCGAAGCCTTTGAGAGAAAATTCCTAGCGAGGAGAAAAGCCCTAACCACCCAGAGCCAGAGAACATTGGGCATCACTTAAGTCTTCTTGTCTGTGTGATCTGAAGACTTATTACACTTGAGGACTGTGAATCCTCCAGACGGTTAGGCGTCGCGTTCAGAGCATCCAAGAGACATTGTGGATTTCCAGTGAACGAAGTCTGTGAAGGTTTGGGAGTCTACCTTGAAGACTTACCAGAGTGATTGGGCGAGGACTATGTGACCTTAGCTCAAGGAGAATACAGTGAGGACTTGGTGTCCTGAGCTGCGTGTTCAGGACTGGGTGTCCGGGACTGTGTGTCCTAAGGTTTAAATACCTAGCCGCTCCAACCAGACGTACAGTTGTCACAGCAACTGGAACTGGTCCAACACATCATTGTCTTCAACGAGTCACTGGTTTCATCTTCACTTCCTTTTTCTTACTGTTACTCATTGTGAAGCCATTGCATGCTTGCTCTATCTTTTGTCTTCACAACGTGACTGTATGATCTGTTTGGCTTCATAACTTCTTCCCACCTGATCCTTATTACACTGCAGCTGTTTGTCATTGCGCTTTCACTTTATTGAATACTTGACCATGGCTGGCCTAGTGTAATCTAACTTCCGCTGCATAGTAATAGGCATAATCTTCGCTGTTTGTCTTCATAACTCCCACGTTTTGAAGACTTTCATAAAAATCGCCTATTCACCCCCCTCTAGTCGATATAACGCACTTTCAATGTTGTGATGTGATATGGTCAAAACGTGATGAGATATAAGTTATTGTATGATATGATAATGTTTTGTTGAAGTTATCGGCAACTGGCAAAAGCCTTATGGTTGTCTTTCTATTGCATAAGATGCAAGCGCCAAATAATTGCTTTACTTTATCGCTATGCGATAGCAATAGTTGGCGAGATAGCAATAGTATGCGATAGCAATAGTTGACGACACATTGATATAAATCAAGATGATGGAGATCATGGTGTCATGCCGGTGACGATGGAGATCATGACGATGCTTTGGAGATGGAGATCAAAGGCACAAGATGATGATGGCCATATCATGTCACATATTATGATTGCATGTGATGTTTATCTTTTATACATCTTATCTTGCTTAGTTCGGCGGTAGCTTTATAAGATGATCTCTCACTAAATTTCAAGGTATAAGTGTTCTCCCTGAGTATGCACCGTTGCGAAAGTTCTTTGTGCTGAGACACCACGTGATGATCGGGTGTGATCGGCTCTAGATTCAAATACAACGGGTGCAAAACAGTTGCACACGCGGAATACTCAGGTTAAACTTGACGAGCCTAGCATATGCAGATATGGCCTCGGAACACTGAGACCAAAAGGTCGAGCGTGAATCATATAGAAGATATGATCCACATAGTGATGTTCACCATTGAAAACTACTCCATCTCACGTGATGATCGGACATGGTTTAGTTGATTTGGATCACGTGATCACTTAGATGATTAGAGGGATGTCTATCTAAGTGAGAGTTCTTAAGTAATGTGATTAATTGAACTTAAATTTATCATGTACTTAGTCCTGGTAGTATTACCATATCTATGTTGTAGATCAATAGCTCGCGATGTTGCTCCCCGTTTATTGTGTTCCTAGAGAAAAACTATGTTGAAAAATGTTAGTAGCAATGATGCTGATTGGATCCGTGATCTGAGGATTATCCTCATTGCTGCACAGAAGAATTATGTCCTTGATGCACCGCTAGGTGACAGACCTATTGCAGGAGCAGATGCAGACATTATGAATGTTTGGCTAGCTCAATATGATGACTACCTGATAGTTTAGTGCACCATGCTTAACGACTTAGAATCGGGGCTTCAAAGATGTTTTGAACGCCATGGAGCATATAAGATGTTCCAAGAGTTGAAATTGGTATTTCATACTCATGCCCGTGTCGAGAGGTATGAGACCTCTGATAGTACTTTGCCTACAAGATGGAGGAGAATAGCTCAACCAGTGAGCATGTGCTCAGATTGTCTGAGTACTACAATTGCTTGAATCAAGTGGGAGTTAATCTTCCAGATAAGAGAGTAATTGACAAAGTTATCTAGTCACTATCACCGAGTTACTAGAACTTAGTGATGAACTATAATATGCAAGGGATGACAAAAGTAATTCCCAAGCTCTTCGTGATGCTGAAATCGACGAAGGTAGAAATCAAGAAAAGCATCAAGTGTTGATGGTTGACAAAGACCACTAGTGTCAAGAAAAGGGCAAAGGGAAGAAGGGGAACTTCAAGAAGAACGGCAAGCAAGTTGCTGCTCAAGTGAAGAAGCCCAAGTCTGGACCTAAGCCTGAGACTGAGTGCTTCTACTACAAAGGGACTGGTCACTAGAAGCGGAACTGCCCCAAGTATTTGGCGGATAAGAAGGATGGCGAGGTGAACAAAGGAATATTGGATATACATGTTATTGATGTGTACTTTACTAGTGTTTATAGCAACCCCTCGGTATTTGATACTAGTTCAATTGCTAAGAGTAGTAACTTGAAACAGGAGTTACAGATTGAAGAGAGACTAGTTAAGGGTGAAGTAACGATGTGTGTTGGAAGTAGTTCCAAGAATGATATGATTATCATCGCACACTCCCTATACTTTCAGGATTAGTGTTGAACCTAAATAAGTGTTATTTGGTGTTTGCGTTGAGCATGAATATGATTTAATCATGTTTATTGCAATACAGTTATTCATTTAAGTTAGAGAATAATTGTTATTCTGTTTACATGAATAAAACCTTCTATGGTTATACACCCAATGAAAATGGTTTGTTGAATCTCGATCGTAGTGATACACATATTCATAATATTGAAGCCAAAAGATGCAAAGTTAATAATGATAGTGCAACTTATTTGTGGCACTGCCATTTAGGTCATATTGGTGTAAAGCGCATGAAGAAAATCCATGCTGATGGGCTTTTGGAATCACTTGATTATGAATCAGTTGATGCTTGCGAACCATGCCTCATGGGCAAAGATGACTAAGACTCCATTCTCCAGAACAATAGAGCAAGCAACTGACCTTTTGGAAATAATACATACTGGTGTATGCGATCCGATGAGTGTTGAGGCTCGCGGCGAGTATCATTATTTTTGACCTTCACAGATGATTTGAGCAGATATGGGTATATCTACTTGATGAAACATAAGTCTGAAACATTTGAAAAGTTCATATAATTTCAGAGTGAAGTGGAAAATCATCGTAACAAGAAAATAAAGTTTCTACGATCTGATCGTGGAGGAGAATATTTGAGTTACGAGTTTGGTCTTCATTTGAAACAATGCGGAATAGTTTCGCAACTCACGCCACGTGGAACACCACAGCATAATGGTGTGTCCGGACATTGTAACCGTACTTTATTAGATATGGTGCAATCTATGATGTCTCTTACCGATTTACCACTATCGTTTTGGGGTTATGCATTAGAGACAGCTGCATTCACATAGAATAGGGCACCATCTAAATCTGTTGAGACGACACTATGTGAACTATGGTTTAGGCAAGAAACCAAAGTTGTCATTTCTTAAAGTTTGGAGTTGCAATGCTTATGTGAAAAGCTTTCAACCTGATAAGCTCGAACCCAAATCGGAGAAATGCGTCTTCATAGGATACCCAAAGGAGACTGTTGGGTACACCTTCTAATCACAGATCCAAAGGCAAAATATTCGTTGCTAAGAATGGATTCTTTATAGAGAAGGAGTTTCTCTCGAAAGAAGTGAGTGGGAGGAAAGTAGAACTTGATAAGGTAATTGTACCTGCTCCCTTATTAGAAAGTAGTTCATCACAGAAATCTGTTCCCGTGACTACTACACCAATTAGTGAGGAAGCTAATGATGATGATCATGTAACTTCAGATCAAGTTACTACTAAACCTCGTAGGTAAACCAGAGTGAGATCCGCACCAGAGTGGTATGGTAATCCTGTTCTGGAGGTCATGTTACTTAACCATGACAAACCTACGAACTATGAGGAAGCGATGATGAGCCCGGATTCCGCGAAATGGCTTGAGACCATGAAATCTAAGATGGGATCCATGTATGAGAACAAAGTGTGGACTTTGGTTGACTTGCCCGATGATCGGCAAGCCTTAGAAAATAAATGGATCTTCAAGAGGAAGACGGACGCTGATAGTAGTGTTACTATCTACAAAGCTAGACTTGTCGAAAAAGGTTTTTTTTACAAAGTTCAAGGTGTTGACTACAATGAGATTTTCTCACTCGTAGCGATGCTTAAGTCTGTCCGAATCATGTTAGCAAATTGCCATATTTTATGAAATCCGGCAAATGGATAAACAAAACTGCATTCCTTAAAGGATTTATTAAAGAAAGAGTTGTATATGATGCAACCAGAAGGTTTTGTCAATCCTAAAGGTGCTAACAAAATATTCAAGCTCCAGCAATCCATCTATGGACTGGTGCAAGCATCTCGGAGTTGGAATATACGCTTTAATAAGTTGATCAAAGCATATAGTTTTATACAGACTTGCGGTGAAGCCTGTATTTACAAGAAAGTGAGTGGGAGCACTACAACATTTCTAATAAGTATATGTGAATGACATATTGTTGATCGGAAATAATGTAGAATTATTCTGCAAAGCATAAAGGAGTGTTTGAAAGGAGTTTTTCAAAGAAAAACCTCGGTGAAGCTGCTTACATATTGAGCATCAAGATCTATAGAGATAGATCAAGACGCTTGATAAGTTTTTTCAATGAGTACATACCTTGACAAGATTTTGAAATAGTTCAAAATGGAACAGTCAAAGAAAGAGTTCTTGTCTGTGTTACAAGGTGTGAAATTGAGTAAGACTCAAAGCCCGACCACGACAGAAGATAGAAAGAGAATGAAAGTCATTCCCTATGCCTCAGCCATAGGTTCTATAAAGTATGCCATGCTGTGTACCAGATCTATTGTATACCCTACACTATTTTTGGCAAGGGAGTACAATAGTGATCTAGAAGTAGATCACTAGACAGCGGTCAGAATTATCCTTAGTGGAATAAGGATATGTTTCTCGATTATGGAGGTGACAAAAAGTTTGTCGTAAAGAGTTATGTCGATTCAAGCTTTGACACCGATCTGGATGACTCTAAGTCTCGATCTAGATACATATTGAAAGTGGGAGAAATTAGCTAGAGTAGCTCCGTGTAGAGCATTGTTGACATAGAAATTTGTAAAATACATACGGTTCTGAATGTGGCAGACTCGTAGACTAAAATTCTCTCACAAGAAAAACATGATCACACCTTAGTACTCTTTGGGTGTTAATCACATAGTGATGTGAACTAGATTATTGACTCTAGTAAACCTTTGGGTGTTGGTCACATGATGATGTGAACTATTGGTGTTAAATCACATGGCGATGTGAACTAGATTATTGAATCTAGTGCAAGTTGGAGACTGAAGGAAATATGACCTAGAGGCAATAATAAAGTTATTATTTAATTCCTTATTTCATGATAAATGTTTATTATTCATGCTAGAATTGTATTAACCGGAAACATAATACATGTGTGAATACATAGACAAACAGAGTGTCACTAGTATGCCTCTACTTGACTAGCTCGTTAATCGAAGATGGTTGAGTTTCCTAGCCATGGACATGAGTTGTCATTTGATTAACGGGATCACATCATTAGGAGAATGATGTGATTGACTTGACCCATTCTGTTAGCTTAGCAGTTGATCGTTTAGTATGTTGCTATTCCTTTCTTCATGACTTATACATGTTCCTATGACTATGAGATTATGCAACTCCCGTTTACCGGAGGAACACTTTGTGTGCTACCAAACGTCACAACGTAACTGGGTGATTATAAAGGTGCTCTACAGGTGTCTCCAAAGGTACTTGTTGGGTTGGCGTATTTCAAGATTAGGATTTGTCACTCCGATTGTCGGAGAGGTATCTCTGGGCCTTGCAAGCATTGTAACTAATGAGTTAGTTATGGGATGATGTATTACGGAACGAGTAAAGAGACTTGCCAGTAACGAGATTGAACTAGGTATTGAGATACTGACGATCGAATCTCGGGCAAGTAACATACCGATGACAAAGGGAACAACGTATGTTGTTATGCAGTTTGACCGATAAAGATCTTCGTAGAATATGTGGGAGCCAATATGAGCATCCAGGTTCCGCTATTGGTTATTGGCCGGAGACATGTCTCGGTCATGTCTACATGGTTCTCGAACTTGTAGGGTCCGCACGCTTAAAGTTTCGGTGACGATTGTATTATGAGTTTATGTGATTTGATGTGCTGAAGGTAGTTCGGAGTCCCGGATGAGATTGGGGACATGACGAAGAGTCTCGAAATGGTCGAGATGTAAAGATTGATATATTGGACGATTATATTCGGACATCGGAAAGGTTTCGAGTGATTCGGGTATTTTCGGAGTACCAGGGAGTTACGGGAATTCACCGGGAGAAGTATTGGGCCTTATTGGGCCATACGGGAATAGAGGAGAGAGGCCAAAAGGAAGGAGGCACGCGCCCCCCCTCTTGTCCAAATTGGACAAGGGGTGCAGCCCCCTTTTCCTTTTCCCTCTCCCCCTCTTTCCTTCTCTCCTACTCCGAAAAGGAAAGGGGGATCTTACTAGGACTTGGGAGTCCTAGTAGGACTCCCCACACTTGGCGCACCCCCTCTAGGGCCGGCCTCTCCCTCGCTCCTTTATATATGAGGGAAAGGGGGCACCTCTGGACACACAAGTTGATCTGTTGATGTCTCCCAGCCGTGTGCGGTGCCACCCCTCCACCACAATCCACCTCGATCATATCGTAGTGGTGCTTAAGCGAAGCCCTGCGTCGATAGCATCATCATCACCGTCATCACGCCGTCGTGCTGAAGAACTCTCCCTCGAAGCTCTACTGGATCGGAGTTCGTGGGACGTCATCGAGCTGAACGTGTGCTGAACTCGGATGTGCTGTATGTTCGGTACTTGATCGGTCGGATCGTGAAGACGTACGACTACATCAACCGCGTTGTGATAACGCTTCCGCTTTCGGTCTATGAGGGTACATGGACAACACTCTTCCCTCTCATTGCTATGCATCACCATGATCCTGTGTGTGCGTAGGAATTTTTTTTTGAAATTACTGCGTTCCCCAATAGTTTGACCAATAAAAGATCTTCGAAGAATATGTAGGATCCAATATGAGCATCCAGGTTCCGCCATTGGTTATTGATCAGAGATGTGTCTTGGTCATGTCTACATAGTTCTCGAACCCGTAGGGTCCGCACACTTAATGTTCGATGACGATTTGTATTATGAGTTATGTGATTTGATGACCGAAGTTTGTTTGGAGTCCCAGATGAGATCAAGGACATGACGAGGAGTCTCTAAATGGTCGAGAGGTAAAGATTCATATATTGCAATGTTACATTCGGACACCGGAATGGTTTGGGTTGAATCGGATGAGTTTCGGAGTACCGGGGGTTACCGGAACCCCCTCGGGAAGTTAATGGGCCACCATGGGCCTTAGTGGAAAAGAGAGAGGGCCGGCCAGGAGGTGGAGCACGCCCCCTTTGCCAATCCGAATTGGACAAGGGGTGGGGGCGGCGCCCCCCTCCTTCCTTCTCTCCTCTTCTTCCTTCCCTCCTCCTAGTTGGAATAGGAAGGGGGGGATGAATCCTACTTGGACCGGGAGTCCAAGTAGGACTCCCCTCTATGGCGTGCCCCCTTGGGCCGGCCTCCTCTTCCCCCTCCTTTATATACGTGGGAGGGGGGCACCCCAAAGGCACACGAAGTCTTCTCTTAGCCGTGTGCGGTGCCCTCCTCCACAGTTACACACCTCGATCATATTGTCGTAGTGCTTAGGCGAAGCCCTGCGCCGGTAACTTCATCATCACCATAAACACGCCATCGTGCTGATGAAACTCTCCCTCATCCTCAACTGGATCAAGAGCTCGAGGGACGTCATCGTGCTAAACGTGTGCTGAACATGGAGGTGCCGTACGTTCGGTGCTAGGATCGGTTCGATCGCGAAGATGTTCGACTACATCAACCACGTTACTAAATGCTTCCGCTTTCGGTCAACGAGGGTACGTGGACACACTCTCCCCTCTCGTTGCTATGCATCTCCTAGATAGATCTTCCATGATCATAGGATTTTTTTTGAAATACCGCGTTCCCCAACAAAAACATCCAAAACAGATAATATAATAGCATGGAACAATAAGAAATTATAGATACGTTGGAGACGTACCATGCATCCCCAAGCTTAATTCCTGCTCGTCCTCGAGTAGGTAAATGATAAAAATAGAATTTTTGATGTGGAATGCTACCTAACATATTTATCCATGTAATCCTCTTTATTGTGGCATGAATGTTCAGATCCATAAGATTCGAAACAAAAGTTTAATATTGACATAAAACAATAATACTTCAAGCATACTAACAAAATAATTATGTCTTCTCGAAATAACATGGCCAAAGAAAGCTTATCCCTACAAAATCATATAGTCTCGCTATGATCCATCTTTAGCACACAAAATATTTAAATGATGCACAACCCCGATGACAAGCCAAGAGATTGTTTCATACTTTTGATGTTCTCAAACTTTTTCAACTTTCACGAAATACATGAGCGTGAGCCATGGACATAGCACTATAGGTGGAATAGACGGTGGTTGTGGAGAAGACAAAAAGAAGGAGATAGTCTGACATCAACTAGGCTTATCAACGGGCTATGGAGATGCCCATTAATAGATATCAATGTGAGTGAGCAGGGATTGTCGTGCAACAGATGCACTAGATCTATAAGTTTATTAAACTCAAAAAAGAAAACTGAGTGGGTGTGCATCCAACTTGCTTGCTCACGAAAACATAGGGCATTTTGAGGATGCCCATGATTGGAATATACAAGCCAAGTTCTATAATGAAAACTCGCACTAGTATATGAAAGTGATATCATATAAGACTCTCTATCATGAAGATCATGGTGCTACTTTGAAGCACAAGTGTGGTAAAAGGATAGTAACATTGTCCCTTCTCTCTTTTCTCTCATTTTTGGCCTATTTTTTTATTTTTGTCCGGAGTCTCATCCCGACTTGTGGTGGAATCATAGTCTCCATCATCCTTTCCTCGCATGGGACAATGCTCTAATAATGAAGATCATCACACTTTTATTTACTTACAACTCAAAAATTACAACTCGATACTTGGAACAAAATATGAATCTATGTGAATGCCTCCGGTGGTGTACCAGGATGTGCAATGAATCAAGAGCGATATGTATAAAAAAATGAAGAACGGTGGTTTTTTCAAAAATACGATGTCAACTACATGATCATGCAAAGAAATATGACAATGATGGAACATGTCATAATAAACGGAATGGTGGAAAGTTGCATGACAATATATCTCAGAATGGATATGGAAATGCCATAATGGGTAGGTATGGTGGCTGTTTTGAGGAAGGATATGTGGTGGGTTTATGGTACTGTAGCGACCAGACCTCAAACAGTCTGATCTCTGTGCTCCGGTGTCATCCCTGGATCAGTAATGCTGACACCACACAGTACTCGGAGGATTTATAGCAGAGTAGCAATCACACACTTATTACATCGAGTGTCTCAGAAGAGAACTTATTACAATAAATATGGCTTAAGGCCATCTAATAACGATAACAGCGGAAGGCTTGGAAGATAGGTGAGTCCATCAACTCCAACGGCATCACTGAGTATAGAACCACGACCTAAAACTCCTTAATCGTCGTCTGAAAAGTCTGCAACATTAACGTTGCAGCCCGAAAACGGGTCAGCACATGGAATATGCTGGCAAGGTAACACATAGAGAGTAATGGAATGCAACAACTATACTATATGCATATTTGGCTGGTGGAAAGCTCTATGGTTATAGTTTTTGCGTAAAGCCAATTTTTCCCTACTTCAAAGGAATAAATTTAATTACTATCATGGTGGTTGTTAAACATTGAGAATGGTTGACAGCATTCTCAATCCCAATTAAGCATCATCATTAAACCCAACAAAATTAATTTTAGAGTAACATGTTGAGATTCACATGAAAATCCAAGTACTAGATACTCAAGAATGTCCATAACTGGGGACACGGCTAACCATGATTAGTTTATTACACTCTGCAGAGGTTTGCGCACTTTTCCCCACAAGACTCGATCGCCTCCGTTGGATTTCTCGCACTACATGGTGTTTGAGAAACGGATGACCGAGACACAGTCTTTCAGAAGCGCTAGCACCTTACGATGGATAGACCGGTACACCTACTTTCCCCTACATCTGCTAGTCTACCCTGTAAGAGTTCGCACGACTTACTCAACTATGCCAGAGCCTATAATGGCTTGTGGCTGCACACGGAAGTTTCTAGTATGAATAATCTCATGATCCCTTTGAGCCTGGGTGGCGGTCCAAAAGAAAAACAGGCAAGTCCTGGAATACCCAGGTGCCTCAATCCACCCAGATGTGTGTTAGGTTGCCACCTTAGATAAACCATTAATTAACAATCTCACATCTGTCATGGATATCACTCACCCAATCCACATCTACTATCATAGCATGGCATAATAAGCAAACGTAGAAGTAACTCCCAAAGGTTTGATAATAAACAGGTAATAGGTACTACCTCATCTACTTCCCATCCCACAATTTATTTAGATCCTAATCATGCAATGTGTGAGGATTGATCTAATGCAATAAAACTGGGTTGTAGAAAAAGGTATGATCAAAGTGTTACTTGCCTTGCTGATGATCCGCGAAACCTAGAGATTCAAAGTAACAGGCGGCGCACTCCGGGTATTCTATCGCAGACAAACAAACAAGCATACAATAAGTACTCATCTAATGCACAGGTAAAACTCAAGTAGAAGATCTAACCAGAAAGTTCAACTTAAGAACCCTGGTTTGCAAAAAGAATCAAATCGAACGAAGCAAAAGAAATCAAACGGCGAAAGAAAACAACTTCGTTCTCGTAATCTGGATCTAAGTCAAATTTTACAGTAGCAAAAACTTGTTTAAGTTGATTATTCGGAAAGAGGGTTTCGAAACGAAACTCCAGGTGCTTGAATCACCTGATTCCGATAAACGAGCGAAAAGTTATACTAAAACGAAAATCGGATCAGAAATCGTGATCAGAAAAATAACCGCGGAAAAATCCGACGAAAAAGAAAACGACGAACAGAATTTTTTTTAAACGGCACGAAAGTCGAGGCGGCGGCGAACCTCGGGCGGCGCGCGGCTCCGGCGGATCGGCGGCGGGGCGGCGGCGGCTGGCGGGCTGGGCGCTAGGGCGCGCTAGGGTTTCGGCCGGCTGGGCTCTCGGCCCGGGGCAGCGCCTTATAAAGGCCCCGGCCAGGGAGTCCTGGCTGAGTACGGCCCATAGTCGGTTCCGCGTTGTTTTTTTTAATAATTCCGCTTGGAAGAAAAATAAAAAGAAATACTAAACGGACTCCAAAAATCACGAAATAAATTTTCCTGGGCTTCTAAAATCAAGCCCGAAAAAGTGAACATTTATTTGGGCCCTAAATGCAATTTTGAAAAACGCACATTTTTCCTAAATTCAAATAAAAATACCGAAAAACTCCGAAATAAAACTTATTTGATTTGTTTATTAAATCCTCAATATTTCTATATTTTGGGAAAGTCATTTTATTCCCTCTCTCATATTTTTGTAATAGAAATAATTGATGATAAAATAAATAAAATCAAATGATCCTGTTTACATAATTTGAGAAAACTCAAATATGTAAATAACGAAATCCCCAACTCTCTCCGTGGGTCCTTGAGTTGCTTAGGATTTTCTAGGATCAAAACCAAAAGCAAAATAAAATATGATATGCATGATGATCTAATGTGTAACATTCCAAATTGAAAATTTGGGATGTTACAAACCTACCCCCCTTAAGATGAATCTCGCCCTCGAGATTCGGGTTGGCTAGAAAATAGGTGAGGGTGGTCCTTGAGCAAATCTTCCTCTCATTCCCAGGTGGCTTCATCCTCCGTGTGGTGGCTCGACTGAACTTTGCAAAACTTGATAACCTTGCTGCGAGTGACTCGGCTGGCAAACTCGAGAATCTTGACTGGTTTCTCCTCATAGGTCAAATTGCTATCCAACTGAATTGCTTCTAATGGCACTGTGTCTCTCAAAGGTATGTCAGCCATCTCTGCGTGACACTTCTTCAACTGAGAAACGTGGAACACATCATGAACTCCTGTCAATCCTTCTGGCAATTCCAACTTGTAGGCCACTTCTCCCATACGCTCCAAAACTCGATATGGCCCTACAAATCGTGGCGCTAACTTCCCCTTAACTCCAAAGCGCTTAATCCCTCGAAGTGGGGACACTCGAAGATAAGCTCTACCTCCGACTTCGTAAACTGTCTCCTTGCGTTTAGAATCTGCGTAGCTCTTCTGCCTGGACTGGGCTACCTTGAGCCTATCGCGAATCAACTTCACCTTCTGTTTAGACTCCTTAATCAGATCTGGTCCAAACAACTGGCGGTCTCTAACTTCGTCCCATGTCAACGGTGTCCTGCACCTCCTTCCATACAGAGCTTCGAAAGGGGCCATCTTCAAACTGGTCTGATAGCTATTATTGTAAGAGAACTCTGCATATGGCAAATTATCGTCCCAACTAGATCCATAATCTAACGCACAAGCTCTCAGCATATCCTCCAAAATCTGATTGACTCTCTCGGTCTATCCATCTGTCTGCGGATGAAAAGCTGTACTAAATTCTAGCCTAGTACCCAAAGTCTCATGCAACTGCTTCCAGAACTTTGAGGTAAACTGGGTTCTTCTATCTGATACGATGCTCCTCGGAACTCCATGCAAACATACGATCCTGGTCATGTATATCTTTGCCAACTTAGCACTGGTGTAAGTGGTCTTTACTGGGATGAAATGAGCTACCTTCGTCAATCGATCAACTACAACCCAAATCGAGTCATAGCCTGAACGAGTCCTTGGTAATCCCGTGATAAAATCCATGCCTAGATTATCCCACTTCCATTCGGGTAGCGGCAATGGTTGCAATAATCCTGCTGGCTTCTGATGTTCTGCCTTTACTCTCTGACATACGTCACAAACAGCTACATACTCCGCAATATCCTTCTTCATTCCGGTCCACCAGAAAATATCCTTCAAATCCTAATACATATTGGTATTTCCTGGGTGAATCAAATACGGTGAATCATGTGCCTCTTATAGAATCAACTTTCTGATCTCCGGGTCATTGGGTACATAAACACGGTCTTCAAACCATAGGGTGTCGTGCTCATCCTCACGAAATCCTTTAGCTTTTCCTTTGCTCAGTTTCTCCTTTATGGAAGCAATCTCCTTGTCAGTCTTCTGAGCTTCTCTGATTCAATCCATCAAAGTTGACTGAATCTCTAGTGCTGCTACATAGCCTCTCGGAACTATTTCCAAGCATAGCTCTCGAAGATTTTCTGCTAACTCCTTGGGTATTTCTCCCGTCATTAACGTATTGACATGGCTCTTGCGGCTTAATGCATCAGCTACTACATTAGCCTTCCCGGGATGATAGTGCAATTTCATATCATAATCCTTGATGAGCTCCAACCATCTCCTTTGTCTGAGGTTCAACTCCTTCTGTGTGAAAATGTACTTCAAACTCTTGTGATCCGTGTACACCTCACAATGGTTTCCAATGAGGAAATGTCTCCATGTCTTCAAGGCATGCACTACGGCTGCTAACTCCAAATCATGCGTGGCATAATTCAATTCGTGAGGCTTCAGTTGTCGTGAAGCATACGAAACAACTCTCCCTTCCTGCATAAGCACTGCTCCAAGTCCTCGACGTGAAGCGTCGCAATACACGTCATAATCCTTGGTCTGATCTGGCAAAATCAACACCGGTGAGGTAACCAAACGGTTCTTCAATTCCTGAAAACTTGCCTCACACTCCTCAGTCGATTTGAACTTAGTATCCTTCTTCAACAACTCCGTCATAGGCTTCGCAATCTTTGAGAAATTCTCAATAAATCTCCGGTAGTATCCTGCGAGTCCAAGAAAACTCCGGATCTCTCCAACTGTTGTTGGGGCTTCCCACTTGGTCACGGTTTCAACTTTAGCGGGATCTACTGCTATACCTTCTCCGGATATAACGTGTCCGAGGAATCCTACTTCCTTCAACCAAAACTCACATTTGCTGAACTTGGCATATAATTGGTGTTCTCTGAGCTTTCCAAGTACCAAACGCAAATGCTCCTTATGCTCCTCTTCATCCTTTGAATATACCAGGATATCATCAATGAACACTACGATGAACTTACCCAAAAACTCCATAAACACTTTGTTCATCATGTTCATAAAATAGGCAGGCGCGTTAGTCAGTCCAAATGACATAACGGTATACTCATACAGCCCATACCTGGTGGTAAAAGCTGTCTTCGGAATATCCTGTTCTCGAATCTTCAACTGGTGGTATCCTGATCGCAAATCGATCTTGGAAAACACTTTAGCTCCTTGCAATCGATCAAACAGATCATTGATCATTGGTAGCGGGTACTTGTTTTTGATTGTTACTTCGTTCAATCCTCGATAATCAACAACCATTCTTAACGATCCATCCTTCTTCTCCACTAGAAGTACTGGTGATCCCCAAGGCGAAGAACTTGGGCAAATATATCCCTTATCCAGTAACTCCTTAATCTGCTTCTTAATTTCCACCAAATCTTTTGCTGGCATCCTATATGGTCTCTTCGATATTGGCCCAGTGCCTGGCAAAAGCTCAATCAAAAACTCAATGTCTCTATCCGGTGGCATGCCTGGCAACTCTTCGGGAAATACATCAGGAAAATCCTTTACCACTGGTACTTCCTCTTGCACAACTCCTGATAAGGAATTTACTTGTGTCCTGTATGGCGCATGTCGGGATACATACTGGATCCTTCTCCCTTCTGGTGTGGTAAGCAAAATTGACTTACTAGCACACTCAATATTCCCTTCATACTTTGATAACCAATCCATGCCTAATATCACATCCAATCCTTGGGACTCCAGAATAATTAAATCCGTTGGGAAAACATGCCTTCCTATACTTAATGGCACTTGAAAACATCCTTGACTGGCCATGTACTCTGCTCCTGGTGAGCTTACTAGCATAGGTGTTTTGAGAATCCTAGTGGGCAGGCTATACTTTTCCACAAATCCCCTTGATATGTATGAATGCGATGCACCAGTATCAAAAAGAACGAGTGCAGTAAATGACTTAACCAAAAACTTACCTATTACTGCATCGGGCTGAGCTTCAACCTCCTCCACATTAACGTGGTTCACCTATCCCCTATTGAAAGGGTTCGGCTTCTTTCCAGAGCTTCCATTGCCGTTTTGGCCTTCAGGACATTCATTGGCATAATGTCCGGTCTTGGAACACTTGAAACAGGTGACTTGACTCAGATCTTTCTTGGCTGGGGTTGATGGGGTGTTGCGGTTCTGGCCATTGCTTCCTCCATTGCCATTACCATTCTTGGTGCCATTGTGATTGTGCGAGCTACCTACTCCATGGGTATGCTGAAAATGTCCTCCCGGCCTAGGGGCAAAACGTGGCTTCTGCTGAGCTCTTGAATTATACTTTCCTTGTCCGTACTTCCTCTTGCGGTTCTCAATTTGTTGCTGCTTCCCTTCAATCATAAGAGCATGATCTACCAACTCCTGGTAGTTGTTGAAGGTGGCTACCATCAACTGCATACTCAACTCATCATTCAGTCCTTCCAGGAATTTCTCCTGCTTAGCTGCATCCGTAGCAACGTCATCTGGGGCATAACGTGCTAGCTTACTAAACTCCTCCACATACTGGCCAACTGTCCGTCCTCCTTGGCGCAAGTTACGAAACTCACGCTTCTTCATGGCCATTGCTCCTGCTGAAACATGGGCAGTACGAAAAGCCTGCTGAAACTGGTCCCATGTGACAGTGTCGACTGGGAAGGTGGCTGTGAAATTCTCCCACCAGGATGCGGCGGGTCCTTCTAATTGATGTGCGGCAAACTTCACCTTCTCCGCATCTGTGCATCCTGCTGTGGTCAACTCCCTAGCTATCTTGTGGAGCCAATCATCTGCTACTATCGGCTCGGTGCTACTGGAAAATACCGGCGGATTCAGCCTAAGAAAACGGGCTAAGTGGTCAACAGGTGGTGGTGGTGGTGGTGGTGGGTTATTGTTGTTCCCCTGATTCTGATTCTGAACTAGCAACTGCATCAAGGTGTTCTGCTGCTGGATCAACTGGGTGAGCTCCGGTGGAAAGGCAAATCCGGGGTCATGTCTCGGAGGCATCTGAGGGTTTTAGAAAAGACGAGATATAAGAATAGAGGGGGTCTAAAGAGGAAACACTACCCATATGCACATGAGGCAAAAGCAAACAATTCACTTCATTCAAACAAACAAAGGCATTCAATCGATCTAACTATCGCAAAGTGCTCGGACTACTATATTTACATGGTGGACTACTACTACTGATGAGGTGGTCTACTAGAAATATTCTACGGTTGTAGACTCCATGATATCTGCTCCAGCTTCATCAACATAGTCATCATTGCTGCTATCTTGTTCCGAGTCGGTGCCGTCAATGATGATGTAGTCTTCCGGGCTAATCTCCTTGGGTTCCTCGTCTTCATCTACTGGTGTCGGGCCTCCCATAAATATCGCTAACTTCATTGTTAGGTCGGCATTCTTATTCACTAGTACTTCAATTTCTTCTTCATAATCTTCACGTGTAGCCTTGAGTTCTTCCTCCAGTTCCTTGATTCTAGTCTTAGCCTTCTTCAGATCTATCATGTCGGCGCACATCTAATTCTCCTGTCGTCGAATGTGCTGATTTAACTCCTGGATAAAAGCTGTAATTGATCTATCTTTCCTGGTGCTGATCATCTCCCAGTGTTCATCTCGGCGCCCACAAATCTGGTAGAGAGTATCCTTGAGATCCTTGCGGTAGACTTCACCAATGCGCCCCATGGCGATGTGAGCTTCCATACTCTTTCCTAGACTCCAAGTTGGTGCATCAAAAGAAAACTCTATGGGCTTAGTGACTGGCATGAACGTCCTTCCTGGAACTTGAACTTGGATCATCCAGCGCTCTTCTTCAGGTAAAGTGGCGTTGTAGGTTCCCGTGAAGCTTGGTATTCCTATGTTCAGGTATCTAGTGACTTCCTTCAAGTGGCGTCCAAAGGGTGTATCTTCATCTGGTTGGGTGAATTTGTTCCTTGCATCCGCCATCCTAAAGAGTAGAAAAGAAGAGAAGTCAGAAGAGAAGAGAGTGAGTAGTTATCTAGGCCTTTAGCTTAGTGGTCGTGTCCTACAGTCAGCGTGTGCTCTGATACCATGTCTGTAGTGACCAGACCTCAAACAGTCTGATCTTTGTGCTACGGTGTCATCCCTGGATCAGTAATGCTGACACCACACAGTACTCGGAGGATTTATAGCAGAGTAGCAATCACACACTTATTACATCGAGTGTCTCAAAAGAGAACTTATTACAATAAATATGGCTTAAGGCCATCTAATAACGATAACAGCGGAAGGCTTGGAAGATAGGTGAGTCCATCAACTCCAACGGCATCACTGAGTATAGAACCACGACCTAAAACTCCTTAATCGTCGTCTGAAAAGACTGCAACATTAACGTTGCAGCCCGAAAACGGGTCAGCACATGGAATATGCTGGCAAGGTAACACATAGAGAGTAATGGAATGCAACAACTATACTATATGCATATTTGGCTGGTGGAAAGCTCTATGGTTACAGTTTTTGCGTAAAGCCAATTTTTCCCTACTTCAAAGGAGTAAATTTAATTACTATCATGGTGGTTGTTAAACATTGAGAATGGTTGACAGCATTCTCAATCCCAATTAAGCATCATCATTAAACCCAACAAAATTAATTTTAGAGTAACATGTTGAGATTCACATGAAAATCCAAGTACTAGATACTCAAGAATGTCCATAACCGGGGACACGGCTAACCATGATTAGTTTATTACACTCTGCAGAGGTTTGCGCACTTCTCCCCACAAGACTCGATCGCCTCCGTTGGATTTCTCGCACTACATGGTGTTTGAGAAACGGATGACCGAGACACAGTCTTTCAGAAGCGCTAGCACCTTACGATGGATAGACCGGTACACCTACTTTCCCCTACATCTGCTAGTCTACCCTGTAAGAGTTCGCACGACTTACTCAACTATGCTAGAGCCCATAATGGCTTGTGGCTGCACACGGAAGTTTCTAGTATGAATAATCTCATGATCCCTTTGAGCCTGGGTGGCGGTCCAAAAGAAAAATAGGCAAGTCCTGGAATACCCAGGTGCCTCAATCCACCCAGATGTGTGTTAGGTTGCCACCTTAGATAAACCATTAATTAACAATCTCACATCTGTCATGGATATCACTCACCCAATCCACGTCTACTATCATAGCATGGCATAATAAGCAAACATAGAAGTAACTCCCAAAGGTTTGATAATAAACAGGTAATAGGTACTACCTCATCTACTTCCCATCCCACAATTTATTTAGATCCTAATCATGCAATGTGTGAGGATTGATCTAATGCAATAAAACTGGGTTGTAGAAAAAGGTATGATCAAAGTGTTACTTGCCTTGCTGATGATCTGCGAAACCTAGAGATTCAAAGTAACAGGCGGCGCACTCCGGGTATTCTATCGCAGACAAACAAACAAGCATACAATAAGTACTCATCTAATGCACAGGTAAAACTCAAATAGAAGATCTAACCAGAAAGTTCAACTTAAGAACCCTGGTTTGCAAAAAGAATCAAATCGAACGAAGCAAAAGAAATCAAACGACGAAAGAAAACAACTTCATTCTAGTAATCTGGATCTAAGTCAAATTTTACAGTAGCAAAAACTTGTTTAAGTTGATTATTTGGAAAGAGGGTTTCGAAACGAAACTCCAGGCGCTTGAATCGCCTGATTCCGATAAACGAGCGAAAAGTTATACTAAAACGAAAATCGGATCAGAAATCGCGATCAGAAAAATAACCGTGGAAAAATCCGACGAAAAAGAAAACGACGAACATAATTTTTTTTGAAACGGCACGAAAGTCGAGGCGGCAGCGAACCTCGGGCGGCGCGCGGCTCCGGCGGATCAGCGGTGGGGCGACGGCGGCTGGCGGCGGCTGGCGGGCTGGGCGCTAGGGCGCGCTAGGGTTTCGGCCGGCTGGGCTCTCGGCCCGGGGCAGCGCCTTATAAAGGCCCCGGCCAGGGAGTCCTGGCCGAGTACGGCCCATAGTCGGTTCCGCGTTGTTTTTTTTTAATAATTCCGCTCGGAAGAAAAATAAAAAGAAATACTAAACGGACTCCAAAAATCATGAAATAAATTTTCCCGGGCTTCTAAAATCAAGCCCGAAAAAGTGAACATTTATTTGGGCCCTAAATGCAATTTTGAAAAACGCGCATTTTTCCTAAATTCAAATAAAAATACCGAAAAACTCCAAAATAAAAATTATTTGATTTTTTATTAAATCCTCAATATTTCTATATTTTGGGAAAGTCATTTTATTCCCTCTCTCATATTTTTGTAATAGAAATAATTGATGGTAAAATAAATAAAATCAAATGATCCTGTTTACATAATTTGAGAAAACTCAAATATGTAAATAACGAAATCCCCAACTCTCTCCATGGGTCCTTGAGTTGCTTAGGATTTTCTAGGATCAAAACCAAAAGCAAAATAAAATATGATATGCATGATGATCTAATGTGTAACATTCCAAATTGAAAATTTGGGATGTTACAGGTACCTGCGAAAGTTGCGCGGTACTAGAGAGGCTAGCAATGGCGGAAAGGTGAGAGTGCGTATAATCCATGGACTCAACATTAGTCATAAAGAACTCACATACTTATTGCAAAAATCTATTAGTCATCGAAACAAAGTACTACGCGCATGCTCCTAGGGGGATAGATTGGTAGGAAAAGACCATCGCTCGTCCTTGACCGCCACTCATAAGGAAGACAATCAATAAATAAATCATGCTTCGACTTCATCACATAAAGGTTCACCATACGTGCATGCTACGAGACTCACAAACTTTAACACAAGTATTTCTCAAATTCACAACTACTCACTAGCATGACTCTAATATCACCATATTCATATCTCAAAACAATCATAAGGAATCAAACTTCTCATAGTATTCAATGCACTCTATATGAAAGTTTTTATTATATCCCTTTTGGATGCCTATCATATTAGGACTAATTTTATAACCAAAGCAAATTACCATGCTGTTCTAAAGACTCTCAAAATAATAGAAGTTAAGTACGAGAGTTCATCAATTTCTATAAAATAAAACCACCGCCGTGCTCTAAAAAGATATAAGTGAAACACTAGAGCAATTTTGCCTAGCTCAAAAGATACACGTGAAGCACATAGAGTATTCTAATAAATCACGATTCATGTGTGTCTCTCCAAAAGGTGTGTACAACAAGGATGATTGTGGAAAACTAAAAAGCAAAGACTCAAATCATACAAGACGCTCCAAGCAAAACACATATCATGTGGTGAATGAAAATATAGCCTCAAGTAAAGTTACCGATAGACGAAGATGAAAGAGGGGATGCCTTGCTGGGGCATCCCCAAGCTTAGGCCCTTTAGCCTCCTTGAATATTACCTTGGGGTGCCTTGGGCATCCCCAATGAGGGAGTCCTGGATTAGGGGGTGTTCGGATAGCCGGACTATACCTTCAGCCGGACTCCTGGACTATGAAGATAGAAGATTGAAGACTTCATCCCGTGTCCGGAAGGGACTTTCCTTGGCGTGGAAGGCAAGCTTGGCGATATGGATATGTAGATCTCCTACCATTGTAACCGACTTTGTGTAACCCTAACCCTCTCCCGTGTCTATATAAACCGGAGGGTTTTAGTCCGTAGGACAACATACAGAACAACAATCATACCATAGGCTAGCTTCTAGGGTTTAGCCTCTCCGATCTCGTGGTAGATCTACTCTTGTACTACCCATATCATCAATATTAATCAAGCAGGACGTAGGGTTTTACCTCCATCAAGAGGGCCTGAACCTGGGTAAAACTCCGTGTCCCCTGCCTCCTGTTACCATCCGGCCTAGACGCACAGTTCGGGACCCCCTACCCGAGATCCGCCGGTTTTTGACACTGACATTGGTGCTTTCATTGAGAGTTCCTCTGTGTTGTCGCCATCAGGAAGGATGCCTTGCCCCGTCTTTAAAGACGACACCATTGCTAAGGGAGCTTTGGCTGTCGGCCAAACCCTCCGGCTAGGTGGTTTTCTTATGACCGCCTGTTTGGCTTCTGCGCCGACGATGACCTCTCGAGCCATCGAAAACAATCTTCATGTCAGCTCGGAACTCGCCGAGCAGTTAGATCCAATGGAGCTCTCCTCCTTAAACGAGCTCTTGTATCGCATCGCCGTCCTGGGAGTCGCTACGGATTACGACCAGATTGGGCCCAAGCCCGATCTGAGAGAGATTAACTCTCCCCAAGTCACCCATCACGTTGCCGTGGTAGAGGGACAGTGCAGCGACCCCTCATCTATCTTAAGGACTAGCTACGTCCGGATTCCCGATCCCTCCAAGCCGGATACCTGCGTTGGGGAGGATATCACTCAAGACCTGAACTTAGAGTCAGGCGACGGACTGGATTCATTGGACAACATCCAGGAATCCAAATTTTCGAGTTCAAAAATTCCTCGGCCTTTGAGCCTCAGATGGGGTGAGGCTTTGGATTTACCGCCTCCTTCGGCGCATCGAACACTTCGAATGGACGGATGCAGCCACGGCCGGACTCGACGAAATAAAAGCCATATTGGCAACAAAACTAGTCCTGGCCGCGCCAAATATTGACGAACCAATGCTATTGTACATTGCAGCAACACATCAGGTTGTAAGCGCAGTGCTCGTTGTCGAACGAGAAACGGACGGACACAAACTCCCCCTTCAAAAGCCGGTCTATTACGTGTCCAATGTCCTCACTCCGTGCAAATCACGGTACCCGCATTATCCAAAGATTGCATACGCGGTATTCATGGCATCCCGGAAGCTACGACACTACTTTCAAGAGTGTTCAATAACAGTAGCCTCGGAAGTACTACTTAACGATATTATAAACAACCGTGACGCAACGGGCCGGATTGCAAAATGGGCCATTGATCTCCTCCCGTTCGACATAACTTATAAGCCACGGCGAGCCATCAAGTTGCAAGTTTTGGCCGACTTCGTCGCAGAATGGACGGAGGCCGAACTCCCTAAAGAGTACGACACATATTCAAATTGGATCATGCATTTCGACGGCTCCAAGATGTTGGCCGAACTAGGGGCTGGCATCGTTTTGACGTCCCCCACAGGAGACACAGTTCAATACGTACTCCAGATTATGTACACAGACTCCAACAATGCAGCCAAATATGAGGCCCTTTTACATGGTCTCCGGATGGCAGTATCCATGGGCATTCAACGTCTAGAGGTGCGCGGGGACTCAAACCTCGCAATATCCTAAATAAATGGAGACTTCGATGCCAAGGATCCAAAAATGGCAGCTTACCGCAACGCCGTCCTAAGAATGCCAGCTCGGTTCGAAGGGCTTGAATTTCACCATATAGCCCAGGAAAATAATCAGGCGGCAGATGTCCTGGCACGCATCGGCGCAAAATGCGATGTAGTCCCCCCAACATCTTCTTGGAAAGGCTGTTCAAGCCATCCGTAGTATGGGATGGGGAGCCGAACAATAACAGCCCGGACCCAACCACACTGCCCGACACCAAACATTCTGACACAATCGGAGGCTCTGCCAATGAAATAACACCTTCAGCCCACGTAATAATGGCCGTCATTGCCCCGTGGACAGAACCATTCCTTGCCTACCTTACTAGGTAGGAACTCCCCGAGGACCAAAATGAGGCACACTGCATAGTGCGGCGATCCAAAGCCTACAGAGACCACGAGGGAGAGCTTTATAAGAAAAGCACTACCGGAGTCCTTCAAAGGTGCATCTCCGAAGAGGAAGGGCGGAACCTCCTGGCTGAAATTCATGCCAGACTCGGCGGTCATCACGCTGCAGCTCGGTTCCTTGTGAGCAAGGCCCTCCGTACAGGCTTTTATTGGCCGACGGTCCGGGCAGATGCTCAGGACTTAGTCCAACGATGCACCGGTTGCCAGCTCTTCGCAAACCAAAGCCATATGCCACCCACCGCCCTCCAAACTATCCCCATTACTTGGCCCTTCGCGGTCTGGGGGCTTGATATGGTTGGACCCCTTAAAGGCGGAACCCACAAGAAAAAATACTTACTGGTCATGGTGGATAAGTTCACCAAATGGATAGAATCCAAGCCTGTTAAGACGGCCGAATCCGGACCGGTGATAGACTTTATATCCGGGGTTGTACACCATTACGACGTCCCCCACAGCATCATCACTGATAACGGCACGAACTTCACGGCCGACGAGGTAAAACTCTGGTGCAAAAACATGGGCATCAAGCTCGATTATGCTTCCGTCTATCACCCACAAACTAACAGCCAGGTCGAACGTGCAAATGGTCTTATCATGAGCGGCATCAAACCCAGATTAGTGCGGTCCCTCAAGGAATCTAACACGCACTGGGTAGAGGAGCTCGACTCCGTACTCTGGGGGCTGCGGACCACGGCGAATCGCACCACTGGATACACACCATTCTTTATGGTGTACGGCGCAGAGGCAGTTTTGCCTTGCGACATAATTCATGACTCACCTCGAGTGCGCATGTACGAAGAAAGAGAAGCCGAGTTTGATCGGCAGGATAGTTTGGACGCATTGGAGGAGGAGCGCGACATGGCAAAAGCCCGTTCCGCATTCTATCAACAACAGGCTCGAAGATACCAAAGCAGAGAAGTACGGGCCAAAAATTACAACGTTGGCAAATTAGTTCTACGCCTGCCGGACAAGAAAAAGGACAAACTCAAGCCCAAGTGGGAAGGTCCGTTCATAATTGACCAAGTCCTGACTGGTGGAGCGTACCGTCTACGAATGCATTGGATAACCGACTCGAGCCAAACCCATGGAACGCAGCCCGTCTCCGAAGATTCTATGCCTAGCGCCGGACTCTGTGTTTGTCTCCTTCCTCTGTCCAGGGAAAGGAACCCCTAACGGAACTATTCTCCCTGGAAGATGTTTCTTACTAACCATGTAATATAACATAACTAGTCGGGCACTTGTCTGTTCACGCACTAATGACCCCTACGCCTGGTCTCCATGCATTCCCCGGTTCTTATATAACCGCATGGGAATTCGGACACACTCCGGACCGTCAGGTCCCGAGGCTGAAGCGAAAAGGTCGGCCATGACAAACGATCTACAATCCGTCTAGAAGGCATTATAAATGTCAATTGAATTACATAGTCATTCTGACTGATTGTATTCCTCTTCAATACCATCTAACATGCTGTCTAATTTACAGTCCTGCTGGGAATACTTTGCGGCCAATTCTACTTGGCCGTATACTAAGCTTACAGGGATCTCCTTCCCATCGGGCCCCACAGGACCGACCTCGGCCATGTGGTTGGGGTCAGCCTTTGTGTACAACTTCTTCACCATAGCCCAGGCCTCCCTAGCGCCTTGACGGCAGGCCGATATCTTCCATAATAGGAAGCGCCGCCGTGCTCCCTTTAGCTTCTCCGCAAGCTCTCCAAGACCTTCGGGCATGGAGATGGATGGCCACAGGGCCTGGGCGGCTCCTTGCATCTCCTGCCGAACTCGATCGAGCAGTTGCGAGAGCTCGGGAAGAACTCGATCGAGCAGTTGCAGGACGACCTATTAGCACACCTACAGACATTGCTCTATTAGTCGACTTCCCCGCTGAACTTTCTTTCAAAGGTTTGTTCAAGCACTTACTAAATATGCCGTGCCGAAGCCGCTAATTCTCCTTAACGGAGTCTGACAGCTGGGCACGAACATCTTTTAGCTCGACGCCCAGCTTGGTGTTGGCATCTTGGAGATCGTTCTTCTCCCGCCTCACCTTTATCAGCACCTTCTCACCAGCCTTTAACTGGCGTAGGAGGTGTTGCCTTTCCGGATTCAATCCGGCGCCATCTGCAATTTCATTTGTCAGATTCGCACCCATGCCGTGCTTCGCAAAATACTTATCTTTCGAAGTGTATATTACTAGAGGGGGTCTCCTTGGGCTCCCCTGCCGCGGCTAGTGCGGCCTCAAGTTGGGCTTTGCACTCTTCAAGCTCCTTGGACAGTAGGGAATTCTTTTCTGTAAGAACCTGCATAACAAATGATCCTTAAATCAGTTATTCTAACTGTTTCAAGTCTCGGGGGCTACTGGTATATATATAATTACCAAAAAATTTCTTACCCGTATGTCTTTTACATATTGCTCCGTGGCTCTGGCTAGACCATTTTGAGCGACACGGAGGTACGCATCTCCCGAATTAAAGGCATCTAATGCCTCTCAGGAGAAACAAGCGTCGCGAAGAATTGTCCGGCGACGCCTGTGGTTCATGGCGCTCTCCACCTCAGAGTTGGTGGCAGACAACCTGTCCACGTCCTCCGTCGGAGGAGCGTCCGGTGCGCGCCTTGTGTTCTCCTCCGCCTCCGGACTAGGCTTTGGAGCCTGGCTGGTGGAGGCGCGATTGGCAGCCTCTCCGGATATAGTCCGGCGAGGTCTCTTTGTCCTGAAGAGAGCACGAGTGTTAACATGCATTAAAGGCATAACACCTAGGATAAGGGGGCGCGCCATACCTTTGCGCTGACGTCTCGATCCGGACTGCACCTCTTTTCTGCCCACGGGGCCCTGCGGCCCCTCGTGGGCTTGTCGCCGCAGGTTCGGCCTCCCGTCTCAAAAACCTCCCCTGCAAAGTTCAGTTGTAATCAGGAAACTGAAAACACGAGAGGGCGGACCCCTATTCGGGGTACTGGGACTTCGATCTCAGTTACCTGGGAGGCTGGGATTAGCCCTGGGTAATCGGCCGTAATGTCCACCAAGGCGTTATCCTTGCTCAATTGATGGAACACTCCATCAATCAGCTCCATAGATACGCCCGGATCCTCTTGAGAGGCCGGGTCGAGGGACCGTCCTGGGTCCTTGGGTTGTGGAGGAGGGCTGTTTATTTCTTTAACAGCCTGGCGCAGTTCCTCCGTTGAAGTCGCTAGACTGAATATTTAATGATGGGGATATACAACGGATGGGCAAGATGCGACCACTTACCCAGCTTGGAGGATTGTACATAGAAAATCCACCCTTCGGGTCGACGCAGAGAAAATCCTCCTCTTCTCCCTTGTACAAAGCGGACAAGGTCTTTATTAGAGCCACAGCCGAATCCGGCCCCTTACGGCCATAGCGGGTGGTGTCGTCCTCCCCGTTGAAGTCCCACATGGGGTGGCCTCTATACTGTTGCGGCTGCACCCCTCGCATGATGCATGCGGCCATGACCCCAATCATGGTCAGTCCGGAATGAGCTAGCAATCTTATCTGGCCCATCAGGTAAATAATGTCCTTGTCACTTTCCCTCTGAGGGCTCCATGGACGCTAACTTAGGTGCTTCTTTAGTGGGGCACTGTCGAACTCAGGGAGGCCGAGTCGGACAGGATCCGGCAGCGGGACGTCCTCTATGTAAAACCATTCCGAAGGCCAGTCCTCGGACGCCTTCTTTGGGGTTCCGGATAGATATCCTGTCCCGGCGATGCGCCACACTTCGGCTCTACCCACTTGATATATTGACCCCTTCTTAGAACGGGGCACGAGGCAGAATAGCTCTTTCCACAGCCCGAAATGAGCCTCAACACCCAAGAACAACTCACAGAGGGCTACGAAGCCCGCGATATGCAATACGGAGGCAGGCGTGAGATTGTGTAGCTGGAGGCCATAGAACTCCAGGAGCCCCTGGAGAAATGGATGGATTGGAAATCCGAGCCCCCTTATTAAATAAGGGATGAGGCACACCCGCTCTCCTTTGGAGGGATTAGGGGCACTCTCCGCTTGCTCTCCGCCATTATAGATGGCAAGACCAGCTCGAACCGGGACCATATAGGCCCAGGGGGGGGGGAGAAATCCCTTGGTCTGGAGCATCACTAGCTCGCTATGCGGGATGGAGCATCTCTCCCAATATCCAGGCTGAGGGCTGGAAGGGCGAGAGGAGGAGTTGCGACGGCTGGCCATGGTGGTATGGACCTTTGTCGGATGCGCTCTGCTGAACACTCGTGAAGGGGAGAAGGTGTGGTTTGGATCTAAATCCTCATCCCCTTAAATGGGCGGCTCATTTACGCGGCTAAGGGTGTGGATGTAAAAACACTCAGACTTTTCATATTCGTTTGACACGTGGGAGACGGCCATTATTGGGCGTAGGAGCCGAGGAGCGCAACATTTACAAGAAATCAGACTTTATTCAACAGGTACACGGAATTTGGAGGAGAACCCGCCTTGCAATGCCGAAGACAATCTGCGCGCCGGACTAATCGTCATTGAAGCCTGGTTCGGGGGCTACTGAGGGAGTCCTGGATTAGGGGGTGTTCGGATAGCCGGACTATACCTTCAGCCAGACTCCTGGACTATGAAGATACAAGATTGAAGACTTCATCCCGTGTCCGGAAGGGACTTTCCTTGGCGTGGAAGGCAAGCTTGGCGATACGGATATGTAGATCTCCTACTATTGTAACCGACTTTGTGTAACCCTAACCCTCTCCGGTGTCTATATAAACCAGAGGGTTTTAGTCCGTAGGACAACATACAGAACAACAATCATACCATAGGCTAGCTTCTAGGGTTTAGCCTCTCTGATCTCGTGGTAGATCTACTCTTGTACTACCCATATCATCAATATTAATCAAGCAGGACGTAGGGTTTTACCTCCATCAAGAGGGCCCGAACCTGGGTAAAACTTCGTGTCCCCTGCCTCCTGTTACCATCCGTCCTAGACGCACAGTTCGGGACCCCCTACCCGAGATCCGCCGGTTTTGACATCGACACCCAAGCTTAGGCTCTTGCCACTCCTTATTCCATAGTCCATCAAATCCTTACCAAAACTTGAAAACTTCACAACACAAAACTTCAACAAAAAATCTCGTAAGCTCCGTTAGTATAAGAAAATAAATCACCATTTTTGTGTAACGACCCGAGACCGACGCTCCAGACGCCTTCCATGTTATTTCGTTGTCGCCATGTGATTTAGTTTGCTTGTAGCATTTCATCATCGCATCATTTGCATTGCATCATGTTATCACGCAACCCCTTTTAAAAAAACTCAACTAAATAAATTGTATGGGTCTTTGATCCATTTAAATTGAGGGAATTCACATGGTGATTTCTCTTTATGACATATCCTCTCGATATTTAGGGAGCTAAAATAAATATTCCATTAGTTCGGAATTAACCACAACCCACATGCAATTTAATTCTCATGCCTTTTTGCTTCATGGTTGTTCTCCAAACTTTCTCCATAATTCTTTCTCCATTTATCGAGGCTCCTCCCAAATTCTCAACATTTTTGGACCTACCGAATACCCACTTCCTTCTCACACTCATTTGAATTAAATTCAAATGAGTTTGATTCAAACTTCACCCACATGTTCATTTCCATTTTTCTTGGATCAAGCTCATTTTTGTGAGTCTGATAAAATTAACTTCATGCCCAAACTCCACTCCAATCTCTCTCGGCATTTCTTCCAAGTTTCTATTTCTTTGAAATAGAGAGAAGAATTAAGCGGGGAGAGAAGAGAGCCCAGCTGTAGCCTTAGGCCGGCTGGCCCAAGGTCAAGCAAAGGCCCACCCCCTATCTAACCCTAACCCTCTCCCCTGCCCGATCCCCATCTCCACCCTCTCCTCTTCGTCCTCCTCCTGCGCCACCACACGCAGAGAGGAGCAGATCATCGCGTCCGTGGCCGACCCCCTCAACCCTCACACCTCTGCGTCGCCCCAAGCCTCGTCTCCCCGTCACCATGGCCCAGTGCCGCGCTTCTGCTGCTTCGTCGCCCGCATCCGCCATGGCCATGGATGCCGTCTACTTCATGGACTCAATCTTCTTCCTAGCGGGATTTCAGGCAAGATGACTGTCACCTTGGATCTCACTACTATCTTTGCTATGCTAGTTGTCTCGGTGCTATCGCCATGTCGCGCTACCTACCACTTGTTTATAAAGCCTTCCAAATTGCCATGGTAGCCTCTAACCTTTTCCACCATCCTAGCAAACTGTTGTTTGGCTACGTTACCGCTTTGCTCAACCCCTCTTATAGCGTTTCTAGTTGCAGGTTGTTCCATGTTGAGACATGGATATCATGGGATATCACAATATCTCTCATTTAATTAATGCATCTATATACTTGGTAAAGGGTGTAAGGCTCGGCCTTTTGCCTGGTGTTTTTTCCAGTCTTGCCGCCCTAGTTTCCGTCATACCGGTGTTATGTTCCTTGATTTTACGTCCCTAACACGATGAGGGTTTATGGGCCCCTCTTGACAGTTCGTTTTGAATAAAACTCTTCCAGCAAGGCCCAACATTGGTTTTACCATTTGCCTAATAACAACTAAAACTTGCATAGGGACAGGCTAGCACCTGAGGATTTAATTAATCAACCCCCCAGGTCAGTGCTCCTCATGAGTGTTGGTCCAAACTAGAGCCCTTGCAACGCCACCATGGGGAATCTCGAGGACTGGTTTTAGTTGTATAGACTGCTCATCCGGTCGTGGCCTGAGACGAGATACGCATGGCTACTATCAGGGTGTCGGCATGCCGGGAGGTCTTGCTGGTTTTGTTTTACCATTGTCGAAATGTCTTGTGCACCGGGATTCCGAGTCTGAATGGAGGGTCCTGAGATGGAGGATTGTCTCCGCAGATCGTGAGCTTGTCATGTGATAAGTTGGGACACCCCTGCAGAGTTTAAACTTTTGAGATCCGTGCCCGTGGTTATGTGGCAGATGGGAGTTTTTAATGTCCGGTTGTAGAGAACTTGACACCAGATTCAAATTAAAATACACCAACCACGTGTGTAACCATGACTGTCTCTTTTCAGGTGAGTTCGAGAACAGAACACGGTTGGGTTATGTTTGAACGTAAGTAGTTCAGGATCACTTCTTGATTATTACTAGTTTGCGACCGTTTGCGTAGTTTCTCATCTTACTCTTATACTCGTGAGTTAGCCACCATACATTGCTTAGCCGCTGCTGCAACCTCACCACTTATCCATTCCATACCCATTAAGCTTTGCTAGTCTTGATACCCATGGTAATGGGATTGCTGAGTCCTCGTGGCTCACAGATTACTACAACAACAGTTGCAGGTACAGGTAATGCGATGGTCTGATGTGAGAGCGATGCTTGCTTGTTTTGGAGTTCTTCTGCTTCGATCAAGGGATAGGTTCCGCGTCGGGTGCCTGGGATTAGCAGGGTGGATGTCGTTCATTTTTGTTTGATTTCATCCGTAGTCGGATCCTGCTCTTCTATATGATGATTGCTATGTATTGATGAACTGTTGTATTCATGTTGTAGCTTGTGGCGAGTGTAAGCCTTTATCTTGTATTTTCATCTATTCAGTACATGGTATGTTGTAATGATATCCACCTTGCTAGGCGCTCGAAATGCGGTTGTGCCCCAATAATGAGTTCATCACATGATTGGGATAGAATCGCATTTTGGGCGTTACAAGTTGGTATCAGAGCCAGACCGACCGCAGGAGCCCCTTGATTGATCGAACTGCTGCCATTATTGAGTCTAGAAGCAAAAAACTATTTTGAGTCTAGTTATATATCGGAGAGTAGTAATTCTTTTTGCTCCTTATCCCATTCGTCGCTCTGGTGAGGACTCCTGACGTAGGTGTTTTGACTTCACTCTCCTCTTTTTCACTTAAATTTTTTAGGATCACGCGGGTATTGTTGGATCGTTGCGATATCATTGTGATGGGAATTCTGTCTTGGTGCCTCCTGACATTTAGGGGTTGTGGCAGTGTCCCGGGGAGTTGAGCTCCAAGGTGTTTTTGTCATAGTGCTTATCATTTCAGTTCCAGAATACCAGAGTTCGCCGACATAAAAAACGCTTCTATACTCTTTGTGGTGAGAGTAGTTTACGACACCCAGTACTAGAGAGAGCGATCAGATGTATTGCCGCATCTAGTATATCGGATGTTTTCGAAGGTCCGAGGTACATGATTTCCGAGGTTTTCTTGGTTATGTGTTGACGGATGGATACAGTTGGAGTGTAGGATTTGTTAGTTGTGTGAGATATTTGTGCCTACCTATATCCCCAACACCAGATTGCATAACCAGAAAGTTTCTGGAGTTAATAGGTGGGAATTCAAGTAGTTACCTAGGTTTATCCTTCCAAAAAAATGCATGAGGGCCATGCATTTGTTCCAGCTTATTTCCCAAGCCAATCCTTTGTTTTGTTTTGAGTTGTGGTATTCGAGTTGCTTCAATGTCAAGTGTTGATTACATACCTTTTCCTAAGCGGTGTTCTCATATTTCTATGGGAGTACTAACCCTTCTTGATCATCGAGACTATCATGTCAATCCTTTTCAACCGGTGTGTTAATCATATCCTTTCAATTTCTGCTAGATCAATTATCAGTTCTTCGCAATGGTGTTTGTTTCATCCGTCCCCAAGTTGCCTTTGTTTTCCCGCCCTCCCACCCTTTTCTTCAAAGACTCAGATTTCTTAATCAAGTATCCATCTTATGGATGTGAAGTCTCTTCATTCTTTTCCTTCAATGTTCTTATCCGGTGATCCCTCATGAAGATTCTCACGAGCTTCAAGTTCATCATTCTTCATTCTCGTATTCTTTTCCGATGGATTCAATTCAAGTTGTCGGTGTTGATCATATCCCTTTCCTTCCTTACAAAATCTTTCTCATGCCAGTGCACCTCTTAATCGTTCACTTCTCGCTATTCATTTCCTCCGGAGTGTTGAAGATATCTCAGAAGATTCACATTTCCATTCTTAATCCATTCAAGCCATTTAATTCAACCGATGCAATCTCTCTTTAAAAGTTGTTCAACGGAGTTCTCTATTGAGTGGGCCCTAACCCATAGGTCTTTTCCTAGGATCTTACCAGACTCTTCTATTTTTCTGGAGTTATTCTCCTATTATTTTCAAAGTTTGATGTAAGAATGAATTTTCATCAGTCAATTGCCTTCTCCGAGATTGCTTTCAAACTCTTTTCATCTTTGGTTCAACATTAATATCCTTGATTGTTCCGGAGTATCTCAACAGTTTGGTATTGTTCCCCGTCGGCATTCTCAACGTTGAAGACCGAAGGAGAGTTCCTCTTAAATCCTTACCCGTTCTTCCAAAGATGTGTAGTTCAAGCTTGATGCCATCCTCTCATAATTGTTTTTGATCGTGAGAATTATTTTCACCCATCCGATGCATTTCAGGGGTTGCTTTCCTTTCTCGGTCATCCGAAGGCCATTATTTTAGAAGATTTCTCGATTTTAAATTGATGTCTCTTCATTCATTCTCCAATGCCTCCGGTGCATCATTCAAGTATTCCCCACTCACCTCAAGGTCTCTTTATTCTCTTGTATTTAAATTCTCTCAAGTATATTCATTCATTTTCCAATTCTTCCTAGTGATGCGTTCCTTTTCTTTGTTCGTTCTTTTTAATCCTTATGGTGGTTCGTCTAACATTCCTCTTCCATTGTTATTGTATCAATTCATTCGTCCATCCCAAATCCTACCGGTGGTTCGTGGAAGACCTTCCCAAGTTTGTGCTATATCTCTCCTTAATCCTTTTTAATGAGAATAAGTAGTATGCCAAATCCATTGCTTGTCATCAATTTAATTTGATGAAGGATAAGCATACAGTAAATCTTATTCTTATTTCCTCGAGGTGATTCAATTCTTTTCTTCCAGAGATTGTTCATGATGAGTAAATTCTCGATTACAAGTGATTCATCTTTGTTTCCGGAGTTGTTCATCATATCACATTCTTGGTTCGAGATGATTCATATTTTCTTTTCGAAGTTCTAAGCTCTCTTAATTATCTCGTCGCGAAGCTCCATCTAAATCATTGCAAGGCTTCACCTTGTGTTTTCAACTTCTCTTTCTTTCTATCATCCTTTTATTACTGGAGTTCTTCATGGAGGCTCTACATGGTGGTTCGCCAAGGATTCCTTTCATTCTTCAATTGTTCTTCAAGATTTCTCTCGAAGTTAACATCCGCCAAGCTATACTCTAACATAAACATGGTGCTCAACACATGTCTTGTTTTGAGGAGTTCAAGCATGCTTCATCTTGCATTCCAAAGTGCAATTCTTGCTCCCTTACCTTTTGAGGCGGTGTATGTCATTCTTGACAATTTCCTTCCGTGTTTCATGATTCACAAGTTGTCACGAATGAGGTATTTAAACCCATCATTTTTTCTCTTCGTCCAGTAGATCTTTTCAACCCATCAATCTCCTTGTTGGAGTTATCTTGGTAAAAATTCACCTAAAGCCTTCCATTGGGAATGTTGCTATCATGGTGTTCATCAATGATCCAAGTATTCCCTTATCCTCTGGACGAAAGAAGTTTTTCATCTCTTTGGTGCTCTCAATCAAATCAATGGTTTTCGTTAGTGGCCGTTTGTCACCTCATAATTTTGAGATGCTTTCCATAAGCTCACAACAAGATCTTTTTCTTTTCGTTGTTGATTTTGCAACAAATCCGTTCAAGCCTCATTTGGACGAATGCTCTTTCAAGTTTAGTTGTGAGAGATGATGGTTTTCTCTTCTCCATTCTTATCATTCTATTCTTCATTTGTTCCGGAGGCATTGTGTTACTGCTATCATTGAGTATCACATCTTATCAAGTTCATGTTCTAATCCTTCCATTTTCAATTGGAGTGTTGTCCGAATTCTTTTGCTCATACTCTTTGTCTATATTGTTTAACCGGAGTGGTTCCAAATTATTTCTTGTCCATCGTGCTCGGCATTCATATCTTTGCAACCTCCAAGTTTTTCATGGTGTTTTTTCGTTCCCTCTTTGCTAACGAAGTGTTTCCAACTTCGTTCATCTCAATTGTCTTCTTTCTTTCAATTTGTTCAACCTCTCAAGGTTTGTTGGTTTCACTCGTTTGTCAACGAAGCAACTTCGTTTTACATATTCCTCTTTCGCTTCTCTCCGGTGCCATCCCTAGATCTCGGGGAGAGATCTCTTGTAAGTGGAGGAGAGTTGTAACGACCCAAGACCAATGCTCCAGACGCCTTCCATGTTATTTCGATGTTGCCATATGATTTATTTTTCTTGTTGCATTTCATCATCGCATCATTTGCATTGCATCATGCAACCCCTTTTTAAAAAACTCAACTAAATAAATTCTATGGGTCTTTGGTCCATTTAAATTGAGGGAATTCACATGGTGATTTCTCTTTATAACATATCCTCTCAATATTTAGGGAGCTAAAATAAATATTCCATTAGTTTGGAATTAACCGCAACCCACTTGCAATTTAATTCTCATGCCTTTTTGCTTCATGGTTGTTCTCCAAACTTTCTCCATAATTATTTCTCCATTTATCGAGGCTCCTCCCAAATTCTCAACATTTTTGGACCTACCGAATACCCACTTCCTTCTCACACTCATTTGAATTAAATTCAAATGAGTTTAATTCAAACTTCACCCACATGTTCATTTCCATTTTTCTTGGATCAAGCTCATTTTTGTGAGTCCGAGAAAATTAACTTCATGCCCAAACTCCACTCCAATCTCTCTCGGCATTTCTTCCAAGTTTCTGTTTTTGTGAAATAGAGAGAAGAATTAAGCGGGGAGGGAAGAGAGCCCAGCTGCAGCCTCAGGCCGGCTGGCCCAAGGTCAAGCCAAGGCCCACCCGCCCCCTATCTAACCCTAACCCTCTCCCCTGCCCGATCCCCATCTCCACCCTCTCCTCTTCGTCCTCCACCTGTGCTGCCACACGCAGAGAGGAGAAGATCATCACGTCTGCGCCCGATCCCCTCAACCCCCACGCCTCTGCGTCGTCCCAAGCCTCGTCTCCCCGTCGCCATGGCCCGGTGCCCGCGCTTCTGCTGCTTCGTCGCCCACAGCCGCCATGGCCATGGATGCCGTCCGCCACCTCCTGCTCGATGTCCTTCTCTCCCTGTGCGCTCCACGCACTACACACACGCGCCCAACATCCAGGGCATCCGCCAGCCTCACCCTTCCCTGCTCGTCCTCTAGCTCCGTGTAACGCCCTCGATGCGGCTATAGCTCCCACGTGTCGAGGCACGACTTAGAGACATAACCGCATTGAAAGCAATGTCGCAAGTCAGGCAATCATTACAACATCCCATGTAATACATAATAAAAGGGGGAGATAACATAGTTGGCTTAGACTCGCCACGTCACATCAGAGTACATAAATAACATCCATCAAGCAAACACTCATGGCCCGACTACGGCGCCAAAATAGAAAAGAACCCAACATGCGACAAGGCCCTGAATCAAACCCCAACTAGGCGCCACTACTGATCATCGGGAAAGGAAACATAATAACGCTGAGAGTCCTCGTCGAACTCCCACTTGAGCTCGTACTCGTCACCTGGAGCGGAATCACCTGGACCTGCATCTGGAATGATAGTATTTGTGAGCCACAGGGACTCAGCAATCTCGCACCCTCGCGATCAAGACTATTTAAGCTTATAGGAATGGATGAGGCACATATATGTGGAGCTGCAGCAAGCGACTAGCATATATGGTGGCTATCTTATACGCAAAAGAGAGCGAGAAGAGAAGGAAAGCGCGAGCGAGAAGCTAGAAGGAACAACCTGCGCAAACATAACTCCAACACCGTGTCCACTTCCCGGACTCCGCCGAGAAGAGGCCATCACGGCAACACACACGGTTGATTCATTTTAATTAATTAAGGTTTAAGTTATCTACAACCGGACATTAACAAATTCCCATCTGCCCATAACCGCGGGCACGGCTTTCGAAAGTTCAATCCCTGCAAGGGGTCCCAACTTAGCCCATGACAAGCTCTCACGGTCAACGAAGGAATAGACCTCCACCCGAGTCACACCGATCAGACTCGGTAACCCGGTACAACAAGACAGTTCGACAGGTTAAAACAAGACCAGCAACACCGCCCGAATGTGCCGACAAATCCCGATAGGAGCTGCACATATCTCTTTCTCAGGGCACACTCAGATAGGTCAAGCTACGAGTAAAACCAACCCTCAAGTTTCCCCGAGGTGGCCCCGCAGGCTGCCCAGTTCGGACCAACACTCAGAGGAGCACTGGCCCGGGGGGGGGGGGGTAAAATAAGATGACCCTTGAGTCTGCAGAACCCAAGGGAAAGGAAAGGCTAGGTGGCAAATGGTAAAACCAATGTTGGGCATTGCTGGAAAATCTTTAATCAAGGCGAAATATCAAGGGGTTCCCATTATAACCCAACCGCGTAAGGAACGCAAAATCCGGGAACATAACACCGATATGACGGGAACTAGGGCGGCAAGAGTGGAACAAAACACTAGGCGAGAGGCCGAGCCTTCCACCCTTTACCAAGTATATAGATGCATTAAGATAACATAGCAATATAATGATATCCCAACAAGTAAATAAATGTTCCAACAAGGAACGGCTCCAATCTTCACCTGCAACTAACAACGCTATAAGAGGGGCTGAGCAAAGCGGTAACATAGCCAATCAACGGTTTGCTAGGACATGGTGGGTTAGGGGTTTGGCATGGCAATTGGGAGGCTGACAAGCAAAAGGTAGGCATCGTAGCATTGGCAAAGCAAGAGCGAGCAAACTAGCATAGCAAAGATAGTAGTGATTTCGAGGGTATGATCATCTTGCCTGCACAGTTGTCAAAGTTGACTGGATCCTCACAAGCAAGCTCAACGGGCTCCTCGGTAGCGAACTCGTCTCCCGGCTCTATCCAAACAAGACAAACAAGCAACAAGGATACAATCAACCACGTGCAAGACCAAGCAATATGATGAAATGATGATATGCTATGCGGGATGCGATGCGGGATGCAAAATGCAAGATATGACAGGAAATGCATGAAACTGGCCTCAACTTGGAATTCCAAGGGTGCCACTGGATATAGGGGATGAAATCGCTTGAAAACGATATGAAGATCATTGGAATCGGAGTTACGGTTTGGAAATGGCAAGCGTTTTAAGATATGACACCGGTCTGCGATTTACAGCAAGTAGGCATCTAAATGCAACGAAATGAACATGCTACAGCCACCAAACATGAAAAAAATATACATGGCAGTGATGTACACAAGATGGTTAACAAAACACTAGCACTGAGCCATAGGCAAACTCATCCATTAAGAGGTTCAAACAAGCATGGCAAAAACGCAAACACAAAACAGATTCCAGACTTAGTGAAATTAACACTAGCCTGAAATTTCAGATCACGAAGCCCTCTTCGGAGCAGCAAAACAACATGATACAAAACCTGAACATGACAAGTAAGAACATGGAATGGAGCTACTAAACAAGCTTAACAAAACACCCAAAGTGACCTGGGGCCAAAAGGGTTCACAAAATACTCTACCGAGCTCACGAACATAGCTCGAACACAATCAGTTTTCAGACTTAGTGAAAACTGAGACATGCAGAAATTTAACTCACCAAGGCATGTAAACGAGCTCGATGCACTCACTAAGGTGCAAGTCATGGCAAGGAAAGCATATAAACAGTAAGAAGGCACAATGTGCTAGCTACACATGGCAAGAAAAAAGGCATATCATGCATGGAACACTAACGGTAGCATCGGCAAAATCGCAAACAAGTTGACGATCTGCCCAGATTAACAACGAAGCAAAAGTTGAGCTCGATTGAGTCAACCTAGAGCAATCCATATATGCAAAAAAAGACATGGATGGATAGAGCATAACATAAATATCAAAACTACCTTACTGATCATCCTCAAAAGAGGCACGGATCACTAGGAAACAAGCTGGACATATAGCATCATGAACTAAAATATCCCAGACTTGGTGAAAATCATTAAGTCCCTGAAATCAGCAATCTCAGGTACCTCTCTTCGCAAGCTTGCACAAGACAACACAAACGTCCTAAAAATGCATGGGTGGCACCTCTGGAAAGAAGACAAAATGCTTAACAATTCATCCCAAAGGGGCACAGGCATATCATGCACGAATTAAACATGGCAAAAATGACAAAAGTGCATGATGAACTAACGGATCTGCAATTTAACTCACGAAGCCTCCTTCTAACAGCATTTCGGGCAACAAGATGACCTCAAATGCAAATGATGCAATGGAATGAAATGATGTACATGTCGAGGCGAAGATTTTGATATGTCATACGCCCAAAATGGAGCTACGGTTTCGGAGATACGAGCAGTAAAAGATAGCACGAAAAAAATAAGGGGGAGAGGGAAAGTCAACCCTAGATCTAGGGTTTACTGTAGCCGGATCGGGCACTGTAGCTGGGTGCGCGCGACGAGGTTCGTCGGTGCCGGATCCGAGGCCGCCGGCGTGGGGGGAGGCGGTGGCCGGCGTCGAGGGGCGGTGGCGGAGCGGCGCTAGGGCGGCGAGGTGGCCAGCGGGGCCGGCCGCGGGCGAGGCCGCGCGGCGTGGAGCCGACGGGCGGCGGGGCCCGGCGCGGCAGCGGACGGTGCGGTGGCAGCGACGGTGCCGGTTGCCGGAGGTCGGGGAGGCGGCGGCGCCCGAGAGGAGGAAGAGGCGCGGGGGCGCGGGCTCGCGGGGGCCCCAGGACCGGGACGGCGGCGGCGGCGGCGAGGGACACGTGGCGCGCAGCGACTGGCGGGGGTCGGCGGACGTTGTCCGGCTCCGCCCGGACACGTCCGTCGGCGGCGGGGTGGATCTGCTCTTTTTTTAGGAGGAAGACGGGGAGAAGAAGGGATCCGAATGGAGGGGGTATAAATAGGCATAAGTGGAGCTAGGAGAGTCCAAAAGAGGTGCGGTTTTCGCCCACGCGATCGTGATCGAACGCTCTAGGACATGGAGCAGAGTTTGGTGGGTTTTGGGCCAAATTTGGGGGGTGTTGGGCTGCAACACACACGATGCCTTTTCGGTCCCTCGGTTAACCGTTGGAGCATCAAACGAAGTCCAAATGACACGAAACTTGACAGGCGGTCTACCGGTAGTAAACCAAGGCCGCATGGCAAGTCTCGGTCCAATCCGGAAATGTTTAATCCCCACACACGAAAGAAAGCTAGAAATGACCACCGGAGGAGAACGAAGCGCTGGAATGCAAAACGGACAACGGAGAAAATGCTCAAATGCATGAGATGAACATGTATGCAAATGCAATGCATGAGATGACATGATATGCGATGCACGAAAAACGAAAACAACACACGGAGACGAAGACCCGAACCCGAGAAATAATATAAGTTAACGCCGGAGACGGCAAGAGTTGGATACAAATATGGAAAATATATCTGGGGCGTTACAACACTCCACCACTACGAAAAGATCTCGTCCCGAGATCTTGGACTGAAAGAACTCCGGGTACTCAGAACGGAGGTGATCCTCGCGTTCCCAGGTAGCTTCACGGTCGGAATGGTGAGACCACTTGACTTTGAGAAATTTGATTGACTTGTTGCGGGTCTTGCGTTCAGTCTCTTCAAGAATACCAACTGGGTGCTCACGATAAGAGAGATCTTCTTGGAGCTCAATGTCCTCGAAGTTGACGGTGCGGTCAGGAGTCTTGAAGCACTTTCGAAGCTGAGAGACGTGGAACACATCATGAACATTTGCAAAGTTTGAAGGAAGCTCAAGTTGATAGGCGAGGTCGCCTCTCTTGCTGACAATCTTGAAAGGTCCCACGTATCTAGGGGCAAGCTTCCCTTTGATACCGAAGCGACGAGTACCTTTCATAGGAGAGATGCGGAGGTAAACATGATCTCCAATCTCGAAAGCCAAATCACGGTGCTTACTATCATAGTAGCTCTTCTGGCGGGATTGGGCTGCTTTGAGGTTATCACGAATGACTTTGCACATTTCTTCTGCTTCTGTGATTAAGTCATTACCCAGCAGCTGACGTTCACCGGTTTCAGACCAGTTGAGAGGGGTACGGCACTTCCTGCCATACAGAATTTCAAAAGGGGCCTTGCCCGAACTTGCTTGAAAACTGTTGTTATAGGAGAATTCAGCATAAGGAAGACAATCCTCCCACTTCATGCCGGAGGAGATCACACAAGCCCTGAGCATATCTTCAAAAATCTGGTTGACACGCTCGACTTGACCGCTTGTTTGAGGATGGAAAGCTGTGCTGAAGCGGATGTTGGTGCCCATGGCCTTCTGAAAAGAATCCCAAAACTTGGAGGTAAAGATGCTGCCACGGTCTGAAGATATCACTTGAGGAATACCGTGCAGAGAGACAATGCGAGAGGTATAGAGTTCCGCCAATTGAGCTGCAGTGATCGACTCTTTGATAGGCAGAAAATGAGCCACTTTGGTGAGCTTGGCGATGACAACAAATATAGCATCATTACCACGCTTGGACTTTGGAAACCCAGTCACGAAGTCCATTTCAATGTGGTCAAACTTCCATTATGGAATGGCAAGAGGTTGGAGGAGACCAGCTGGCCTTTGGTGTTCTGCCTTCACTCTTCTGCAGACATCACATTCATTCACGAATTGAGCGATCTCGCGCTTCATTCGAGTCCACCAATAAGCTTGCTTGAGGTCCTGATACATCTTCGTGCTCCCAGGGTGGATGGAGAGAAGAGAATTGTGAGCCTCGTTCATGATCACTTTACGAAGTTCACCTTTGGGCACAACAATACGATCCTCGAAGAAGAGAGTGTCCTTGTCATCAAGGCGGTAGCACTTGTACTTGGACTGACTCTTGGCAATCCCAATCTTCACCTTTTTCACCATAGCATCAAGAAGCTGGGCTTGGCGAATCTGGTCTTCTAAGGTAGGAGAGACTTGAAGGTTGGCGAGGAAACCTTGAGGAACAACTTGCAGATTAAGTTTGCGGAAAGCTTCACAAAGCTCGGGTTGATAAGGCTTGAGAATCAGACTGTTGCAGTAGGCCTTTCTGCTCAAAGCATCAGCAATCACATTGGCCTTGCCTGGAGTATACTCAATACTCGGATTATACTCTTGAATCATTTCGACCCATCGAGTTTGCTTTAGGTTGAGATTAGGCTGAGTGAAGATGTACTTGAGACTCTTGTGATCGGTGAAAATGTCCACTTTTCTTCCCAATAGAAGATGTCTCCAAGTCAAAAGAGCATGCACAACTGCCGCCAACTCGAGATCATGAGTGGGGTAGTTCTTCTCATTAGGCTTCAACTGGCGAGATGTATAAGCAACCACTTTCTTCTCTTGCATCAAAATTGCGCCAAGACCTTGGAGAGAGGCATCACAAAAGACCTCGTACGGCTTGGATTCATCAGGTGGAGTCAGAACTGGAGCAGTGATCAACTTCTCTTTCAAAGTGTAGAAAGCAATATCACACTCTGGAGACCAAACGTACTTAACGTGCTTCTGAAGAAGATTTGAGAGAGGCTTCGCGATCTTGGACAAGTTTTCAACGAATCTTCGGCAATAGCTTGCGAGACCGAGAAAACTGCGGAGTTGCTTCACGTTCTGAGGAGGTTCCCAATTCACAATTGCGGATACCTTCTCGGGATTCACGGAAATGCCCTTGGCAGAGATGATATGACCAAGATAAAGAACCTCATCGAGCCAAAATTCACACTTGGAGAACTTGGCATAGAACTGATGTTCCCTGAGCTTGTCGAGAACCAAACGCAAGTGCTTGGCATGATCTTGCTTGTTCTTCGAGAAAACCAGAATGTCATCGAGATAGACCAAAACGAAGTCATTGGTGTAGGCGTTGAAGATGAAATTCATCATGCGAGAGAACGTCGGAGGAGCGTTGGCGAGGCCAAAAGACATGACAGTGTATTCATATGAACCAAAGCTTGTTCTGAATGCTGTCTTGGGAATATCTTCTTCACGAATGCGAATCTGGTGATAACCCATACGGAGATCAAGCTTGGAGAATACTTGGGCACCCTTGAGTTGTTCGAACAGCTCATTGATGTTGGGAAGTGGGTATTTGTTCTTGATGGTCTTCTTGTTCAGTGGACGGTAATCAACACAAAGTCGACTCGATCCATCCTTCTTCTTCACAAAAAGAACACCACAACCCCACGGAGAAGTACTAGGCCGGATGAGACCCAATCTTTCTTGCTCATCGAGTTGTTTCTTCAACTCCTTCAACTCTTCGGGGCCGAGCTTGTAGGGACGTTTGCACACAGGTTCCGTACCGGGCTCAAGTTCAATAACAAATTCAACTGGCCGGTTTGGAGGCATCCCTGGGAGTTCTTCTGGAAAAACGTCTTGATACTCACAAACAACCGGAATCTGCGAAATAGCATCCAATTCACCCTTCTCATTGAGAGAAAACAACCGGATGGTATTATCCCGAGCGGCAAAGACAATGACATCCTTAGACGAATGAGTCAGTTGAATCTGCTTGGCTGCACAATCAAGCTGAGCTTTATGCTTAGAGAGCCAGTCCATCCCGAGAATAAGATCGATATCCGAGTTACCAAGAACCATAGGAGAAGCAAGAAACTTGAAATCGCCCATCGTGATAGAGACATCTGGCACCTCCAGACTTGCACTCAAACGTTTGCCAGGAGAAACGATATCCATTTGTTTACCCAAATGAGAAGAAACGAACTCATGCTTGGTAAAAAATGGCTTTGACATGAAACAATGCGATGCACCCGTGTCAAAAAGAACTTTTGCGGGAATATCATTAATAGGAAGGTTACCCATGATCACATCTGACGAGTCCTCTGCCTGAGCTGCATTCATCAAATTGACCTTGGCATGCTTGGGGTTATGCTTGACCACAGCTGTACTTGCCGATCTCACAGGAGGAGGAGGAGGAAGACGCCTCTGGTTGAAACACTTGTTGGCATAGTGACCCTTCTGTTGGCACTTGTTGCACGTGACCTCTGAAAGCGGACGGTGATACGGAGCACTCGATCTTGGAGCTTGAGACGAAGTCTTGTTCTGAAAGCCTGGGTTGGGTGGGTGGGAAGAACCACTGCCACCTTTGCTCTTCTGCTGATACGGCTGACGGAACGGAGAAGGAGGAAGCCAAAACTTCTGCTGCTTGGCCACTTGAGTAGAGGAAGAAGGTGTAGCATCTCTGGCACGCTTCCTGGAAGCATCACACCTCAACTGAGCAGCCTCTTGTTTCAGTGCCATGTTGTAGAACTCATCGTATCTCAAGGGCTCGAAGAGAACAAGAGCGAGCTGAATATCTTCTCTGAGACCACCCCTGAACTGATATATCATGCTCTTCTCATCAGGCACGTCCTGCTTGGCAAAGCGGGCAAGCTTCTAGAACAATTTGTTGTAGTCATAGACAGACAAAGAGCCTTGCTTCAGATTGCGAAATTCCTCACGCTTGCTTTCAACCACGCTCTGCGGAATGTGATGAGCTCGGAAATCTCGACGGAAATCATCCCAAGTGATAACACGTCCACCTCTGGAATCCTTGTACTGCTGGAACCATTCTGCAGCTTGATCTTTGAGTTGGAAGGAAGCGAACTTGACAAAGTCCTCAGGCCTGACGTTACTACACTCGAAATGCTTACACAGATCCACAAGCCAATCGTCAGCATCGGTTGCCTCAACACAATTACTGAAAGTCTTTGGCCCATTAGCAAGGAACTGGTTGAGTGTAGCAAAGTGACTCTGATTGCTGCCTTGATTCCCTTGACTGCCTTGATTGCGCTCTTGGATAATTTGCATGATCAGCTGAGTGTTTGCATTGGTTGCGGCCATCACAGCTTGCCATGCCTCTGGAGGAGGTGGAGGTGGTGGCGGATCTTGATTCTGGTTCTGACTGGTGCTCTTAGCGGGAGCCATCCTGAAGAGGTTGACCACCGTTAGCACATAGACAGATAAATGAAGCTGAAACCAACAGAATGAAAATTGCAACATAAAGTCTTCACATCCGAACAAAATGAACGAATGCATTTCTCTTGAAGTGGTCACATATTCCTAAATTGCAAAGCCACGTAGAATCATGTAGAAGGGGTACATCAACGGGGGATGGAATCAACATATGACGTCGAAGCAAAACGAATGCCACAACTCGAAATAAAACCAAGGGTTGGCTTACGGAATAAGCCAGAACAAATACATGATAGAAATTTCGTCCGAAGTTTTCGTGGTGGGACCTACACGGGCTCGATCGTACAGCACCATCATGTACAAGGCAGTGCACATGACATACGAAGCGTCCCCGAGTCAGCATAGCCAAGGACTCTTTAAGACACAACGAGACCACTGTAAAATCGACCGTGAATAGGCGAACCACTAGACGTCGAACCCCAATTTCATATCATACATCTGTCGGAAAGATATCCTAAGGCTACTTGAATTCCCACCTATGAAACTCCTGAAATTTTCCGGTTATGCAATCAGGTGTTGGGGATACAGGGGAGCATAATATCTCACTCAAGCTAGCAAATCCTACATCCAGCTGTATCCATCCTTCAACACATAACCAAGAAACCTTCGGAAACCATCTACCTCAACCTTCGAAAAGCATCCGTTATACAAGTTATGGCGATACTCCCGAACTCCCGCCCCAGTACTGGGTGGCGTCGAGGTTATCTCACCAACAAACTGCATAAAAGAGATTTTCGATGTCGCGCACAAATCTCAAGTATACCAGAATTGCAACGATAAAATTGTGACGACAACACCTCGGATCTCAACTCCCCGGGACACTGCCACAACCCCTAAAGACAGGAGGCACCAAGAACAATGTTCTCGTCACAAAACCATCGGAACAAAACCAAGATACTCACGTGATCCTAAAATTTTTTTTAGTGAAATTTGAGAAGAGAAGAGTCAAAACTCTACGTCAGGATGCCTTACCAGAGCGATGAGGAGACTGGGAAGTAAAAAGAATTCCTAAACTCTCCGATATATAATTCCTAAATGACTCAAAACATTTTGCTAGACACAACTCGGCTTCTAAAAACGATCAAGCAATGGGGCTCCTAAGGTCGGGGAAGGCTCTGATACCAACTTGTAACGCCCTCGATGCGGCTATAGCTCCCACGTGTCGAGGCACGACTTAGAGACATAACCGCATTGAAAGCAATGTCGCAAGTCAGGCAATCATTACAACATCCCATGTAATACATAATAAAAGGGGGAGATAACATAGTTGGCTTAGACTCGCCACGTCACATCAGAGTACATAAATAACATCCATCAAGCAAACACTCATGGCCCGACTACGGCGCCAAAATAGAAAAGAACCCAACATGCGACAAGGCCCTGAATCAAACCCCAACTAGGCGCCACTACTGATCATCAGGAAAGGAAACATAATAACGCTGAGAGTCCTCGTCAAACTCCCACTTGAGCTCGTACTCGTCACCTGGAGCGGAATCACCTAGACCTGCATCTGGAATGATAGTATTTGTGAGCCACAGGGACTCAGCAATCTCGCACCCTCGCGATCAAGACTATTTAAGCTTATAGGAATGGATGAGGCACATATATGTGGAGCTGCAGCAAGCGACTAGCATATATGGTGGCTATCTTATACGCAAAAGAGAGCGAGAAGAGAAGGAAAGCGCGAGCGAGAAGCTAGAAGGAACAACCTGCGCAAACATAACTCCAACACCGTGTCCACTTCCCGGACTCCGCCGAGAAGAGGCCATCACGGCAACACACACGGTTGATTCATTTTAATTAATTAAGGTTTAAGTTATCTACAACCGGACATTAACAAATTCCCATCTGCCCATAACCGCGGGCACGGCTTTCGAAAGTTCAATCCCTGCAGGGGGTCCCAACTTAGCCCATGACAAGCTCTCACGGTCAACGAAGGAATAGACCTCCACCCGAGTCACACCGATCAGACTCGGTAACCCGGTACAACAAGACAGTTCGACAGGTTAAAACAAGACCAGCAACACCGCCCGAATGTGCCGACAAATCCCGATAGGAGCTGCACATATCTCTTTCTCAGGGCACACTCAGATAGGTCAAGCTACGAGTAAAACCAACCCTCAAGTTTCCCCGAGGTGGCCCCGCAGGCTGCCCAGTTTGGACCAACACTCAGAGGAGCACTGGCCCGGGGGGGGGGGGGTAAAATAAGATGACCCTTGAGTCTGCAGAACCCAAGGGAAAGGAAAGGCTAGGTGGCAAATGGTAAAACCAATGTTGGGCATTGCTGGAAAATCTTTAATCAAGGCGAAATATCAAGGGGTTCCCATTATAACCCAACCGCATAAGGAACGCAAAATCCGGGAACATAACACCGATATGACGGGAACTAGGGCGGCAAGAGTGGAACAAAACACTAGGCGAGAGGCCGAGCCTTCCACCCTTTACCAAGTATATAGATGCATTAAGATAACATAGCAATATAATGATATCCCAACAAGTAAATAAATGTTCCAACAAGGAACGGCTCCAATCTTCACCTGCAACTAACAACGCTATAAGAGGGGCTGAGCAAAGCGGTAACATAGCCAATCAACGGTTTGCTAGGACATGGTGGGTTAGGGGTTTGGCATGGCAATTCGGAGGCTGACAAGCAAAAGGTAGGCATCGTAGCATTAGCAAAGCAAGAGCGAGCAAACTAGCATAGCAAAGATAGTAGTGATTTCGAGGGTATGATCATCTTGCCTGCACAGTTGTCAAAGTTGACTGGATCCTCACAAGCAAGCTCAACGGGCTCCTCGGTAGCGAACTCGTCTCCCGGCTCTACCCAAACAAGACAAACAAGCAACAAGGATACAATCAACCACGTGCAAGACCAAGCAATATGATGAAATGATGATATGCTATGCGGGATGCGATGCGGGATGCAAAATGCAAGATATGACAGGAAATGCATGAAAATGGCCTCAACTTGGAATTCCAAGGGTGCCACTGGATATAGGGGATGAAATCGCTTGAAAACGATATGAAGATCATTGGAATCGGAGTTACGGTTTGGAAATGGCAAGCGTTTTAAGATATGACACCGGTCTGCGATTTACAGCAAGTAGGCATCTAAATGCAACGAAATGAACATGCTACAGCCACCAAACATAAAAACAAAATACATGGCAGTGATGTACACAAGATGGTTAACAAAACACTAGCACTGAGCCATAGGCAAACTCATCCATTAAGAGGTTCAAACAAGCATGGCAAAAACGCAAACACAAAACAGATTCCAGACTTAGTGAAATTAACACTAGCCTGAAATTTCAGATCACGAAGCCCTCTTCGGAGCAGCAAAACAACATGATACAAAACCTGAACATGACAAGTAAGAACATGGAATGGGGCTACTAAACAATCTTAACAAAACACCCAAAGTGACCTGGGGCCAAAAGGGTTCACAAAATACTCTACCGAGCTCACGAACATAGCTCGAACACAATCAGTTTTCAGACTTAGTGAAAACTGAGACATGCAGAAATTTAACTCACCAAGGCATGTAAACGAGCTCGATGTACTCACTAAGATGCAACTCATGGCAAGGAAATCATATAACCAGCAAGAAGGAACAATATTCTAGCTACACATGGCAAGAACAAAGGCATATCATGCATGGAACACTAACGGTAGCATCGGCAAAATCGCAAACAAGTTGACGATCTGCCCATATTAACAACGAAGCAAAAGTTGAGCTCGATTGAGTCAACATAGAGCACTCCATATATGCAAACAAAGACATGGATGGATAGAGCATAACATAAATATCAAAACTCCCTTACTGATCATCCTCAAAAGAGGCACGGATCACTAGGAAACAAGCTGGACATATAGCATCATGAACTAAAATATCCCAGACTTGGTGAAAATCATTAAGTCCCTGAAATCAGCAATCTCAGGTACCTCTCTTCGCAAGCTTGCACAAGACAACACACACATCCTAAAAATGCATGGGTGGCACCTCTGGAAAGAAGACAAAATGCTTAACAATTCATCCCAAAGGGGCACAGGCATATCATGCACGAATTAAACATGGCAAAAATGACAAAAGTGCATGATGAACTAACGGATCTGCAATTTAACTCACGAAGCCTCCTTCTAACAGCATTTTGGGCAACAAGATGACCTCAAATGCAAATGATGTAATGGAAATAAATGATGTACATGTCGAGGCGAAGATTTTGATATGTCATACGCCCAAAACGGAGCTATGGTTGCGGAGATACGAGCAGTCAAAGATAGCACGAAAAAAATAAGGGGGAGAGGGAAAGTCAACCCTAGATCTAGGGTTTACTGTAGCCGGATCGGGCACTGTAGCTGGGCGCGCGCGACGAGGTTCGTCGGTGCCGGATCCGAGGCCGCCGGCGTGGGGGGAGGCGGTGGCCGGCGTCGAGGGGCGGTGGCGGAGCGGCGCTGGGGCGGCGAGGGTGCCGGCGGGGCCGGCCGCGGGCGAGGGCGCGGCCACGGAGGCGCGGGCGCGCGGCGTGGAGCGGACGGGCGGCGGGGCCCGGCGCGGCGGCGGACGGTGCGGTGGCGGCGACGGCGCCGGTCGCCGGAGGTCGGGGAGGCGGCGGCGCCCGAGAGGAGGAAGAGGCGCGGGGGCGCGGGCTCGCGGGGGCCCCTCCTGGGCCTCCCGGGCCGGGACGGCGGCGGCGGCGGCGAGGGACACGTGGCGTGCAGCGACTGGCGGGGGTCGGCGGCGGACATTGTCCGGCTCCGCCCGGACACGTCCGTCGGCGGCGGGGTGGATCTGCTCTTTTTTTTAGGAGGAAGACGGGGAGAAGAAGGGATCCGAATGGAGGGGGTATAAATAGGCATAAGTGGAGCTAGGAGAGTCCAAAATAGGTGCGGTTTTCGCCCACGCGATCGTGATCGAACGCTCTAGGACATGGAGCAGAGTTTGGTGGGTTTTGGGCCAAATTTGGGGGGTGTTGGGCAGCAACACACACGATGCCTTTTCGGTCCCTCGGTTAACCGTTGGAGCATCAAACGAAGTCCAAATGACACGAAACTTGACAGGCGGTCTACCGGTAGTAAACCAAGGCCGCATGGCAAGTCTCGGTCCAATCCGGAAATGTTTAATCCCCACACACGAAAGAAAGCTAGAAATGACCACCGGAGGAGAATGAAGCGCCGGAATGCAAAACGGACAACGGAGAAAATGCTCAAATGCATGAGATGAACATGTATGCAAATGCAATGCACGAGATGACATGATATGCGATGCACGAAAAACGAAAACAACACATGGAGACGAAGACCCGAACCCGAGAAATAATATAAGTTAACGCCGGAGACGGCAAGAGTTGGATACAAATATGGAAAATATATCTGGGGCGTTACACTCCGCCTCCCTCCGGCCGCGCACCTCCCTGCCCAAGGTCCTCCTCGAGCTACCTCATCGCCCGAGGCAGTGCCTCCTCGCGTCCCGTCGCACAACGCACACACACAGGAGAGTAGCTCCTCGCCCGCGACCCCTCCGGTCGCCGCGCTGCCATTTTCCGCGTCCTCCTTGCACGCGAAGCCCTCGGTTCTCTCGGTCACACCCGACCACATGTTCGCCGCTGCAACTCCCGGCTTCGGTCGGCCCTACTCCTTCTAGACTACGCCCGTCGCCCGCCATGGCCTGCGAGGCCATCAGCATCGCCGCACCCCTGCTGCCTCCCTCCCTTGGTGACCTCGACCTCGGGCCTGTTTCGCCTTGCCGTCGTGCACCTTGTCTCCTCTGCGTCCATGGTGCCTCTCATGCTCCCCTGCACCACGAACCCCGAGCTCTGTCATTTCTGCTTCGCTCTGCTGCTACCGCCCCCATCTCCGGCCCCGTTCTCCTGCAACGCCCTGCCTCCTGATGCTCTGCACCAGCACCAAGTCGTGGCCGATTTTGTTGTTTCATTGTTGGGCATGAGCAGCTATGGCTCGACATCTTCTATCGCTGCTCTCCCGCTGCCCACCAGAGGCCCTTATGTCTTGTTTCGTTTTGGATGGGCAAGAATGTCGCCAAGACCCGTACGTGGACCGTCAAGCATCGTCTACGGGATTTTTTGCCAAGTACCCCACCGGCAAGACCGACGCCCGAACAAGCACACTGGCTCTGTGGGTTTTGACAAGTCCTTCGATGACCGACACTTAGTACCACTACGTTTACCATGTACATCTACGCCAAGCCAGACCGACAAGTACCCCAACAATGTGTGTACCTCTACCGTCGACCCCGTGGACGTCAAGTTCCTTGCTGTGACCCCGGTCATCTACGGAGTGGGTACGCCTACGAAACGTGAACCACTACTTCCACTACCGTCGCCGTGTACCACTACTTCCTCTATGACCGTCCCGAGAACGTCTACTTCCTCTACTTCGCACTGACTCGATCTGTTACGGAAGTGCACGCTTCGAAGGTACAACCCCGAGACGACCGCCCGTGAATAAATGCATGTGTGACGTATGAGATGCTCGTGTTTGCACCGTGTCCGAGTTTTCATTGCACGTCCCTCGTTGTTTGTCATGCCGTCGACCCATGGGAACCCGGTAACCGGGATCACCCCACCATCTTTTGCATCTTCCGTACATCCACACTTTCTTTTCACCGACATCTCGACGAGTTGTCGGATCATCGGAATGTTGCCGTGGCATCATTTCCGTTGTAGTTGCCGTGGCACCCCTTTCGTTCTGTCATGGTGACCAAATGCTTCATAACATGCTCATGTCAACATTTTCATAAATTGCATAAAACTTGTATGTGTCATCTGCATCATGATAACATCATTTAAAAAGCTTAAAATTGTTGTTTGCATTAATTTGCTAAATATGCATATGGGGGTTTTCGGAATTGTTGTTTGTTATTTTCGGCCTCATTTAAACTTGCCTAAATAGTTAGTTCACTTACGCTTCACCTCTTGCCATGTTAACCAACATCTAATCTTGTCATATACATAAACAAGAGTGAACTAAATAATTGAATGTGGTGTTTCCTCAATATGCAACTCGTTGCATATTGAGCTCCACTTAATTTGTAGTATTGTTTGTTGCACTTTGCCATGCCATGACTCATTAAAATGGACATGCATCATACTTGGTTGTGCATCATGTCATGTTTATGCTTGTGTGTTTACCATGTTGTTTACTTCTTTCCGGTGTTGATTCTTCTCGATAGTTCCGGTAACATTGCGATTGTGAGGATCCGTTTGACTACGTTGGTTCGTCTACTTCATGGACTCAATCTTCTTCCTAGCGGGATTTCAGGAAAGATAATTGTCACCTTGGATCTGACTACTATCTTTGCTATGCTACTTGTCTCGGTGCTATCGCCATGTCGCGCTACCTACCACTTGTTTATCCAGCCTCCCAAATTGCCATGATAGCCTCTAACCTTTTCCACCATCCTAGCAAACCGTTGTTTGGCTATGTTACCGCTTTGCTCAGCCCCTCTTATAGCATTTCTAGTTGCAGGTTGTTCCATGTTGGGACATGGATATCATGGGATATCACAATATCTCTTATTTAATTAATGCATCTATATACTTGGTAAAGGGTGGAAGGCTTGGCCTTTTGCCTGGTATTTTGTTCCACTCTTGCCGCCCTAGTTTCCGTCATACCGGTGTTATGTTCCTTGATTTTGCGTCCCCAACACGATGAGGGTTTATGGGCCCCTCTTGATAGTTCGGTTTGCATAAAACTCTTCCAGCAAGGCCCAACATTGGTTTTACCATTTGCCTAATAACAACTAAAACTTGCATAGGGACCGACTAGAACCCGAGGACTTAATTAATCAACCCCCTGGGCTAGTGCTCCTCGTGAGTGTTGGTCCAAACTAGAGCCCCTTGCAGCGCCACCATGGGCAAACTCGAGGACTGGTTTTAGTTGTACGGACTGCTCATCCAGTCGTGGCCTGAGAGGAGATACACGCGGCTACTATTAGGGTGTCGGCACGCCGGGAGGTCTTGTTGGTTTTGTTTTACCATGGTCGAAATGTCTTGTGCACCAGGATTCCGAGTCTGATCGGAGGGTCCCGAGATGGAGGATTGTCTCCGTGGATCGTGAGCTTGTCATGGGCTAAGTTGGGACACCCCTGCAGGGTTTAAACTTTCGAGAGCCGTGCCCGCGGTTATGTGGCAGATGGGAGTTTTTAATATCCGGTTGTAGAGAACTTGACACCAGATTCGGATTAAAATACACCAACCGTGTGTGTAACTATGACTGTCTCTTTTCAGGTGAGTTCGAGAAGAGAACACGGTTGGGTTATGTTTGAACGTAAGTAGTTTAGGATCACTTCTTGATCATTACTTGTTTGCGACCATTTGCATAGCTTCTCATCTTACTCTTGTACTCGTGAGTTAGCCACCATACATTGCTTAGCTGCTGCTGCAACCTCACCACTTATCCATTCCATACCCATTAAGCTTTGCTAGTCTTGATACCCATGGTAATGGGATTGCTGAGTCCTCGTGGCTCACAGATTACTACAACAACAGTTGCAGGTACAGGTAATGCGATGGTCTAACATGAGAGCGATGATTGCTTGTTTTGGAGTTCTTCTTCTTTGATCAAGGGATAGGTTCCGGGTCGGGTGCCTGGGATTAGCAGGGTGGATGTCGTTCTTTTTCGTTTGATTTCATCCATAGTCGGATCATGCTCTTCTGTATGATGATTGGTATGTATTGAGGAACTGTTGTATTCATGTTGTAGCTTGTGGTGAGTGTAAGCCTTTATCTTGTATTCTCATCTATTAAGTACATGGTATGTTGTAATGATATCCACCTTGCTAGGCGCTCAAAATGCGGTTGTAACCCAATCATGAGTTCATCACGTGATTGGGATAGAATTGCATCTTGGGCGGTACATTTTGGTACTATTGTGAACTCATTCTTTATTTATATTGGTGTAATATCTATGGTATTCCAACTTTTCCATGGTTCATACCCTCCGAAACTAGCCATAGATGCATCAAAATAAGCAAACAACACGCGAAAAACATAATCTGTCAAAAACAGAACAGTTTGTAGCAATCTGGATATTTCGAGTACTTATGTAACTCCAAAAATCCTGATAAATTAGGAAGTCCTAGACAATTTGTTTATTAATCCACTACAAAAAGAATAAGTCTTTTATCGCATTTCTGTTAAAAACGAAAACTAATCTCCTGGGAGCAAAAGTTTCTGTTTTTCAGCAGGATCAAATCAACTATCACCGTAAGCTATCCCAAAGGTCTTACTTGGCACAAACACTAATTAAAACATAAAACCACATCTAAATAGAGGCTAGATGAATTATTTATTGCAAAACAGAACCTAGAAAGCAAAAAACAAAAATAGAACTGGGTTGCCTCCCAACAAGCGCTATTGTTTAACACCCCTAGCTAGGCATAAAACACGAATAGATCTAAGTGTTGTCATATTTGGCATGCAAATATTTAATCACACACTTGTGACTCTTGGGAGATTCTTTGGTTTTATAGATGATCAAACTCCTAGGCAAGAAATCAAGAGATTCATTCATGACAATAGGTTCCTTAATAATATCGAGAAAATTGGGGGTGAATACTAATTGATTTGGGATCTTCATTATTTTTACTAGAAGATTCACCCTTATTCTTAGGAACATAAGTAAACTTGGCAATCTTGGTAGGAGGAAGATTTTGAGTAGTTTTAATGGAGGAAAAAGCGGATCCCAAGTTGGTAATAATATCTTCTTGCTTGCCAATTCTAGTAGAATCTTGATCTATCTTTTCATTAACTATTGGTTCTTTTTCCCTAAGATTCTTTAAAGTAACTCCTACTTTAGATCCATGTTGAGTAATCTGATTATGAATCTTTTTATCCAAATTTTCAATCAACTCAACTATAGCAATTTTATTTTTAATAATGTCCAATCTTTGCATAACATGTTCCAAAGTTAAAACAGTTCCATTGACCAAAAGAGGTGGTGGGCCTAGCAAATCTTTCATAGCATTATAAGAATCGAAAGTATGGCTCCCCAAGAAATCCCCCCTAGTAATGGTATCTAGAACATAACTATTCCAAGGTGTAACGCCTACATAAAAATTGCGAAGAAGAACAACAATAGATTGCTTTCGAGTAGATCCATTTTGAGCATTGCAAATTCTATACCAAGCATCTTTCAAATTTTCTCCTTCCCTTTGTTTGAAATTGAGAACTTCATTATCAGGAGTACTCATGATAATGGGAGGACTAGCCATGCGAGCTAATCGGATGTTTAAACACACGAGCACACAAAAAGCAAGCGAAGAAGACGAACGGAAGAAGGGCGAAGAAAAGGCGAATCTTTTTGAAAATCGTTTTAGAAGTGGGGGAGAGGAAAACGAGAAGTGAATGGAGAATAATGTAATGCGAGGGATGAGAGTTTATGATGGGTACTTGGTATGTCTCGGCTTGGCGTAGATCTCCCCGACAACGGCGCTAGAAATTCTTCCTGCTACCTCTTGAGCTTGCGTTGGTTTTTCCCTTGAAGAGAAAGGGTGATGCAGCAAAGTAGAGTAAGTATTCCCCTCACTTTTGAGAACCAAGGTATCAATCCAGTAGGAGACAACACGACAAGCCACCAAATACCTGCACAAACAAACACCAACTTGCACCCAACGCGATAAAGGGGTTGTCAATCCCCTCACGATTATTTGCAAAGTGAGATCTGATATAGATGGATAAACGGTAAAGTAATATTTTTGGTATTTTTGGTTTATGGAACGGAAAGTAAAAAATTGCAAGGAAAGTAAATCAGAAACTAAAATTGTAGATCAGAAACTTATATAATGGAAAATAGACCCGGGGGCCATAGGTTTCACTGGAGGCTTCTCTCAAGATAGAAATTATTACGGTGGGTGAACAAATTACTGCCGAGCAATTGATAGAAAAGCACAAAGTTATGACGATATCTAAGGCAATGATCATGAATATAGGCATCATGTCCGTGTCAAATAGACCGAAATGATTCTGCATCTACTACTATTACTCCACACATCGACCAACTCCTGTCTGCATCTAGAGTATTAAGTTCATAAGAACAGAGTAACACATTAAATAAGATGACATGATGTAGCGGAATTAACTCAAGCAATATGATGAAAACCCCATCTTGTTATCCTCGATGGCAACAATACAGTACGTGTCAGTTCCCCTTCTATCACTAGGATCGAGTACCACAAGATTGAACCCAAAGCTAAGCACTTCTCCCATTGCAAGAAAAACCAATCTAGTTGGCCAAACCAAATCGATAGTTCGAAGAGACTTGCAAAGATATCAAATCATGCATATAAGAATTCAGAGGAGATTCAAATAATATTCATACATAAGCTGATCATAAATCCACTATTCATCGGATCTCGGCAAACACACCACAAAAGAGTATTACATCGAATAGATCTCCAAGAAAATCAAGGAGAACATGGTATTGAGAATGAAAGAGAGAGAAGAAGCCATCTAGCTACTAGCTATGGACCTGTAGGTCTGTGGTAAACTACTCATGCTTCATCAGAGAGGCAATGGTGTTGATGTATAAGCCCTCCATGATCTAATCCCCCTCCGGCAGGATGCCGAAAAAGGTCCCTAGATGGGATCTCATGGGTACAGAAGGTTGCGGCAGTGGACAAGTGGTTTCGTGGCTCCCCTGGAAGTTTTCAGGGTATATGAGAATATATAGGAGGAAGATCTAGGTCAGGGGGTCACCGAGGGGCCCACAAGGTCGGGGGGCGCGCCCTCCACCCTTGTGGCCACCTCGTGGCTCTTCTGACTTGGACTCCAAGTCTCATGGGTGTCTTTTGGTCCAATAAAAATCATCGCAAAAGTTTTATTCCGTTTGGACTCTGTTTGGTATTCCTTTTCAGCAAAACTCTAAAACAAGGAAAAAACAGAAACTGGCACTGGCACTGGGCTCTAGGTTAATAGGTTAGTCCCAAAAATCATATAAAATAGCATATTAATGTATATAAAACATCCAAAACAAATAATATAATAGCATGGAACAATAAAAAAATTATAGATACGTTGGAGACATATCAGTTGCACATTATTTCCAAGACCACTTAGTTTCAGTCATTAGTGATGCTCCATTATACGAGATCATGAACAATCGAGATGCAAATGGTCGAGTGGCTAAGTGGGCAATCGAACTTCTTCCTTTGGATATCAAGTTCGAAGCGAAGAAGGTGATCAAATCTCAAGCGCTCGTAGATTTCTTGGCCGAGTGGATCGAACAGCAACAACTGACTCAAGTTTACTCAGAACATTGGACTATGTTCTTCGATGGGTCTAAAATGTTGAATGGTTCTGGTGCCGGTGTGGTCCTGGTATCCCCAAGAGGTGATAAACTCAGTTATGTCCTACAGATTCACTTTGATTCCTCCAATAATGAAGTTGAGTATGAAGCACTTCTCTATGGGTTGTGTATGGCTATTGTGTATGGCTATCTCACTCGGCGTCCGTCGCCTGATGGTCTATGGTGACTCGGATTTGGTGGTCAATCAAGTGATGGAGGAGTGGGACGTTAGAAACCCTGTCATGTCCGGACACTGCAATGCAGTGAGGAAGTTAGAGAAAAAGTTTGATGGATTGGAGCTTCACCACATTCCCCGAATCAAGAATCAAGCAGCCGATGATCTGGCAAAAATAGGTTCCACTCGGAAGCCTATCCCCAACAACGTGTTTCCCGAGCACCTCCATTTCCCTTCAGTACAAGAGGACCCGTTCACCGACGAACCTCCACAAGCGATAAGTCCGACTGATCCGACTAAGATTGAAGTCCCAACAGTCATTGACTTGGTTATGGAGATCCTAGTAATCACCCCCGACCGGACAGTACCGTACATTGCATATCTGCTTAGGCAGGAACTTCTAGAAGACAAAGTTGAAGCATGAAAGATTGTTCGCAGATCCAAGGCTTTCATAGTGATAAACGGACAGCTCTACAGAGAGAGCGTTACTAGCGTGGCTCAACGGTGTATTTCTCTAGAAGAAGGTCGACTGATTTTGAAATAAATCCACTCAGGGACCTCTGGTCACCATGCGTCCTCTCGGACAATTGTCGCCAAAGCATACCGATCTGGATTTTACTAGCCACGCGCCAATGAAGCTGCCAAAAATATTGTTCAGTGTTGCAAAGGATGTTAGTTCTATTCGAATTTGTCCCATAAGCCTGCATCTGCTTTGAAGACAATTCCACTCGTCTAGCCATTTTCTGTCTGGGGTTTGGTGTGGCACCCCGGCTCAGAGCAACCGGTTTACCTTGCATTGCCAGCCCAGAGATCGAGTCTTCTGGCAATACACAACAACATGGTACAAAAACAACCTCTTTATTGATACTAGCGGAATACATAGGTCTGATATTACATCGAGATACGAGGCCAAGCGGCACACACGGTGCTGCTGGATAGTATGTACATTATTTAATGAACATGGCTGGGGCCTCGATCACAGGAACTACGCGGTAGCGGAAGAACGACGAAGTGGAACTCCATAGCACAGGGACACCAACGTGGACACGGCCTAGACACGAGATGCACCCCGATGCGAATCGACTTGCCTGAAAGCTGGCATAACACGCCAGGTCAGTACATTGAATGTACTTGCAAGCTCACAACAAACATAAGCACTTTGACATACAATATCATGATAATTAATCAGGTTAAATCAATGCAAGAAATACTACAGATGCAATGCAGCCAAACAGTGCACTGAGTCACGAGGACTCGCTTACCAGACGGTTACCTCATAACCAAACGGTGACCACACCGGGGTCACACCTGAAAGCAATTACTCATGAACACCTCAAGTGTTCAAGGTTCACCATGAAACAATGCATCACAACAATCACTTAGTTTGCAAAATTTATTATAAAATTTGATCCATGGTGTGACTTACTCCCGAGTCTTGCCCATAACCGAGGACGCGACTATCGATAGATTAAATACACTCTACAAAGGTAGCACACTTTACCCACACTACGGAATACCTGGCCTCGCACTCCCATTCGGGTGGACCAAAGTATTCCGATGAAACCCTCCCTTTGTCATGCACTCTCCCCGGCCACTCCGACCATCTCCCTCTCAGGGCTAGGTCTTGGGTGGCCTCGTGTCTACCAAAGACACCAACGGCCACCGTCGTGGCAAAATGGTCCCAAACGGGGACAAGGTACCATAAAAACAAAAACAAGCACACAAGGTTATGTCTGCTTATCGGGCCAGGGTATGCACGCCCATAACCTTCCCTCGTGGGAGGCACCGGTGAGAGCCACAACAAAGGACCGAATCAAGACCTTCCCATTAGGTAAATGTGGTCACACTGAATTAAAACCCGATTCAGTGTCACCATGATGTGATCAACATCATATTCAAGCTGAACTTAATCCAATTTAACTTTGATAAAAACTTTTTATCAATAACATGATATAAAAAATTTCATGCAACTACTCTTCATGCAAAGCAAACAACTCATATTCATGGATCAAACTTAACCACATTATTATCTTGCAACACTAAAGATCAAAACTCTCTGGTTATAACTCATTTTTATCATCAAACAATAATTTTATTAGTTCTTCATTTAAATGAAAGTATCACTTAGTAAAAATTGCTACCATTAATTTCCATAGCAATATGCATAGTGCAAAATCTTACTCTACTTAACCAAACAAGTCCATGCATTCAACTAACAATCAACCAAATTTATTTATCAAATTTTGAATGCAAATAAGAACTCATATTCAAGTATAAAATCATAGATATTGAAATAACACCATCCAAATGCTGGTGTGGCTTGCCTTAGTGTAGAGGAGGATCACACTCCTCTTAGGTTGCTTCAAGACAAGCTTCTCTTTCTGAAAATGATTTAAAACCACAAAAATGAATGTCAAAACACATTCTGAAAATCACCAGAAATGCTAGGCAGTAGAGAAAAATCCACCCTTTGGTGTGCTGCTAGAGCTTTCTGTAACAAAGACAATGCAAAAAGAATCAATTCATTTGGACTTATGGTTTAGAAATGGTGGCTGGTCAAAGTTTAGTCAAATTTCTGAATTAAATTTGAATTAAACAGAAATCTGGGGGGGTGGGGGCGATGTCGAAGGCGTAAAGCGGGAGTGCGCCTCCACTTGTACCGCTTCGGGCGCGAGTGGTGAGGCTGACACTGGGCCCCACCCGTCAGGAGAGAGAGGGGGATCGAGATCAGAGGGGGGGGGGCGCTTCGCCGGAGCTCACGCCGGCGACGAGGGGGTTTGGGGCAAGGCTAGAGGGATATGATTGAAGCGGGGCTCGAGGCACACCTGCCCGTACCCGTGGCTTGGCAAGAGGTGGACGGAGTGGCTCGCGCTCGAGCTCGCAAGCTTCGGTGGTGGACGGAGTTCGCCGGAGAGGGGGAAGACGATGGCTAGGGGCGGCTCCGAGGGCTTGGCGGTGTCCAGGCAGCACCAACAGACCTCCAAGGCCCCGCCCAAGCAGCTGCTTGAGGTCGAGAGACCCTGGAAAGCGGCGGCTGGCCTGCAGGGATCGCCAGAGTCCTCGGGTCAGGGCGACGGCCAGAGGCCTGCCCGACTGAGCTGCGGTCGTTCTATGTGTTCGTGGGGGTTGTGTGGAGTGTGGCTTGGCGAGAATTTGAGGCGGGGTCGCTTTATATAGCCGGAGCAAGAGGGGGGGGACGTGTCGCCGCCAGAGCACTCTGGAAACGCGGCGAATGTCGACAAGAAGCTCCAACGCGAGGGGGCAAGGCTCAACGTCAACACAGGAGCTTGCCCATGCTCGCGGACGAGCACATGAGGCGGTTGGAGAAGAGGACAAGCGCACGCACGCACTGTGGTGTTTTGGACGCGACTTGCCCGTGCTTGCTGCGGCAGCTCCGGCATCGGCGAGTGCCAGGGAGCGGTCAAGGGTGATGGGTCGAGGCTTGTGGCGCGATGCGGCAGTCGACGGCAAGCGCTGGAACGAGCACGCGCGAAACAGAGGGCAAGGCGCCAGCCAGAGCGCATCGAGACACTGCCAGGCGTCGTGTCCTCGCGCAGTCACCAAGCTGGCATGGTCAAAACGACGTCCAGGAGCGGCCAAACCTTGTCTGTGCGCTTGACCGTCCAGTGTTACGTCTATGAGAGCCGATGGCTCATACCCAGGCCAACCATATTGGACTCAACTAAGTTGGCAAGTTTCTGACCAGAAACTTGGTCGCCAAGTTTGACAACCTTCTATAAGGCCATTAGGGCTGATCTCTTGGGGTTTAGGGTTTCTTAGGAGGTGCTTAAGCTCAAGAAAGATCAGGGCCAAAAGCTTAAGGAAAAAGGTACTTGCTGTACAAACTGGGATTTTAGGCCAAAAGAGAAATGATTTTCTACAGCAAAAATATTCCAAAAAGTGGTGCAATATTTTTGCATGGGAAGGTGGGCCAGGGTCCTAAGAATATTCATGATTTATCTCAGATTTTTCTGAGCAAGAAAAATTGAGGTTGCTTTGGAGCACAAGTTTCCGAAGTGAGTTTCAGAGAGGAAAATGAATATTTTTCTTTTGGGAATTTGTTGGAAGAATAAGGTAGATAGGTCACTTGGGTGAAAGTCAAGGATATGCCCAAGTGACAATTCCATTTGAAATGATTCAAAACCCAAATCAAATCAGGGCAGAAACCACGGTAAAAACCAAGTCCGGAAAAAGAGAGAGGGCAAGTCCGGAAAAAGAGAGAAGGCAAAATCCAGGCTGTCACAAACCTCCCCCACTTAGGATGAATCTCATCCTCGAGATTCGGTTGCTTGGGAAAGCCATTCTGGGTATGTAGTCATTAAAAATTCCTCTCTTTCCCAGGTTGCTTCTTCTTCGGTGTAATGCTCCCACTGAACCTTGTAAAACCGTATCTCTTTGCTGCGAGTGACCCTTTCTGTCTGATCCAATATTCAAATTGGCTTTTCCTCATAAGTCAAATCCTTAGCCAATTCTATCTCTGCCATATCAGTCCTTTTCTCTGGTGGCGAGATACATCTCCTTAGCTGTGAGATGTGAAACATGTTGTGTACTTTTCACAATTCTGGTGACAATTCCAACTGGTATGCAACTGTTCCGACTCTAGCCATGACAGGGAATGGACCGATATATCTAGGTGCCAATTTTCCTCGGGTATGAAACCTCTTGACTCCTTTCATAGGGGTGACTCGGAGATATACGTGTTCTCCAGGTTCGAAGCTGATCTGACGATGTTTGGCATCATAGTAGCTCTTCTGTCGGGATTTGACCATTTGGAGTCTGTCCCGGATTTCCTTGACTTGCTTCTCCGCTTTGAGCATTAAATCAGTCCCGAAAATGCGGCTGTCTCCGGTTTGAGACCAATTCAATGGGGTGCGACATTTCTAGCCATACAGGGCTTCATAGGGTGACATCTTTAAGCTGGTCTGGAAACTGTTGTTGTAGGAAAACTCGGCGTAGGGCATACAATCTTCCCACTTGGTTCCTTGGGCTAGTGTGCATGCCCGGAGCATATCCTCGATTATTTGATTTACTCTCTCGGTCTGTCCATCTGTTTGAGGATGATAGGCCGTGATGTACTTCATAGCAGTCCCCAAGGCTTGATGTAGCCGGGACCAAAATGCGGAGGTGAATAGAGATCCCCTGTCGGAGGTGATAGTCTTGGGTACTCCATGTAGACTGATGATTCTTGATACATACAGCTGTGCGAGTTGATTTGCACGGTATGTAGTCTGGATAGGCAGGAAGTGTGCCACCTTGGTTAAGGTGTCCACTATTACCCATATCGCGTCGTTTCCTCGATGAGACCTTGGTAATCCAGTGATGAAATCCATGCAAATATCGTCCCATTTCCATTGGGATACTGACAGAGGCTGGAGGAGCCCGACGGGTTTTTGATGTTCTGCCTTTACCTTATTGCATATGTCTCAACATGCCACAAAGTATGCGATGTCTTTCTTCATTCCATCCCACCAAAATACCTGACGAAGGTCCTCATACATTTTGGTACCACCGGGGTGAATTGAGTATGGTGCTTCATGCGCTTCCACCAATATTTTCTTATTCAGACCTTCTTGGTTGGGTACGCAAAGTCTTCCTCGGAACCTTAGCGAACCTTGCTGATCCATAGAGAAATCCGGTGCATGCCCTTGGTGCATCTTCTGAACATATATTTGTAACACCTTATCATTCACCTGAGCACTGCGGATTTCTTCTTCGAGAGTAGGGGCAACTTCCAATATATTGGTAAGGCGGGCGTTGGTGATCACCAAATTTAGCTGCATGATTTTTTCATAAAGCTCCGGAGGTAAGGAATCCATTAGGGCATTAAGATTGGCTGGTTTGCGACTGAGGGCATCAGCCACCACATTAGCTTTTCCCGTGTGATAATTTATTCCGAGGTCGTAGTCCTTAACCAACTCGAGCCATCTTCGCTGTCGAAGGTTCAAGTCAGGCTGAGTGAATATATACTTGAGACTCTTATGGTCGGTGAATATGTGGCACTTCTTTCCAATCAGATAATGTCTCCAGATTTTCAAAGCGTGCACCACCGCGGCCAATTCCAGATCATGAGTAGGATAGCTCCCTTCATGTTGCCGCAGTTGTCGAGATGCATAGGCCACCACTTTGCCATCTTGCATGAGTACACACCCCAGTCCTTTTCTGGATGCATCGCAGTAGACGTCAAAACTGCGGTAGATGTCTGGAAGAGCTAATACGGGTGCCGGTGTCAGCCTGGTTTTTAACTCATTGAAGCTCCGTTCGCAGTCCTCAGTCCATACGAACTTCTTATCCTTCTTGAGAAGCTCAGTCATTGGCTTGGCAATCTTGGAAAATCCTTCAATAAAACGGTGATAATATCCGGCTAGTCCAAGGAAACTCTGGATTTCTGAGACTATGGTGGGTGCGGACCAATCAAGTACGTCCTTTACCTTGTTTGGGTCCACTGAGATTCCTTCTGCCGATAGGACATGCCCGAGGAATCCCACTTGCTGGAGCCAAAACTCACATTTGCTGAATTTGGCATAAAGTTGATGGTCGCGAAGCCTTTGTAGAACTGCTCGAAGATGCTCCTTGTGTTCGTCCTTGCTCTTGGAGTAAATGAGGATGTTATCAATGAACACCACCACAAATTTGTCCAAGAAGTCCATAAACACCTTGTTCATCATATGCAGAAAGAATGCAGGAGCGTTGTTGAGGCTGAAGGACATAACGGTGTATTCATAAAGACCGTACCGAGTGGTGAACGCGGTCTTAGGAATATCTTCCTTCTTTATCTTGAGTTGATGATATCCAATCCTCAAATCAATTTTTGAGAATACTTGGGCTCCACTAAGTTGATCAAACAGATCGTCAATCCTTCGTAGTGGATACTTGTTTTTAATGGTGACGTCATTCAACCGTCGGTAGTCTACGCACATTCATAGGCTACCATCCTTTTTGTCCACGAAGATTGCTGGTGATCCCCATGGTGAAGAGCTTGGATGAATGTATCCTTTCTGCATAATCTCATCCAGTTGTTTCTTCAATTCCACCAATTCTGAGGAAGGCATCCGATAATATTTCTTATGTATCGGAGTGGTTCCAGGCACCTGGTGAATAGCAAACTCCAATTCTCGGTCTGGTGGCATGCCGGGCAATTCTTTGGGAAATACATCTGGATACTCACTGACCACTGGGATTAATTCCACCTCTTCTGCCACGGCTGTGAAAACCACTTCCTTCGTAGGGATGCGCTTGCGAGCATAGAAACTTGTGGTGCGACCTTCCATATTTTTCAGGGTAACTTCTCTGGTCGCACAGCTGATGCAGACTTGGTATTGGGTGATGAAGCTATGTACCTAGGGTAGGGTCATGGATCTGTCCAACATACCCTCCCCAAGGACATCTCTACAAAGAACCAGAAGCAGTTGAAGAAAAACCATCATCCACTCGACCATGAAGATGTGTTCACTAGACCACCTTGAAGACACCCGACCATGCTAACAACCACTCGACCACCAGAAGATGTGAAGCCCTTCACTCCGCAACGGTCAGGGTTTAAGTCATAGCTTTATGAATATTTATAGCACTTTACTTCGGACGTTACCAGTAACGCTCCTCCTTTATGAACATTGAACCCTGTGTAACGGAGAGGAGCTGTGGTCTTGGCGCACTCTATATAAGCCATCCCCCTCCTCTAGGACAAGGGTTCACACCTTCTGTAATTCACACGCATATATCCAGTCTACCGCCTCCGGGCTCCGAGACGTAGGGCTGTTACTTCCTCCGAGAAGGGACTGAACTCGTAAAACTTGCGTGTACAACTCCTCCATAGCTAGGATCTTGCCTCTACATTCCTACCCCCTATTCTATTGTCAGTCCTAGAACCACGACAGTTGGCGCCCACCGTGGGGCAGGTGTCTTAGCAACTTGTTGGAGAAGTTGCAATTTTTCCGATCCCCTTCATCGTGGTTTCAGGCGGAGGTTTGGCTGAGGGCCGCCAGATCCGTCTCGGCGCGCTCGTGTTTGTCCCCGATGACTCCGCTTGGCTTCAGGAGGCTCCACTCGACGTCGACGCACTCCCCGCCCGCGGGGCGACGCACTTTCACGCGTGCGTCCGCGGCGTCCTCCTGTGGCAGCCGTCGACCCAGTATTAGTCGGCTCCAGCAACTTTCACCCTCCCTGTGGCCCACCGGAGCAAACGTTCCGGTCGGTCGAGGCTTCAGCGGTGGGTGAGGCATGCGGGGGCTCGCCAGTCTGCTACCCCTCAAGTCGCGGCAATCGAGCCCGACGAAACTCTCTATGGCCTGTTCGATTTGTCGACTGGCTCCATAGAGACTGCATCCGAGTGCGACAACAGCGACCTAGCGGCAGAAGTTTTGATGGTCAATGGACCATGCAGTCCTCCTGGCTTCACCCGTGAAGACGGAGGCGACGGGAACGGCGATCCGTCGCGCATTCATGAAGAGTACCGCCCCGAACCCCTCTCTTTACAGCAGAGGGAGGAACTTCGCCGTCGGAACATGGATGTACTACATACTCCTATAGTTGGAGAAACCCCTGAGGCCCAGGCCTTGGAGCAGGCGTGCTTGGCCAACTTGGCTGAGCGCACTCGACTGGAGAACCTTCAGCGCGCACTCGACAATCGCGCTCGGCAGCGTGCTCCCGAATCCAGTTGACGCCAACTTTTTCCACATCCGACTCAGGTATACCGAACCCCGATCCAGAATCTAGCAGCTGCTGCCCAGATAGCGGAGTCGATCCAACCTTCCCAGTCAGAAGCTGGCCGAGGTCTGGCGCAGATTCGAGCTTTGCTCTGGGCGGCGGGAGAACAGAATACGGTCGTATCCCAGTCGTGAAATAGGATCCATAGCAGATCCGTGGTTGCAGATACAGTTCAGTCGGCCCATAGCCCAAGATCGCCCCCGAGGCGTGAGGGACGTGGGGATCGACGAGATCAGTACAGAAACCGTGAGCAGTATGATCACCGAGTCGATCGTGATGATCGTCGTCGAGTGCCCACGCCTCCCCCAAGGAGTGGGTCATACGTGCCTCGGCAACATGAAGATAGACGCCCTCACAGTGTTGGGCGAGGAATTCCAGTCGACCCTAGGGAGCCAGGCTTTGATGCAAGATCTATTCTCGTTCAGGGCTTGGTCGACAGAAACAGAGCTCACCGAGAGGGCCATGACAGAGATCTGCAAACCAGCAATAGGGTGCATGTCTCAGGTCCAGAGTGCTTCAGCAGAGCTATCAGAGCTGCAGTGATTCCCCCCAACTTCAGGTTGGCGACTGGAGTTAGTAAGTTCACTGGTGAGTCCAAGCCTGACACTTGGCTTGAAGACTACCGAGTGGCTGTCCAGATTGGTGGCGGCAATGATGAAGTGACCATGAAACACCTTCCTCTGATGTTGGAGGGCTTGGCTAGAGCATGGCTGAATCAGTTGGCACCTGGCAGTATTTATACTTGGGAAGATCTCGCTCGAGTGTTTGTCAGAACATTCGAGGGAACTTGCAAACAGCCGACAGGTTTGACGGAATTACAGTGTTGTGTTCAGAAACCGAATGAAACTTTGAGGGATTATATCCAAAGATGGACCACCCTACACCACATGGTGGAGGATGTGTCTGATCATCGGGCAATTTGTGCCTTTAAGGAAGGTGTCAGGTATCGGGAGTTGAATCTGAAATTCGGCCGGACAGGAAATATGGCTCTGACTCGGATGATGGAGATTGCCACCAAGTATGCCAATGGTGAAGAAGAAGAACGACTCCGGAGTGGCAAGCACAAAGCAGTCGCCCACGAAGCCAGAGGAGGAAACTCCAGTCGGAAACAGAAGCGCAAGGCCGAGCCAGCTGCTCCTGTTGAAGCCTTGGCTGTGGTTCAAGGAAAGTTCAAGGGTAAGCCCAAAGGGCCGTGGAACCCCAAGAAAGTAAAAGATCAAGATGGAAATGACGTGTTGGATCTGCCGTGCCACATCCACACCAAAAAAGATGAGGAGGGTAATTTCATTTACCCGAAGCACACCACTCGGCAGTGTCGGCTCATAATCCAGCAATTCCGAGAGAAACAGCCCAAGGAAAAGGAGAAGGAAGCGGACAAGGCTGAAGATGAGGAAGGGGATGATGATGGTTATCCCCACGTGAATTCCACTCTGATGATTTTTGCTGACGTTGAGAGCAAAAGTCGATTGAAAGTCATCAACAGAGAAGTGAACATGGTCGCTCCGGTGACACCCAATTATTTGAGGTGGTCACAGACTGCCATTACATTCGACCAGTCTGATCATCCAGCACACATAGACACCCCTGGGAGGCAAGCACTGGTGGTCGACCTGGTGGTCGAAGGCACTCGACTGACAAAAGTCCTGATGGACGGTGGCAGTGGCCTGAACATACTGTATGCAGAGACGTTGAAGGGAATGGGCATTCCGATGTCCAGACTCAGTGAAAGCAATATGAGTTTCCATGGGGTCATTCCAGGCAAGAAGGCTGCATCCCTCGGTCAGATTGCTCTTGACGTAGTTTTCGGTGATTCCAAGAATTACCGCAAAGAAAAGTTGACATTTGAAGTTGTGGATTTCCAGAGTGTCTATCATGCCATTCTGGGCAGACCAGCTTATGCACATTTTATGGCTCGACCATGTTACATGTACCTCAAATTGAAGATGCCTGGTCCCAAAGGGGTGATCACTATCTCTGGTAATCGGAAGAAGGCAGAAGAGTGCTTCCAGAAGGGTTCAAAGATCGCCGATGCTCAGATAGCCGTGGTAGAATTGCAAGAATACCAGAAAAATGCAGATCCGCGTGATTTGTTGCGAGCCAAGAAGCCAGCCACAGATTCAGCATTCCAGTCGTCTGGTGAAACGAAGTCGATTCACATTCAGCCGACAGACCCCAATGCTGCTCTGACTCACATTTCAACCACACTCGACTCCAAATAGGAAGAAGCGCTCATCCAGTTCCTCCGTGAGAACTGGGACATCTTTGCATGGAAGCCTTCTGACATGCCGGGTGTTCCCAGGGGACTAGCTGAGCATCGTTTGCGAGTCGACCCAAAAGTGAAACCAGTCAAAGAACATCTTCGATGGTACGCCGTACAGAAGAGAAAGGCAATCGATGAAGAGGTGGCTCGTCTTTTGGCAGCTGAGTTTATCCGAGAGATTTACCACTCCGAGTGGTTAGCCAATGTTGTCATGGTCCCAAAGAAGGACGACTCACTTCGCATGTGCATTGACTTCAAGCATATCAATCGGGCCTGCCCGAAAGATCACTTTCCTCTCCCTCGCATCGACCAGATAGTCGACTCGACTGCGGGGTGCAAGCGTTTGTCCTTTTTGGACGCCTACTCCGGGTACCACCAGATCCGTCTGTACGGACCCGACGAGATAAAGACAGCTTTCATCACCCCGTTTGGGTGCTTCTGTTATGTCACAATGCCATTCGGTTTGAAGAACGCTGGAGCCACATTCATGCGGATGATTCAGAAGTGCCTGCTCACTTAAATCAGTCGGAATGTGGAAGCATACATGGATGACATTGTGGTCAAGTCACGTAAAGGTTCCGACCTACCGACTGACCTTGCTGAAACCTTTGCCAGCCTCAGAAGGTATGATATCAAGCTCAATCCATCAAAGTTCATGTTTGGAGTTCCGAGCGGAAAATTACTCGGTTTCCTAGTTTCCAAACGAGGGATCGATGCTAACCCAGAGAAAGTGGGTGCTATACTCCGAATGAAACGCCCTGTGCGTGTGCATGATGTCCAGAATCTTACTGGTTGCTTGGCCGCCCTAAGTCGATTCATTTCTCGCCTCGGTGAAAAGGCGCTGCCTCTTTACCGACTGATGAAGAAATCAGCTAAAAGCCCTGCTTTCCACCCAGCCGGTGCTTGCTGCTGCAATCAGCAAAGAGCCTTTACTGCTTTATATAGCAGCCACTAGACAAGTCGTCAGTACAGTACTTACGGTCGAGCGGGAATAAGAAGGAAAAGCTTATAAAGTTCAGCGCCCAGTTTATTATATTTCTGAAGTCCCGACTCCGTCAAAGCAGAGATATCCGCACTACCAGAAGCTCGTCTATGGGATTTACATGACCACGAAGAAGGTACAGTATTTCTCTGATCACTCTGTTACAGTCGTCAGCGACGCTCCATTGTCAGAGATTCTGCACAATAGAGATGCAACTGGTCGAGTGGCAAAATGGGTGATTGAACTCCTTCCCTTAGATATCAAGTTTGAGGCAAAGAAAGCTATCAAGTCCCAAGCAATAGCAGATTTCCTCACTGAGTGGATCAAACAGCAACTGCCGACTCAAGTTCACTCGGAGCACTGGACCATGTTCTTTGACGGATCCAAAATGCTGAATGGTTCTGGTGCTGGGGTAGTACTAGTATCCCCCCGAGGAGACAAACTCAGATATGTCCTCCAGATTCACTTTGATTCCTCCAACAATGAAGCAGAATATGAAGCACTCCTGTATGGGTTGTGCATGGCCATCTCACTCGGCGTCTGTCGCCTCATGGTCTACGGCGACTCAGATTTGGTAGTCAATCAAGTGATGAAGGAGTGGGACGTCAGAAGCCCAGCCATGACTGGTTACTGCAACGCGGTGAGGAAGATGGAAAAGAAGTTTGAGGGGTTAGAGCTCCATCACATACCCCGACTGAAAAATCAAGAAGCCGATGACTTGGCAAAGATAGGTTCCAAGAGAGAAGCCATTCCCAGCAATGTGTTTTTGGAGCATATTCCCACGCCGACAGTTCAGGAAGATCCTTTTACTGAAGAGCCCCCGCAGCCTAAGAGCGCCACAGACCTGACTGAAGTCGAGGTCCCAGCCGTGGTCGACCTGATCATGGAGGTTCTGGCCATTACTCCTGACTGGACAGTGTCGAACATTGCGTACATCCTTAGGAAAGAACTCCCAGAGGACGAGGAAGAGGCTCGACAGATCGTCCGTCGATCCAAGGCCTTTACTGTGATAAGAGGACAACTGTTCAGGGAAAGTGTGACTGGAGTCGGTCAGAAATGCGTAACACCAGAAGAAGGTCGAATGATCCTCAACGACATCCACTCGGGGACCTATGGTCACCATGCGTTCTCTCGGGCCATCGTGGCTAAAGCATACCGAGCTGGATTCTATTGGCCACGAGCAAATGAAATGGCGAAAGATATAGTCGACAGATGTGAAGGCTGCCAGTTTTACTCCGACATGTCTCACAAGCCAGCGTCAGCCCTGAAGACCATCCCCCTTGTTTGGGCCTTTGCTGTTTGGGGACTGGATATGGTTGGACCACTGAGAACTGGTAGGAGCGGCTTCACTCATGTGCTCGTTGCAGTCGACAAGTTTACCAAATGGATCGAAGCTAAACCTATCAAGAACCTTGAGGCCAGCACCGCTGTCAGTTTTATCAGAGAATTGACATTTAGATATGGAGTTCCACACAGCATCATCACGGACAATGGGTCGAACTTCGATTTTGATGAATTTAGAGCTTTCTGCGCTTCTCAAGGCACACGAGTCGACTATGCTTCAATCGCTCACCCGTAGTCGAACGGACAAGCAGAAAGAGCCAATGGAATAATTCTCAAAGGACTGAAACCCCGACTGATGCGTGATCTCAAACACGCAGCAGACGCTTGGGTTGATGAACTTCCGTCAGTTCTGTGGGGGTTTAAGGATAACTCCTAATCGGTCGATCAAACGAACTCCTTTCTTCTTGGTCTATGGAGCCGAAGCTGTTCTGCCAAGTGACCTGCTCCACAACGCACCCCTAGTCGAGCTCTTCTCCAAAGAGGAAGCAGAGCAGGCCCGGCAAGATTCAGTCGATCTCTTAGAGGAGGAAAGAGAGATGGCCTTGATCCGGTCGACCATTTATCAGCAAGACTTGCGTCGATTCCACGCCAGAAATGTGAGGGGTTGAGCCTTTCAAGAAGGAGACTTGGTTCTTCGAGTGGATCAACAGAATCCGCACAAGCTCGCCCCGGCTTGGGAAGGCCCCTTCATCATCACCAAAGTCCTCCACAATGGAGCATACCATCTTTACAGTGTTGAGCATCAGAAAGATGAGCCACGGGCTTGGAACGCGGAGCTGCTCCGCCCCTTTTATACTTAAGAACTCATTCGAATAAAATGTAATAAGAAGTACCTTTATAATTTGTTCGTCAAAGAAAAGAGCTTTTCAGTCTTCTCGCATGATTGTTGTTGCTTTTATTTACCTCTAAAATCCCCCAGTGGGTGGGCTTAGCCGCGAATCCGTTTCGCCTAAGTTCGAAAGAAAATCCTACCGAGTGGTGAGCAATCCTCCCACTCGGGGGCTTAGCTGCAGTCCAGTACTCGCCTAAGTTCTCTCACTCGGAGACTTAACTGCAGTCCGGTACTCGCCTAAGTTTGAAAAAAATCCTACCAAGTGGAGAGCAATCCTCCCACTCGGGGGCTTAGCTGTAGTCCAGTACTCGCCTAAGTTCTCTCACTTGGAGACTTAACTGCAGTCCGGTACTCGCCTAAGTTTGAAAAAATCCCACCGAGTGGAGAGCAATCCTCCCACTTGGGGGCTTAGCTGCAGTCCAGTATTCGCCTAAGTTCTCTCACTTGGAGACTTAGCTGCAGTCCGGTACTCGCCTAAGTTTGAAAAAATCCCACCGAGTGGAGAGCAATCCTCCCACTCGGGGGCTTAGTTATAGTCCAGTACTCGCCTAAGTTTGAAAAAATCCCACTGAGTGGAGAGCAATCCTCCCACTTGGGGGCTTAGCTGTAGTCCAGTACTCGCCTAAGTTTAAAAAATCCTACCGAGTGGAGAGCAACCCTCCCACTCGGGGGCTTAGCTGCAGTCTGGTACTCGCCTAGGCTCTCCCACTCGGGGGCTTAGCTGCAGTCCAGTACCAGCCTAAGTTTAAAAAATCCTACCGAGTGGAGAGCAACCCTCCTACTCAGGGGCTTAGCTGCAGTCTAGTACTCACCTAAGCCCTCCCACTCGGAGGCTTAGCTGCAGCCCAGTACTCGCCTAAGTTTGAAAAAATCCCACCGAGTGGAGAGCAATCCTCCCACTCAGGGGCTTAGCTGCAGTCTAGTACTCGCCTAAGTTTAAAAAATCCTACCGAGTGGAGAGCAACCCTCCCACTCGGGGGCTTAGCTGCAGTCTGATAGTCACCTAAGCCCTCCCATTCGGAGGCTTACCTGCAGCCCAGTACTAGCCTAAGTTTAAAAAATCCTACCGAGTGGATAGCAACCCTCCCACTCGGGGGCTTAGCTGCAGTCTAGTACTCGCCTAAGCTCTCCCACTCGGAGGCTTAGCTGCAGTCCAGTACTCGCCTAAGTTTGTAAAATCCTACCGAGTGGGGAGCGACCCTCCCACTCGGAGGTTCGGAGCTACGCCACAAGTACAACGTACGCTCCATCCCTATCCGCAAGGATGACGAGGTGCAGGTCGACTCCAACCTTCTCCTTCGGAGCTACGCCACAAGTACAACGTGCGCTCCATCCCTATCCGCAAGGACGACGAGGTGCAGGTCGACTGCAGCCTTCTCCTTCGGAGCTACGACACAAGTACGACGTGCGCAAGGACGATGAGGTGCATGTCGACTAGAACCTTCTCCTTCAGAGCTACAGCACAAGTACAATGTGCGCTCCATCCCTATCCGCAAGGAAGACGAGGTGCAGGTCGACTTCGACCTTCTCCTTCGGAGCTACGGCACAAATACAACATGCGCTCCATCCCTATCCGCAAAGACGAAGAGGTGTAGGTCGACTGCAACCTTCTCCTTCGGAGCTACGACACAAATACAACATGCGTTCCATCTCTATCCGCAAGGACGATGAGGTGCAGGTCGACTGCAACCTTCTCCTTCGAAGCTACACCACAAGTACAATGTGCGTTCCATCCCTATCCGCAAGGACGACGAAGCGCAGGTCGACTGGAGCCACCACTTCAGAGTTGGATCTCCAGCGCAAAGGCTATTCCGAGCAGTGAACAAAGTCCATTCGAAGGCAAAACACAAGCGTATTTGGAGATAAACCAAATTCGGATAAATCCTAAAGTTCCAAGCAGCAAACCAAAAATATTCGAGCATCAAGCCCGAAGGAGTTTAACATTACAGCAACCACTCGGCATTCCGAGGCAAATTTAAAGCAGATTCAAGTCTCATAAGTTTGTTCACTCGGCGGGAGGAGGGCTGGCAGGCTCGACGAATTCGTCCAGGTCGATCCCATCCGCGATCCGAGTAGCAGCAGTGATGAAAGTTTCCATGAAGGACTGGAAGCCATGCTTTTTGGTGTTAGCGACGTTGATCGCAGCCAGCTTGTCTTCACGAGCCTCCTTGCAGTGGACTCGCACCAAGGACAGTGCCACGTCAGCACCACACCGGGCGGAGGACTTCTTCCATTCTTGCACTCGGTCAGGGATCTCGTACAGTCGAGCCATCATGGATTCCAGGTCATTTTGAAGCGTCGCCCTTGGCCAAAGCGATGATTCGATTCGGGAGACTACCTCCTTCAGGCGCACGAGGTAGCTTGTGGCGCTGGCGATATGGGACTCCAGTCGGAGCATGTTCATTGCAGTTTCGTCGCAAACTGGAGAAGCGATAGGGTCCAGACCCGTCTCGACCTTTCTAGTTTCCTCGTCAAAGTCTTGGCAGAATTCTATAGCCAAAAATTAGTGAGTCGACCGAGCATGATCCGTTCGCAAGCATCAACACAGTCGGTTTAAAAGAAATACCTTCCAGCGTGAGATAGAGCTTCTTGGCAAGAGTCCTCAGATAAGCTTCCGTGTCATTCCTCTTGCGGATCGCGGACTCCAGCTTTACATCCAGGGCAACTTTGTCCTTCTTCAAACTAGTCACTTCACGGTTAGATTCATTGAGGCAAGATTCCAGCCTGTTCACCTTCCCTTCTAGCGTTCCGACTGAAGCCAGCTTCTGGTCTGCGAGAGTAGTTTTATGTTGGGCTGCTTTTTGCGCGGCGGCGAGGTCCGAGTCCTTCTTCTCTAGAGCCAACTTCATTTTCTCTGCAAAAGAAGCAATCGAATCAAACAAGAGATCGAAGAAATATATTGAAAGACAGTCGACACACAATTACCTTCCATACCAACAGCTTCGTCTTAAGCTTTCTTCAGATTCTGCTGGGCCAATTCCAAGTCGAGGTTGAGTTGCCTCGGTTTCTCCTCAAGTTTAGCAAACTTGGAAATAAGAGTACAAGACTTTTGTAGAAGGCAAAAGACGGGTCAGTCGACAAGATCAAAGTTTGTTTACTTCCGAGTGAATAAAACCTAAAGAAGTCACTTGAGACCCCAGCCGACTGCACACAGTCGACTATAGTCTCGGGGACTACACCCAGCGGGTGCACTTGGCGTGCCCCTGCTGATTAAAACCCAACTCGACCGGTCCGCCCGGATCAAGTCAAAAAAAGTTGTTTAGACCCCAGTCGACTGCCAGCAGTCGACTGCGCTCTCGGGGACTACACCCAGTGGGTGCACTTGGCGTGCCCCCACCGGTTCATATCCTACTCGACCGGTTCGCTCGAGTCGAGTAGAAGAAAAGAAAGGAAGGTAGAACTCAGACCCAGTCGACTGCCAGCAGTCGACCGCGGTCTCGGGGACTACACCCAGTGGGTGCACTTAGCATGCCCCCACTGGTTCAGATCCTACTCGCCCAGACCGAGTGGAAGAACGCAACTACCAAAGACAATAAAACACCCAATGGGTGCACTGATTCAACGCAAACAACAGGAGATTGTGTAGAATAAATTTTTTTGGGTAGCATATCCTGATAGAACAAGAGTAGTTGAAAAGTCTACTTACCTGGACATTGGCCCGGAGAGCAGCGCTGGCGTCGTAGGCAGTATGGCTATTCTCATGCACCGTCTTCATCCGTTCCATCATCACGTCAGCCTGTCGGATGGCTTCCGCAGCCGCTTCTGACTGGTTGTCTAGGACGGGGTAGCTGGTGAAGAAGAGAGCAGAAGACCCAGGTGTGGCAGCTTGGAGCTCCGTGGCATGGAGTTGGACGACTGAAGGAATCACCGGTGCAGTCGACGGTACGGGGTGTTCACTCGACAAGGGTGCAGCGAAGGTTACAGAGGCCCTGCCCGCGTCTCCAGGTCGACGGACGGGTGGTGTTGTCGTTGGCCCTTGCTGAGACATCTTGCCAGCTGCTACCTTCTTGCTCTTCCTGGGCTTAAGAGCCACATCTTCATCGTCATCTGGAAGATCGATGACGTTGGGTGGAGCTGCAAGACAGATCGTTCGACCCCAAGTCAACCACTAGAAGGCAATCGACCAAGGAATCAAGAACAAGATCATAAGAGTTTCTACCTGGGTTAGAGGTAACCGTGTCTTCCATCTCCTCGTCTCGATACTGGAGGGAAGAGGTTCCCGATGTAGCAGCACTGCATGTGTCCGTACTCAGTCGGTTACGTTCTGTTGCCCGAGTCGATGAAAAGAACAAGTCAGATGATTACCCGGAGATGGTAGGGACGGTCACTTTGATCCTGGGCAAAGCCTTGGGCAGTTTGGAGGAGGTGGCCTTCGGTGCTTTTGGAGCTGGAGGTGGCACAACCTTGGGCTGCTTTGGCGCCTTCTCAATCGGCGCTAGAGAAGACGTCCGGGGGCGCTTCGAAGACTGCCCAGTCGGCGCGGTCGCCAGGTTCGGGGTGCTCGCCGGGTCGTGTGCGTGCTTGGATCTCCTCTCTCTGTGAGGAGGCGAGTCGACTTCTTCATCATCGCTCGAGTCATCGCTCTCTTCGTCCTCCTCTGCATCCGAGTGCCACTCGCCGCTCTCGCCCCCACTCGCTCCCTCCTCGACGTCTTGCTCCTGCATTCCGTTGGGCATTGAGTACATGTCAATGAGATCCTGAAAGAACAACGAGCAAAAGGAGTACAGTCGACCATCAACAAGGTGTCACACAGTGAATCGGAAAGGTATTTGAGAAAAAAGAATCATACCTGCTCCGGCTGGCGCGAGTGGTCGAATGGAATCACCCTCCTAGACCCCCTTGGGTTGTCTTGTTGCTGGTGATTCCCATCAGCCACTTCTCCAAGATGTCCTCACTGACGTCCTCTAGGTGAATCCGAGTGGAGTCCTCGAGTCCAAAGTACATTCACATCGGATGATCACGGGCCTGGAGCGGTTGGATGCGTCGACCGATAAAGACCTCCAGCAGGTCCATCCCAGTCACCCCGTCACGAACGAGTTGGACGACCCGCCCGACCAACACCTTGACCTGCGCCTTCTCTTCGGGAAGCACCTTCAAGGAGGAGGGCTTCTCCACTCGAGCCAGTGAAAAGGGAGGAAGTCCGGTCGACTGACCCGGGGTCGGCTGATCCTTCCAGTAAAACCAAGTCAACTGCCAGCCGCGGACCGAGTTAGGAAGGATCATCACCGGGAAGGTGCTCTTGTTCCTCATCTGGATCCCCAGGCCCCCGCACATCTGGATCACGTGCGTCCTCTCATCACTCAGATTGGCCCTTTTGACCGACTGGGAGCGACATGTGAAGATATGTTTGAAGAGGCCCCAGTGCGGTCGACAGCCCAAGAATTTTTCACACATTGACACAAAAGCGGCCAGATAGACTATAGTGTTTGGAGTGAAGTGGTGGAGCTGAGCCCCAAAGAAGTTCAAAAAGCCCCAGAAGAAAGGATGGGGAGGCAGAGAAAATCCACGATCGACATGGGTGGCGAGGAGAACGCACTCACCCTCCCTTGGCCGCGGCTCGGTCTCGTTCCCCGGGAGCCGCGCCGATTTGTGGGGGATCAGTCCCCCCTCCACCAGGTCGTCGAGGTCGTCCTGGCTGATCGTCGAGCGGATCCAGTCGCCCTGGATCCAGCCCGGCGGTAGGCCGGATCTCGATGAGGATCCGCCTTGGCTGGTCCGCTTGCCCTTCGCCTTCGCGGTCGCCTTCTTCACGCGCTCCAGCGCCACCGTCTTCTCTTTCCCCATGGTGACGGATCGAGTTCGAGCGAGGGTCGGGCGACAAGAGCAGAAGCGAGCGTGGCGGAGAGGTCGGAGTAAGAAGAAAAGAGAATGGGAGCACACGGCGCAGAGACCCGGCCCGGTGCCTTTTATAAGGTCATTCCCCGAGTGACTGACTGGTAGGCCCAGGCGATCTAAACAAATCCCGCAACAGTCGCGCACGTAGTACATGGCGAAAAAGGTGGCACGGAGATCGAGGAGACCTACCTAATCCGTCCCGATTACCATGGCCTCGCCCGTCTGGCGCGCTTCTTGAAATTCGAATCCCGCGAAATCCGCGGAGAGCAGAGCAACTGGTCAGACCAAAAACATCCTCCACATTATCATTCGGAATTCTACCGTGAAATTTCACTCGACAAAAAACAAAGAATGGACCAAGGCGACTGAAAAAGGAATTGACGTCGTCTCCTCAGTTCATTGTTCCAGAACAAGGTATACTCATAGCACAAAGAATGAGTCGGAAGTGTTCCCAACTCCTTCCCCACTCAAACCCTGATTCATTCGGGGGCTAATGATGAAGCTATGTACCTAGGGCAGGGTCATGGATTTGTCCAACATACCCTCCCCAAGGACATCTCTACAAAGAACCAGAATCAGTTGAAGAAAAACCATCATCCACTCAACCATGAAGATGTGTTCACTCGACCACCTTGAAGACACTCGACCATGCTAACAACCACTCGACCACCAGAAGATGTGAAGCCCTTCACTCCGCAATGGTCGGGGTTTAAGTCATAGCTTTATGAACATTTATAGCACTTTACTTCGGACATTACCAGTAACGCTCCTCCTTTATGAACATTGAACCCTGTGTAACGAAGAGGAGCTGGGGTCCTGGCGCACTCTATATAAGCCACCCCCCTCCTCTAGGACAAGGGTTCGCACCTTCTGTAATTCACACGCATATATCCAGTCGACCGCCTCCGGGCTCCAAGACGTAGGGCTGTTACTTCCTCCGAGAAGGGCCTGAACTCGTAAAACTTGCGTGTACAACTCCTCCATAGCTAGGATCTTGCCTCTACATTCCTACCCCCTATTCTATTGTCAGTCCTAGAACCATGACCGATGCGGAGTGAAGGGCTTCCAAGCTCGTTTGACCAATCCATGCCCAGAATGACATCCAATTTGTTGGAATCGATGATTATCAATGATGTTGGAAACTTGACTCCCTTGATGTCAATCTCCAAATTTCGGCAGATGAGATTGCTTCTAAGTAGGGATCCCGGGGATTGTACCAGCATGTGCTTTCCCAAAATCGAGCAAGGAAAATTGTTTTGGGAAGCAAAACTCCGCGAAATAAAAGAGTGGTAAGCCCTAGAGTTAAATAAAATTACGGTAGGTATGTCATTAACAAGAAACATACCAATGACAACTTCCGGGTCCTCTTGGGCTTCGTCTGCGGAGATGTGATGAATTTGCCCTTGGATCATATCCGGGGCAGAATACGGCTCCATGCAGTTGACTTGTGGCTGAAATGGAGCTACGTGTTTGGTGTTCTTGGGACACTGTCGGGCGCAGTGTCCGGTTTGGCCACAACTGAAGCATGAATTGTTGCGCTGACAATCGTCGCGCACCGGGCTGGTCACGACATTTTTGACTTGTGTAGTAGTGTTGTTGACATTCTGCTGCCAATTGGGTTTGTACTCCACCTGAGTCTACTGCCAAGTACGAGCCTTTTGCACTAGTTGCATATCCTTCTTTGGCTCGAATTTGCGCTTGTGGTCATTAGCAGCTGGCTTGTTGTCGTGCAGGAGCTTGTGTTCCTTTTCTGCGATGAGAGCCTTGTTCACCAGAGTCAGGCAGTCTGGGAAATCAAACATGCTGAGAGTGCACCTGAGATGCTGATTCAGGCCTCCAAGAAAATGATCAATCTTCCGCTCTTCTGTGGCCACATCATGGAGAGAATAGCGGGCCAGATGGTTGAATTTATTCAGGTACTCGTTGACGGTCATGCTGCCTTGAGTGAGAGCGAGAAATTCGCGTTGCTTGATCTTCATGACTCTGGTGGGAATATGATACTTGCGGAAATGATCCTTGAATTTTGTCCAAGTAATTTCCTCGTCTGCAGGCCATATTGTTTTGGCATTATCCCAACATATAGCGGCAGATCCTTCGAGATAATGCGTTGAGAAGGGAACCTTGTCTCCTTCTTTAGTGCAAGAAATTTCCAATTTCCTCTCAATAGTCCTTAGCCAGTCATCGGCGTCCAAAGGATCAGTAGCATGGCTGAAACTAGGAGGCTTGGTTCGCTAAAAATCTGACAGCTTGGAATGATGGCCATTCTGGTTTCCATTCTGCCCAACCATAACTTGTACACTTTTCAGTATTTCCAGTAGATCGTTGCTCCTTCTTTCTTCAAACATTCGCAGGATTTGCTTGGTGGAAGGCGGTTGTGGCGGTGGAGGCGGAGGTGGCTGGTATGGCTCAGGGGAATGTCCTGCCTGTCTTGTGGAGCGACGGACAGGGACATCCTCACCAACTTGACTGCTACTGCCTCCACACGTCATCCTATTTTTCGTTTTCCCAATACATAGCAACCATGATGAGAAAAATTCCAAAATGGGGAAAAAAGCCAATGACAAATCCCGGAAGAAAACGGCGAAGGAAAACCAAGTCGAATAAAAGAGTCCAACATAATTATACATAGTCCCAACATGAAAGTAAACATCACAACGGGTCTGCTACCCTCATACATGAAACTACGCATCATGACAAGTGCGATTACAGCCATACATCATGCTCATGACTACAGCGATACACTAATGATCTACTGCTCGGATGGTGCTGCTGCAGGCTCGTCTCCTGAGCCAGACCCAGATCCTGAACTGATAGTAGAGACCTCTGGGGGAAGAAGGTGTGCTGGCGCTGCCTCGAGGGCTCTCCCTCAGGGGCAGGTGGGGGATGGGATCTAAGCATAGGAGCGGCGGGAGTAGCGACAAGAGAAGACCATGCAGCAGGGCGCTGCGAGGGTTCACCGTCAGAGGGTTAACGGTACCCTGCGAGGTCGCCGGTGGAACAGAGGCGGAAGGAACTGTTGCAGAAGTATAGATGACAGCAGGCAGAGGGTTCCTCATACGAGCAGCCGTGAGAGCTGCGCGAGCGCGTGTAAGCTCCCGATCTAACTCGTAATTAAGGAGATAACTAGAAGTGATGTAGCGAGAAAGGTGGCTAGTGGGACGATCACACGCCGGATTAATCAAAGGAAAACAGATACACCCATTCTCGTGCAGAGATGGGTAGTAGAAAAGACCAGGGTGGGTGTGCATGCGAACCTCGTTGTACTGCAAGTCTACAAGAGATTTGATAGTAGCAAACTCAACCGCCTAAGATGGCGTAGAAGCAAGACCACCCTTAGTTGAACGAGTGTAAGCGCCGGATGGGAAACTATGGTGTAGAGTGACCTCAGCATAATACTCATACAATGCACCAGCCAGATGCTCGCGATACACCCGATACTCTGAATCAGCACCCTCTGGATAGAGTCGTCACCACACGTTCTGAAGCAGGTGCAGCGATGTGTACGGAACTGGCTCAGGATGGTACAAGAACGGTACTGATGCCATCTACACTCACAAACCATACGGACCCCCCTACAGAACCAGGTGACATCTTCCAAGCTCGTTTAACCCAGGAGCGCCCCTTGGGCTGCATTATTCCCAGGCCACGTGGGTCCATCCCTGCGGCATGTATCCCTTTTGCTCATGTCTTTAGCTTACCTTGCTGGGGGCACCCCTCGGGCTGCATCATCCCCAAGCCGCTCGGGCCTGACCCAGTGGCATGTATCTTCCTGCATTTACCCAAGTTGATTTGCCTTCCCTGCTTAACCTGCCTACGGTTATCGCTTGCTCGATTGCCACCCGCTGCGGGGACATTCACCCCGTGCAATTCGCTTGCGGTTAAAAGGGGGGCTCCTGAGCATCGCGACTCAGGAGCTCTTACTGGATCTCCAGCCCTCACCCCCTGGCCTTGACCACGGCATCACGACCTGGCATACCAGCGACGGCTGAGCTGGCTCGAGGGCCGGGACCTGAGGACATAGAGTGCTTGCACCTAACCGCCTTGCAGGAACACACATCTACCAAGACTCAAGACCAGGCGCAACCCGCCTTGAGGTAGGGCCTCGTGAGTCCCGCGCTGGCTCACGAGTGCCCAGATACACCTCGCAGCCCTGCCGTGCAAGCCACGTGTCAGGGCGGGGCTGTACACGCCCCGGGGGCTCCTCCCGGAGGGGCCCCCCATCCCACACACAAGTGGAAGCACCATGCTCCGTGCTGGACGTCTACACTGCCGAGGAGCGGCTATGCCCATGCACAAGCGGAAGCACTATGCTCCGCGCTGGTGATAAACAACTGAGGGCAGCCCCACGGTCGTACCAACCTCTGGGAGCCCAGAGCTCAGCATCCGGCCTCACCGCAACGCCTCCCCTCGCGAGAGCCGCGCGAGGGGGCTGGGCACGGGGGCTGCGCTCGGGCCACACCCAAGCTCACGCCACCCAGCCAGGTCTCCCGGACCTAGGCGTCGCGCGCCCCTCCCGAGACCTCGGCGAGGGTAGGTATGGAAATTGTTTGCGTGTCAAGAGGGACTCCTGAGCATCGCGACTCAGAAGCCTAACTGGTCACGTAGCCCCTCACTCCTTGGTCCGTCATGGTCTCCGGTCGGCCGAATGGCGGTTGAGGTATGCGCGGGGCCGGGCCCTGCCGACGTAGAACATCATTCTATCCTCACGAACTCTCCCTATAAGCTGTTTGCGCGTCAAGGGGGACTCCTGAGCATCATGACTCAGGAGCCTAACTGGTCACGTAGCCCATCACTCCTTGGTCCGTCCTAGTCTCCGGTCGGCCCAATGGTGGTTGAGGTATGCGCGGGGCCGGGCTCTGCTGACGCAGAACAAATAGGAAGGAAATCGCAAAATCTCGAAGAAAATATTACAAACACATTGTCCTCACACATTGTCTTCACGATATCAAATGAAAAGTCTAAACGCCTCCCCGAGGCCTAATGCATGTTGCAGGAACGAAACAGGAGGGCAGACGCAGGTCACCCCTGGAAGCCGCCATCACCCACGGAAGGAGCTACCTCGTGAGTGACGTTGTCTTCACCTTCACCACCAGCCGCAGGATCGGCGACATCACCAGACAGAGGAGCGGAGACAAAGCCGCAGAACTTTTTCAGCAAGGCCTCCACCTGACCTTGCATGGCTGTGGCGGCAGCCTTGTATTGGTCTTCAGCCACAGGCTCCAGCAGCTCGTCAAGGCAAGCGTTGGGGTCGCGAAGGTGTAGGTGGCCGAAGACGCGAGTCAATGCAGCTGAAGACAGGACGCGAGCTTCCGCCTCTGCCATAGGACTGACGCCATCAACGACTTCCTCGAGCGCCTGCACCAAGAGAGGAAGCAGCCGGGTGGGGCCGTCCTCATCGGCGGCCAGCGACTTCTCCAGGCCGTGCTCGTAGAGCGTCTTCAGTGCCTTGCTAGACCTCTTCTCGAGATCGGCAAAGGCCGCACGGTCTTCGGTCAGGACTCGCGCCTTGGCGTCGAGATCGGCCTCCCTCGCCTTCGCCTCCCGCTCCAGCTCTTCCAACCGGTTGCGCTCGGCGGCCTGCGTCGGCCCCAACTCCGCCAGCTCAGCATCACGGTTCTTGATGGCGTCCTCCCAGGCCTTCATTTCCTCCTCCTTCGCTTGGCGGCAGCGTGCTGCTTCGGCATGCTTGGCGCGCAGGCCCTGCAGCTCGTCCTCCAGCACCTGGCAGCGGTCGCGGGCAGCCTCGACATCTTTCAACGCCATCTCGCGATTGGCTGCGGCATTGGCGGCACTCTACTTCTCCTTCTCAGAAGCCGCAGTAGCCTAGCCCAGCGCCGCGCGAACCGCCAAGTCGGAATGGAGCCAGCCTGAGGCCAGCTCTAGACGCCCGACCACAAGGCGTGGGTCTACGCCCAGGAGATCTGCCTGCAGCCGGGTCATCTACGAGAGAGCACGTTCCAGAGTATCAGCAGGAGTAGAAGAACCTGGGAGTGGAGGTGCAATAGTGGGGGGAGGCGACATCATCACCAGGGCCTGGGAAACCGCGACTTCAGGAGTAGATGGAACCTCATCGGCCGCGCCAGGCGCCGACACTTCTGGAGCTAGCCGGGCCATGGGGGCTGGTTCCACGTGGCAATGCTCCTCTTGGCCCCGCGAGGACGACCGGGCTGGGGAGATGCGAGCGCTGCTACCCCCTTTCTCTGAGGAAGGAGGCACGAACGCCGCATCCTCCTTCCTTTTCTTCGCAGAAGACGTCGGCCTGATCAACCAAGGGCCAGCATCAGGAAATGATGAGTACAAACAGGGACAAGGCGAAGCTTGAGACACTTACTGATCCACCGCGACATACTTCCGCTTAGGAAGCCTGAAGCCTGACATCATCGGGACGGAGGCGGCATCGCGAGGCACCAACAACGACCTACCCCTTGTCAGGATGGGGGGCTGATCCCTCTCCCTTTGGCGAGCGTCGGCCTCGGCATCGTCAGGAAGGGCGTGGAGGATCTCGGCCTTGCTTAGAGGGGAAGTCTCCCCCACCTCTTCCAGAGTCTTCTTGGGTCCTCCTCCTCTTCCCCCTCCCCGCGGGGTTCGTCAGAAGACACCTCCACCGGTTTCGGTGCTGCGGGGGCTCCCAGGAGCGCTGGCGGCACCAACCCACGCGCGTCAAAGGTCGACCTGCATTGGAATAGGGGGACGAAGGTGCTTGGTGGGTACTCCTGGTTATCCCCAACTATGAGGCGCAGAGCAGCGGCCAATTCATCGTCAAACAAGGCCCCCGGCCTCAGGCGGGTCTTATTTCCCTCTTCTTCAAGCCCCCGCAGGGGGCGTGCACGCGCTTGGAGTGGGGCTACTCGCAATGTCAAGAACTCCCTCAGAAGCATGACCCCCGTAACCTTCGCCGCCCTCGCATTGCCCGGCTTCAGGTCGGTCACCATCTGCTCCAACACAGACGATGCCCGCTCATCAGCAAGCTCCGTCCCGGGCCACCCCCCGTGGAGAGAGGGCACCACCGTAGGCAGCACCAGACGAGGATCGGCGCACTTGGCGTCCATCATGACCCATTTGGATCGAATGTTGTTGGCCCTCTTCCCGATGCTCGAGATCGAGTTGGCCTTGTCGGATGCGACGAAGTTAGCGCATCCGGAGATGTGACCCTCACTGACACGGAGGAAGAAGAAATGGCGCAGGAGCGCCACGGACGGCATCACGCCCAGGTACGCCTCACAGTAGTAGGCAAAGATGGACAGGAGGAAGACAGAGTTGGGATGGAGATGCAATGCCTGCAGCCCGTAGTGGTCGAGGACTTCATAAAAGAAATTAGAGAAGGGAGGGACCAACCCGATGGCGACACTGCTCGAGAAGAAGGGGAAGAAGGTGCTTTCCTCGGGCTCCGGCACGTCGGAGGCAAGCTGGAGCTCGGTCTCCCCCACTCATTACTTTCGCCCGCCGTCAGCAGGCGCATGGAGGCGATGCTCTTCTCCATGACGGAGGGTGTCTCAAGGGCCGGCTCATACCAAGCCGGCACTGAGGAAGCCTTGGCCTTGCGCGGCGCCATGGATCGCAGCTACGGGATGAGATTGGAGCGAATCTGGAGATAGCGGTGGCGGAGAGCAAGGAAGGGGATCTGGAGCAAGGCGAAGAAGAAGCAATGAAGGCAAGTGCTGCCTGCGCTAGCCTTTTGTTAGGTCGAGCAGTTGCCGAGGCAGCGCGGGGAAGCGGAGACACCCACGTCCAATCAACCGTCACGTGTCAACCGAGGCCGCAGGCTTTTGGGGGCACGCGGTGCTCCGTACTTGACCCCTGGCTACGCCGCGAAGCCAAGACCGAGCGCACCTTGGGCCCGGGGGCTACTGTCGGCGTTCTAGGAATAGGGGTCCCCAGACTTGCCTGCCTGCGGCCCGTGGCGTGGCTAAGCCAGCAGGCCGTACGACCCATCTTCATCGACAAGGCATCCAAGACCCTCGCGAGGGGCCAAGCCTCGCGAGGCGGACAACACAAGACCTCCTCTAGAGTGGCCTAGTCGGGCAGGCTCGTGAGGGCGGTGATATCAAGGCGAGGCAAACCTCACGAGGCTCTCATGACGTGAGCCATGACGATCGACACCAAGCGGGCGCCAGCGCGCGCATCATCCTTGTTTCCTCTTTGGTGCTAAGGAGGCCAGCGCAGGCGAGGAGTACCGAGGCATCAGGCAAAGGTTGCCACATCGGTGCAACAAGACCAAGACCAGAAGGACGGCAAGACGGAGGTCATCGTGGAGCCCAAGACGGCGTCACCACCAGAGCCTTTCGCAGGCGGAGACCACCTTTGTCAGGATAGCTTGTACTGGCTGCCCCCCTTCAAATTTGCCCGCCGTTGTTGGCTCCCTTCCCACTCAATATTTGGGAAGAGGACCAGGGCCTATATAAGTAGAACTACCCACCACCACGAGCAGAGGAGAGACGGACAAGAGTGGATGGATCATCAAGATCATCCCCAACCACACAAGTGCACCAAGCACAAGAACACCTCAACCTCAGGAGGTTGTTCTTCCCCTTGTATTGTGCATCATCAGCTCTAGAGGCAATCCACCAACGCCACACTAGAGTAGGGCATTACACCACAACAGTGGCCTGAACCAGTATAAATCTTGTGTCTTTCTGTGTTGCGAGTTTGTCAAGTTCATCCGCGAGATCTTAGCGAGCTAGGGCATAGATCGGTGGGAGGAAAAGACTTCGCGCGCACCCCAGTGTTTGAACCTTAAGGGTTTGCTGAAACCCCACATCCGACAAAATCGGCTTACGAGGCCCTTGATGAACTTGACTGCTGACCCAGCTGGGATGGTGCGGACGGCTTCCACTTCTTCCCACTTGGTGAAATTGTCGATGGTGATGTAGAGGTAGCGGTAACCTACAGGCGCTCGAGGGAATGGGCCCAGGATATCCAGCCCCCAGACCGCGAACGGCCATGAGAGTGGGATAGTCTGGAGGCCCTGAGCCGGCTGATGGATCTGATTGGCGTGGAATTGGCAGGCCCCACAGGATTTCACCAGCTCTGGGCCAAGTAGAACCCGCTGCGGAAAGCCTTGCCGACCAGGGTGCGCGACGACGATTGGTGCCCGCAGTCTCCGCCATGTATGTCAGCCAGGAACTCATTCCCCTGTTCCCTGGAGATGCATCATAGAGAAACATCATTTGGCCGCTTCCTATATATCTCACCGTCCTGGATGCAGTACGCAGTAGCCTGCCGGGCCACACGCTCCGCGTCTTCCTCCTTCTCCGGCAACGTGCCACGCATTAGGTACGTCCTGAACTCCTCGATCCAACACCCCTCCTAAGGCTCGAGCGCTAAGAGGAGGCGTGCTCCTGAGGTCGGGCCGCAGGCGGGGGCTCTCGAGGCTGGTGGCTGGGGGAGCTCCTCCTGAGGTGGCGCCGGCTCCGCAGGCGGAGGTGCTGCCGAAGGCTTGAAGAGCCGCTCCTCGAAGATGCCAGGCTCTTGGGGTAGCCGCTTGGATGCTCTTTTTCCAATGTTGTTGGCCTCTTGGTTGGTGCCACGAGGCACATGCTATAGGTCCAGGCCTAGGAACTGCTTCTCCATTTTGCGTACCTCTTCAAGGTATGCCTCCATGTGCTCATCCTTTCGCTCGTACACCTTGTTGGAGAAGTTGATGAGGAGCTACGGGTCTCCCTTGACGGTGAGGCATTTCACCCCCAGGGCCACCACAACCTTGAGGCCAGCGATGAGACCCTCGTACTCTGCGATGTTGTTGTAGACCTTCTCGCCCCACTGGAAGCAGAGCTGCACGGCATAGTAAAGTTTGTCCTGAGTGGGCGAGATGAGCATGGCTCCAACCCCCGCGCCCTGGCGTGCGAACGTGCCATCCAAGTACATGACCCAGCCATCCGACGCTTCACTCCCTGGCGAGAGGGATCGGTTCTCGCCTGCTTCGAGCTTCGGAGTGTCGGTCCATTCTGCCACAAAGTCGGCGAGTGCAGCCACCTTGATGACCCTGGTTGTGCTAAACTCCAGGTCAAATGCCTGCAACTCGATGTTCCATTAGGCGACCCTTCCCACAGCATTGGGGCTTCTGAGCACTCTCTCCAACGGGCAAGCTGAGACAACCTTGATGAGGTGACCCTGGAAGTAGTGGCGCAGCTTGCGCGAGGCCACCAGGAGCGTGAGAAAGAGCTTCTGAGGCATGGGTTATCGCGCTCTCGCATCTCGTAGCACCGTGCTGACGAAGTACACTGGGTGCTCGATGAGGGCGGGAGAGCTGACGGGTTTTTTAGCTCCCAGGGGCTGAGGAGTTCCCTGTGGGTCCCCTGCTTCCGGGGCTTGATGACTAGCCAGGGCAGCCGCTGTCTCAGCAGCATTGCCTTCATGTTGTGCTGCCTCATCTGGCTTGGCGGCTCCACTTGGCTGGCCCTTGACCTGGGGCGCCTCTCTAAGGGCCATCAGCACCACGCCGGCAGAGTGGGATGTGGCAGACAAGTAGAGTACTAAGGCCTCGTGAGGACGAGGCGCCACCATCACCGGCGGGCCGGTCAAGTATCTCTTGAGGTCTTGAAATGCCAGGTCGGCCTCGGGGGTCCACTTAAACGGGCCCTTCTTCTGCATCAGCTTGAAGAACGACAAGGCACGCTCCCCCAACTTGGAGATGAAGCACCTCAGCGAAGTCACGCAGCTTGCAAGCTTCTGTATCTCCTTGAGGTTCTGTGGTGGGCTCATGTCTTCCATTGCCTTGACCTTCTCCGGGTTGGCCTCGATCCCCCTGTGGGATACGAGGAAGCCCAACAGCTTGCCAGAAGGAACACCAAACACGCACTTCTCCGGGTTGAGCCGCAAGTCCACCTGGCGCAGGCTCGCGAAGGTTTCCTCCAGGTCCTGAATCAAAGTTTTTGCCTCCCAAGACTTCACCACAATGTCGTCGATGTAGGCCTTAGCGTTTCTCCCGATCTGCCGCCCCAAGGCGATGTGCAACAGTCGCTGGAAGGTTGCTCCCACATTGCACAGTCTGAATGGCATGCAAGTGTAGCAGTACACCCCGCATGGGGTCAGGAAAGCCGTTTTCTCCACATCTTCCGCCGCCATCTTGATCTGGTGGTAGCCTGAGAATGCATCCAAAAAACATAGCAGATCACACTCGGCGGTGGAGTCGACAATCTGGCCGATGCGCGGAAGCGGGAATGGGTCTTGAGGGCAAGCCTTAGTGAGGTTGGTGAAGTCGACACACATGCGCTCCTTCCCTCCTTTCTTCGGCACAACGACTGGGTTCGCCAGCCACTCTGGGTACCGGACCTCACGAATGACACCCGCTGCCTCCAGCTTGCGGGTTTCCTGAACGATGAAGGACTACTTCTCCATGGACTGTCGCCTCGCCCTCTGCTTCACAGGGTGCACGTTGGGGCATACCTTCAGATGATGCTCGATCACTCTTCTCGAAACCCCAACCAGCTGCTTGGGTTCCCAGGCGAATACTTCCTTGTTCGCCCGCAAAAAGTCCACCAACTCCCTTTCTTGATCTGGGGCGAGGTTGGTGCCTATAGTAAAGGTGGCGCCAGAGGCCCCGTCTGCATCGACCGGTATCTGCTTCGTCTTGGCTTGACCTTGAGTGAATAGCTGCTTCTTCTTGGTCAGTGGAACGCCCTTGGTCCTTGGCACGACCTTACCGGCCGGGCAAGCTGCCACCGTGGCCCTGAAGGCGAGTTTGAGGGCCACCAAGGCTTCCTTGGCGTCTCCGGCCACGGTGAGGACTCCCTTGCTTCCTAGCATCTTCATGAGGTTGTAGGCAAGATGGGTAGCTGGCATGAACTTGGCCAGCGCCGGGTACCCGAGGATGGAGTTGTACGGCAAGCCGATGCGGGCGACATCGAAGTCTATTAGCTCGGTGCGGTAGTTGTCGTGTGTGCCAAAGGTCACAGGGAGATGGATCTGCCCCAGGGGGTTGGAGGAGCCGCTGCCGACTCCGGAGAAGGGCTTGCTGGGGCGGAGCCGCTCCAGCGGTATGTGAAGGAGACTAAAAGCCTCCACGGAGAGCATGTTGAGGCCGGCGCCGCCGTTGATGAGGGTCTTGGTGACGGCTACGCTGCAGATGGTAGGTATGCAAAGCATCGGGAGCACGCCCAAACCGACGGTGGTGGCTGGGTGATCCCCTGAGTCGAAGGTCAGGTCAGCTTTGGGCGCCACCCAACCTGGGGGAGCCCCCTGCCGCGTGGAGGCGGCACCGATCTGGCAGAAGAACGGCTTGGTGTGACGGTCCGAGGGCGGTGCCTGTGAGCCACCAAGGAGAGCCGCGACGATGGGGGGCGCTGGTCCCCGAAGCGCGCGATGAAGAGGTTGCGCAGCTCCTCCCAGGAGGCCACAGAAGATTCTGGTAGATGGAGGAGCCAGGCGCGCGGCACGCCAGCGAGGGCCAGTGGAAGCCAGTTGACCATGACTTTACCGTCGCCCCCGGCCTCCAGGACTGCCTCCTCGTACGCTAGAAGGAAGGCTGCCGGATCCGCCGCACCATCGTAATGGGGCGGCATCTCTGGCTTGAACTCGTGCGGCCACCGCACCCGCCATAAGGCGGTGGTGAAGGCCTAGAGCCCCACGGTGCTGTGGAGGGCGCCCGTTGATCCAGTTGGAGAAGTGGTGGCATCCATGAGAGCCGGTCGGAGAAGCGAGGCCGTCAGGGGGGCAAAGCTTTAGAGCACCCCTACCTGGCACGCCAAATGTCGGATTTCGGGTTCCGGCAAAACCCTTGAGGTTCGAACACTGGGGTGCGCACAAAGATCTCTCCCCCTCTCTAGGTCGCACACATTATGATCTCACGGCCTAGCCCGACGAACCCAAAGAACAAGAGACACAAGAGTTTATACTGGTTTGGGCCACCGATGTGGTGTAATACCCTACTCCAGAGTGGTGTGGTGGATTGCCTCTTGGGCTGAGGATGAACAATTACAAGGGAAGAACAACCTCCTGAGGAGAGGTGGTCTTGTGCTTGGTGAGCTTGGTGAGCTTGTGTGGTTATGGATGGTCTCTCTCTAGATGAGCCAATCTCCCTTTCTGTGGTGGTGGCTAGTTCTATATATAGAGGCCAGGATCCTCTTCCCAAATATTAGGCGGGAAGGGATCCCACAACGGCCAACTTGAAGGGGGACAACTAGTACAAGCTATCCTGACAAAAGTAGTCTTTGCCTGCCAAAGGCTCTGGTGGTGACGTCGTCTTGGGCTCCACGGTGACCTTCGTCCTGCTGTCCTGCTGGTCTTGGTCTTGTTGCACCGATATGGAAACCTTTGCCGGATGCCTTGGGACTCCTCGCCTGCACTTGCCTCTTTAGCACCAAAGAGGAAATGAGGACACTTCGCACGCTGGCGCCCGCCTGGCTCTAGTCGTCATGGCTTGCGTCACACAAACCTCATGAGGTGTCCCTTGCCTTGATCTCTCCGCCCCTCGCGAGCTAACCTGGTGAGGCAGCTCCTGAGGAGGTCTTGCATCGTCCCCCTCGCGAGGCTTGGCTCCTCGCGAGGGTCTTGAGTGTTTGCTCGTGAAGATGGGTCGTACAGGGCCGCTGATGGAGCCATGCTGTGGGCTGCAGGCAGGCAAGTCTAGGACCCCCGTGCCCAGGACGCCGACACTTGCAGCTCTACAAGCTGAGCATCGAGGCGGCCAACGACGACGAGAAATTCATGGCGAACTGGTTCCCCATGGCCCTCAAGGGACGGTGCTCGATCATGGCTCCTGAACTTGCCCTCGGGGTCAATCTCTTCCTAGGGTGAGATGCGCGACCGCTCCATCGCCAACTTCCAGGGCACTCGCGATCGCCCTCTGGCCGTGGGTGACTTGTGCCGCATCAAGCAGTAGCTAGGAGAGACCCTGCAGAAGTACATCCAGCGCTTCAACAACGTTCACCTCAAGATCCCCAAGGTGACAGACGAGGCCATCATCTCACCATTTTCCGATGGCGTCCGCGACGTCAAGATGAAGGAGGAGCTCGCCATCCACGAGGAGCTATGCACGGCTCTGGAGATGTTCAACATGGCGACCAAATGCGCAAGAGTTGAGGAAGGGTTCCTCTCCCTCCTCGAGCTCCCTGCTGCCAACCTAGAAGAGAAGAAAGCCAAGGCTAGTGACGTGAAGCGCAAGGTAGTAGCCGTGCTCGCGGCGGAGTCAGACACGAAGTGTGGCCAGGACCAACCCGAGTCGTCCAAGAGCAGCCGTCCATTCTGCGCCTTCCACAATGTACATAGCCACAACACCAACGATTGTCAAGAGCTGAGGGCCATCCGAGATGAATGCTTTGGCCGACGCCCCGAGCGCAACGACCTGGGCTACGACCTAGGAGGAGGACAAAGTGGAGGATGCTAGGACGACCGCGGCCCCTGCCAGGAGTGGTGCGACCAGCCTCGTGAGGACCACTGGGAGGAGCAGCCTCGTGAGGGTGCCTGGAGGGACCAGCCTCGTGAGGACCATCCTCAGGGAAATCCTAGCCTCCCTCCGCTGCCGCCACCAACAAGAAGGAACGATGACCATCATCAGGACGAGGGGGCTGGGGCCTTCCAGGAGTCATGCGCTATCGCCTACATCTTGGGCGGTGCTCAGGCCCCAGCTTCCCAGTGCATCTTCAAGCAGTTTGCTCGCGAGGTGAATGCGGCCCTCCCTAGGCTCGGGGACACGCGCCCGCTCAGGTGGTCCAACTACACCATCACCTTCAGCTCGACAGACCAGCTCAAGTGCGCGGCAACCGCCGGCATGCTCCCGATGCTCTGTTCACCCGTCATCATCAACGTCCAAGTCACTAAGACCCTCATCAACAGCGTCACGGGGCTCAATGTCTTGTCCGTCGAGACGTTCGACAGCCTTCAAGTGCCCTACGATCATCTACAGCCTACCAAACCCTTCTCAGGAGTGACTGACGGCTCCACCACCCCGATAGGGCAGGTCCGACTCCCTGCCACCTTCGACCAGCGCGACAACTACCGCACCGAGCTCATCGACTTCGATGTTGCCCACATCCGTCTGCCGTACAACGCCATCCTTGGGTATCCAACATTGGCCAAGTTCATGGCAGTGACCCACCACGGCTATAACATCCTCAAGATGCTAGGAAGCGGCGGAATCATCACAGTCCCCTACGAAGAAAGAGATGCGGTGTGCTCCCTGGAGCGCGCCTTCCAAGCCGCAGCAATCGAAGACCCCAACAGCGAGGACACCCCGTACCCTCCTAAGGCCATCCCCAAGAAGAAGAAGCAACTACTCCATACAGGGCACCAGGAGAGCAGTGTCTCTAGCAGCGCCACCTCAGGATCAGCGCCCGCACCTTGGGCGCCTCCCTCCCTTGCATAGGAAGGCGCGCCCAACGCCTTCCTTGGGCGAGGCTCGGGGGCTCTCTTCTGGAGGGGCTCAGACCTAGCCAACATCACGAGGGAGGCACTCGGGCACCACGTGGAGGCGTGCTTTGCTGCACATTTCCCTCAAGAGGGCACTGGACAAGGAGCGCCCGGTGCTCACGAGTTCATCATCACGGCCACCCAGGAGCTTCAAGAAGCAAGGACCATGTGCGGCGACCGCCGCCCACCACCCGGCACAGCTCCCCATCCTAGCGAGGACGGCAGGCTGCGCATCTGCATCCACATTCCAGGGCTCAATACGGCCGCGTCTCAGGAGCTCTTCTGGCCTTCGCACACTGGCCGGTGTGAGGTCCCACCTCACAGCTATGTTCGTATGCCGTTTGGCTTGCCGAATGTTGTTGTCACCTACCAGCATCATCTACGAAGCATCCTGGTGGCTCAGGAGGCTAGGCATCATGCAGTCTGGGCAGAGATGGCGACCGTCCTCAAGGAACCACCCGAGCCCCCAGAGGCTCCCAAGGCTCAGGGCCCTGGCGGCTCGTGAGGAGCAGCTCCTTCAGCGTGCTCCTTCATCTACTTCAACACTCCTTCGACAACGGTACCAGGTAACATTTTCTGGTTTACTCAGCTGGGAGCGCCCCTCGGGCTGCATCGTTCCCTGGTCGCACGGGCTTACCCCTGCGGCATGTATCTTTCTGCATCTTTATCTTACTCTGCTGGGGGCGCCCCTTGGGCTGCATCATCCCCAGGCCGCTCAGGCCCATCCTAGTGGCATGTATTGTTTTTACATCTATCTGAACTAGCTTATCTCCTTGCGTGGTTCTCTTACTACTATCGCTTGTTTGATTACATCTCGCGGCATCCCGTGTTGCTGACCAATCTCCTGTTTACCCCATGGCGAAAACTCCACATATTGGCACGGCACTTGTGCTCGGGTCCGTCCCTACAATGCTGATAAATCTGAGAGATCGAGCTCTGGCTTGCGGCCCGCTCCACACACGTCACCTCATCAGGTCCTCAGTGCCTTCTTCTTCTTGTGGAGCAATCAGCAGCTGGGTAACAACGCGACCATGGGCTATGCTCTCTCTCCAACTAACCTGCAGGAACCTCCCGAGGATGACAGCGGGCGGTACCGCGAGCTCCTTCTTTTCCCATGCAATTCGCCTGCACATTAAAGGGGGGGGGCACCTGAGCATCGCGCCTCAAGAGCCCTTAATAGCTCTCCAGCCCTCACCCCCTGGCCTTGACCACGGCATCGCGACCTGGCATACTAGCGGCGGCTGAGCTCGCTCGAGGGCCGGGACCCAAGGACATAGAGCACACAAAAGAGCGTGGTAAAGAAAGGAAAGCTCGCACAGACCTAACCCGGCTACACTATGGCCATTGATGCACGAGCCTGGCGCAGCACAAGTGTCATGACCCTGATCCTAAGTCACACCGATCTAGCATGTAACACATCATATCACTTTGTGGCCTCACGCACGGTATTCCCACGGGTGCCACCCTACCTGGCCCGGGACCGTTTGCATCTTTTGGCTCCCGTATATGATAGTGTCACTAGCATCCATATGTCGAAGAACCCGGGCCGACATGACTAGTCATGAACCCAAAGTGGCACTACTTACGGGGACAGGCATACATGATCCAACATCGAACGTGTCGGTCATCAGCGTGTGAATCCGGGTTGTAGCAACTGGGCTAACTGGACTCCGGGAACCCGGGCTGTAGCAGGTTAACAGGACTCTGGATGTCATCACGTGACATTTCCCCGAAGGGACAGACACAGGAACGAAGTGTATCACATGCCGGCCAGTCTAGGTGTTCCGGAGCAGTAGTAACTGGGCTAGCAGGACTCGGGTAAACCGGGCTGTAGCAGACCACCATGGCTCAGTGGAAGCACCAGACTACATTTCCCCATAAGAGAGGGTACCGAGGATAGACAACTAGGTTGTCGGATCCCACACATACCAAGCATTTCAATAACATACACACAATATGCTCGATATCTGCACATACAACATGGCATCACAACATAACTCTATGACCCAAAGTATTTATTCATTAGCCTCCGGAGAACCAGATATTACAAACATGGGTCTGATGACACCACATACAGCGCATACAAGCAACAAGCACATGCGGAATCTTAACTTGTCTGAGTACAGACAACTACAAATGGAAAAGGCTGAGAAACCTGACTATCTACAAGATCCGCCGAGGGCACAAGATCGTAGCTGAGGTAACAAGCTAAACGTCGAAGTCCACGCGGAAACTACTAGCGAGATTGAAGTCTCTCTGCAAAAACATAAATTAAGCAAACGTGAGTACGAATGTACCCAGCAAGACTTACATCAAAACTAACTACATATGCATCGGTATCAATAAAGGGGGGTGGAGTTTAACTGCAACAAGCCATCTTTGACTCGGTGGCTATCCTAAACTACAACTACAAGTAACTCTTTTGAGGTGGCGCACACGAGTCCACATATTCACCATATCAATACACCACTATGGATCCGCTCCCGTGTCCCTACGAGAACGCCATCCATAACACTCACGCTTATCTTGCGCATTTTAGAGTATCCACTTTCACTTGTCTATGAACTGTACAGGCAACCCAGAAGTCCTTTACTGTGGACACGGCTATTGGAATAGACCATTTATAACCCTGCAGGGGTGTATTTCTTCACACACGCTCTCGCCACTTACCACCATGTACACGTCGTGTATCTCGGCAACCTTCATGCAGAAGCCTCGCGAGGGAGTCGCCCACGACCTGACTAACCACACAAGTCTCTAGTCCAGGTTTATCGCCTATTCATGTTCCATCCGCGAGGAGATCCGGACGGGGTTTCGCTCACAGCCCCAAATGATGTCTGCAGAGTTCCTGAGACACCAAACGGGCGTCCAGTACACCGTGCCATGGTGTATCTACCGCATCATAGCCCACCCCTAAGGTTAGCACTATGCACGGCCTCCAACACATATCCTACAAACACCAGAAACTAGTTGCAACTCCTGAACAGAGGACAGGGGCGGTTAATAAGTCGAGAGAGTCAATTAAGGATCCCAATGTGTGGTAGTAGTTGTTCATGGATCACAAACACAGAACTCTGTTCCCGAGGACGGTTTCAATGAGACAACCCACCATGTACTCCTACATGGCCTCTCACTGCTACCTTTACCAAATCGTGTTCACACACTTAGCTCACACACAGTAGGACATGTTCATCACCATTCCAATTCATCCCCGATGAATCAGACCTGACTCAACTCTAAGCAGTAGCAGGCATGACAAACAAGCATGAATGAGTAGGCACATCAGATCTCAAACAACTCCTACTCATGCTAGTGGGTTTCATATATTTACTGTGGCAATGACTTATAAAGTGCACTATCATGTTTTGATCTAAACAGAAAGGTTAAGTTGTTTAAACATGCATGAAACCAATACAGATGGATAGATTAGATTTTTCTGATCATTTTTCATATATAATTTGTTTGATTTGGAGTTACGGTTGAATTGCTATGAATTTTTGAAGTTTATAGCATTTTCTGGAATTTCCTGAATAAGAATAAACCCAGAAAATACATTAATGTGTCACCATTGCGTCACTGTGACGTCAGCGGTCAACGGAGACGTTACAGGTCAAACCTGACTAGTGGGACCCATACGTCAGTGTCTCAGGCTGGTTTGGGTGGATGACAAGTGGGACTCGTCAATGATGACTTGGCCAAAGTCAAAGCTGACACGTGGGGCCACAAGATTAACACTAATCTAAACAGGAATTTAGACTAAGCTAATTAGGCTCAGGGTCCCACATGTCATTGACATAGGCACTAACTAAACAAGATTAGCACCTAAGTTAATGGTGCCACGTCATCTGCCGGCGTTTAACCGCCAGCGACCACAGACCGCGGCGGTGCCCACGTTGGGTTTGCTCTATGGGCCTCCATTCGATGCGCGGGAGGGCGCGTTCGAAAGGGGGGAGTGAGACGCCTCCGTTGGTGGCCGTGGTTCGAGCGGGGTTGGACGGAGTCGGCGGCGGCGAGCTCGGCTGCGGCGGCCGGAGCATGGGATTGGTCGGGACGAGGCTATAGGGCATGGTAGGAGGCGCAGGTGGGCGCGTTAGACTCGTGGGGGTGCAGTGAGCGCAGTGCTGAGCTTGGACGTGTGGTTTCACGATCGTAGCCGTGGTGGCGACATGGCCGGTGGCGAGGAGCTATCGGTTCCAATGGCTATGGTGGTTTGAGGACGCGGGGGAGCGCGGAGAGAGAGGGGAAGGGGCAGGGGCTCATGGAGAAACTGTAGAGGTGGTCAGTGGGCTCGGGGAACACTTGTGGTTGGCGAATCGAATGACGGCATCTGGCGGCCGTAGACGGAGAAGAAGGTCACGGCGTCGTCTTGGAGTCATCCGAGCTTACCTGGGTCGGCGGAGAGGTAGCTGGAGTCTGGCGGAGATCGGGGGCACGACCACGGGGCAAGGGGACGGCGGTGGTCGCGGTGGCAGCAAGCGGCGGCGATGGCAACGCTCGGTGGTGCGCGCGAGAGGGACAGGGGAGGGAATGACCACGGAGGGAGGAGTGAGAGGGGCCCGGGGTGGCGCGTGGCATCGTCCAGAGGGGTCAGGGAGGCCAACTAAGCAGGAGGTGGCGCGCGCGTGTGCACGCACGGCGGGGCACACGCCCTCCTGCCCACTGGCAGGAGGTTGAAGACGATGGAGGGCCTGGTGGGCTGGGCCAGCAGTGCCAAGCCAGGTGAGCTGCAAGTAGGCCAGGTAAGTTCTCTCTCTTCTCTCTTTGCTAATTTGTTTCTGTTTTCTAATTTTCTGTTGTCTATTTTGATTTGATTTAAATACCAAATCAATTTATAAGGTTCTGAAAATTTGCATGTGGATCAAAAGGACAAAACCGAAGTCACACATGGAGTTTCAGAATTTCTGGACTTATATAGTAAATATAAATCCAATCCAAATATTTACTGATTTAATTCAAAGTCCCAAAATAATTATTTCTAAGATTCCAAAAATATTGGTTTGAATTTTACCTCTTGCCAATATTTTCAGATATGAACAGGAACATTTTTGTCGGCGTTCTAGGAACGGGGGTCCCCAGACTTGCCTGCCTGCGGCCTGCGGCGTGGCCCAAGTGAGGGGCCTAGCGTGGCCCATCTTCATCAGCTCAAGCTCAAGACCCTCGCGAGGGGCCAAGCCTCGTGGGGCGGACGACAGAAAGCTTCCTCAGAGGCGGCCTCATCAGGCAGGCTCACGAGGAGGCGGAGAGATCAAGGTAGGGGTACCTCGCGAAGAGCCCATGACGCAAGCCATGACAATCGAGACCAGGCGGGCGCCGGCCTGCGTAGTGTCCTTGTTTCCCCTTTGGTGCAAAGGGGGCAAGCACAGGCCAAGGCATCAGGCAAAGGTTACCATTCCGGTACAACGAGACCAAGACTAGCAGAGTGGCAGGACGGAGGTCACCGTGGAGCCCAAGAAGGCGTCATCACCAGAGCTTTTGGCAGCCGAAGACCACCTTTGGTCGGGATAACTTGTACTAGATGTTCCCCTTCAAAATGGCCAATTGTTGGCGCCCTTCCCGCTCATTATTTGGGGAGAGGCCCAGGGCCCCTATAAATAGAGCTAGCCACCACAGAAGGAAGGAGACAACCAGTGGGGATAAAAGAGAGACGGCTAGAGATCTGATAGAACCCTAGCAGAGAGAGAGAGAGATAGAGGCGACTGAACTCACCCAAGCAGTTCATCGCACCAGCTCAAGAACACCTCTCGCGAGGCTGTTCTTCCCTTGTACTGTTCATCATCAGCCCCCGAGGCAATCCACCACACCACACACTGGAGTAGGGTATTACACCACAACGGTGGCCCGAACCAGTATAAATCTTGTGTCCCTTGTGTTGTTCGTTGTTTCCAGCTTAGATCATGCGAGGAGATTGGACGTAGATCGGTAGGGGAGAGATCTCCGCGCGCACCCCAGTGTTCGAACCTCAAGGGTCTGCCGGAACGCGAAATCCGACATTTGGCGCGCCAGGTAGGGGTGCACCGGAATGTTTCTTCCGCTGTTCGCGTGTGATCTTCCGTCGTGTCCATGGCTCACGCTCGTCGGGCACGCGCCGAGCACCGGGCTGCTCTCGCCACCCGCGTCGCCCAGATGGCGCCCGTCGGCGGATGCCCTCGTCGTTCCCCGTCGCCTACCGCCAATGCCGCCACCGGCCCGGCGGGGAACGAGCAGCAGGCCTCGTCCCAGCATCCTTCGGTGCGGCGGGAGGGCCGCACCGCCACACCGTCGCTGACTCCAGCCGCTTCGTCATCCCACGCCCGTCGCGCCCCCACGGACGCGCACGCCGCGCTGCTCCTGGCAAGAGAGCTCTTGCACTACCGCCCCGTCGACGACCTCTATGAAGACTGGCTCGCCCGCATCACCGAGTTCGTCAGAGCCGCAGGGGGCTCCCCTTGCCATCCTTCTCGCTACCTCGCCCTCCGTTCCGCGCAGGAGGCAAGGATCAGGAGGTGCCTCCACCACCTCCTCCCCAAGGAGGCGCCCTGGCTCCAAGGCGCGCAGCCCCAGGGCGAGAGCCTCCGCGCCCGGCACCTGCGCAGCAAGAAAGGAGCTGCCAAGAGATCCCTCGTCCCCAAGAAGGTGCTCGCGCGCTCCTAGCACCGGCGCGCCAAGATCGCGTCCCTGCACCTCCATGCCAAGACCCCGCGCTGCTCCAAGCGGCGGCGCACGGTAATCCCCAGGAGCAAGCCCAGTACCGGCAAAAGGCACCGATGGCCACAACAGGCTGCCGTGCCCTCACCCCTGAGCTACGCCTCGTCGCATGGCCAGGCAAGTTCAAGCCTGACCTGCCCCCTCGCTAAGATGGCACGGTGGACCCTGCGGAGTTCCTGCAGCTCTATGAGCTATGCATCGAAGCCGCCAACGAAGACGAAAGGGTCATGGCGAACTGGTTCCCCATGGCGCTCAAGGACGGGGCCCACACCTGGCTCCTGAACCTGGCTCCTGGCACAATCTCCTCCTGGGACGAGATGCGCACTCGCTTCATCGCCAACTTCCAGGGCACTCGCGTCCGGCCCCCGGCCGTGAGCGATCTGCGCCGCATCAAGCAGCAGCAAGGGGAAACCCTGCAGAAATACATCCGGTGCTTCAACAATGCTCGCCTCAAGATCCCCAAGGTGACTGAAGAAGCCATCATCTCGGCCTTCTCCGATGGAGTACGTGACAGCAAGATGAAGGAGGAGCTAGCAATCCATGAAGACTCGTGCACATCCCTGGAGTTGTTCAACTTGGCGACCAAGTGCGCCAGGGCTGAAGAAGGGCGCCTTTCCCTCCTCGAACTCCCGGCTGCCGACCCAGAAGAGAAGAAGCCCAAGGCCAAGGACGTGAAGCGCAAGGGGGCTGCCATGCTTGCAGCGGAACCAGACACCAAGCGAGGCAGGGATCAGCCTAAGTCATCCAAGGGCAGCCAGTATTGCGTGTACCACGACCTCCACACCCACAACACCAACGAATGTCAAGAGCTTAGGGCCGTGAGGGATGGACGTGTCGGCCGTTTCCCCGAGCGCAACGACAGGGGCTATGGCTGAGGAGGAGGAAGAGGTGGCGGACGATGGGAAGACCGTGGCCCTCGCCAAGGGTGGCGAGACCGACCTCGCGAGGATCGCTGGCAGGACCAGCCTCACGAGGGAGGCTGGAGAGATCAGCCTCGTGAGGGTCGCCCGCATGGCAACGCAGGCCTTCCTCCTCTGCTGCCACCGCCAAGGAGGAATGAAGACCAACATCAAGACGAGGTGGCTGGGGGCTTCCAGGAGCCGCGCACAATCGCTTGCATCTTGGGTGGCGCGCAGGCCCCATCCTCACAGCGCATCTTCAAGCAGTTTGCTCGCGAGGTGAATGCAGTCCTCCCCAAGCTTGAGGCCACGCGCCCTCTCAGGTGGTCTGCGTGCGCTATCACGTTCATCTCAGCGGATCAGCTAAAGTGCGCGGCAACGGCCGAAGTCCTCCCTATGCCTTGCTCCCCAGTCATCAGCAACGTGCAGGTCACCAGGACCCTCATTGACGGCGGAGCAGGACTCAATGTCTTGTCCGTCGACACGTTCGACAACCTCCAAGTGCCGTACGATTAGCTTCAGCCAACCAAGCCCTTCTCAGGAGTCACTGATGGTTCCACTGTTCCGATAGGGCAGGTTCGCCTTCCAGTCACCTTCGGGCAGCGCAACAACTACCGCACCGAGCTCATCGATTTCGACGTCGCCCACATCCGTCTGCCATACAATGCCATTCTCGGGTACCCAACCCTGGCCAAGTTCATGGCAGTGACTCACCATGGGTACAATGTCCTCAAGATGCCGGGAAGTGGCGGAGTCATCACCGTACCCTGTGAAGAAAGGGACGCAATGTGTTCACTTGAGAGCGCGTTCCAAGCCGCGGCAATCGAAGACCCGGACCACAGAAACAGAAGACTTCCCGAGGCGACCCTGAAGAAGAAGAAGGTTTCGCCTGACCCAAGCCATAAGGAGGCAGGCGCCTCCGAAGGTGTTGCATCAGGATCTGCGCCCAATCAGGGAGCGCCACCCTCTCTCGCATAGGAAGGCGCGCCCGGCGCCCTCCTCAGGCAGGGCTCGGGGGCTCTTTCTTGGAGAGCCACCGACCTTGCCGAGGTCGCGAGGGAGGCGCTCGGGCACCACTTGGAGGGGTGCTTCCAGGCACGTTTCCCTCAGGAAGGTACAAGGCAAGAAAGACCAAACCCTTAGGAGTTCATCGCAAGGAACACCCGGGAGCTACAAGAGTCGAGAGTCATGCGCGGCAGCAACGGCTTGCCCGCCGTGGCCCCACATCCATGCGAGGATGGTGGGCTGCGCGTCTGCGTCGACGTGCCAGGGCTCAACCGAACCGCGTCTCAGGAGCGCCTCTGGCCTTCACGCGTGGGGCGTTGCGAGGGTCCTGCACATAGCTACGTTCGCATGCCTTTCGGCCTGCTGAACGCAGTCGCCGCTCATCAACGCCTACTGAGGAGCATTCTGGAGGCTCAGGAGGCCAGGCATCATGTGGTCCTGGCGGAGATGGAGAAGGCCCTCGGAAACCCACCAGTGCCCCCGGAGCCTCCCGAGGCTCTTGGGCCTGGGGGCTCGTGAGGGTCGGCGTCCTCATCGCGCATCGCCCGCTTCTTCAACATCACTTCATCTTCAATGGCACCAGGTGACATCTTTATAAGTTCCATTTTTAGCTGGGAGCGCCCACAAGGCCGCATCATTCCCAGGTCACGTGGGTCCGTCCCTGCGGCATGTATCTGTTTTGCTTACGCTCTTTACTTACCTTGTTGGGGGCGCACCTCGGGCTGCATCATCCCCGAGCTGCTCGGGCCTGGCCCAACGGCATTTGCTTTTCTTGCGTCTACTTAAAATGAATTTCCTCCTGCGTGCTTAACATACGCGACGTAATCGCCTGCTCAATTGACGCCTACCTATGGAGCCGCTCGCTCTGGCACGACATCTGCGCATGGGTCCGTCCCTACAACACCGATAAATCTGAGTGGTCGAGCTCTGGCCGCGGCAGCCCCGCAAGGCGCCACCTCACCAGGCCCTCAGTGCCCCAATCACTTCCCCGGAGCGACAAAGGTTGGCTGGCAACCGTAATGACAGGCCTTGTTTCTCTTCATGATTGGTGTGCGGGACCTGCTCCAGGAGCAACGCTAGGGACATCGCAAGCTGTCTCTCCCTCTCTCTGGCACGGACTGCTTGCACGTTAAAAGGGGGGCGCATGAGCATCGCGACTCATGGGCTCCTACTGGCTCTCCAGCCCTCACCCCTGGCCTTGACCCATGGCATTGCGGCCTATCATACCAGCAGTGGCTGAGCTCGCTCGAGGGCCGGGACCTGAGGACATAGAGCATTAAGGAAAGTGCGGGGGAGTGGGAAGAAGCTCGCGAGGACGCAGCACCTCAGCGGCCACCGCTCAGGCCAGGCGCTTCGTCGAGGAACTACACCAGACTCAAGAGATAAGTCACGCCCTTACAGGAGTTGAACCAACGCAGCGCAAAAACCCTCGCCCAGTGCGGCTCTATCACAGCGACGCTGCCTTCCTTTCTCGCCCAGCGAGGGCTGCTTGAGCGCTAAAGGGGACCTCCCGAGCATCACGACTCGGGGGCTCTTACCGGACCTCGGGCCGCTCACCTCCTGGCCTTGACCACGGCATCGCGACCTGGCATACCAGCGACGGTTGAAGCCTGCCTGGGGACTGGGACCTGTCAGCGTAGAGCGCCAAGTCCTCGTGAGGATAGAAAGGGGGAGCCGAGCCGAGACAGGACAAGCACCTCGCATTGATTCATATTAAGGATATAATATTCATAAAAGACATGGCAGACGCCTTACATGCCCCCGCGGGGTGTTGCTTCGATTCCTCGTAGGGAACAAGAGTACTAATCCTAAGGAACGCTAATCGCCCGCATCACCGCAAGGGACGCCATCATCAACAGTGGGCTGCCCAACGTCGACGCCAACCCCATCCAGATCAGTGGCATCAGCGGCTGGACGCAGCTGCCCCGCTCCGAGCTCGGGGGCTCGTAGCTGTCGTCGCTCGTCTCCGGAGTCGCGAGGAGCTCGGGGGAGCCATAGAATTCCCCAGCTCCTCCGCTGCGGCCTGAGGAGCTGCTGGAGGGCCGATGGGCAGGCCAGGTCTTCGCCAGTTCGTCGCCCCTGCCGCTCTCCCTGGGGCAGCATTCCAGCCAGCGCCCTTTAGCATCAAAGACCTTGAAGACCATTAGGGAGGCGCCGTCGTATTCAAGATGAATCACGAGGGAACCTACCGTCCGGCAGACCTGGGCGATTTTGCCCCAGCCCCGGGTCATGAAGACCTTGCCCAGAGCGACGACCGCGACCTCTGCTCCGGTCGCAAGGGTACTGCAGTCAGCGTGTTGCAGCCAGAGCTCCAGAGCCCCGCTCGGCCGCATCTCGAAGGCGAAGGAAGGAGGAAGGCGAATCTAAGAGCTTGGAGGCATGGCGGTGTGGAGCACGAGCTCGCGAGAGGAGCGCTCGGCGTGGACTCCAGGAGGAACGACGCGCAGTAGTGTGACTCGCCGGCGTCGACGACGACATCATCGATGTTGCTCGACGCCTTCTCCCCAAGGACCCACGACGCGGGCGTGCAAGGGTAGCGGAAACCCAGGCGGCGGCCACTCATACCAGGGCCTCGATGCCTCCTGCTGAGCACCCTCATCTCGATGGCAGAGGACCAGCCGCTTCTTTGGCGGAAGTGGGTCAGGACCCTCTCGGGGGGGCTTTCCCTTCTCTTCTGCAGAGAACCGGTGGATTGGTGCCATTGGCGTAAGGAGAAGCAAGAGCAGGGAAGGAGAAGGAAAGGTGCAGCAGGAAGGGATGGACTGAAGGAGCTCGCGCAGCCCCGTACTTATAGCCAGAGGAGGCCAACCGCCGAGCACCACGATCGCAGGTAATCATGACCGGTTTCTCTGCACAGGGACTTGTCAAGTCGTGCGGTTGCCGAGGCATTGTGGGGAAGCGCATACGCCCACGTCCAATCAATCGCCACGCGTCGCCCAAGGCCGCAGGCTGTTGGGGCCCGTGGCGCTTCGCGCTTGCCCCTTCGCTTCCCTGCTAGGCCAAGCCCGAACGCGCCTTGGGCCTGGGGGCTACTGTCGGTGTTCTGGGAACGGGGGTCCCCAGACTTGCCTACCTGCGACCTGCGGCGTGGCCCAAGTGGGGGGCCCAGCGCGGCCCATATTCATCAGCTGAAGCTCAAGACCCTCGCGAGTGGCCAAGCCTCGCGGGGCGGGTGATAGAAAGCTTCCTCACAGGCAGCCTCATCAGGCAGGCTCGCGAGGAGGCGGAGAGATCAAGGCAGGGGTACTTCGCGAGGAGCCCGTGACGCAATACATGACGATCGAGACCAGGCGGGCGCCGGCCTATGTAGTCTCCTTGTTTCCCCTTTGGTGCAAAGGGGGCAAGCACAAGCCAAGGCATCGGGCAAAGGTTACCATTCCGATACAACGAGACCAAGACCAGCAGAGCGGCAGGACGGAGGTCACCGTGGAACCCAAGATGGCATCATCACCAGAGCTTTTGGCAGCCGAAGACCACCTTTGGTCAGGATAACTTGTACTAGATGTTCCCCTTCAAAATGGCCAATTGTTGGCGCCCTTCCTCTCATTATTTGGGGAGAGGCCCAGGGCCCCTATAAATAGAGCTAGCCACCACAGAAGGAACGAGACAACCAGGGGGGATAAAAGAGAGACGGCTAGAGATCTGATAGAACCCTAGCAGAGAGAGAGAGGCGACTTAACTCAGCCAAGCAGTTCATCGCACCAGCTCAAGAACACCTCTCGCGAGGCTGTTCTTCCCTTGTACTGTTCATCATCAGCCCCCGAGGCAATCCACCACACCACACACCGGAGTAGGGTATTACACCACAACGGTGGCCCGAACCAGTATAAATCTCGTGTCCCTTGTGTTGTTCATTGTTTCCAGCTTAGATCATGTGAGGAGATTGGACGTAGATCGGTAGGGGAGAGATCTCCGCGCGCACCCGAGTGTTCGAACCTCAAGGGTCTGCCGGAACCCAAAATATGACAATTTTCTTGGGTTTACTTGAGGCAATTTTTAATGTTGATCATTTTTAGAAATGATTTCTGAGGCTTTCCACTTTCCCCAATTCAACTTTCATAAATTTAAACATGATGCAAGATGATTGATGCAAGGACAAGCAGTGACTAGCTAGGGATGTGACAACTCACCCCCACTAAACAAGAATCTTGTCCCGAGATTCAGGACGTGAGGTGAGAAGACAAAGGGGATGCAAGGCTTAACACAATCCTCATGATCTAACTGCCTTCCCGGAGTTGTTGATTCATTGACTCCAATTGACATTGACGTCTTTGCTCTGAGAACTCCAACCCACATGACAACGAGAGGAAAAGGAAAAACTCTAGAAGGATCGATCTTCTCGAAGATCGAACAACCGATGATCAACTCATGGAATGAGACATTGAAACATCTCTCGAGCTGAGACCTAAAACATACATCCAGAGGGATGGAGTGTAACAGATGACGAAGGTTCACTAGGTAGACAACAATTTCACGCTTAAGAAGGTGGTGAACGATTGTCAACGTAGCGAGGAGTTGAGTTGCCATGATACCATAACGAGACATCTTAGAGGAAGGTGACTCGTAGAAGTATTCCCTTAAGTGGCAAAAAGAATTACTTTTGATTCAGAGATCATTGAAACTCTTTATACCAGCCTAGGGCAAATCACAACAATCATTTGGCAGAGTACGAAGGGATGGCATACCCGGACTAGAATGGATGATGTGGACTACCTTGTTGAAGTCAACGCAAGGGATGATTTTTTGCTTATCATCGGAAATGGATGGGACCCACGGTAGGACCACTTTTGAAGATGATCCTGAACAACAATTACTGAGTAGGCGCATCATAGTAAAATGGCACAATGGCGGGTGCAAGCTAGGGACAAAATGCAGATGTTGGGAATGTTCCAACCATCATATCCGCCTGGGATTCAGATCTGGTTGGTAACATATACTTCAGACTCAACATGTCTGAAAAGAAAAGTTGCAACACAAATCGATGAGATGACGTTGCGAGATTCTTGGGAAATGACCTATGATAGCAAGCTCCAAACACATGAGCTGGTTCTGCTACAAACATGTGAACATGCTATCCAAGACAAGCATGACCACATAGTAGTCTTATAATAAAACACTACCGAGTTCAGGTGGGGAACCATCATCGAGGATGTCGGAGTCTTGTGCATGAACTAGTATTCGCAAAGCAACTCCTTTTCCTCGAACAAATCAATCAGTGGCTTGGTGTGCTAGGGAATACATATGGAGTGGAGGTAATTAATCTACCAAACCATAGGATACATTCACACATGCATAATTGACTTGGGATGATTCTAGAGGAAGCAAAAACTAGCTTTCTCTAATTCACAGCGGCAACTTACATCAAATGCACGTGAATTCGAGGAAGTCACTTCTTCCATCCAAGCATGAGCTTCATGAACGGAACACGAAGGCATTGCTTACAAAGTTTCCAACACTAGCTTAATGTTCAACATGAATCATGGAGGAGATAATATGTTGCTGATGGGCTCAACAACAATTCATCGGAATTTCCATATCACTGGAATTCCACCATTATGTGAACAAGGCAATAGCATTGGTCAGACCAGGATGTAATGGTGTATGCTCGAGGGATCAACCACGAGTAAGACAACATTATGAACATCATTGGTTCTGGTTTGATTTGACGATAGCCCATACTCAAATCAAAGATTGGGTAAGACAATAGGTCCAACAACTGATCATGAGGACCAATTGATGTAGATATCATCTTTGTTAAACACACACACACAGAGGACATCCCTTAGAGATGAACTAAGTTAAGTAAAGCTTTTACCTTCCAACTCTCCAAGTTGTTGTCTAGATCAACCAACTAGCTCAGGGATATCCAACACCGATTCTTGGAGAAGGGGTGATTTATAAGAAAACCAACTTGATCACGAACTCAACCTAACGCTCCAGTAACAACCAGGTAATACTTCCGAGAAGATATTCGGAAAATCATGAACCACCGGTATGTCACTAAGCTCGAAAACAATCTTGCTTCTCAGGCAAGACGATATGGTCAAATAAGCAAGGGTTGGCACTATCCTAACTCATTGATCGAAAAGTGCACCGGAAGTAAGGACTAGGTAGCACAATCTATCTTAGAATGATGACTCAATAACCAACACGCTAAGAATGAGAATATTGTCCATTTACTACCAAGCAACTAGTTGCTAGGAGTATTGATTTCACACATCATGGTTCACTTGTCGGTATTCCGGTTGCAACAACACGGAACCGAGGAGCGAATGATGATGGCGAGAAGTATCACTGCATCAAGAATTCACAAGAGTTGGTGCAATTATCATGACATTCTTGACATAAGACGGTAATACTCCAGGTAGAACAGAACAGAAGCTAGATTGGCATTCTTATCTGTGGAATACAACTACTTTGACCCAATCCAGGGAATGTATAAGGTACTGGAGTTTGTTTCTCCAAGTCATTCCGGAATAGAATGGCTTGACGGACCATGAGAATAATGTGCACTGGGAAACATGAATGCACACGTAAACTTGACTATCCACTGATAGACAAGGATCGGAATACAACTACAAAGGAACAACTCAGAGGAACATATGGTTTTGTGAGTTGTGGATGCATAGATTAGCATGTCGAACGAGTTCAACATATTTCTTCCGGATAACCCATGCAGAAAGATAGAACTCGCAGAGTCATAATGTAGAATGGAGAACTCATCGAGAGCACTCTTGTTGTGATATTTTGGTTCAAAGAACTTCTGCCATAAGCAGTTCATGGTATTTGGAATAAGGAAATACCACGGACCTCGAGGATTATCACAAGGTTACTAATATCCTAAAGGTACGAGCAACACTCTCAACACGAGGTAAGTAGAGTGAATCTTGGGTTCAAGAACCCAGGAAAAGGATACCTACTAACTAATAACATCACGAGATGCTTCCGAGAATGGTGGCCAGAATCATCACACTGGGGATACAAAGCATTGCTAGATTACTAGGTGACTCCCTAAGACACCTAGGGTCATAATAATAGCTCCAACAGATATGTCGAGGCAATAGAGTACCTCAACTCACCGATTAGTGTGGTTGAACTGGCCCAAAGGGACACCGGGAACGGAAAGAAGGGATTTGCAAATGCATCAGACTACTTAGAAACCTTGGATGACTCGGACAGCATAACGGCTATAAATGCTCAAAAATATTTGAGACATCCTGCAAAATGGTGGCATAACCACTCAGAATCACAATATCAAGGTTCCGAGATCAACTATCAACATACTGAAGTAGTAGAAACTGAACTGAGGCTTGGAACCAATAATCCTATAAGAGTCTACGGATTAGTAACACGTGAACCTGATAGAAAGAAGATAAGCCTAGTTCTTAATCCCTGTAGAAGAGAAGAAGATGACTCAGATGAGAAGGGCATAAGGTAAAGGAGTAAAAAGAGCCTTACGTTCCCATCCACAATCAATTCCCTTACATAACTAAAGAATTTCTAGACTCAACTTCGACCGGTTTGGCTTGGTAATCCTACAGGCAGTCAGGCTCTAATACCAAAGCTATCAGGACCCCGGTCCTAAGTCACACCGATCTAGCATGTAACACATCATATCACTTTGTTGCCTCACGCACGATATTCCCACGGGTGCCACCTTACCTGGCCCGGGACCATTTGTGTCTTTTGGCTCACGTATATGATAGTGTCACTAGCATCCATATGACGAAGAACCCGGGCCGACATGACTAGTCATGAACCCAAAGTGGCACTAACTTACGGGGACAGGCATCCATGATCCAACATCGAACGTGTCGGTCATCAGCGTGTGAATCCGGGCTATAGTAACTAGGCTAATAGGACTCCGGGAACCCGGGCTGTAGCAGGCTAACAGGACTCCGGATGTCATCGAGTGACATTTCCCCGAAGGGACAGACACAGGAACGAAGTGTGTCACATGCCGAACAGTCTAGGTGTTCCGGAGCAGTAGTAACTGGGCTAGCAGGACCCCGGTAAACTGGGCTGTAGCAGACCACCATGGCTCAGTGGAAGCACCAGACTACATTTCCCCATAAGAGAGGCTACGAAGGATAGACAACTAGGTTGTCAGATCCCACACATACCAAGCATTTCAATAACATACACACAATATGCTCGATATGTGCAAATACAACGTGGCATGACAACATAGCTCTATGACTCAAAGTATTTATTCATTAGGCTCCAGAGAGCCAGATATTACAAACATGGGTCTGATGACCCCACATATAGAGCATACAAGCAACAAGCACATGCGGAAGCTTAACTTGTCTGAGTACAGACAACTACAAATGGAAAAGGCTGAGAAACCTGACTATCTACAAGATCCGCTAAGGGCACAAGATCGTAGCTGAGCTAACAAGCTAAACGTCGAAGTCCACGCGGAAACTACTAGTGAGACTTAAGTCTCTCTACAAAAACATAAATTAAGCAAACGTGAGTACAAATGTACCTAGCAAGACTTACATCAAAACTAACTACATATGCATTGGTATCAACAAAGGAGTGGTGGTGGTGGAGTTTAACTGCAGCAAGCCAGCTTTGACTTGGTGGCTATCCTAAACTACGACTGCAAGTAACTCTTTTGAGGGGCGCACACGAGTCCACATATTCACCATATCAATACACCACTATGGATCCGCTCCCGTCTCCCTACGAGAACACCATCCATAGCACTCATGCTTATCTTGCGCATTTTAGAGTATCCACTTTCACTTGTCTATGAACTATATAGGCAACCTAGAAGTCCTTTACCGCGGACACGGCTATTCGAATGGATCATTTATAACCCTGTAGGGGTGTACTTCTTCACACATGCTCTCGCCACTTACCACCATGTACACGTCGTGTATCTCGGCAACCTTCAAGCGGAAGCCTGGCGAGGGAGTCGGCCACGACCTGACTAACCACACAAGTCTCTAGTCCAGGTTTATCACCTATTCAGGTTCCATCTGCGAGGAGATCCGGCCGGGGTTTCGCTCACAGCCCCAAACGATGTGTGCAGGGTTCCCGAGACACCAAACGGGCGTCCAATACACCATGCCATGGTGTATCTACCGCATCATAGCCCACCCCTAGGGTCAGCGCTCTGCACGGCCTCCAACACATATTCTACAAACACCAGAAACTAGTTGCAACTCCTGGACAGAGGACAAGGGCGGTTAATAAGTCGAGAGAGTCAATTAAGAATCCCAATGTGTGGTAGTAGCTGTTCATGGATCACAAACACAGAACTCAGTTCATGAGGACGGTTTCAATGAGACAACCCACCATGTACTCCTACATGGCCTCTCCCTGCTATCTTTACCAAATCATGTTCACACACTTAGCTCTCACACAGTAGGACATGTTCATCACCATTCCAATTCATCCCCGATGAATCAGACCTGACTCAACTCTAAGCAGTAGCAGGCATGACAAACAAGCATGAATGAGTAGGCACATTAGGGCTCAAACAACTCCTACTCATGCTAGTGGGTTTCATCTATTTACTGTGGCAATGACAGGTCATGCAGAGGAAAAGGGGTTCAACTACCGCAACATGTAATAGTTGAATCGTTGTTGTCCTAATGCAGTAAAAGAGAGCAGGAGCGAGAGAGTGGGATTGTATCGGAATGAACAAGGGGGTTTTGCTTGCCTGGCACTTCTGAAGATAGTATAGCTCTTCATCGGTGTCATCGAACTCATCGTCGGAACCTCGTCTACTGAGAGGGGACAAATACCGGCAACATAGAAGGAACACGATCAATGCAATGCAACAATATGATGCATGAATGTGACATGGCAATATGCTGTGATTTGAGCTAATGTAGAAGGGTTTGAGTTGATTTGAACCAAAGGTTCAAATTCAAATTCAAACTAAGAACTTATAAAGTGCATTATCATGTTTTGATCTAAACAGCAAGGTTAAGTTGTTTAAACATGCATGAAACCAGTACAGATGGATAGATTAGATTTTTATGATCATTTTTCATATATAATTTGTTTGATTTGGAGTTACGGTTGAATTACTATGAATTTTTGAAGTTTATAGCATTTTCTGGAATTTCCTGAATAAGAATAAACCTAGAAAATACATTACTGCGTCAGCATTGCGTCACTGTGACGTCAGCGGTCAACAGAGATGGTACAGGTCAAACCTGACCAGTGGGACCCATACGTCAGTGTCTCAGGCTGGTTTGGGTGGATAACAAGTGGGACCGGTCAATGATGACTTGGCCAAAGTCAAAGCTGACATGTGGGGCCACAAGATTAACACTAATCTAAACAGGAATTTAGACTAACCTAATTGGGCTCAGGGTCCCACATGTCATCGACACGGGCACTAACTAAACAAGATTAGCACCTAAGTTAATGGTGCCACGTCAGCTGCTGGCATTTAACCGCCGGCGACCACAAACCGCGGCGGTGCCTGCGTCGGGTTTGCTCTATGGGCCTCCATTCGATGCGTGGGAGGGCACATTCGAAAAGGGTGAGTGAGACGCCTCCATTGGTGGCCGTGGTTCGGGCGGGGGTGGACGGAGTCGGTGGTGGCGAGCTCGGCTGCAGTGGCCAGAGCACGGGATTTGCTAGGACGAGGTTATAGGGCATGGTAGGAGGCGCAGGTGGGCGCGTTAGACTTGTGGGGGTGCAGTGAGCGCAGTGGTAAGCTCGGACGCGTGCTTTCACGGTCATAGCCGTGGTGGCGACATGGCCGGCGGCGAGGAGCTATCGGCTCCTATGGCTACGGTGATTTGAGGACGTGGGGGAGCGCGGAGAGAGAGTGGGAAGGGGCATGGGCTCATGGAGAAACTTCAAAGGTGGTCAGTGGGCTCTAGGAAGACTTGTGGCCGGCGAATCGAACGACGGCATCCGGCGGCCGTAGACGGAGAAGAAGGTCACGACGTCCTCTTGGAGTCGTTCGAGCTTGCGTGGGTCGGTGGAGAGGTAGCTGGAGTCTGGCGGAGCTCAGAGGCACAACCACGGGGCAAGGGGACGGCGGTGGTCGCGGTGGCAGCAAGCGGCGGTGACGGCAACGCTCGGTGGTGCGCGCGAGAGGGACAGGGGAGGGAATGAGCACGAGGGAGGAGTGAGAGGGGCCCGGGGTGGTGCGTGGCGTCATCCAGAGGGGTCGGGAAGGCCAAACAAGCAGGAGGTGGCGCGCACGGCGGGCACACGCCCTCCTGCCCACTAGCAGGAGGTTGAAGACGGTGGAGGGCCTGGTGGGCTGGGCAAGCAGTGCCAGGCCAGGTGGGCTGCAGGTAGGACAGGTAAGTTCTCTCTCTTCTCTCTCTGCGAATTTGTTTATGTTTTCTAATTTTCTATTGTCTATTTTGATTTGATTTAAATACGAGATCAATTTATAAGCTTATGAAAATTTGCATGTGGATCAAAAGGACAAAACCAAAGTCACACATGGAGTTTCAGAATTTCTGGACTTATAGTTAATATATAGTAAATATAAATCCAATCCAAATATTTACTGATTTAATTCAAAGTCCCAAAATAATTATTTCTGAGATTCCAAAAATATTGGATTGAATTTTACCTCTTGCCAATATTTTCAGATATGAACAGGAATATTTTCTTGGGTTTATTTGAAGCAATTTTTAATGTTGATCATTTTTAGAAATGATTTCTGAGGCTTTCCACTTTCCCCAATTCAACTTTCATAAATTTAAACATGATGCAAGATGATTGATGCAAGGACAAGAAGTGACTAGCTAGGGATGTGACAACAAGGAATCAACTCTGGACCGCTAAGCTAAGTTTCGCACTCGGGTCAGCCAAGCGCTACGGCATAGGATTCCCATCTCTTGCAGCATTGCTACGGCGACGCTGCCTTCCTTTCCCATCCTTAGGTAGCTGCTTGCGTGCTAAAGGGGACCTCTTGAGCATCGCGCCCGAGGAGCTCTTACTTGACCTCGGGCCGATCACCTCCTGGCCTTGACCACGACATCGCGACCTGGCATACCAGCGATGGCTGTAGCCTGCCTAGGGACCGGGACCTGTCGGCATAGAGAACCAAGCTACCGCGAGGTTGAAAAGGGGGGACTGAGCCGAAGCAGGACATGAAGTTGTACATCTTCATAATAAGGACAATATTAACCGATGGGCACTACAGATTGATCGTAGGGAACAAAAGAAGAAGGTTTCTAGGAGACCTATCTACAAGCGTCAACGCCACCGATGCCATCATCAACAGTGGGCCATGGGAGGCCGACGCCAACCCCATCCAGATCAACGACGGGGCGGGCAGACGCCACAGCCGCGCTCCGGGCACGGCAAGAGCTCGGGGGCACGTAGATGTCATCGCTCGTCTCCGGAGTCTCGTAGGGGTCGGGAGAGTCACTGGACTCCCAAGCACCAGCACTGCTGCTAGAGGAACTGCTAGCTAGACCAGCGGCAGGCCCGGCTCCTGCCGTTGTGCTGTCCCGAAGACCCCCTCCAGGGCAGCACTCCAGGCGACGGCCTTCCTCATCAAAGACTTGAAGAACATCATGCAGGCGCCATCGTATTCGAAGTGGATGGCGAGGGCACCCTTAGCACGGCAAACCCGGGCGACCTCACCCCATCCACAGGTCATGAATATCTTGCCCGGGGAGACGACCTCAACCTCCACCCCCGTCGCCGGGGCATCTCCCTCAATGTGCTGCAGCCATAGATCGAGGGGACCCCACGGCAGCATTTCAGCGGAGAAGAACGACGGGAACCGGATCCATGTACGCGGTGGCATCGCCGCCCACACCACAAGTTCACGCGAGGAGCCCTCGGCGTGGGTCTACGGGGCGGCGGCACGCGCCACCACTGCACGGGCACTGCGGCCGTGGCGCGGGAGGCGTCGGTCCCTGCCTGCTCCTCCGGAGTCTGCTTCCTGGGCATACAAGGGCAGCAGATAGCCGGGGAGAGACCGTGCCAAGGCCTCGACACCTCCGGCCTTAGGATGACATCGCGAGGGCGGGCAGGCCTCTTGTAACACCCTCGATGTGGCTATATCTCCCACGTGTCGAAGCACGACTTAGAGGCATAACCGCATTGAAAGCAATGTCGCAAGTGAGGTAATCTTCACAACAATACATGTAATAAATAAGGGAAAAGATACATAGTTGGCTTACACTCGCCACATCACACAAATAGCATAAATATCATTAATTTCATCCAAATACACTCAAGGTCCGACTATGGAACCAAAATAAATAACAACCCCAAATGCGACAAAGTCCTCGATCGCCCCAACTGGGCACCACTACTGATCGTTTGGAAAGGAAACGTAGTATCGTCCCGAGTCCTCATGGAACTCCCACTTGAGCTCAGTCGAATCACCTAGAGCGGTATCATCGGTCCCTGCATCTGGTTTTTGGAAGTAAACTGTGTGTCACGGGGACTTAGCAATATCACACCCTCGCGATCAAGACTATTTAAGCTTATAGGAAGGGTAAAAGGTATGAGGTGGAGCTGCAGCAAGCGACTAGCATATATGGTGGCTAACAAATGCAAATCAGAGCAAGAAGAGGAGGCAAAGGCACGATCGATGAACTATGATCAAGAAGTGATCCTAGAACAACCTACGTCAAGCATAACTCGAGACCGTGTTCTCTTCCCGGACTCCACCGAAAAGAGACCATCACAGCAACACACTCAGTTGATTCATTTTAATTAAGTTAAGTTTAAGGTTATCTACAACCGGACATTAACAAATTCCCATCTGGCCATAACCGCGGGCACGGCTTTCGAAAGATCAAACCCTGCAGGGGAGTCCCAACTTAGCCCATCACAAGCTCTCACGCTCAACGAAGGATATTCCTTCTCCCAAGACAATCCGATCAGACTCGGCGTCCCAGTTACAAGACATCTCGACAATGGTAAAACAAGTCCAGCAAAGCCGCCCGAATGTGCCGACAAATCCCGATAGGAGCTGCACATATCTCGTTCTCAGGGCACACTCAGATGAGACTAGCTACGAGTAAAACCAACCCTCAAGTTTCCCCGAGGAGGCCCTGCAGGCAGCTCAGTTTGGACCAACACTCAGAGGAGCACTGGCCCAGGGGGGTTTAAATAAAGATGACCCTTGGGCTCCGGAAACCCAAGGGAAAAGAGGCTAGGTGGCGAATGGTAAAACCAAGGTTGGGCATTGATGGAGGAGTTTTATTCAAGGCGAACTGTCAAGGGGTTCCCATTATAACCCAACCGTGTAAGGAACGCAAAATCAAGGAACATAACACCGGTATGACGGAAACTAGGGCGGCAAGAGTGGAACGAAACACCAGGCATAAGGCCGAGCCTTCCACCCTTTACCAAGTATATAGGTGCATTAAAATAGACAAGATATAGTAATGATATCCCAACAATAAACAAGTTCCAACAAGGAACAAACTCCAATCTTCACCTGCAACTAGCAACGCTATAAGTGGGGCTGAGCAAAGCGGTAACATAGCCAAACAACGGTTTGCTAGGACAAGGTGGGTTAGAGGTTTGACATGGTAATATGGGAGGCATGATAAGCAAGTGGTAGGTATCGTAGCATAGGCATAGCAAAAGAGCGAGCATCTAGCAAGCAAAGATAGAAGTGATTTCGAGGGTATGGTCATCTTGCCCGCAAAGTTCTCCGAGTTGACGTTAGCTTGATCCTCGTAAGCGTACTCAACGGGCTCCTCGATCACGTACTCGTCTCCCGGCTCTACCCAAGCAAGAACAACAAGCAAAGGGAGACAACTATCAACCACGTGCAATGCACAAACAACATGATGCAAAACATGTCATGAAATGCGGTATGCGATATGCGATGCATATGCATGATTTGGAAAGAAAAGATTGAACCTGGCCTCAACATGGAAAACCAAGAGTTCCAATGGAAAGATGAGTTGATTTCGATCGAAATCGATATAAAGATCACCAGAATCGGATGCACGGTTTGGAAATGGCAAGCAAAACAAATATGGCACCGATGTACGATTAACAGTACGAGGCCATCTAAATGCATCAAGAACAACATGCTACAGCACTCTAACATAACAACAAAATACATGGCAGGGATCCACTCAAGATGCTTGACAAAATATGAACAATGAGCTACGGCTAATTCACTCAATAGCAGGTTCAAACAAGCATGACAAAAGTGCAAAAGATTACAGGTTACAGACTTAGTGAAATTAACATCAAGTCAGGAATTTAACATCAGGAAGCAAAGTTTAGAGAAAGGTAACAACATGCTACAGGAACATATCATGGCAAAGCAAGGCATGGCATGAAGCTACTAAAAGCATACAACAAAAGTCCCTTACTGACCATAAGCCAAAAGGGATCAGAAAATACAATGGCAATCATGTGAACGTAGCAATTATCGTTAACAGATTCAGACTTAGAGAAAACTGGAACATGGCAAAACAGATATCAAGTAGGCATGTTTACGAGCTCTATGCACTCACCAAAAATCAATGCATGACAAACTAGGCATACACCCAGCAAGTAGACATGTCATAGAAGCTAGACATGGCAAGAACAACAACATAGCATGCACGGATCAACTACAACAACCTCGGCAAAATTGCTAAACATGTTAACAATCTGCCAGGAACATTTTAAAGAAAAAGTAGAGCTCGATTGACTCAAGCTAGGGTGCTCCATAAATTCAAACAAAGACATGGATGGATAGAGCACCACAATATCTACAAAACATCCTTACTGATCATGCTCAAAAGAGGCACGGATCACTAGGTAGCAACATGAACATATGGCATAAAAATAATGACAGAGCAGAGACTTAGAATATTTCTAAGTCCTTGAAATCAGCAACATTGAGAGGGCTACTTTGCATGCTTGTGCTAGTCACCACAAATATCACAAAAATACATGGCATACACCCCTGTAAAGATGACATGGCATACTTCAAAACTCATGTAGAGCTCAAGATCATAGCATGCGCACATTAATCATGGCAAAAATGACAAAAGTGCATTTGCTGATAATAAACTGAAACTAACATCACATAGCCCTCTTCCAACAGCATTTAGGGAATCAAGATGAGCTCAAATTAACATGATGCAATGAGATGAAATGGAGTACTCGACGAGACGAACATTTCGATATGCTACACACACGAATCGGAGCTACGGATGCAGAGTTATGGCATGTCAAAGTATGCACAAAATATTAGGGTTTCGGGCAAAAGTCAACCGAGGGAATTGGATTTGGATCTCAGATCTGGCGGTTACTGTAGCTCGTGGAGCCCGAGGTGCTCGGCGGAGTTAATGACCGCGGTGGCCGGACTTGATGATGGGGACGACCGGAGTTGGGCTCGCCGGAGCCACCGGAAGAAGAGGCCGCCGCGGTGCGGTGGAGGAGCTCGCCGGGGCTCCGGGAGGCGAGGTCGACGAGGGAACGACACGGTGGAGGAGCCGGTCTTGCGGAGGTCGCCGGCTAGATAGGGGCGGCGGGGTAGGCGCGGCGTCGGGGATGAAGGCGGCAGGCGGCGGTGACGCGGGATGGGCTCCGAGGGCCCGCAGCGGGCCGAGCGGGCCTCGGGCAGTCAGTGGCGAAGTGGGCACCCGCGGGGACAGGTGGCAGCGCGTAATTGGCGCAGGGCGGCGGCGGACGGTGTCCGGCTATGCTTCGGACATGTCCAGCGGTGGAGAGGAAGGAGACTAGGGTTTCGGGGGAAGAGATCCGAAAATTTCGGGGAGAGGCCTATATATAGAGGTAGAGGGAGCTAGGAGGCTCCAAATTGAGAACGGTTTGCGTCCACGTGATCGTAATCGAACATCCTAGGTGATGGAGGAGGTTTAGGTGGGTTTTGGGCCACTTTGGAGGGGTGTTGGGCTGCAACACACACAAGGCGTTTTCGGTCCCTCGGTTAACCGTTGGAGTATCAAACGAAGTCCAAATGGCACGAAACTTGACAGGCGGTCTACCGGTAGTAAACCAAGGCCGCATGACAAGTCTCGGTCCAATCCGAAAATGTTTAACACCCACACACGAAAATAGGTAGAAAGGGACACCGGAGGACATTGGAGCGCCGGAATGCAAAACGGACAACGGGGAAAAAGCTCGGATGCATGAGACGAACACGTATGCAAATGCAATGCACATGATGACATGAAATGAGATGCATGACAAAGATAAAAGCAACATGAAGACAAAAACCCGACAACGAGGAAATAGCATAACTTAGTGCCGAAAATGGCAAGAGTTGGAATACAAATATGGCATGTTACATATGGGGTGTTACAACACTCCACCACCACGAAAGGATCTCGTCTCGAGATCTAGGACTGGAAAAACTCCGGGTACTCAGAACAGAGGTGATCCTCGCGTTCCCAGGTGGCTTCACAGTCGGAATGATGTGACCACTTGACTTTCAGGAATTTGATAGACTTGTTGCGAGTCTTGCGCTCAGTTTCTTCAAGAATAGCAACGGGGTGCTCACGATAAGATAGGTCTTCTTGGAGATCAATCTCTTCGAAGTTGATGGTGCAGTCAGGAGTCTTGAAGTTGGATGGAAACTCAAGTTGATAGGCGAGATCGCCTATTTTGCTGATGATCTTGAAAGGACCCACGTATCTGGGGGCAAGCTTCCCTTTGATACTGAAGCAACGAGTACCTTTCACTGGAGAGACGCGGAGGTAGACATGGTCTCCAATCTCGAAAGCCAAGTCACGATGCTTGCTATCATAGTAACTCTTCTGGCGCGATTGCGCAGCTTTGAGATTATCACGAATGACTTTGCACATTTCTTCAGCCTCTGTGATCAAGTCATTGCCAACAAGTTGGCGTTCACCAGTCTCTGACCAGTTAAGAGGAGTACGACACTTCCTGCCATAGAGAATCTCGAATGGGGCTTGCCCAAACTCACTTGAAAGCTGTTGTTGTAGGAGAACTCGGCATATGGAAGACAATCTTCCCACTTCATACCGAAAGAAATGACGCAAGCCCTGAGCATATCTTCAAGAATTTGATTTACTCGCTCGACTTGGCCACTAGTTTGAGGATGAAAAGCTATGTTGAAGCAAATGTTGGTGCCCATGGCCTTCTGAAAAGAATCCCAAAACTTAGAGGTGAAGATGCTGTCACGATCTGAAGATATCAAATGCGGAATGCCGTGCAGAGAGACAATCCTGGAGGTATATAGCTCTGCCAACTGAGCTGCTGTGATAGATTCTTTGATAGGAAGGAAATGAGCCACTTTAGTGAGTTTGTCGATGACAACGAAGATAGCATCATTGCCACACTTGGACTTGGGAAATCCAGTCACAAAGTCCATCTCAATATGGTCAAACTTCGATTCTAGAATGGCAAGAGGTTGGAGGAGACCAGCTGGTCGTTGGTGTTCTGCTTTCACTCTTCTGTAGACATCACATTCATTCACGAACTAAGCAATCTCGCGCTTCATTCGAGTCCACCAATACGACTGCTTGAGGTCCTGGTACATCTTTGTACTTCCAGGGTGAATAGAGAGGAGTGAATTGTGAGCCTCGTTCATAATGACTTTACGAAGGTCACCCTTAGGAACAACAATGCGATCCTCGAAGAATAGAGTATCCTTGTCATTAAGACGATATCATTTGTACTTGGGTTGACTCTTGGCAATCCCAATCTTCACCTTCTTCACCATAGCATCAAGAAGTTGAGCCTCGCGAATCTGATCTTCCAAAGTAGGAGAGACTTGGAGGTTGGCAAGAAATCCTTGAGGAACAACTTGTAGATTGAGTTTGCGGAATGCTTCACAAAGCTCTGGTTGGTAAGGCTTGAGAATCCGACTATTGCAGTAAGCATTCCTGCTCAATGCATCAACAATTACATTGGCCTTGCCTGGAGTATATTCGATACTCGGATTATACTCTTGAATCATTTCGACCCAACGAGTCTGCCTGAGGTTGAGGTTTGGCTGAGTGAAAATGTACTTGAGACTCTTATGATCAGTGAAGATGTCCACTTTTCTTCCCAATAAGATATGTCTCCAAGTTAAAAGAGCATGGACAACTGCCGCCAACTCGAGGTCATGAGTGGGGTAGTTCTTTTCGTTGGGCTTCAACTGGCGAGAGGTATAGTCCACAACTTTCTTCTCTTGCATCAACACCGCACTAAGACCTTGAAGGGAAGCATCACAGAAGACCTCGAACGGTTTGGATTCATCAGGAGGAGTCAGAACTGGAGCAATGACTAACTTCTCTTTTAGGGTGTTGAAAGCGATGTCACATTCAGGAGACCAGACATACTTCACATGCTTCTGGAGAAGGTTGGAAAGAGGCTTCGCGATCTTAGAGAAGTCCTCAACGAACCTTCGACAATAGCTTGCGAGCCCAAGGAAGCTGCGGAGTTGCTTCACATTCTGAGGTGGTTCCCAATTCACAATTGCAAACACCTTCTCAGGATTAACAGCTATGCCCTTGGCAGAGATGATATGTCCAAGGTAGAGAACCTCATCGAGCCAAAACTCGCACTTAGATAACTTCACATAGAACCCAATGTTCTCTGAGTTTATCTAGCACCAAACTCAAGTGCTTGGCATGATCCTCCTTGTTCTTGGAAAAGACCAAAATGTCATCGAGGTAGACCAAGATGAAGTAATTTGTGTAGGCGTTGAAGATGAAATTCATCATGCGAGAGAATGTTGGAGGAGCGTGGACGAGGCCGAAAGACATGACAGTGTATTCATATGAACCATAGCTTGTTCTGAATGTTGTCTTGGGGATATCTTCGTCACGAATGCGAATCTGATGATAGCCCATACGGAGATCAAGCTTGGAGAATACTTGAGCACCTTTAAGTTGCTTGAAAAGCTCATTGATGTTGGGAAGTGGGTACTTGTTCTTTATAGTCTTCTTGTTCAATGGACGGTAGTCGACACAAAGTCGGTCCGTTACATCCTTCTTCTTGACGAAAAGAACACCACAACCCCATGGAGAAGAACTTGGTCGGATGAGACCCATACGCTCTTGAATATCGAGTTGCTTCTTCAGCTCCTTCAACTCTTCAGGTCCAAGATTGTAAGGATGTTTGAAAATAGGTTCCGTGCCAGGCTCAAGATCGATGACGAATTCAACTGGCCGGTGCAGAGGCATTCTTGGAAGCTCTTCTAGAAAGACGTCTTGATATTCGCAAACGACTGGAATCTGAGAAATGGCATCCAGCTCGCCCTTCTTGTTGAGAGAAAACTGACGGATGGTATCATCACGAGCGGCAAAGACGATTACATCCTCAGACGAATGTGTCAATTGAATCTGCCTGGCAGCACAATCAAGCTGAGCCTTGTGCTTAGAAAGCCAATCCATTCCGAGAATAAGATCGATATCCGAGTTACCAAGGACCATTGGAGAAGCCAGAAACTTGAAATCACCCATCATGATAGAAATATCTGGGACCATCATGCTAGAACTCTTAGCTGGAGAAACAACTTGCAATGCTTTAGGTAATGCCTTAGTGAGAAAGTTATGCTCCGATGCAAATGGGAATGACATGAAAGAATGCGATGCACCAGAGTCAAAAAGAACTTTTGCTGGAATATCGTTAACATGAAGGTTACCCATAATCACATCTGACGAGTCCTCTGCCTGAGCTGCGTTCAACAAGTTGACCTTGGCATGCTTGGGATTATGCTTGACCACTGCGGTGCTAGCAGATCTCACAGGAGGAGGAGGAGGAGGAAGACGCCTCTGATTGAAGCATTTGTTGGCATAGTGACCCTTCTGCTGACACTTGTTGCACGTGACCTCCGAGAGCGGACGGTGATATGGAGCACTTGGTCTTGGAGCATGAGACAAAGTCTTGTTCTGAAAGCCTGGGTTTGGTGGGTGGGAAGATCCATTGCCACCTTCGCTCTTCTGCTGATAAGGCTGACGGAACGGAGGAGGAGGAGGCAACCAATACTTTTGCTGCTTAGTTACCACCTAAGTTGAGGAAGAAGGAGTTGCATCTCTGACTCGCTTCTTGGAAGCATCGCACTTGAGTTGAGCAGTCTCTTGTTTCAGTGCCATGTTGTAAAACTCATCGTACTTCTGAGGCTCGAAAAGCACGAGAGCTAGTTGGAGATTTTCTCTGAGGCCACCTCTGAACTGATATATCATGCTCTTCTCGTCAGGGACGTCTTGCTTAGCGAAACGCGCAAGCTTCTGGAACATGACGTTGTACTGGTAAACAAACAAGCTGCCTTGCTTCAGATTGCGAAACTCCTCATGCTTGCTCTCAACAACACTCTGAGGAATGTGGTGAGCTTTGAAGTCTTGACGGAATTCATCCCAGGTAATCACACGGCCTCCTCTGGAATCTTTGTATTGTTGATACCACTCTGCAGCTTGGTCTTTGAGTTGGAACGAGGCAAACTTGACAAAGTCCTCAGGCCTGACGTTGCTGCACTCGAAATGCTTGCAGATATCCACGAGCCAATCATCAGCGTCTGTTGCCTCGACACAGTTACTGAAGGTCTTTGGCTGATTAGCGAGGAACTGGTTGAGTGTAGCAAATTGATTCTGATTGTTGCCATGGCCAGGATTCCCTTGGCTGCGCTCTTGCAAAATTTGCATGATCAACTGCGTGTTTGCATTGGTAGCGGCCATCATAGCTTGCCATGCCTCCGGAGGTGGAGGTGGTGGTGGTGGATCCGGATTCAGAGTCGTACGCGTTGGAGGAACCATCCTGGAGAGGGTGACATCCGTTAGCATCTTGACAGACAAATATTCAAGCTGAATCAAATGGATCGAAATTGCAACATATAGTCTTAACATCCGAACAAAATGAACAAATGCATTCCAATTGAAATGGTCACACTTCCATAAATTGAGAAGCCACTTATATAGAGGTAGAAGTATAAAACAACAAGGCACGGACAAGAACAAATACTTGGTGAGGATTACCCAATCACAAACCAAATATCCGCCGAAGAAATACTAGAGCTACAAGAATCCCCACCTATGAAACTCCCGCACCTTTCCGGTTATGCAATCAGGTGATGGAGATACAGGGGAAGCATAATATCTCACCCAAAGCTAGCAAATCCTACATCCAGCTGTAACCATCCTTCAACACATAACCAAGAAACCTTCGGAAATCATTTACCTCAACCTTCGAAAAGCATCCGTTATACCAGTTATGGCGATAGTCCCGAACTCCCGCCCCAGTACTGGGTGGCGTCGAGGTTATCTCTCCAACAACTGCATAAAAGAAATTTTCGATGTCGGCAAAACTCAGGTATTCCAGAATTGCAATGATAAAATTGTGACGACAACACCTCGGAGCTCAACTCCCCGAGACACTGCCACAACCCCTAAATGTCAGGAGGCACCAAGAACAATGTTCTCGTCACAAAACCATCGGAACGATTCCAAGATACCCGCGTGATCCTAAAATTTTTTAGTGAAATTTGAGAAGAGAAGAGTCAAAACTCTACGTCAGGATGCCTCACCAGAGCGACGAAGGGACTGAGGAGTAAAAAGAATTCCTACTCTCCGATATATATAATCCTAATTGACTCAAAACATTTTTCTAGACTCAACAACGCCAACGATTCGATCAAGCAGGGGGCTCCTAAGGTTGGGGAAGGCTCTGATTACCAACTTGTAATGCCCTCGATGCAGCTATATCTCCCACGTGTCGAAGCACGACTTAGAGGCATAACCGCATTGAAAGCAATGCCGCAAGTGAGGTAATCTTCACAATAACCCATGTAATAAATAAGGGAAAAGATACATAGTTGGCTTACACTCGCCACGTCACACAAATAGCATAAATATCATTACATTCATCCAAATACACTCAAGGTCCGACTATGGAACCAAAATAAAGAACAACCCCAAATGCGACAAAGTCCCCGATCGCCCCAACTTGGCACCATTACTGATCGTCCGGAAAGGAAACGTAGTATCGTCCTGAGTCCTCATCGAACTACCACTTGAGCTCAGTCGAATCACCTGGAGCGGTATCATCGGTCCCTGCATCTGGTTTTTGGAAGTAAACTGTGAGTCACGGGGACTTAGCAATCTCACACCCTCGCGATCAAGACTGTTTAAGCTTATAGGAAGGGTAAAAGGTATGAGGTGGAGCTGCAGCAAGCGACTAGCATATATGGTGGCTAACATACGCAAATGAGAGCGAGAAGAGGAGGCAAAGGCACGATCGATGAACTATGATCAAGAAGTGATCCTAGAACAACCTACGTCAAGCATAACTCGAGACCGTGTTCTCTTCCCGGACTCCGTCGAAAAGAGACCATCACAGCCACACACTCAGTTGATTCATTTTAATTAAGTTAAGTTTAAGGTTATCTACAATCGGACATTAAGAAATTCCTATCTGCCCATAACCGCGGGCACAGCTTTCAAAAGATCAAACCCTGCAGGGGAGTCCCAACTTAGCCCATCACAAGCTCTCACGGTCAACGAAGGATATTCATTCTCCCAAGACAATCCGGTCAGACTCGGCATCCCGGTTATAAGACATCTCGACAATGGCAAAACAAGTCCAGCAAAGCCGCCTGAATGTGCCGACAAATCCCGATAGGAGCTGCACATATCTCGTTCTCAGGGCACACTCAGATGAGACTAGCTATGAGTAAAACCAACCCTCAAGTTTCCCTGAGGTGGCCCCGTAGGCAGCTCAGTTTGGACCAACACTTAGAGGAGCACTGGCCTAGAGGGGTTTAAATAAAGATGACCCTTGGGCTCCGGAAACCCAAGGGAAAAGAGGCTAGGTGGCGAATGGTAAAACCAAGGTTGGGCATTTCTGGAGGAGTTTTATTCAAGGCGAACTGTCAAGGGGTTCCCATTATAACCCAACCGTGCAAGGAACGCAAAATCAAGGAACATAACACCGGTATGACGGAAACTAGGGCGGCAAGAGTGGAACAAAATACCAGGCATAAGGCCGAGCCTTCCACCCTTTACCAAGTATATAGGTGCATTAAAAATAGACAAGATATAGTAATGATATCCCAACAATAAACAAGTTCCAACAAGGAACAAACTCCAATCTTCACCTGCAACTAGCAACGCTATAAGAGGGGCTGAGCAAAGCGGTAACATAGCCAAACAACAGTTTGCTAGGACAAGGTGGGTTAGAGGTTTGACATGGCAATATGGTAGGCATGATAAGCAAGTGGTAGGTATCGTAGCATAGGCATAGCAAAAGAGCGAGCATCTAGCTAGCAAAGATAGAAGTGATTTCGAGGGTATGGTCATCTTGCCCGCAAAGTTCTCCGAGTTGACGTTAGCTTGATCCTCGTAAGCGTACTCAACGGGCTCCTCGATCACGTACTCGTCTCCCGGCTCTACCCAAGCAAGAACAACAAGCAAAGGGAGACAACAATCAACCACGTGCAATGCACAAACAACATGATGCAAAACATGTCATGAAATGCGGGATGCGATATGCGATGCATATGGATGATTTGGAAAGAAAAGATTGAACCTAGCCTCAACTTGGAAAGCCAAGAGTTCCATTGGAAAGATGAGTTGATTTCGGTCGAAATCGATATAAAGATCACCAGAATCAGATGCACGGTTTGAAAATGGCAAGCAAAACAAATATGGCACTGATGTACGATTAACAGCACGAGGCCATCTAAATGCATCAAGAACAACATGCTACAGCACTCTAACATAACAACAAAATACATGGCAGGGATCCACTCAAGATGCTTGACAAAATATGAACAATGAGCTACGGCTAATTCACTCAATAGCAGGTTCAAACAAGCATGACAAAAGTGCAAAAGATTACAGGTTACAGACTTAGTGAAATTAACATCAAGTCAGGAATTTAACATCAGGAAGCAAAGTTTAGAGAAAGGTAACAACATGCTACAGGAACATATCATGGCAAAGCAAGGCATGGCATGAAGCTACTAAAAGCATACAACAAAAGTCCCTTACTGACCATAAGCCAAAAGGGATCAGAAAATACAATGGCAATCATGTGAACGTAGCAATTATCGTTAACAGATTCAGACTTAGAGAAAACTGGAACATGGCAAAACAGATATCAAGTAGGCATGTTTACGAGCTCTATGCACTCACCAAAAATCAATGCATGACAAACTAGGCATACACCCAGCAAGTAGACATGTCATAGAAGCTAGACATGGCAAGAACAACAACATAGCATGCACGGATCAACTACAACAACCTCGGCAAAATTGCTAAACATGTTAACAATCTGCCAGGAACATTTTAAAGAAAAAGTAGAGCTCGATTGACTCAAGCTAGGGTGCTCCATAAATTCAAACAAAGACATGGATGGATAGAGCACCACAATATCTACACAACATCGTTACTGATCATGCTCAAAAGAGGCACGGATCACTAGGTAGCAACATGAACATATGGCATAAAAATAATGACAGGGCAGAGACTTAGAATATTTCTAAGTCCCTGAAAGCAGCAACATTGAGAGGGCTACTTTGCATGCTTGTGCTAGTCACCACAAAGATCACAAAAATACATGGCATACACCCCTGTAAAGATGACATGGCATACTTCAAAACTCATGTAGAGCTCAAGATCATAGCATGCACACATTAATCATGGCAAAAATGACAAAAGTGCATTTGCTGATAATAAACTCAAACTAACATCACATAGCCCTCTTCCAACAGCACTTAGGGCATCAAGATGAGCTCAAATGAACATGATGCAATGAGATGAAATGGAGTACTCGACGAGGCGAACATTTCAATATGCTACACGCATGAATCGGAGCTACGGATGCAGAGTTGTGGCATGTCGAAGTATGCACAAAATATTAGGGTTTCGGGCAAAAGTCAACCGAGGGAATTGGATCTAGATCTTAGATTTGGCGGTTACTGTAGCGCGCGGTGCCCGAGGTGCTTGCCGGAGTTAATGACCGCGGTGGCCGTACTTGATGCGGGGGACGGCCAGAGTTGGGCTTGCCGGAGCCACCAGAAGAAGAGGTCGGCACGGTGCGGTGGAGGAGCTCGCTGGGGCTCCGGGCGGCGAGGTCGACGAGGGAACGACGCGGTGGAGGAGCCAGTCTTGCGAAGGTCGCCAGCCGGCGATGGCGGCGAAGGACGTCGCCGGGCGGAGAGGTGCGGCGAGGCAGGCACGGTGTCGGGGACGAAGGTGGCAGGCGGCGGTGACGCGGGATGGGCTCCGAGGGCCCGCAGCGGGCCGAGCGGGCCTCGGGCGGTCGGCGGCGAAGTGGGCACCCACGGGGACAGGTGGCAGCACGCAATTGGAGCGGGGTAGCGGCGGACGGTGTCCGGCTAGGCTTCGGACATGTCCGGCGGCTGGAGAGGAAGGAGACTAGGGTTTCGGGGGAAAAGATCCGAAAATTTCGGGGAGAGGCCTATATATAGAGTTAGAGGGAGCTAGGAGGCTCCAAAATGAGCACGGTTTGCGGCCACGCGATCGTGATCGAACGGCCTAGATGATGGAGGAGGTTTAGGTGGGTTTTGGGCCACTTTGGAGGGGTGTTGGGCTGCAACACACACGAGGCCTTTTCGGTCCCGCGGTTAACCGTTGGAGTATCGAACGAAGTCCAAATGGCACGAAACTTGACAGGCGGTCTACCGGTAGTAAACCAAGGCCGTGTGACAAGTCTCGGCCCAATCCAAAAACGTTTAACACCCACACACGAAAATAGGTAGAAAGGGACACCGGAGGACATAGGAGCGCCGGAATGTAAAATGGACAACAGGGAAAAAGCTCGGATGCATGAGACGAACACGTATGCAAATGCAATGCACATGATGACATGAAATGAGATGCATGACAAAGATAAAAGCAACACGAAGACAAAAACCCGACAACGAGGAAATAACATAACTTAGTGCCGGAAATGGCAAGAGTTGGAATACAAATATGGCATATTACATATGGGGTGTTACACCTCTTCTTCGGCGGGAGAGGCCCAAGCTCTTCACGGGGGGCTTTTCCCTTCTCGGCGGCGGAAAACCTCTGTGTCGGCTCCATGGATGATGCAGCAAAGAAGTGAAGCAAGGAAGAAGAAGCAAGCGGAACGGAGGAAGAGATGGGTGATGGGGGCTCCACCCCCTCCCCATTTATAGCGGGAGAAGGCAAACCGATGACCCCCATGATCGCAGGTAATGATGGCTTTTCTGCATGCACCAGGGACTCATCAAGTCAGGTAGTTGCCGAGGAAGCATGGGGAAACGGAGACACCCACGTCCCGTCAGTCGCCACGTGTCAATCAAGGTCATAGGCGGTTGGGGCCTGTAGCGCTCCGCACTCGCCCCTTGGCTTCGTCTCGAAGCCAAGTCCGAGCACGCCTTGGGCCTAGGGGCTACTGTCAGCGTTCTGGGAACGGGGGTCCCTAGACTTGCCTGCCTGTGGCCCAAGGTGTGGCTCCTCTAGCGGCCTGGTATGGCCCATCTTCACCAGCAAACACTCAAGACCCCCGTGAGGGGCCAAGCCTTGCGAGGTGGACAACACAAGACCTCCTCGGGGGCAGCCTCACCAGGCTGGCTCGCGAGGAGCAGAGATATCAAGGCGAGGGGCACCTCATGAGGCTCTTGTGACGTGAGCCATGACGACCAAGGCCAGGCGGGTGCCAGCGGGCGCAGAGCACCAGTTGCCTCTTTGGTGCTAAAGTAGCAGGCGCATGCGAGGAGTTCTGAGGCATCAGGCAAAGGTTTTTATATCGGTGCAACGAGACCAAGACCAGCAGGACGGAGGTCATCGCGGAGCCCACGATGGCGTCACCACCAGAGCCTTTGGCAGGCACAGACCAGCTTTTGTCAGGATAGCTTGTACTAGTTGTCCCCCTTCAAATTGGCCACTGTGGGATCCCTTCCCGCCTAATATTTGGGAAGAGGACCAGGGCCTCTATAAATAGGACTAGCCTCCACCATGGGAGGGGGGCGGATCATTCAGATCATCCTCAACCACACAAGCTCACCGAACTCAAGAACACCTCTCCTCAGGAGGTAGTTCTTCCCTTGTACTTGTTCATCCTCATCCTACAAGGCAATCCACCACACCACACTAGAGTAGGGTATTACACCACATCGATGGCCCGAACCAGTATAAACTCTTGTGTCCCTTGTTCCATGAGTTCAACGTGCTGAGCTCTGAGATCATGGTGAGTGAGTGAGCTAGGGGGGAAGGAGAGATTTTCGTGTGCACCCTAGAGTTCGAACCTTAAGGGTTTTGTCAGAACCCGAAATCCGACACAGGTTCACCTAGAAAATTGTGAAGTCGCTAGCAGCCCCCCCTCGTGTCGCCATGAAGGGAATCCTAAGCTATGAATGCATGCCCCCCAACCGAGGTTCACCTAGCTAAGTGCAAAGTAGCAACCCCCCCCCACACACACACTTTTAGTCAGCGGGCCAGAGAGCCATATCTCACCAAGATGGATCGTAAAACGGACAAAGAATAATCCACCTTGGTCATAGAACCTCTCTCTTGTTGTTGGTCAAAGTGATGGCCGTCCATGCGACCTAGGAGATGGGCTAGCTCTCCAATAATCACGCAAGTAGCTAGTCCCCGAAGACAACCACTGCATGGAGAGGTGTGTTTTTGAGTAACAATGGAACAATTTTGATGTGGCGCCATGATTTCAAACTAGAAATCCTCACACTGAGTGAGGGTTAGGTTGACAATGCATATGTATGTTACACCACACTTCAAGCCAATGACGGGGATTCATGCATGCATGCGTGCATAGTATATGCGCTCAAACTTAAGGTCTGAATCTCACCATCACCTATACTACGATAACACAAACCAAATGAAGAATCCGCCATGGTAACCTATCTTGTTGTTGGTCAAGGTGATCATGGATGTCCATGCAGGCCCGCGAATATATAGGCTTGTCGCTGATAACCACGCGAGGGAGTGTACCATTTGAAGGAAACCACTACATGCATATGTATGGAGGTGATGCATGCATTCAAGTTTGAATACCATTTCACAACATTGATGTAGCGTGTGCTTCAAAAATTGTACACTAGTGATGACCCACAAGTATAGGGGATCTATCATAGTCCTTTCGATAAGTAAGAGTGTCAAACCCAACGAGGAGCAGAAGGAAACGACAAGCGGTTTTAGTAAGGTATTCTCTGCAAGCACTGAAATTATCGGTAATAGATAGTTTTGTGATAAGGTAATTCATAACGGGTAACAAGTAACAAAAGTAAACAAGGTGCAGCAAGGTGGCCCAATCCTTTTTGTAGAAAGGACGAGCCTGGACAAACTCTTATATAAAGGAAAGTGCTCCCGAGGACACATGGGAATTATTGTCAAGCTAGTTTTCATCATGCTCATATGATTCGCGTTTGTTACTTTGATAATTTGATATGTGGGTGGACCGGTTCTTGGGTACTGCCCTTCCTTGGACAAGCATCCCACTTATGATTAACCTCCCTCGCAAGCATCCACAACTACGAAAGAAGTATTAAGATAAACCTAACCATAGAATGAAACATATGGATCCAAATCAGCCCCTTACGAAGCAACGCATAAACTAGGGTTTAAGCTTCTGTCACTCTAGCAACCCATCATCTACTTATTACTTCCCAATGCCTTCCCCTAGGCCCAAAAAATGGTGAAGTGTCATGTAGTTGACGTTCACATAACACCACTAGAGGAAAGACAACATACATCTCATCAAAATATTGAACGAATACCAAATTCACATGACTACTTATAACAAGATTTCTCCCATGTCCTCAGGAACAAACGTAACTACTCACAAACATATTCATGTTCATAATCAGAGGGGTATTGATATGCATAAAGGATCTAAACATATAATCTTCCACCGAATAAACCAACTAGCATCAACTACAAGGAGTAATCAACACTACTAGCAACCCACGGGTACCAATCTAAGGTTTGGAGACAAAGATCGGATACAAGAGATAAACTAGGGTTTGAGAAGAGATGGTGCTGGTGAATATGTTGATGGAGATTGACCCCCTCCCGATGAGAGGATCGATGGTGATGAGGATGGTGACGATTTCCCCTCCCGGAGGGATGTTTCCCCAGCAGAATAGCTCCGCCGGAGCCCTAGATTGGTTCCACCAAGGTTCCGCCTCCAGACGGCGGCGCTTCGTCCTGAAAACTTTCTTATGATTTTTTCCAGGGAAAAAGACACCTTATACCAGAAGATGGGCATCGGGGGGCTTCCAGGTGTCCCACGAGGCAGGGGGCGCGCCCAGGGGGTAGGGCGCGCCCTCCACCCTCATGGACGGTGGGTGGCCCCCCTCTGGTACTTCCTTCGCCCAATATTTTTTATATATTCCAAAACTGACTTTCATGGAGTTTCAGGACTTTTGGAGTTGTGCAGAATATGTCTCTAATATTTGCTCCTTTTCCAGCCCAGAATTCCAGCTGCCGGCATTCTCCCTCTTCATGTAAACCTTGTAAAATAAGAGAGAAAAGGCATAAGTGTTGTGACATAATGTGTAATAACAACCCATATTGCAGTAAATATCAATATAAAAGCATGATGCAAAATGGCCGTATCAACTCCCCCAAGCTTAGACCTCGCTTGTCCTCAAGCGGAAGCTGATATCGAGAAATATGTCCACATGTTTAGAGATAGAGGTGTCGATAAAATAAAATACGGACATGAGGGCATCATGATCATTCTTAAAATAGCAACCTATATAGTCATATGATTTCTTATGCTAAAGTAACAATCTATTCACAATGTAAAGTATGAATCAGAAACTTCGTTGAAAAACTAGCAAACTATAATCTTAATCATTGAAGCAATTGCAATTTATCATAGCATCGGAAAGAGTCAATATAAGAGCTTTTCAGCAAGTCCACATACTGAACTATCATTTAGTCTTTCACAATTGCTAACACTCATGCAATACTTATGGGTATGAAGTTTTAATCGGATACAGAGAAAGATAGGGGCTTATAGTTTTGCTTCCCAACCTTTTACCTTGAGGGTAATGTCAACAATAATAGTTTATGATAACTCACATCCAATTGGATATATATATATATATATCAGGATCTTTCCAACACATAGTGCTTGCCAAAGGATAAAGTGCAAAAAGGAAAGGTGAAGATCACCATGACTCTTGTATAAGGTATAAGACAAAAATAAAAGATAGGCCCTTCGCAGAGGGAAGCAGAGGTTGTCATGTGCTTTTATGGTTGGATGCATAAAATCTTAGTGCAAAAGAACGTCACTTTATATTGCCACTTGCGATAGGGACCTTTGTTATGTAGTCCGTCGCTTTTATTTCTTCCATATCACAAGCTCGTATAAAGCTTATTTTCTCCACACTAATAGATCATACATATTTAGAGAGCAATTTTTATTGCTTGCAACAATGACAACTTACTTGAAGGATATTATTCAATCCATAGGTAGATATGGTGGACTCTCATGGCAAAACTGGGTTTAAGGATATTTGGAAGCACAAGTAGTATCTCTACTTGGTGCAAAGAATTTGGCTAGCATGAGGGGGAAAGGCAAGCTCAACATGTTGGGTGATCCATGACAATATAATTTATTTCATATATAAGAAAACATAACCCATTACGTTGTCTTCCTTGTCTACTATCTACTTTTTAGCATGTCATATTTTAATGAGTGCTCACAATCATGAAAGATGTCCAAGATAGTATATTTATATGTGAACACCTCTCTTTCTTTATTACTTCCTATTAATTGCAATGATGACCAAACTATGTTTGTCAGCTCTCAACAACTTTTATTCATCATACTCTTTATATGTGAAGTCATTACTCTCCATAAGATCAATATGATCTCTTTATTTCTTTTTATTCTTTCTTCCCCTTTTTTTTCTTTTATTCCCTCAAGATCATAGCAAGATAACCAAGCCCTTGACTCAAAACTAATCTTTATTACATAGACAAGGATCAACACAAAAACTCAAAGCTAGATCATACTAAACTTTATTCTACTAGATCAAGATATAACCATCGAACTAAGAAAAATGGTAAAGATAGAAGTGTGATGGTAATACGATACCGAGGCACCTCCCCCAAGCTTGGTGTAACACCCCGGACGTAAATTTCCACATTTGTAACTCCAACTCTTGCCATTTCCAGCTATGTGTTATGATATTTCATTTGTGGTTGCTTTTTTTGTCTTTTGTTTTGCATTCTGTTCATGTTGCATTTCATCATGCTCATCATGTGCATTGTGTGTTTCATGCATGATCACCCCTTGCATCACCCCTCCCCTCCTTCTCTTTCTTCTATTTGGAAAGTGCCATCTTGTCGTCCTCCATTAATGTTCAACACTTCCTCACAATTCAGTCATCATGTCCTAAACCTCTCTGCTGAATCTCAACCTTATCTAAGTTGTTTTGGTTAGGATTTAAAATGGTTCAAGTTTGGATTTAATTCAAACTTGAATTATTTTACTTCCTTTAAAAAAGTCCAAACCAATTTTATTAAATAGAGCACAATTCCAGGAGCTTGAGCATATTTTCATCATTCTCAAACTCCTCTCCTTCCCCCCTGTGCTTTTCTGTTTCATTTCCTGTTTGAGGAAAAAGAGAAGAGTAGCAGCAGCAGCAACCAGCAGCCTCAGCCCAGCCGAGGCCTCTTCCAGCTGCAGCCCACCTGGCCACTTGCCTGTTCATCTCAGCCCACCAAGCCTCCAACGACAGAGAGTCGTCCTCCTCATTACGGCGCTCATCCAGACGCGCCACGTCGACATCCAATCGATTTGACGGCCGGATAAGCTCCCTAGACCCTCGATAAAGTTGTCCCCGGTGCCCTAGGGTCTCGCCTCGACCGACCCCCCTCCTCTCCTTCCATCACCGCCGCAAGGTAAGGCTAGCGACGCCATGCTGTCGCCCTGCCCACCATGCTCCGGCCGAGCTTGAGCTCGAGCTCGGAGTAGCTCGTCGCCGCGCTTCCGACCCCCTCGGCCACCGTGGAGAGGAACTCCAAGTACCTCTCCGTCGCCTACCTCGAAGCGCCCGCGCCGCCACGGCCTCTGGATCTACCTCCCCGTCATCCTCTTCTACCTCTTCTTCCCGGACAGTATCTTCGCCAAGTTCAAAGCTCGCTCCGGTCGCCTTCGGCGCGTATCCGTCAACCTCTCTGTGTCCTAGGGTGAGCTAGGTAACGCATCTCCCGCTCCATTTCTTTTCATGGCATGTAGAACCTCGTAGCACTCGCCCAATCCATGTCTTCGCCGCGCTCGCAGTGCTCCGGCGATCTCTGAAGTTTAGTTGCGCATGTTTTGCTGCTGCACGTGCGCTCTCCCCTGTTCCCACATGCTCGCACACGCTCGCTCGTCGCGCCCGTAGCCCTGCATGCATCTGCCCCCACGCATGCACCCTGCCTCCTCGCGTCACTCGCTCGCCGTTCTGTACTGCGCCCGAGGCAAGCATGAGCTCGTGCTCGGGTATCGCAAGCACGCGCCTTCCACAGCCGCTTCGCATCCACACCCTGGCGCCGCCTTCGAATTCCGCAGCCCTGCCGGTGACCCTCTGCTCCGGTGGTCGCCGCCGTGCTCGCTGGCAGCGGCACCGTTCTCCTCTGCCGCCGGCAGGACCAGCCAGCCCCCGCCTATCATTAGGTCAAGAGGCCCAGCGATTGCTTCATGTAACAACAGCAGCAGCAGCGTAGTGGTTGTGGTCTTGCTGTTCCACCTAGGAGCGCAGGGTTTGAATCCCAGCCTCCACATGTTTAGTCTTGTTGTTCCACCTAGGAGCGCAGGGTTTGAATCCCAGCCTCCACATGTTTATTGTCAGCCTTTTAATTTTTCTTGTGGCACTGACGTCTCGGCCCCACTGGCTTACACACACCTGCATAGACCACACAGCTCCCTCCTTTTTGTGTGTGTTTTGTTCAGTACCACATGTTTATCGTCGGCCTTTTAATTTTTCTTGTGGCTCTGACGTCTCGGCCCCTCTGGCTTACACACACCCGCATAGACCACACAGCTCCCTCCTTTTTGTGTGTGTTTTGTTCAGTACCCCGCGCTTTCCATTTGTGGAACGGGCCCTCTTTCCTTTTCGGGCAAGTCCAAATCTGGACAGTACAAATCAGGCAGTTTTCCAATTCTGTCATATTTCCCTTTTAGGCAGATTTTTACTTGATGCACTTGTGATGTTTTTCCTACAGTAACCCCCACATATTATATATGTTTTTGGGGTAGAAAAATCCAATGAATCCAGTGGTAGCATTAGTTTTTGCATTTGAGAAAGTTCATAAACATGTCATTTTACATCATGATGTTGTTTTGTCATTTTTGTGTGATTTAATTCAAACATGCCATGAGGTTGCTTTGCACATGGGTAGCGTAATTTTCATGTCTACTTCATGCTAGATTTTGTTCCACGCCATGACATGCCTTGTAGTGAGTTAATCAAGCTGGTAAAGATGCCATGTTGAATCTGTTTCTGCTATGTCTAGCATTTTCATTAAGTCTGCAAAACTGTTAGCTATTGCATTATTGCCATGTTGTTTTAGTCATGCTCTAGTGGTTTTTAGCTTTAGCTCAGTGTTCATGTTTTGTAGAGCATATATTGTACATGACTGACATGTCTTTTGTTCACATGTTTGGGTGATGTAGCATATTTATACTTTGCATCCAAGTGGCCATGTTGTTGTTTTAGCAGTTTGTGCCATTCTTGTTTTGCTTGCCATTTGCAAACCGTGCGGTGATCTTTATATCGATTTCAACCGAAATCATCTCATCTTTCCAGCGGCACACTTGGCTTGCCAAGTTGATGCCTTGTTCAATCTTTCCCTTCCGGAGCATGCATATGCATTGCATATCACATCCCGCATGTCATGCCATGTTTTGCATCATGTTGCTTGTGCATTGCACCGTGGTTGATTGTTGTCCCTTTGCTTGTGTTCTTACTTTGGGTAGAGCCGGGAGACGAGTACGTGATCGAGGAACCCGTTGAGTATGCTAACGAGGATCAAGCTTTCGTCAACTCGGAGAACTTTGCAGGCAAGATGACCATACCCTCGAGATCACTTCTATCTTTGCTTGCTAGTTGTTCGCTCTATTGCTATGCCGCGATACCTACCACTTGCTATATCATGCCTCCCATATTGCCATGTCAAGCCTCTAACCCACCTTTCCTAGCAAACTGTTGTTTGGCTATGTTACCGCTTTGCTCATCCCCTCTTATAGCGTTGCTAGTTGCAGGTGAAGATGAAGTTTGTTCCTTGTTGGAACATGGTTGTTGTTGGGATATCATTATTATATCTTGTTTACTTTAATGCATCTATATACTTGATAAAGGGTGGAAGGCTCAGCCTTATGCCTGGTGTTTTTTTCCACTCTTGCCGCCCTAGTTTTCGTCATACCGGTGTTATGTTCCTTGATTTTGTGTTCCTTACGCGGTTGGGTGTTATGGGAACCCCTTGATAGTTTGCTTTGAATAAAACTCCTCCAGCAAGGCCCAACCTTGGTTTTACCATTTGCAACCTAACCCTTTTTCCCTTGGGTTCCGCGGACTCAAGGGTCATCTTTATTTTAAACCCCCGGGCCAGTGCTCCTCTGAGTGTTGGTCCAACTTGTCAGCCGCCGGTGGCCACCAGGGGCAACTCTGGGCTGGCCTACCGGAAGTTTGGACAATCCGGTGTGCCTTGAGAACGAGATATGTGCAGCTCCTATCGGGATTTGTCGGCACATTCGGGTGACTTTGGTGGTCTTGTTTTACCATTGTAGAAATGTCTTGTAACCGGGATTCCGAGACTGATCGGGTCTTCCCGGGAGAAGGAATATCCTTCGTTGACCATGAGAGCTTGTGATGGGCTGAGTTGGGACACCCCATGCAGGGTTTTGAACTTTCGAAAGCCATGCCCGTGGTTATGGGCAGATGGGAATTTGTTAATGTCCAGTTGTAGAGAACTTGACACTTAACTTAATTAAAATGAATCAACCGCGTGTGTAGCCGTGATGGTCTCTTTTCGGTGGAGTCCGGGAAGAGAACACGGTCTCGTATTATGCTTGAACGTAAGTAGCTTCAGGATCACTTCTTGATCACTATTAGCTTCTCGACCGTGCTTTGCTTCTCTTCTCGCTCTCTTTTGCGTAAGTTAGCCACCATATATGCTAGTGCTTGCTGCAGCTCCACCTCACTACCCCTTTTCCTACCTTTAAGCTTAAATAGTCTTGATCGCGAGGGTGTGAGATTGCGGAGTCCCCGTGACTCAAAGATACTTCCAAACAGATGCAGGTGCCGATGATGCTAGTGCATGTGACGCTACCTGTCGGTGTCAAAACTGGCGGATCTCGGGTAGGGGGTCCCAAACTATGCGTCTAAGGCGGATGGTAATTGGAGGCAGGGGACGCGATGTTTACCGAGGTTCGGGCCCTCTTGATGGAGGTAATACCCTACGTCCTGCTTGATTGTTCTTGATGATATGAGTATTACAAGAGTTGATCTACCACGAGATCGTAGAGGCTAAACCCTAGAAGCTAGCCTATGGTATGATTGTTTGTATGTGATCTATCGACTAGCCTGGCCTCGGTTTATATAATGCACCAGAGGCCTAGGATAACAAGAGTCCTAGCCGAATACGCCGGTGGGGAGGAGTCCTTGTCTTGATCACCAAGTCTTGTGGAATCTTCCATGTATGCGGTAGCTGTCCGAACTGGCCCATGAGTATACGACCATGGGGGTCCTCGTCCCAATCTAACAGATCGGGGGATGACGTGGTGAGTACCCCCTAGTCCAGGAAACCGTTAGTAGCCCCCTGAACCGGTCTTCAAGTTAGGGACGCTCCTCGATTCTTTCGAACTGTTCTTCACCTTCGATTGTCAGTCTTGAAAACTGGTTCAACAAATCTTCTCATCTTCGATCTTGAGGATTGCCAAAATGCATTCGACGAGTTTACACGTCGGGTATCCGGGGAGCCCCTTTAAGTATCCGACCTTTATCAATGCCTTGTTATTTTTATGTCACACCTCGGGTTTGAAGTTGTTCCCGAGAGGCAGTGTCCTCTTGCGTCCGAGCTCTAATGCCGGACTGCATTCGAGGTATCTTTTGCAGCCGAGCACCAATGCCGGACTGCTTCCGAGCTCCAACAGCGAAATGTATCCGTGCTCCAATGCCGGACTGTGTCCAAGCTCCAACGCCGGACTATATCCAAGATGTCATAGATCATCTTGGTCCAAAAAAGTTGAAGGAGTTTAGCCGAGCTTAATGCCGGAAATGCCCTCTATGGAGCTAGCCGCTAGTGCCCGAGCTTTATGCCGGACTGCTTCCAAGGTGGTGGACCACCCCGACCGCGGGCTGATTTTTTGTGAATATTTTTAACTGGTGCAGTTTATTCTCTGCCGATGTATATCCAGTAGCCCTCAAGGTGTGTATCAGTCTAAAACCCGAGATGCACCTGAAGGCAAGCATAAAACCGATGTTCCCAGTAGCCCCTGAGACTCAGGTCGATGCGCGAAATCGGCCTGAGGATCAACTCCTAGCTCGACAGCATACATAGGAATAAAAAACGAAGTGTAATAATTAGATATAATAGTGATCGGCGAGCGGCCCCCTGAGAGAAGGTCATGAGAAGTCACCGTGATATATTAGCTTGATGCCAAATAGGTCCAGATGGTACTTATTGTTGTCTGAAGACACGCTTTCCCATAGTTCGATCAAGCCGAACACTGAGCCCTTTGAATTTTCTGCATTGAATAGGCAATGCAGTAGCCCCCGAGACTCTGGTCGAGTGGCAACACTAGATCAGGGGATCGATGTGCCCCTTTAATATTTGTAAATAATCAGCGCAAAGCCCAGTAGCCCCCGAGCCTTAATGCGGGCAAGGGTGGCCGAATTAAGGATCAATATCCATAGTAAAATCAGAAATTATGTGTAATGACTCTATGTATCCAAGTACTTTAATTCATTAATGCTTGGATCCGCATTGTACAAAACTTTGGTGACCGACCATCGACTTCCACCTCCTCGGCCAGTAGCCGAGGAGTGTTTGTCCTACTTTATAAAGCCTTTATGAGGGCAAAGATTTACGACAAACAAGGCAATCTGGCCATACGGTTTTATAAACAAAGGTACACAGAGAGATATGTTATATTACTGTTTAACATAAGAAATGTCTTCCCAAGAAAATAGTCCCGCTATCGGTTCCTTTCTTTGGGTTGTCATGCTAAGCATGATCATGAAACCTCCGCCCTAATGTAAGAGGAAAATATTGAGGATTTAGTTTGGGAGGCCAGTTAATAGCCCCCGGTAGTGTTCGGCGACAGTCGAGGTCAAGCCGTAAACACTTCGGACAATGTTATGAATGGCCCGCCATTTAACACAGTCATCGGATCGCTGACCAGTTTACGCTTATTGTGACAGTCAGTTTTCGGCTTTCTCCACTGAGGTGCTTAACCATGTGAGCTGGAAGCACAATAGAAGTGGTTCTCCCTTTGCACACCTAGCCGAACAAAGCGGAACGTAGGAGGCAAGCGCAGGAGCCGGGCAACCCAACTATTGACCGAAGACACAATTCGAAACCGATGCATATATAGCAATATCCAAGAATGTTTTTGCCAAATCTCTAAAGGTGTCCGGCGTTGCACTGCAAGACTTGTGCTGAAAACACACAAATAGTTTAAAAGTGCCATAAGCTTGGAAAACCAAAAAACGTCAGTAAAACTTGACGTCCGAACAAGATCAAGTGTTCGGTGCCAATCCGAAAATTGGAAAAAAATATTGTGCTTCTGTCGTGCTTTAACATGACACATCCGATCTCAAGACTTCATGCAGGTCAGCCTACGGCTTCATGCACTTTATCCCAAAGGCGGAGTACTTCTCCGAGGTCAGTTTAGCAAACTAAACTCAAGCGGCTTTTAGAGAGAACACAGGCTATCCGGCTATTGACCATAAACTCGAGTCAAAAAAGGAGCGGTAGAAAAAGACTTTGCAACGACCAAGAAGAAAACACATTTACTATAAAATAGCTCATATAAATTTTAAGAGCCTCCAAGTGACTTGGGTAAAAGAATTTTATGTATAATGATTGTATGTACCGAAGTACTTATATCATATATGTGTTCACCCGAACTTTAAACGCGTCTTAACCGACCATCGGCTTCTCCCTCTTCGGCTAAGGGCCGAAAAGTGTCATGTACTCCACCTGTCGAGAGTATCGACGGTGTTTCCGATGACCAGGCAATCAGGCCATAAGGCTGTAACAGACAAAGCGCGCTCAGGGAACTTATGCTATATTACTAACGAAATGTAAGAAGCATATTCGAAGAAAATAATACCCCCACTGATACCTTTCTTCGGTGCTCACTATTACTATGAGACTTGTGCAATAGATTTTTCGTACTCATGAGTTCCGTTGTGTGCCGACCATGATTGAAAACAATAAGAGCGCTAGCTTTCGGCTTCACCCAGTCTGAGGTCAGAGCTCGGATGACCCAGTCGTGACAATCGTAGAGGTGCTCCCTTTACTCCCTAGCCGAACAATCGGGAACATAGGGGTAAACACAGGAGCGAGGCAACCCAGCTTGCAAATCGCTTAGGTCAATATGGTGCATATTGTGGCGTAATCCACGAACAAGGAACGAAGTCGTACAAGTATAATCATACGCAAGAGGAAAAGCTCCATCAAGGGAGCCCCTAAATAAACGGGGTATTTGAATATGCGCGTCACAAACAAAGTTTTGACAAGGAACTTTGTCACAAACAACTTTGTGCCGAAAAGTATAATGCTTGGTCGAACCGAACAAAATTTAAAACTGAAAGTTTTTGAGCATGAAAGCAACTTAGCTGGTTAATGTGCTCGGTGTTGATGACGCGATTCGGGCTTGTGGCGGGATGAAGAAACCCATTGATATGTGTCAGATCCGACAAGGTTCGCAGTCCTCGGCATGGCCGAGGTCCCAGCCCCCAGGCCTGAGGTGTCCGAGCAAGGAGTTCAACACTCCGGTGTAGTGACCACCTAAAGTAGTCAAAATCGATTACCTGCACACATAAAACAGTGCGGTCTAGGAAATAATAATATATATATATAATCCTTGCATAATTGCTTTAGCAAAAATAATTTATTTAAAGAAATGTGGCCTGGCACCGAAGCCAATGTCGATGCAGGGCGTCAGCGTGACGCAGTGAAGGCGTGACAAAGCCTGAATTTGCAGGGCGGTCCGGGCTCCGAATGCGGCGTTCGCCGAACAATGTACGGAAACTGCCGAACCACCACGCGACCGTTTTTAATGTGGCCACCATTTGATAGACCTATGTACAGATGACGGAACAAACCAGAGTAATAATTCCTTAAGAAAAATAAACCCAACAAGCAAAAAAATTGTTAGGACTAATAGCACCTGGTTTATTTGTTGTAGCATTGCGAAGAAAAGCGACTCCCAAAATCGGGAATCGATCCGCACACCCATTGCCTGATGGGCGATAAAGCGATGGCCTGGTGATGCTGGCAAAGATTGGCTTGCCGAGGCGAAGCCCTCGGTCCAGCTAACGTGACGAAGCTGGCCGGCTGGTGACGCCGAAGTCACCGGAGTATGTTGATGAAGAAATAGCCAAGTCCCCGGTCTAGCCGAGGTGACGGAGCAGGCCGGTGAGGAGTAGTTGTAGCATGTTAGCCGAGGTGTTGAAGTAGTTCAGCCTGATGGACATTGGCTCGAAGAAGCAACAGTGCGACCATGCCGACCCAGGTCGTAACTTGTGACACGGCCAATGCTGGTTTGATGAAGTGACTGTGCGGTGATGCCGGTGTGCCTGCTCTGTGTAATCCGTGGGGTGGCAATGTTGGTGATGATTTATCCTTGACGATCCCGAACTCTTATTCGGCTTGCCAAGGTGAGGATCCGAAGAAGTTGAGCTTGGCTTAAAAAGCGACGATATGTCTAGCGCAGGTCGGCAATGGTGGAGCTATATTGCCGGACTGGTTTGACCCCAGCATGATGGCGAGGATTACCTCAGAGGGGGATTAACATTTTATGGGCGCGTGTCAAAAACAACGCACAATACCTTAGAAGAAAATTCCTTTTAAAAAGGTTGTTAAATATCACGTTCATAAAGAAACATGAATTCAGGTCGGATCTGTGTTCGCGCAGGAAACAGATCTGAAAAGTGATGCACTAATCGGAAGGTTCCCGGAGTTTGGACGGTCGGATCGAGATGAAATTTTGAGGGGTGGTAGATATGGGGATTCCGCAGACGATGACCGGTTGGATCTTTCAAAGGACTTCCAAGCTGAGATCTGGAGACCACGCCATAAACTCGTCCAGTTTAGCGATCGTTAAAACAACACTCGAGGAGGCGGTGGCGGCGGATACGCGTTCGCTGTCCAGAAAAACAGCACGGTCGCCCGAGGGCAATGTTGACGTTAAGCCCTCGGGCTCCATGGACGATTCCTCCATGATCTTGATAGAGATCGGAGTTGGAGTTGATGAAGGCCCTCGTCCGAACATGACGATCGGAGGCGGGGCACAGTCCTCAGTCAAGCCAAGGTGACCAATCGAGCGAGTGACGAAGATGTCGACGTCGCAGTTAATCTGCAGACGAGCCATCAATCCTTTTGCCGATCACACAGTGGAACTCTCAATGAAAGCACCAATGTCGGTGTCAAAACCGGCGGATCTCGGGTAGGGGGTCCCGAACTGTGCGTCTAAGGCGGATGGTAACAGGAGGCAGGGGACGCGATGTTTACCCAGGTTCGGGCCCTCTTGATGGAGGTAATACCCTACGTCCTGCTTGATTGTTCTTGATGATATGAGTATTACAAGAGTTGATCTACCATGAGATCGTAGAGGCTAAACCCTAGAAGCTAGCCTATGGTATGATTGATTGTATATGATCTATCGACTAGCCTGGCCTCGATTTATATAATGCACTAGAGGCCTAGGATAACAAGAGTCCTAGCCGAATACGCCGGTGGGGAGGACTCTTTGTCTTGATCACCAAGTCTTGTTGAATCTTCCATGTATGCGGCAGCTGTCCGAACTGGCCCATGAGTATACGGCCATGGGGGTCCTCGGCCCAATCTAACTGACCAGGAGATGACATGGTGAGTACCCCCTAGTCCAGGACACCGTCACTACCGAACTCAAGTGGGAGTTCGACAAGGATTCATGCCGTTACTATGTGTCTTTTCCGGATGATCAGTATAGGAGCCCAGTTGGGGCGATTGGGGATCTAGAATTTGGGGTTGTCTTTCTTTATTTTGGTTCCGTAGTCAGACCTTGATTGTATTTTGGATGATGTATGATATATTTATGTATTGTGTGAAGTGGCGATTGTAAGCCGTCTCTTTATCCCTTTCTTATTCAGTACATGGGATGTGTAAAGATTACCCCTCTTGCGACATGCCTACCATGCGGTTATGCCTCTAAGTCGTGCTTCGACACGTGGGAGATATAGCCGCATCGTGGGTGTTACAAGTTGGTAATTAGAGCCTTCCCCAACTTAGGAGTCCCCTGCTTGATCGAATCGCTATCGTTGTTGAGTCTAGAAGAAAATGTTTTGAGTCTTATAGGATTATATATATCGGAGAGTAGGATTCTTTTTACTCCTCAGTCCCTTCATCGCTCTGGTGAGGCCTCCTGACGTAGAGTTTTGACTCTTCTCTCCTCAAATTTCACGAAAAAATTAGGATCACGTGGGTATATTGGAATCGTTCCGATGGTTTTGTGACGAGAACATTGTTCTTGGTGCCTCCTGACATTTAGGGGTTGTGGCAGTGTCCTGGGGAGTTGAGCCCCGAGGTGTTGTCGTCACAATTTTATCGTTGCAGTTCTGGAATACCTGAGTTCGCCGACATGAAAATCTCCTTTATGTAGTTGTTGGTGAGATAACCTCGACGCCACCTAGTAGTGGGGCGGGAGTTCGGGAGTATTGACATAACTCGTATAACAGATGCTTTTCGAAGGTTGAGGTACATGATTTCCGAAGGTTTCTTGGTTATGTGTTGAAGGATGGATACAACTGGATGTAGGATTTGCTAGTTTTGGGTGAGATATTATGCTTCCCCTGTATCCCCAACACCTAATTGCATAACCAGAAAGTTTCAGGAGTTTCATAGGTGGGAATTCATGTAGCTCTAGTATTTCTCCCCGCAGATATTTGGTTTGTGATTGGGTAATCCTTACCAATTATTTGTTCATATCCGTACCTTGTTGCTTTATCCATCTATCTCTATCTAAGTGGCTTCTCAACCTTAATGGAAGTGTGATGATTTACTTTGGAATTCAGTCGCCCATTCTTGTTCGAATGTTAAGGCTATATGTTACAATTTCGATCCATTGATTCAGCTTGAATATATGTCTTTCAAGATGCTAACGGATGTCAACCTCTTCGGGATGGCTCCTCCAACGCGTCAGAATCCGGAACCTCCGCCACCACCTCCACCTCCGGAGGCATGGAAAGTTGTCATGGCCGCCACCAACGCCAACACTCATATGCTTTTGCAACTCTTGCAAGAGCGCAACAATGGGCAAGGCAACCAAGGAAATCAAGGCCAAGGCAACAATCAGCCTCAGTTTGCTACCCTCAATCAGTTCTTCGCAAACCAGCCGAAGTCCTTCAGTAGCTGTGTTGAGGCCACAGACACCGACGACTGGCTCGCGGATATCTGCAAACATTTTGAGTGTAGCAATGTCAGGCCCGAGGACTTTGTCAAGTTTGCTTCGTTTCAACTCAAGGATCAAGCTATTGAGTGGTATCAACAATACAAAGATTCCAGAGGAGGTCGTGTGATTACCTGGGATGATTTCCACCGAGACTTCAAAGCTCACCACATTCCACAAAGTGTTGCTGAGAGTAAGCGCGAGGAGTTCCACAATCTCAAGCAAGGCAGCATGTCTGTTTACCAATACAACATCCTGTTTCAGAGGCTCGCTCGCTTCGCTAAACAAGGTGTCCCTGACGAAAAGAGCATGATTTATCAATTCAGAGGTGGCCTCAAGGAAGATCTGCAATTAGCTCTCGTGCTTTTTGAGCCGACCAAGTATGATGAATTCTACAACATGGCACTAAAGCAAGAAGCTGCTCAGTTCAAGTGTGATGCATCTAAGAAGAGAGTCAGGGATGCAGCTCCATCTTCTTCTTCAACTCAAGTGGCAGCTAAGCAACAGAAGTTTTGGTTGCCTCCTCCTCCTCCGTTCCGTCAGCCTTATTAGCAAAAGAGTAAAGGTGGCAATGGATCTTCCCACCCACCCAGCCCAGGCTATCAGAACAAAGCTCCATCTCATGCTCCAAGGTCAAGTGCTCCTTATCACCGTCCGCTCTCAGAGGTTACTTGCAACAAGTGTCAGCAGAAAGAGCACTATGCAAAAAAATGCTTCAACCAAAGGCGTCTTCCGTCTCCTCCTCCTATGAGATCTGCCAGCAATGCAGTGGTCAAGCATAATTCCAAGTTTGCAAAGGTCAACATGATGAACGCAACTCAGGCAGAGGACTCTTCAGAAGTGATCATGGGTAATCTTCCTGTTAATGATTTTCCTGCAAAATTTCTTTTTGACACTGGTGCATCGCTTAGTTTCATCTCAAGACCATTTGCATCTAAGCATGAATTGTCGTTCCAAGATTTGCCTAGACCGTTATCAGTTGTTTCACCGGGTAAATGCTTGTATGCAAGCTACATGGTTTTGGATGTTTCTATCAAGATGGGCGACTATAAGTTTCTATCTTCTCCAATTGTTCTGGGTAACTCGGATATTGATCTAATTCTCGGCATGGACTGGCTTTCTAAGCACAAGGCTCATCTTGATTGTGCTGCCAGGCAGATTCAATTGACACACTCGTCTAAGGATGTGATCATCTATGCCACTCGTGATGATACCATTCGACTGTTTTCTCTCAATGAGAAGGGCGAGTTGAATGCTATCTCTCAGATTCCAGTCATTTGTGAATATCAAGACGTCTTTTCAGAAGAGCATCCGGAAATGCCTCCTCACCGACCAGTTGAATTCGTCATCGATCTTGAGCCTGGCACGGAACCTGTTTGCAAACGTCCTTGCAAGCTTGGACTAAAAGAATTGAAGGAATTCAAGAAATAGCTCGATGAACAAGAGCATCTGGGTCTGATCAGACCAAGTTCATCTCCATGGGGTTGTGGTGTTCTTTTTGTCCAGAAGAAGGATGGCATGGACCGACTTTGTGTCGACTACCGCCCATTGAACAAGAAGACAATAAAGAACAAGTACCCACTTCCCAACATCAATGAGATTTTCAAGCAACTTAAAGGTGCTCAAGTATTCTCCAAGCTTGACCTCCGTATGGGTTATCATCAGATTCACATTCGTGAACAAGATATTCCCAAGACAGGATTCAGAACAAGCTATGGTTCTTATGAATATACTGTCATGTCTTTCGGCCTTGTCAACGCTCCTCCAATGTTCTCTCGCATGATGAACTTCATCTTCAACCCTTACACAAATGATTTTGTCCTAGTGTACCTCGATGATATTTTGGTCTTTTCCAAGAACAAGTAGGATCATGCCAAGCATTTGAGATTGGTACTCGACAAACTCAGAGAACATCAGTTCTATGCGAAGTTTTCAAAGTGTGAGTTTTGGCTTGATGAGTTTCTCTACCTTGGCCATATCATCTCCGCCAAGGGCATAGCTGTTAATCCTGAGAAGGTGTCTGCAATTGTGAATTGGGAACCGCCTCAGAATGTGAAGCAACTCTGCAGCTTTCTTGGGCTTGCAAGCTATTGTCGAAGATTCATTGAGAATTTATCTAAGATTGCAAAGCCTCTTTCCAACCTCCTCCAGAAGCATGTCAAGAATGTCTGGATGCCTGAATGTGACATCGCTTTCAACACACTGAAAGAGAAGTTAATCACAGCTCCTGTTTTGACTCCTCCTGATGAATCCAAACCATTCGAAGTTTTCTGTGATGCTTCCCTGCAAGGTCTCGGTGTTGTGTTAATGCAAGAGAAGAAAGTTGTGGCTTATACCTCTCGCCAATTGAAGCCCAACGAAAGGAACTACCGCACTCATGACCTTGAGTTGGCGGTAGTTGTCCATGCTCTATTAACATGGAGACATCTCTTGTTGGAAGGAAAGTGGACATCTTCACTGATCATAAGAGCCTCAAGTACATCTTCACTCAACCCAACCTCAACCTCAGGCAGACTCGTTGGGTTGAAATGATTCAAGAGTACAATCTGAGTATTGAATATACTCCAGGCAAGGCCGATGTCATTGCCGATGCTTTGAGCAGGAAGGCTTACTGCAACAGCTTAATTCTCAAGCCCTTCCAACCAGACCTTTGTGAAGCTTTCCGAAAATTGAATCTCCAAGTTGTTCCTAAAGGCTTTCTTGCCAACCTACAAGTATCTCCTACTTTGGAAGATCAGATTCATGAGGCACAACTTCTTGATGCCATTCAAGAGCCAACCCAAGTACAAGTGCTATCGCCTTGATGACAAAGATACTCTATTCTTCAAGGATCGAATTGTGGTTCCTAAGGGTGATCTACGTAAAATCATCATGAACGAGGATCACAATTCCCTTCTATCCATTCATCCTAGAAGTACGAAGATGTACCATGACCTCAAGCAGTCGTATTGGTGGACGCGAATGAAGCGAGAAATTGCTCAGTTCGTGAATGAATGTGATGTCTGCAGAAGGGTGAAAGCAGAACACCAACGGCCAGCTAGTCTCCTCCAACCTCTTGCTATTCTAGAATGGAAGTTTGACCATATTGATATGGACTTCGTGACTGGATTTCCCAAGTCCAAGCACGAAAATGATGCTATCTTTGTCGTCATCGACAAGCTTACAAAAGTGGCTCATTTTCTTCCTATCAAAGAATCTATCACAGCAGCTCAGTTGGCAGAGCTATACACCTCCAGGATTGTCTCTTTGCACGGCATTCCGTAGTTGATATCTTCAGATCATGGAATCATCTTCACTTCTAAGTTCTGGGACTCCTTCCAGAAGGCCATGGGCACCAACATTCGCTTCAACACAGCCTTCCATCATCAAACTAGTGGACAAGTTGAGCGAGTCAATCAAATCCTTGAAGATATGCTCACAGCTTGTGTCATTTCCTTCGATATGAAGTGGGAAGATTGTCTTCCATATGCGGAGTTCTCCTACAACAATAGCTTCCAAGCGAGTTCGGGCAAGGCCCCATTCGAGATTCTCTATGGCAGAAAGTGTCGTACTCCTCTTAATTGGTCAGAGGCTGGTGAACGCCAACTTCTTGGCAATGACTTAATCACAGAGGCTGAAGAAATGTGTAAAGTCATTCGTGTAAATTTTAAAGCCGTGCAATCGCGCCAGAAGAGTTACTATGATAGCAAGCATCGTGACTTGGCTTTCGAGATCGGAGAACATGTCTACCTCCGCGTCTCTCCAATGAAATGTACTCGTCGCTTCGGTATCAAAGGGAAGCTTGCCCCTAGATACGTGGGTCCTTTCAAGATCATTGGTAAAAGAGGCGATCTCGCCTATCAACTTGATCTTCCGTCGAACTTGGCAAATGTGCACGACGTGTTTCACGTGTCACAGCTTCGCAAGTGCTTCAAGACTCCTGACGGCACCATCAACTTCGAAGAGATTGATATCCAAGAAGACCTGTCTTATCATGAGCACCCTGTTGCTATTCTTGAAGAAACCGAGCGCAAGACTCGCAATAAGTCTATCAAATTCCTGAAAGTGAAGTGGTCACACCATTCCGACCGAGAAGCCACCTGGAAACATGAGGACCACCTCCGTTCCGAATATCCGGAGTTCTTTCAGTCCTAGATCTCGGGACGAGATCCTCTTGTAGTGGTGGAGTGTTGTAATGCCCCTGATGTAACTTTCCACATTTGTAACTCCAACTCTTGCCATTTCCGGCTATGTGTTATGATATTTCATTCGTGGTTGTTTTTTTTGTCTTTTGTTTTGCATTTTGTTCATGTTGCCTTTCATCATGCTCATCATGTGCATTGTGTGTTTCATGCATGATCTCCCCTTGCATCACCCCTCCCCTCCTTCTCTTTCTTCTATTTGGCAAGTGCCATCTTGTCCTCCTCCATTACTGTTCAACACTTCCTCACAATTCAGTCATCATGTCCTAAACCTCTCTGTTGAATCTCAACCTTATCTAAGTTGTTTTGGTTAGGGTTTAAAATGGTTCAAGTTTGGATTTAATTCAAACTTGAATTATTTTACTTCCTTTAAAAAAGCACAAACCAATTTTATTAAATAGAGCACAATTCTAGGAGCTTGAGCATATTTTCATCATTCTCAAACCCCTCTCCTTTTCCCCTGTGCTTTTCTATTTCATTTCCTGTTTGAGGTAAAAGAGAAGAGCAGCAGCAGCCTCAGCCCAACCGAGGCCTCTTCCACTCGCAGCCCACCTGGCCACTTGCCTGTTAATCTCAGCCCACCAAGCCTCCAACGACAGAGAGTCGTCCTCCTCTGTACGGCACTCATCCCGACGCGCCACGTCGACGTACGGTCGATTTGACGGCCGGAGAAGCTCCCTAGACCCCCTATAAAGTTGTCCCCGGTGCCCTAGGGTCTCGCCTTGACCGATCCCCCTCCTCTCCTTCCATCGCCCCGCCAAGTAAGGCTAGCCACGCCACGACATCACCCTGCCCACCATGCTCTGTCCGAGCTTGAGCTCGAGCTCGGAGTAGCTTGTCGACGCGCTTCCGACCCCCTCGGCCACCGTGGAGAGGAACTCCAAGTACCTCTCCATCTCCTACCTCGAAGCGCCTGCACCGCCACGGCCTCAGGATCTACCTCCCCGTCGTCCTCTTCTTCCTCTTCTTCCTGGACAGCATCTTCGCCAAGTTCAGAGCTTGCTCCGGTCGCCTCCGGCACGTATCCGTCAACCTCTCTGTGTCCTAGGGTGAGCTGGGTAACGCATCTCCCGCTCCATTTCTTTTCATGGCATGTAGAACCCCGTAGCACTCGCCCGATCCATGTCTTCGCCGCGCTCGCAGGGCTCCGGCGATCTCTGAAGTTTCGTTGCGCATGTTTTGTTGCTGCACGTGCACATGCGCACTCGCGCTCTCCCCTATTTCCACATGCTCGCACACGCTCGCACGCCGCGCCCGTAACCCCGCATGCATATGCCCCCGCACGCGCACCCTGCCTACTCACGTCGCTCGCTCCTCGTTCTGTACCGTGCCCGAGGCAAGCACGAGCTCGTGCTCGGGTACCACAAGCACGCGCCTTCCACAACCGCTCCACGTGCAGACCCTGGCCCCGCCTTCGAATTCCGCAGCCCCGCCGGTGACCCTCTGCTTCGATGGTCGCTGTCATGCTCGCTGGCAGCGGCGCCGTTCTCCTCTGCCGCCGGCAGGACCAGCCAGCCCGCGCCTATCGTTAGGTCAAGAGGCCCAGCGACTGCTTCATGTAACAACAGCAGTAGCAGCGTAGTGGTTGTGGTCTAGTTGTTCCACCTAGGAGTGCAGGGTTCGAATCCCAGCCTCCACATGTTTACCGTCGGCGTTTTAATTTTTCTTGTGGCACTGATGTCTCGGCCCCACTGGCTTACACACACCCGCATAGACCACACAGCTCCCTCCTTTTTTGTGTGTGTTTTGTTCATTACCCCGCGCTTTCCATTTGTGGAAAGGGCCCTCTTTCCTTTTCGGGCAAGTCCAAATCTGGACAGTACAGATCAGGCAGGCGTTTTAATTTTTCTTGTGGCACTGATGTCTCGGCCCCACTGGCTTACACACACCCGCATAGACCACATAGCTCCCTTCTTTTTTGTGTGTGTTTTGTTCATTACCCCGCACTTTCCATTTGTGGAAAGGGCCCTCTTTCCTTTTCGGGCAAGTCCAAATCTGGACAGTACAGATCAGGCAGGCATTTTAATTTTTCTTGTGGCACTGATGTCTCGGCCCCACTGGCTTACACACACCCGCATAAACCACACAGCTCCCTCCTTTTGTGTGTGTGTTTTGTTCATTACCCCGCGCTTTCCATTTGTGGAAAGGGCCCTCTTTCCTTTTCGGGCAAGTCCAAATCTGGACAGTACAGATGAGGCAGTTTTCCAATTCTGTCATATTTCCCTTTTAGGCAGATTTTTACTTGATGCACTTGTGATGTTTTTCCTACAATAACCCCCACATATTATATATGTTTTTGGGGTAGAAAAATCCAATGAATCCAGTGGTGCCATTAGTTTTGCATTTGAGAAAGTTCATAAAAATGTCATTTTACATCATGATGTTGTTTTGTCTATTTTGTGTGATTTAATTCAAACATGCCATGAGTTTGCTTTGCACATGGATAGCGTCATTTTCATGTCTACTTCATGCTAGATTTTGTTCCATGCCATGACATGCCTTGTAGTGAGTTAATCAAGTTGGTAAAGATGCCATGTTGAATCTGTTTCTGCTATGTCTAGCATTTTCACTAAGTTTGCAAAACTGTTAGCTATTGCATTATTGCCATGCTTTTTTAGTCATGCTCTAGTGGTTTTTAGCTTTAGCTCAGTGTTCATGTTTTGTAGAGCATCTCCTGTACATGACTGCCATGTCTTTTGTTCACATGTTTGGGTGCTGTAGCATATTTGTACTTTGCATCCAAGTGGGCATGTTGCTGTTTTAGTAGTTTGTGCCATTCTTGTTTTGCTTGCCATTTGCAAACCGTGCATCCAATTTCGGTGATCTTTATATCGATTTCGACCAAAATCATCTCATCTTTCCAGCGGCACATTTGGTTTGCCAAGTTGATGCCTTGTTCAATCTTTCCCTTCCGGAGCACGCATATGCGTTGCATATCACATCCCGCATGTCATGCTATGTTTTGCATCATGTTACTTGTGCATTGTACCGTGGTTGATTGTTGTCCCTTTGCTTGTGTTCTTGCTTTGGGTAGAGTCGGGAGACGAGTACGTGATCGAGGAACCCGTTGAGTACGCTAACGAGGATCAAGCTTTCGTCAACTCGGAGAACTTTGCAGGCAAGATGACCATACCCTTGAGATCACTTCTATCTTTGCTTGCTAGTTTTTCGCTCTATTGTTATGCCGTGATACCTAACAATTGCTATATCATGCCTCACATATTGCCATGTCAAGCCTCTAACTAACCTTTCCTAGCAAACCGTTGTTTGGCTATGTTACCGCTTTGCTCAGCCCCTCTTATAGTGTTGCTAGTTGCAGGTGAAGATGAAGTCTGTTCCTTGTTGGAACATGGTTGTTGTTGGGATATCATTATTATATCTTGTTTAGTTTAATGCATCTATATACTTGGTAAAGGGTGGAAGGCTCGGCCTTATGCCTGGTGATTTGTTCCACTCTTTCCGCCCTAGTTTCTGTCATACCGGTGTTATGTTCCTTGATTTTGCGTTCCTTACGCGGTTGGGTGTTATGGGAACCCCTTGACAGTTTTCTTTGAATAAAACTCCTCCAGCAAGGCCCAACCTTGGTTTTACCATTTGCCACCTAAGCCTTTTGCCCTTGGGTTCCGTGGACTCAAGGGTCATATTTATTTTAAACCCCCGGGCCAGTGCTCCTCTGAGTGTTGGTCCAACTTGTCAGCCGCCGGTGGCCACCAGGGGCAACTCTGGGCTGGCCTACCGGAAGTTTGGACAATCCGGTGTGCCCTGAGAATGAGATATGTGCAGCTCCTATCGGGATTTGTCGGCACATTTGGGCAGCTTTGCTGCTCTTGTTTTAACATTGTCGAAATGTCTTGTAACCGGGATTCCGAGACTGATCGGGTCTTCCCGGGAGATGGAATATCCTTCGTTGACCGTGAGAGCTTGTGATGGGCTAAGTTGGGACACCCCCTGCAGGGTTTTGAACTTTCAAAAGCCGTGCCCGTGGTTATGGGCAGATGGGAATTTGTTAATGTCCGGTTGTAGAGAACTTAACGCTTAACTTAATTAAAATGAATCAACCGCGTGTGTAGCCGTGATGGTCTCTTTTCGGTGGAGTTTGGGAAGAGAACACGGTCTCTTGTTATGCTTGAACGTAAATAGCTTCAAGATCACTTCTTGATCACTATTAGCTTCTCGACCGTGCTGTGCTTTCCTTCTCGCTCTCTTTTGCGTAAGTTAGCCACCATATATGCTAGTGCTTGCTGCAGCTCCACCTCACTACCCCTTTTCCTACCTTTAAGCTTAAATAGTCTTAATCGTGAGGGTGTGCGATTGCTGAGTCCCCGTGACTCACAAATACTTCCAAACAGATGCAGGTGCCGATGATGCTAGTGCAGGGGACGCTACCGAACTCAAGTAGGAGTTCTACGAGGATTCGGGCCGTTACTATGTGTCTTTTCCGGATGATCAGTAGAGGAGCCCAGTTCGGGCGATCGGGGATCTAGCATTTGGGGTTGTCTTTCTTTATTTTGGTTCCATAGTCAGACCTTGATTGTATTCTGGATGATGTATGATATATTTATGTATTGTGTGAAGTGGCGATTGTAATCCGTCTCTTTATCCCTTTCTTATTCAGTACATGGGATGTGTAAACATTATCCCTCTTGCGACATTCCTACCATGCGGTTATGCCTCTAAGTCATGCTTCGACACGTGGGAGATATAGCCGCATCGTGGGTGTTACACTTGGCAGTTGCCAAGGGGAGTGCCCATACCCATGTATTTTTGTCTCCTTCGAAGGTGATGATGATGGAGTTGTTGATGAAGTCGTGTCACACATCGAGCGTAGAAGATTATCCAATTTGCGAATAATGCCCTTGAGTGCAGTGATGTATTCTTGCAACAAAATATTTTCACGAGTGAGATACTTGTTTTGCACCCGAACTATTTCAATCATCTGGAAAGCTTCTACTTCAGTAGGGGTAAGATGGTTATAGTAAGGTTGAAGGATGTCTTCTTCTGCTGCTGCTAGACCTTAATCCTTTGTGGCCCTCTTGATCCTATCACCCTTGTTTATCTCCCCAAGTTCTTCTCTTTTCATATCTATCATCATTAGCCAAGAATCGTCGCCCGCGTTGATGGAGGAGGGGGACGATGTGACACCCAAAATTTTTTTGGCCTTGTTTTATTAATTAAGATTTTGCCAGGAATTAAAACTTTTATTTTCTGGGCTCCCTTTTTATTTTTGAACCATTATCTCCCTTGATTTATGGAGTTTTCCCCAAAGTGAAAACCTTTCAAATATGTTATTGGACTTGTTTAACCTCTCAAGAAAAACTTTTCTTTTATCAGTATAACTAATTTCATAATTAATTTGCTTGATCTTTATTTTCTTAAAAAATGGTTTTTCAAGGTTATATGGCCATAATTGAACTACAACCATTTGATAAGTTCATTCAAAAATCCCTCAAAAATTTGGAGATGTCATGTGATGTTTTTAATTCACTTTTATACAAAAATATCTTTTATTCATGAAATAATTTGAGCTCTACACCCAATTTTTCTTCTCTAGTCCAGAGTGCAATTTTGCAGTACAACCCATTTAAATAATTCTTTCTAGCCTCCACCAAAATTATGGGATGTTGGTAGTAGCATATGATTCAACATTATGCAAAAACCTAGTGCTGTTCTTTGAAAAATTTGAATGAATCAACCTCTTTTCCATTCTGGTCCAGCCTTGTAATTTCTACTGCAACCCTATTTATTTTTGCTCCAATGATCTTTTGCTTTCTCCTACTTGTAGACAGCCCTACCAAACCCCTAAATCCAGGAGCATGCACCCATTGGATTATTTTTGGTTCATGAAATAATGCCATTTATTTCCTGTCCAGAATTGTAGTTTTGCAAAACTTGCACTAACAAGTTTCTGCTTTTGGCAAACTAACCTCACCACCCTCTTGTGCATCTAAAGAGACCACCATCTGGGGTTTTTGGCCAATCCAAGACCTGCCTAAGTGCCCTTAGCATTTTGTCAAACACCTTACGGGCATGATCTGTTTTGACATGAATTTTGACATTGCACTGTGAGCTTGCACCTTTGATCAAACCAACTTGTCCACTAGGCTCCCAGTTACTCCTAACCTGGGTCTGTTAAGTGCCAGACTCACCCAAGCCCGGTAGCAGGCCCTGGCATTACGACGAGCACGTCGCGTGCACGGCCAGAGCACGAGCAGAGCGTGCGTTTGGCACGCGTTTTGCACGTGCCGCGCCCGAGCCGATGCGTCGCGCCCCTAGCTTGCCCCCACTGCAGAACCACGCCACGCACGTCCCTCCTCACCGCTTCACGCCAAGCCGCCCCTCGCCACGCCCCGGCAGGCCAAGAGCTAGCCGCCACGGCCGCCCGACAGCCCCTGCTCATGTCGGCGCCGCCGAGCCTCCCCCGCTCGCCACCTGCCTCCTGGAGCAGTGCGTGCTCATCCGCAAGCGTGTCCCCTAACGCTCGTCGCCGCGACGACGCCCTGCCACTACAGGAAGGCGGCCCGCCGTCGTTCTTATCCAGCCGCCGCAAACCGACCTCGCCGCGCTATATAAGGAGGCCCCCAAACTAATTCAAGCACGCAGGCGACCTCAGGCCACCCCCATGGCACCCCCATAGCCAGCAATCGTCGGGGGGAAGCCGTCTTCCCCAACCCCGGCCGGTTCGGCTGCCGCCACGTCCCAGCTCCATTCACCGCAACCAGGGCCTCCCCCTCTCCGTTCTCTTCACCAGGAACCTTCTCATCCTCCCGTGAACTCGTTCCCCTGCTCGATTTTGATCGGGAACCACCGCAGCCCCAAACTCACTTCGCCCCCGAAGCCATCTCCGCCGCGAAGCTCGTCGCCGGCAACTCCGTCCACGTCGGCGACCATAGCGGGTACCCCCGAGTTCGTCTCGACCTCCTGAGCACGCCCATGTACTCAGATCACTGAGGGACGCCGCCATTCGCCGGCGAGCCTCGCCGGAGCTCCGCCTCTGTTCGATCAGGGGGAGATGACGCGCACGTGGACCAGTCAAACCTGACCAGTGGGCCAGGCGGGCCCACTGTCAGTGACCCACGCGCCGTCCACGCTGGAGTAAGTGGAGGCGTAAAACCAGTAGTACGTTTTCTCTGCCCGAAGGCGTAATCTCTATTGAAACGTTTTCTTTTTCCTGATTTTATTTAAAAACAGATTTTGACCACAGCTTTGACTGTCTATAACTTTTTAAATATAACTCCAAATGAATTAATTCTTTTTCCTACATCTCTCAAATATTGTCTAGTTTATTTTAAGATTTATTTGAAAATTTTCCAAACAACTTTTTTGTACTGTTTTTGAAATATGTGTTATTTGCATATTTTTGGAAATAGGATTTTTGGGAGAGAAGGAAGCTTTCAATGGTTTTGGAGTGCACCCTGCCTTTCCACACCATTAAAGGCAAGCATTCTGAACCCCGGAATAATATTTTTGGTGTGCTAGTTGACACGTTTATAACACCACCTTGTATCGGAGAACTTGTTATTTCATGTGATATGATCATTTGCGTGAATGCATATGAGCGATTTCCTTGCTGTTGGAAATGAATATACTTGTGATGGTAATCATCCTCATGTGCCTTGCATGCATGCCGGAAAGAAATCCGGGAAAGCCTCTGCCTTGGGTAGGCGTGAGCTTATCGCCGGTCTTCGTCGGGACGGTTATGTCCGGTATGGCATGGTAAGGTATATTGAGTGGTGATTTTGTTGGTTGAAATATATTTGTTATACATGTCATGCAGGGAATTTATAAACCTCCTGAGTCGACCGTAGACCGAGTCTTGTTCCAGTAACCCCCATACTTGCCTCGTACTACCACTTGTCCCTGCCGCAGATAGGGTACGGTTCAGTAAGTCGTCAACCCCTTTCCAGCACACACCGTACAGAGAGGCCATGGTGGAAGATATCGGTTGTAGCCGGTAGGCATGCCACCTGGTCAGGGGGCATGGGTGTTTCCGGTTGGGACCGATAGGGGAGGCCACCCCTTAGAGCGCGCGATATAAATTTGATCCCATGCTACGCGAGGTTGTAGCCTCCCCACTTAGAGTTTTGCTTAACAAGTGTCGTGGGTGATTCCAGACACCGATGAGTTAAGCTGGTGTGTGCAAGTTAGGCGTGTTTTCAACTAAAAGGCCGTAGACGGAATTAGTCCCGATGGACTAAAGGAATCAGTTACTCGTGGGTAAAGAGTACACCCTCTGCAGAGATTAAAACCTATTCGAATAGCCGTGTCCATGGTTAAGGATTACAGTCTGGGATGGGTCAAGTGTTGGTCTTAGTGTCGGACTTCGGAGGTGAATTATTGTTAAACCAAACTTGGATATCGACTGGTTACTTGTGAGGACCATGATTATTATTTTGTGATGGACTAACCTGTTGCATTATTTGTATTATTGAGTATCCCTGGGACGGTTCTACCTCCTAGATATTCATTGTGATTATCTATCTTATAAGCCCTTTATGTGGTGTCGCTCAGACGCCCGACTGTGGCATTTCTTTTAAAGCCCTTTATGTGGTGTCGCTCAGACGCTCGACTATGGCATTTCTTTTAAAGCCCTTTATGTGGTGTCGCTCAGACGCCCGACTGTGGCATTTCTTTTAAAGCCCTTTATGTGGTGTCGCTCAGACGCCCGACTGTGGCATTTCTTTTAAAAGCCCTTTATGTGGTGTCGCTCAGACGCCCGACTGTGGCATTTCTTTTAAAGCCCTTTATGTGGTGTCGCTCAGACGCCCGACTGTGGCATTTCTTTTAAAGCCCTTTATGTGGTGTTGCTCAGACGCCCGACTGTGGCATTTCTTTTAAAGCCCTTTATGTGGTGTCGCTCAGACACCCGACTGTGGCATTTCTTTTAAAGCCCTTTATGTGGTGTCGCTCAGACGCCCAACTGTGGCATTTCTTTTAAAAGCCCTTTATGTGGTGTCTCCTAGACGCCCGACTGTGGCATTTCTTTTAAAGCCCTTTATGTGGTGTCGCTCAGACGCCCGACTGTGGCATTTCTTTTAAAGCCCTTTATGTGGTGTCTCTCAGACGCCCGACTGCGGCATTTTATTCCCACTCTATTACTGCTTATTCATGTTGCATGAAAATAACCTGCTTGCATGCATAAAAGATGTTTTATTTATGACTGACGATGTGATCATAGAATTTTTCAGTGCAGGATTATCAATTATATTATACCTGTGTTCTTAATGTTTCGAGTACATTCAAAGTACTCACTGGCTTGTCCCTGGCTATTGTCTTGGCCAGATTGCTTGCTTGGAGAGGAGCGTGGCGATGACAGCCTCGGGACCTAAGCAACGGTGATAGCAGCCTCGCGAAGATAGGAGTTAACCTGGTCAGCTATTCCTGTGGGAAATGGAGTCCCATAGACTGTGATGATCCACAAACCGCTTCCGCCATCGACCACTAGAAACCCAATTGTTGTACTCACAGGCCAAAATGGTCTTGTACTGCATATTTTGTATTTTTCTTGAATTTCTGTATCAAGTTGGAGCCTCATCAGCTAACAGTAATCCTAGGGCTGATGAGCACGACGGTATTTTTCTGGAAATTTATACCCGGAAAACTCGGTCGTGACAGACTTGGTATCAGAGCCAGGCTGACCATTGGCTAATCCTATCTTAGCTGGGTCTATAAACTTAGTCAGACCAACCATCAAGCCATAGCCGAACCAAGCTTCTCATACAAGATAGCCACACAGTGACCCAACACCTTTTGGCAGTCGGTGCCCAACCTATCAACCTAACCTGTCGCTCATGCGCCAGTGACCGAATCCTGAATAGTCCTTTCTCGCAAGCGTGCAAAGGAAGACTCCGTCCCCTTTTTCCTATAAAAAGGGGCATGCTAGCCCCAACACAGCACAGCACAGCCTCTACCCCAAACCAAGCTACAATGCCTGGCCCCGTCGTGCACAATGAGACCACAGCAACCAACCTTGGAGGCTTTGTGACCATACTCGCAAACCTCACCCGTCGTGCCTATGCGTTAGAAGAGCCCCCAGAATATGTTGTGTACCAAGGACCCATGAGCGGTGAGAACCGTCAATTCTGGGCCACTGTACACATCTACGGTAGGGGTCTAGAGCCCGAGTGCCCCTACAGGTTCACCGAAAGAACAACTTCCTTTGAACCCCAAGCCATCCAACTAGCTGCTCGAGAGGCTATAATTCATCTCCAGCACTTGTCGCCCAGAGTTAACTGTCGCTCGTTCCACTACTACCCCAGACGTGAAGGGTATGGTAGACCACCCCAAGTTGCCAACGGAGATCACGAGACAGATCCTGCATTGTTGCACCTAGTGCGCTATGTGAGTGCACTAGAGGAACTGTGTGATCAAATCACTATTGATCTAATCGCAGCTCGTGGAGAGCTGGTTCGTCGAGCCCCAGCGAGAGAAGAGAACGAGCCCAACGCCGACAACCCAGTCGTGCTGTTTGGACACCCGATTGAGTCCCTGAGGCTTGCCCCAGCCATCGGCCAAGGTGCTGCGATAACCCCAGAGGTGCTTCGTCGCATATTGGGAGCACACTCCAACGGGATTGTGGCCAACAATCCCCGAGATGGTCCTCATCGCTACCCCGAGCCTGCAGCCCCTCAACCCACTCCAGCTAATTCCGACGACGAGACCCGTGGAGGAGCCTCAAGGCACACCCGCTTGGATGTAAACGAGGTAGACTAAGTCACCCGAGTCGTATCGAGTCCCAGTGTACCCTCGCTTTGTAATCGTGTGACCTTGTAATTAAATGCCGCCTGTTGTCGTGCCTCTATTTTAATAATAGCCTTGCCTGGATACGCCAGTATGTAGTATAAGATTTCTATCCCGGACACAGTTACCAAAAATCACCCCGTCAACCCACAGTAACACATCACTATAGTGGAATGTGTGAACCTGTGGCTTGACCCCGACCCTTGGAACAGAGCTGAAAATTTTCTTTACCATTCACCTCGGTAAAAATGACCCAGCTCCGGTGCTATAAAAAGGCCACCTCGTGACCTTGCCAAGCACCTCTCACCTTGTGCACCACCCTCACAACCATTTCTTGCCATGTCGACCCCCAGCATTTATCTGAGAACCCCAGATGCAACCCCGGGTAGTTTTGTCAAGATATTGCGGGATTTTACCTGCAGTACCATGGGCGCTACCCAGCCACCCCAGTACGAGCTGCTCAAATTGAGAATTACCCCTTCCACCTTGAGATATTGGGCAGCAGTACACATCCCTCCCGTAAACTCAAACCAAGATCCAACGGAGGTCTCCTTCGTGGGGAAATCTATGCCAACCCCACATATGGCCATAGAAGCCGTTGCATACGAAGCGCTTGCTCACCTTCGATTCGCGGTACCCTATGCCAGCGAACGAGGGTATTATTACTTCCCGAGCCGTGCAGCACCCGGAGGAGTGACATCTTTTCCCGGTGGACGAATTGAGAGAGACCCAGTCCTGGCCAACCTTGTCCAGTACGTCATCGCTCAAGAGCGTTTAACCCAACGTGTGATGGGTTATCTCCAGAGCCTCGCAGATTTAAATCCTCAGATCGCCATCGGCAGAGCACTAAGGCCCGACCAGGAGAGACACGTGCATCGACTGGTCAATCCACTTCCTCAGATAGAAGAGGAGTGTATCCCAGTACCAGAGACGTTTTCTAGGGACCCCGTCCAGTTACCATTCCCATTTTAGACGTCGCTGCGGTGTTCATTATTGCAACATTTATTTATGTGTGTGACTTATGCGTGATACCCTGAGTTTGTACGACGAGTCAATTATTTGGCTTCTATTAATGTGTGTAGTTTTTGTTGTGGTTTATGCTCCTTTAAATTAACTATTTTTCTCTCGCAAAATCCTGGAGTGAGAATTCTTTTCCCTGAGTTGCTACATCTGCACCTTCTCACGCCGTGGATTAATTAATTTTCACACAGCACCACGGCAGCAGACTCACAACCATAATCATTCGAACACATACACTGTTTGCAAAACTTTGCAACGGTGTTACATCCAGCTAATCACCCCCTAACAACGGTTAGCACCCGGCACACCCCATCTACTCCTCGTGATCACCACCACTGCGGAGAGCCAACACCCGAGCAGCAGCGTCGCGACGCTCGTCGAGGATCATCGCGCACAGGAGCACGGAGAGCCCCAGCAGTGTCGCCAGCCCTACGCATATCAGGATCGCAAACCAGTCCGGCATCGCCTCCGCCATTAGAGCCTAACCCGAGCTTTTGTAAGCAGTAATGGAGGAAGAAGGAGGAGGAGAAGTGAGGCCAGGTGTGAGGAAGAAGAGAGGGGCACCCCGGCCGTTTTATAGCTCGAGCTCGGTGTACGGTGGGCGAAGTCCACCAACGCCGCTCGTCGCCGATCGCCGATGTTTGGAGACGAATCCGCGAGCAGTGCCGACAGCGCGCTGGCCCGTGAGGTGAGTGCACGCTGCACCGGCAGCTAGCAAGCCGCGCACTACCGCGGTACGGCCTAGATGCCCTACGCGCTAGACATCGCCGGTGGAGAAAGCGCGTGGGAGAGAGGAAGAAGAGAGAACCAGAGGGAGAAGAAGAGGCTGACAATGGGCCCCGGGTCCACCCGTCGGCCAGAGAGAGCACTGTGCTCTCGGGTACGACCAGCGTATAATTAAATTTAGAAGTTATTCTAAATTTATATCCAGCGTAGAAATCTCACGTTTTTGTCCCGAACCGTAGATTTTTCCACGCAGCACCAGTATTCACACTGTAGTTTTTCACCACTTATTGCCCTCTCACTGTAGCCACATTTTTACTGCTTATAGTTTTTCTTAAAACAGCTTTTTAACAAATCTCGAGGACGAGATTTTTCTTAAGGGGGGTAGTGTTGTGACACCCAAAAATTTTTTGGCCTTGTTTTATTAATTAAGATTTTGCCAGGAATTAAAACTTTTATTTTCTGGGCTCCCTTTTTATTTTTGAACCATTATCTCCCTTGATTTATGGAGTTTTCCCCAAAGTGAAAACCTTTCAAATATGTTATTGGACTTGTTTAACCTCTCAAGAAAAACTTTTCTTTTATCAGTATAACTAATTTCATAATTAATTTGCTTGATCTTTATTTTCTTAAAAAAATGGTTTTTCAAGGTTATATGGCCATAATTGAACTACAACCATTTGATAAGTTCATTCAAAAATCCCTCAAAAATTTGGAGATGTCATGTGATGTTTTTAATTCACTTTTATACAAAAATATCTTTTATTCATGAAATAATTTGAGCTCTACACCCAATTTTTCTTCTCTAGTCCAGAGTGCAATTTTGCACTACAACCCATTTAAATAATTCTTTCTAGCCTCCACCAAAATTATGGGATGTTGGTAATAGCATATGATTCAACATTATGCAAAAACCTAGTGCTGTTCTTTGAAAAATTTGAATGAATCAACCTCTTTTCCATTCTGGTCCAGCCTTGTAATTTCTACTGCAACCCTATTTATTTTTGCTCCAATGATCTTGTGCTTTCTCCTACTTGTAGACAGCCCTACCAAACCCCTAAATCCAGGAGCATGCACCCATTGGATTATTTTTGGTTCATGAAATAATGTCATTTATTTCCTGTCCAGAATTGTAGTTTTGCAAAACTTGCACTAACAAGTTTCTGCTTTTGGCAAACTAACCTCACCACCCTCTTGTGCATCTAAAGAGACCACCATCTGGAGTTTTTGGCCAATCCAAGACCTGCCTAAGTGCCCTTAGCATTTTGTCAAACACCTTACGGGCATGATCTGTTTTGACATGAATTTTGACATTGCACTGTGAACTTGCACCTTTGATCAAACCAACTTGTCCACTAGGCTCCCAGTTACTCCTAACCTGGGTCTGTTAAGTGCCAGCCTCACCCAAGCCCGGTAGCAGGCCCTGGCATTACGACGAGCACGTCGCGTGCACGGCCAGAGCATGAGCAGAGCGTGCATTTGGCACGCGTTTTACACGTGCCGCGCCCGAGCCGATGCGTCGCGCCCCTAGCTTGCCCCCACTGCAGAACCACGCCACGCGCGTCCCTCCTCACCGCTTCACGCCAAGCCGCCCCTCGCCACGCCCCGGCAGGCCAAGAGCTAGCCGCCACGGCCGCCCGACAGCCCCTGCTCATGTCGGCGCCGCCGAGCCTCCCCCGCTCGCCACCTGCCTCCTGGAGCAGTGCGTGCTCATCCGCGAGCGTGTCCCCTAGCGCTCGTTGCCGCCACGACGCCCTGCCACTACAGGAAGGCGGCCCGCCGTTGTTCTTATCCAGCCGCCGCAAACCGACCTCGTCGCGCTATATAAGGAGGCCCCCAAACTCATTCAAGCACGCAGGCGACCTCAGGCCACCCCCATGGCACCCCCACAGCCAGCAATCGTCGGGGGGAAGCCGTCTTCCCCAACCCCGGCCGGTTCGGCCGCCGCCATGTCCCAGCTCCATTCACCGCAACCAGGGCCTCCCCCTCTCCGTTCTCTTCACCAGGAACCTTCTCATCCTCCCGTGAACTCGTTCCCCTGCTCGATTTTGATCGGGAACCACCGCAGCCCCAAACTCACTTCGCCCCCGAAGCCATCTCCGCCGCGAAGCTCGTCGCCGGCAACTCCGTCCACGTCGGCGACCATAGCGGGTACCCCCGAGTTCGTCTCGACCTCCTGAGCACGCCCATGTACTCAAATCACTGAGGGACGCCGCCATTCGCCGGCGGGCCTCGCCGGAGCTCCGCCTCTGTTCGATCAGGGGGAGACGACGCGCGCGTGGACCAGTCAAACCTGACCGGTGGGCCAGGCGGCCCACTGTCAGTGACCCACGCGCCGTCCACGCTGGAGTAAGTGGAGGCGTAAAACCCGTAGTACGTTTTCTCTGCCCGAAGGCGTAATCTCTATTGAAACGTTTTCTTTTTCCTGATTTTATTTAAAAACAGATTTTGACCACAGCTTTGACTGTCTATAACTTTTTAAATATAACTCCAAATGAATTAATTCTTTTTCCTATATCTCTCAAATATTGTCTAGTTTATTTTAAGATTTATTTGAAAATTTTCCAAACAACTTTTTTGTACTGTTTTTGAAATATGTGTTATTTGCATATTTTTGGAAATAGGATTTTTGGGAGAGAAGGAAGCTTTCAAAGGTTTTGGAGTGCACCCTGCCTTTCCACACCATTAAAGGCAAGCATTCTGAACCCCGGAATAATATTTTTGGTGTGCTAGTTGACACGTTTATAACACCACCTTGTATCGGAGAACTTGTTATTTCATGTGATATGATCATTTGCGTGAATGCATATGAGCGATTTCCTTGCTGTTGGAAATGAATATACTTGTGATGGTAATCATCCTCATGTGCCTTGCATGCATGCCGGAAAGAAATCCGGGAAAGCCTCTGCCTTGGGTAGGCGTGAGCTTATCGCCGGTCTTCGTCGGGACGGTTATGTCCGGTATGGCATGGTAAGGTATATTGAGTGGTGATTTTGTTGGTTGAAATATATTTGTTATACATGTCATGCAGGGAATTTATAAACCTCCTGAGTCGACCGTAGACCGAGTCTTGTTCCAGTAACCCCCATACTTGCCTCGTACTACCACTTGTCCCTGCCGCAGATAGGGTACGGTTCAGTAAGTCGTCAACCCCTTTCCAGCACACACCGTACAGAGAGGCCATGGTGGAAGATATCGGTTGTAGCCGGTAGGCATGCCACCTGGTCAGGGGGCATGGGTGTTTCCGGTTGGGACCGATAGGGGAGGCCACCCCTTAGAGCGCGCGATATAAATTTGATCCCATGCTACGCGAGGTTGTAGCCTCCCCACTTAGAGTTTTGCTTAACAAGTGTTGTGGGTGATTCCAGACACCGATGAGTTAAGCTGGTGTGTGCAAGTTAGGCGTGTTTTCAACTAAAAGGCCGTAGACGGAATTAGTCCCGATGGACTAAAGGAATCAGTTACTCGTGGGTAAAGAGTACACCCTCTGCAGAGATTAAAACCTATTCGAATAGCCGTGTCCATGGTTAAGGATTACAGTCTGGGATGGGTCAAGTGTTGGTCTTAGTGTCGGTCTTCGGAGGTGAATTATTGTTAAACCAAACTTGGATATCGACTGGTTACTTGTGAGGACCATGATTATTATTTTGTGATGGACTAACCTGTTGCATTATTTGTATTATTGAGTATCCCTGGGACGGTTCTACCTCCTAGATATTCATTGTGATTATCTATCTTATAAGCCCTTTATGTGGTGTCGCTCAGACGCCCGACTGTGGCATTTCTTTTAAAGCCCTTTATGTGGTGTCGCTCAGACGCTCGACTATGGCATTTCTTTTAAAGCCCTTTATGTGGTGTCGCTCAGACGCCCGACTGTGGCATTTATTTTAAAGCCCTTTATGTGGTGTCGCTCAGACGCCCGACTGTGGCATTTCTTTTAAAAGCCCTTTATGTGGTGTCGCTCAGACGCCCGACTGTGGCATTTCTTTTAAAGCCCTTTATGTGGTGTCGCTCAGACGCCCGACTGTGGCATTTCTTTTAAAGCCCTTTATGTGGTGTCGCTCAGACGCCCGACTGCGGCATTTTATTCCCACTCTATTACTGCTTATTCATGTTGCATGAAAATAACCTGCTTGCATGCATAAAAGATGTTTTATTTATGACTGACGATGTGATCATAGAATTTTTCAGTGCAGGTTTATCAATTATATTATACCTGTGTTCTTAATGTTTGTGAGTACATTCAAAGTACTCACTGGCTTGTCCCTGGCTATTGTCTTGGCCAGATTGCTTGCTTGGAGAGGAGCGTGGCGATGACAGCCTCGGGACCTAAGCAACGGTGATAGCAGCCTCGCGAAGATAGGAGTTAACCTGGTCAGCTGTTCCTGTGGGAAATGGAGTCCCATAGACCGTGATGATCCACAAATCGCTTCCGCCATCGACCACTAGAAACCCAATTGTTGTACTCACAGGCCAAAATGGTCTTGTACTGCATATTTTGTATTTTGCTTGGAATTTCTGTATCAAGTTGGAGCCTCATCAGCTAACAGTAATCCTGGGGCTGATGAGCACGACAGTATTTTTCTGGAAATTTATACCCGGAAAACTCGGTCGTGACAGACGACATGATGCCTGGCCTTGAAAACTTTGGAAGAAAACAGCAAGGAACAAAAACATGAGATATTTGCGTGGAACGGTGGTCAAAATCTTCGGGAGATTATATAATGAATTTTTACCGACCAAAAGAAGTATCGTGCAAGAAAACGGAGTCCGGAGGGCACACGAGGTGCCCACGAGGTAGGAGGCGCGCCTAGGGGGTAGGGCGCGCCCTCCACCCTCGTGGACGCCTTGTGTCCTTTCCGGAATACTTCTTATTTTCCTATTTTTCGTAAATATTCCGAAACGGAGAAAAAATGCTATTAGAACTGTTTTGGAGTCGGTTTACTTACCGTACCACATACCTGTTCCTTTTCGGAGTCTGAAACGTTCTGGAAAGTGTCCCTTATGTACTCCTCCGGGGTTACGTTATTAATTACATTGGTTTCAAAATTTATGGGATTACCTGAGATATAATGTTTGATTCTTTGACCGTTCACCACCTTCAGATTTGTGCCTTCGAAATTGTTGATTTTTATGGCACCGGAAGGATAGACCTCCTCGATAACGTAAGGACCTTCCCATTTGGAGAGGAGTTTTCCTGTAAAAAAATCTTAAACGAGAGTTGTATAATAGAACATAATCACCTACATTAAACTCATGCTTTTGTATCCTTTTGGCATGCCATCTTTTAACTTTTTCTTTAAACAGTTTGGCATTCTCATAGGCCTGGATTCTCCACTCATCAAGTGAGCTAATGTAAAATAGCCTCTTCTCACCGGCAAGTTTGAAATCATAATTGAGCTCTTTAATGGCCCAATATGCCATATGTTCTAGTTCGAGAGGTAAGTGACATGCTTTTCCATAAACCATTTTATACGGAGACATACCCATAGGATTTTTATATGCAGTTCTATAGGCCCATAATGCATCATCAAGTTTCTTGGACCAATTTTTTCTAGATCTATTAACAGTCTTTTGCAAAATTAATTTAATCTATCTATTACTCAGTTCTACTTGACCACTAGACTGTGGGTGGTATGGAGATGCAATTCTTTGATTAACATCATACTTAGCAAGCATTTTACGAAAAGCACCATGAATAAAATGTGAACCACCATCAGTCATTAAGTATCTAGGGACTCCAAACCTCGGAAAAATAACTTCTTTAAGCATCTTAATAGAGGTGGGACACATCATTTGGTCGCTTCCGGTAGAGCTCTCCATCTTTGATGCAGTATGCCGTGGCCTGGCGTGCCACTCGCTCTGCTTCCTCCTCCTTCCCCGGCAGGGTCCCTTGCGTTAGGTAGCTCAGGAGCTCCATGATCCAACATCCCTCCTGAGGTTCCATCGTCAGGAGCAGGTGTGCTCCCGAGGCCGGGCCACAGGCCAGAGCTCCTGAGGCAGGTGGTTGGGGGAGCTCCTCCCGGGGCTGAGCCGTGTTTGATAATGACGGCAGGGCTGAAGGCTTGAAGAGCCGCTCCTCGAAAACGCCAGGCTCCTGAGGTAACCGCCTGGACGCGTGTTTGGCGATGTCATCGGCTTCCTGATTGGTGCCATGGGGCACATGCTGCAACTCCAACCCCCAGAACTGCTTTTCCATCCTGCGGACCTCCGCAAGGTAGGCTTCCATGTGCTCATCCTTCGGCTCGTACACCTTGTTGGAGAAGTTGACAAGGAGCTGTGAATCGCCCTTGATGGTGAGGCGTTTCACCCCCAGGGCAGCTGCGGCCTTCAAGCCCGCTATTAAACCTTCATACTCCGCTGTGTTGTTGGAGACCTTTTCACCTTGCTGGAAACAGAGCTGCACAGCGTAATAGAGCTTGTCCTGAGTGGGCGATATAAGCACCGCCCCAGCCCTAGCGCCGTGCCTGGAGAACGCCCCATCGAAGTACATGACCCAGCCTTCTGGCGCCTCACTTCCCGGGGATAGGGACCGATCCTCGTCGGCCTTGAGGCCTGGCGCCTCCGTCCATTCTGCCACGAAATCCGCCAATGCTGCTCCCTTGATGACTCTGGTCGTGCTGAATTAGAGCTGAAACGCTTGCAGCTCTATGTTCCACTCAGCGACCCTCCCAGCTGAATTGGGGCTCCTGAGCACTCTCTCCAGGGGGTATGACGAGACGACCTTGATGGGGTGACCCTAAAAATAGTGCCGCAGCTTGCGCGACGCCACCAGTAGCGCGAGGAGGAGTTTCTGAGGCATGGGGTACCGTGCCCTTGCATCCCGCAACACCGTGCTGACGAAGTACACTAGGTGCTCAACATGGTGGAGTGCGTCAGTGCTGGTGGCTCCCTTTGAAGACCTAGGCGCCTCTTGAGGCAATGAGGACTCCAGAGACTGGCCATCTGGGAGTGGGGCCTCTTCCGCTTCCGGTGCGCCCCTCTGCGATGGTTGATCCTCCTCAGCCGCTGTAGCGGTTTCTGTGGGCCTTCCCCGTTCCTGTTCCGCCTCGTCCCGGGCCGCTGCTGCGGTTTTGATTCGACGCTCCTCTCTGACTGCCACCAAGGCTGCGCTGGCGGAGTAGGGAGTGGCGGCGAGGTAAAGCACCAGGGGCTCTTGAGGGCGCGGAGCCACCATGACCGGTGGACTGGTCAGGTATCTCTTGAGATCCTGGAACGCCTTGTCGGCCTCGTCAGTCCACTCGAAGGGCCCCTTTTTCTTCATTAGCTGGAAGAAAGGTAGCGCTCGCTCCCCCAACTTGGAGATGAAGCGCCCTAGTGCGGTCATGCGCCCCGTGAGCTTCTGCATTTCTCTGAGGGTCTTTGGCGGGCTCATGTCTTCCACTGCCTTGACCTTCTCCGGGTTAGCCTCGATGCCTCGGTGGGACACGAGGAAACCCAAGAGCTTGCCCGAGGGGACTCCGAACACACACTTCTCTGGGTTGAGCCGTAGGTTCACTGCATTGAGGCTCGTGAAGGTTTCCTCCAGGTCTTGTATCAAGGTCCTGGCCTCCCGAGATTTTACCACAATGTCATCGACGTAAGCTTCGACATTCTTCCCGAGCTGCGGGCCCAGGGTGATGTGCATCAGCCGCTGAAAGGTCGCCCCTGTGTTACGCAGCCCGAATAGCATGCATGTGTAGCAGTACACCCCACACGAGGTTAGGAAGGCTGTCTTCTCGACGTCTTCTACCGCCATCTTGATCTGGTGATACCCAGAGAAGGCATCCAGGAAGCATAACAGGTTGCATTCCGCAGTGGAATCGACAATCTGGTCGATGCGGGGGAGCGGGAACGGATCTTGCGGGCACGCTTTGTTGAGGTTGGTGAAGTCGACACACATGCGCTCCTTCCCTCCCTTCTTTGGCACAACGACAGGGTTGGCCAACCAATCTGGGTATCGGACCTCGCGAATGACCCCAGCAGCCTCTAATTTGCGGGTCTCTTGGACGATGAAGGCCTGCTTTTCTGTGGACTGCCGCCTGGCCTTCTGCTTCACAGGGCGCACGTTGCGGCACACGTTGAGGTGATGCTCGATTACACTCCTGGGGATCCCTGCCAACTGGTCTGGCTCCCAAGCGAATACCTTCTTGTTTGTGTGCAGGAACCCGACCAGGGCCTCTTCCTGCTCGGGTTTGAGGTGGGCGCCTATGGTGAAAGTGGCGTTGGTGGACCCGTCCTCATCGACAGGTATTTGCTTGGTTTCTTCCTTGTCTTGGGTGAACAACTGCTTCTTCTTGGCGGGCGCAGCTCCCTTGGGCTCGGGGGCCTCCAAGTCGGCGGGCTGTGCCGACGCCGTTGTCTTGAAGACGAGCTTGAGCACCCGCAGAGCGTCCCAGTGTCCCCGTGCACGGTGAGGACACCGCTGCTCCCGGGCATCTTCATGAGGTTGTACACCGGGTGCGTCGCTGCCGTGAACTGGGCCAGCGCTGGGTAGCCGAGGATGGCGTTGTAGGGGAGGCCGATGGGGGCGATGTCGAAGTCGACCAGCTCCGTGCGGAAGTTGTCGTAGGTGCCGAAGGTTACTGGGAGCCGGATCTGTCCCAAGGAGCTGGACGATCCGCCCCAACGCCTGAGAAGGGCCGGCTGGGTCACAGCCGCTCCTGGGGTATGCAGAGGAGATTGAAGGCCTCGACCAAGAGCATGCTGAAGCCCGCGCTACCATCAATGAGGGTTCTGGTGACGGCCACCTGGCAGATGGTGGAGGTGCACAGCATGGGGAGCGCTCCCGAGCAGGCCGAGTTGGAGGGGTGGTCCTCCGAGCTGAAGGTCAGGCCGGTCTCGGGCGCTGCCCGATCCAAGGGAGCCCCCTGCCACGTGGAAGCGGCGCTGACCCGGCGGATGAACGGCTTGACGTGGTGACTTGTGGGCGGCGCCTGCGAGCCGCCCAAGAGGGCCGTGACGACCGGGGGTGTTGATGCAGCGTGATAGACGGGGGAGAGGTTGCAGGGCTCCATGGGCGCGCGGAGCGCGCGGGCGAAGAACCAGCTGGGGTGAGCGTGGGAGTTGCGGTGCGGTCGTCTTGCCGCACGGACGGATGCTGGGACGATGCTTGCTGCTCGTCCCCCGCTGGGACGGTGGCGGCGTTGACGGCAGGTGACGGGGAACGGCGAGTACGCCCGCCGACAGGGGCCATCTGGGCGACGCGGGAAGCGGGCGCGGTCCGGCGCTCCGCGCGGGCCCGACGAGCGTCAGACATGGGCGTGATGGTCGGAGGAGAACGGGGTGGTGGTAGACGAATTCCGGTGCACCCCTACCTGGCGCACCAAATGTCAGATTTCGGGTTCCGGTAGACCCTTGAGGTTCGAACACTGGGGTGCGCGCGGAGATTTCACCTCCTACCTACCTGCACCCCTCCGCCATGATAGGATCTAAAACTACGGAAAGAACAACACAAGAGACACAGGGTTTATACTGGTTCGGGCCACCGTTGTGGTGTAATACCCTACTCTAGTGTGTGGTGTGGTGGATTGCCTCTTGGGCTGATGATGATGAACAATACAAGGGAGAACAGCCTCGCGAGGGTCTGTTCTTGGATTGGGCGATGAACTGCTTGGAGGAGTTCAGTCCCCCTTCTCTCTCTCTCTCTGCCTCCAGCCAACCGACCCCTTGCTATGCGGGTGGCTGGTCCTATTTATAGAGGCCCTGGTCCTCTTCCCAAATATCGAGCGGGAAGGGAGCCAACATTGGTGGGCTAATTTGAAGGGGGATAGCAAGTATCAGCTATCCTGACAAAAGTAGTCTTCGCCTGCGCAAAGCTCTGGTGATGACGCCGTCTTGGGCTCCACGGTGACCTCTATCTCGTAGTCCTCCTGGTCTTGGTCTCGTTGCACCGAAGTGGCAACCTTTGCCTGATGCCTTGGTACTCCGCGGCTGCGCTTGCCCCCTTTGCTCCAAAGAGGAAAGGAGGACGCTGCGCGGGCTGGCACCCGCCTGGCGCCCTGAGTCGTCATGGCTTGCGTCACGGGCACCTCGTGAGGTACCCCGCCTTCATCTCTCCGCCTCCTCGTGACCCAGCCTGACGAGGCCGTGCCTGAGGAAGCCCCGCATCGTACGCCCCGCGAGGCTTGGCCCCTCGCGAGGGTCTTGGGTTTGTGTTGGTGAAGACGGGCCGTGCTGGGCCCCCCTTTGAGCCACGCCGTAGGCCGCAGGCAGGCAAGTCTGGGGACCCCCATTCCCAGAACGCCGACAACGACGACCTTCGCCGAGATCAAGGCGCGACGTCTCGGACGCCGACTGGCAGCGCCCGAGGAAGAAGAGACAAGGATCCGGCTGTCAGCCACAATCGGACTCACATTACCATAGAGCGCGACCGAGACGTCCGCCCAAGAGCAGTGGAACGACGGGACGACTGTCCGCCTCCTCCTCCTCGCAAGGAGAGGCGAGTCTCCCTGCCGCCTGTTGACCATCCGACTCTCAGCGATCGCCTTGGCCGCCGAGAGGTAGTTGGAGAAAATGTCGCCCGCCACCGGATCGACCGACTTCACCGATCCCTAGCGCTGGAAGAAGAAGACGAGTTGGGTCAGCCTTGTTTCGGAACCCGCATTCGAGACGAGCCCTTTCCCAGAGGGTTCATGCTCCCAAGAGACACGCCAAGTATACCGGCTCCGTGAAGCCGGAAGACTGGCTGGTCGACTACTCCACGGATGTCAACATAGAAAACGGCAACAAGCGTGTCGCCGTAAAATACGTTCCGCTCATGCTCCAGGGCACGGCACGGACATGGCTGAACAGCCTGAAGCCCTGCAGTATCAACAGCTGGGTCGACTTCACCGAAGCGTTCGTCCGCAACTTCACCAGCACATACAAGCGTCCTCCCAAGCCTCACCAGCTCTCCTTGTGCGTGCAAGGTCCTGACGAGTCGACTCACGACTACCTCACGCGTTGGGCCGAGCTTCGGAACTCCTGCGAGGGCGTGCACGAGGTGCAGGCTATCGAGTACTTCACGGCCGGGTGCACAGAAGGCACCCTCCTCAAGCACAAGCTCCTCTGCGACGAGCCAGAAACCCTCGATGAGCTGCTGGTCATAGAGGACAAGTACGCCACGGCCGACTCCTCCATGAAGGCGGAGATTCAAGTCAACACAACTGGCAAAGTGACCCCTCAAGCTCCAAGAACTCCGGCGGGAGACGCCAATCGGCGACAGAAGCAGGGCGACAACAAGCGCAAGGCCCCGCTGCCGGCTTCCAGCAGCCGGCAGGTCGCGACCATTGAAGCCCAGCAGCCGGACGGGCAGCCTCTGCCCAAGCGACAGAAAGGCGGCAAGCCCAACTGGTTGCCGGCCTTCTCCTACGAGCAGACTCTGGATGGACCTTGCAAGTTCCATAGTGGCGCAAAGCCTTCGAATCACACCACCCGGAAGTGCCACTGGCTCACCAGGATCGCCAAGGGAGATGGCCTCCTGCCTCCCCCGCCTGCTGGGCAGCCGCCTCCGCCTCCGCCCCAGCAGCTGGCTGTCAGGCTAGTCGGCGCAGTACAAGACGAATACCCTGAAGAACACGGAGCCTACGTGGTGCTTACCAGTATGGCTGATGATCGACGCAGCAGGCGACTGCAGTGATAAGAGGTGAATGCAGTAGCATCAGAGACGCCAGAGTTCATGCACTGGTCCGAGAAGCCCATCAGCTGGAGCAGGGCTGACCACCCAGAGGTGATGCCGAGTCCGGGCTCCTATGCCTTGGTCTTGGACGCCACCTTTGCTACGGATAGACGAGTCGCGCGCTTCTCGCGAGTTCTGATAGACGGAGGCAGCAACATCAGTATCCTGTACAAGGACACCATGGAGAAGTTAGGAATCAAGAAAAGACAGCTTCAGAGCAGCCGAACTGTGTTCCACGGCATTGTTCCTGGGCTTTCCTGCTCACCAATCAGCAAGATTTTGATGGGCGTCCTCTTCGGAGACAAAGATCACTTCCGCCGAGAGTCGGTTTGGTTTGAAGTGGTGGACCTTGAGAGCCCATACCATGCGCTACTCGGCCGACCCGCCTTGGCCAAGTTCATGGCGGTCCCCCACTATGCCTACCTTAAAATGAAGATGCCCAGTTCCAGGAGAATTCTGACCGTAGCTGGCGACTACCGGAAGTCGTCAGCCTGTGCGGCTGAGAGCAGTCGGCTAGCCGAGTCCCTAGTGATCGCGGCCGAGAAGCGGCTCCTTGAGCGAGTTGTGGCGATGGCCGGCAAGCTGCCAGAGGTATCAGCCAACCCAAAGGAGTCGGAGGCTGAGGGTTCGTTCAAGCCGGCCAAAGAGACAAAGAAGATACCCTTGGATCCGGAGCACCCAGAGAGGTACGCTGTCGTAGGCGCGAACCTCGACAGCAAATAGAAAGGCAAGCTCGTCGACTTCCTCCGTGAGAATCGGGACATCTTCGCATGGTCCCCCAAAGACATGCCAGGTGTACCGACGGAATTCGCCGAGCACAAGTTACATGTCCGATCTGATGCAAAGCCAGTTAGGCAGCCCCTGCGCTGCCTACAGAAGAGAAGAGAAGAGTTGTTGGAGAAGAGATAGCTCGACTCCTAGCAGCCGGCATCATTATGGAAGTATTCTTTCCAGAATGGCTAGCGAATCCGGTCCTGGTACTGAAGAAGAACAAGAAGTGGCGAATGTGTATTGACTACACGAGCCTCAACAAGGCCTGCCCCACGGACCCGTTTGCTCTACCAAGAATTGATCAGGTGATAGACTCCACAGCCGGATGCGAGCTGTTGAGTTTTCTGGATGCATACTCAGGATATCACCAGATCAAGCTGAACCCGGCTGACAGACTGAAGACCGCCTTCGTCACGCCGTTTGGAGCCTTCTGCTACCTCACCATGACATTCGGCTTAAGGAATGCCGGCGCCACCTTTCAGCGTTGCATGCAGAAGTGCCTCCTCAAGCAGCTCAGCAGGAACGCCCACGTCTACGTGGACGACGTGGTGGTGAAGACGGAAAAGCATGGAACACTGCTGGAAGACCTCAAGGAGACCTTTGAGAACCTGCGTCGATTCTAGATCAAGCTCAATCCTGAGAAGTGCGTTTTCAGGGTACCAGCCGGCCAGCTCCTTGGCTTCCTGGTCTCTGAACGCGGCATAGAGTGCAACCCTGTAAAGATCAAGGCCATTGAGAGAATGGAGGTACCCAGCCGACTGCTGGATGTGCAAAAGTTCACCAGCTGCTTGGCGTCCATCAGCCGATTCATCAGTCGGCTGGGCGAGAAAGCTCTCCCCTTATACCAACTCATGAAGAAGACCACTTTTTTCGAGTGGAACCATAAGGCGGACGAAGCTTTTCTCCAGTTGAAAAAGATGTTGACTACTCCACCCGTCCTGGCGGCTCCGACTCCCAAGGAACCTATGCTCCTGTACATCGCCGCCACCAGCCGGGTAGTCAGCACGGTCATTGTAGTGGAACGCAAGGAGGAAGGCAAGGCACTACCTGTCCAGAGACCGGTATATTACCTGAGCGAAGTACTGTCGACCTCCAAGCAGAACTACCCCCACTACCAGAAGATGTGCTATGGCGTACACTTTACGGCCAAAAAATTAAAGCCTTACTTTCAAGAGCATCCGATCACTGTGGTCTGCACGGCCCCACTTGCCGAGATCATCGAAAGCCGAGATGCTTCTGGCCGAGTGGCCAAGTGGGCCATAGAGCTGGCTCCCTACACCATCCACTACCAGCCCCGCACCGCCATCAAGTCACAAGCACTGGCCGACTTCCTCGTCGACTGGGCCGAGGCCCAGTACCTACCTCCAGCGCCTGACTCCACCCATTCGCGGATGCATTTCGACGGCTCCAAGATGCGCACCGGCTTGGGAGTCGGCGTCGTCCTCACCTCTCCTAAAGGCGACAAGCTCAAATACGTACTGCAAATCCATTTTGCCGCCTCCAACAACGTCGCCGAGTACGAGGCGCTCATTCACGGGCTCCGGCTTGCCAAAGAACTTGGCATCCACCGGATCTTGTGTTATGGCGACTCGGACTTAGTGGTCCAGCAGTCCTCTGGCGACTGGGACGCGAAAGATGCAAACATGGCGAGTTACCGTTTCCTCGTGCAGCAACTCAGCGGGTATTTCGAAGGGTGTGAGTTCCTCCATGTGCCAAGAAACGACAATGACCAAGCAGACGCCTTGGCATGAATCGGCTCTACCCGCCAAGCAATACCATCCGGCGTTGCCCTTCAACGCCTCCTCAAGCCGTCCGTCAAGCCTTCACCAGAATCAGAGTCCATCTTTGTGTCGGCTCCTCCCGAAGACGTCGGATCCGACTCCAGAGCCCCGGCAGACGGTACGGGGATTTTGGCAGATGGCTCCAAAGCCGCCATAGTCGAACCCAGCCCGGGGACTGCGGCAGCGGACTCGAAGACTCCAGAACTCGACCCAAGGGCCGCTCCAGTAGGCCTGGGGACTTCATTAACCCACCAAGCGGTTGTTGACTCCAACCTGCCGCCTCCTAGCCCAACCGCCCTCGTCCAAGTCGCAGTTCTGGTAGTCGAAGAAATAGCAGCACCCTCATGGGCCCAGCCCATCCTCAAATTCCTGGTGAGCAAAGAGCTGCCGACTGATGAGACCTCAGCTCGGCAAGTACAACGCTGGGCGGCAGCCTACACCATAGTCAACAGAGAGCTGGTCAGGCGTAGCATCACTGGTGTCTACCAGCGCTGCGTAGAGCCAAAGCAAGGCCAAGCAATTCTCAAAGACATCCATCAAGGAGAGTGCGGCCACCATGCGGCTTCAAGAGCACTCGTCGCAAAAGCCTTTCGACACGGTTTCTTCTGGCCGACTGCCTTAGAAGAGGCCAAGGAATGGGTCCAAAAATGCAAAGGGTGCCAGAAGTTCAGCTCCAAGCCACACCAGCCGGCTTCTGCACTCAAGACCATCCCCATTGCCTGGCCTTTCGCAGTTTGGGGTCTAGACATGGTGGGACCATTCAAGATAGCACGAGGTGGCTTAACTCACTTACTCGTCGCAGTGGACAAGTTCACCAAGTGAATAGAAGCAAAGCCAATCAAGAAGCTGAACGGTCCGACTGCCGTAACTTTCATCTCCGATATCACAATTCGGTACGGCATACCACACAGCATCATCATCGACAACAGCACAAATTTTGCCAAAGGCGCCTTGGCCCATTTCTGCGCAACACAGGGCATCCGACTGGACCTAGCATCCATCGCCCACCCACAGTCAGACGGCCAGGTGGAGCGAGAAAATGGCCTCATCCTGTCCGGCATCAAACCCTGGCTGATCAAGCCTCCGGAGCGCTCGGCTGGCTGCTGGATCGACAAGCTACCAGCCGTCCTCTGGAGTCTGCGCATGACTCCAAATAAATCAACCGGCTTCACGCCTTTCTTCCTCGTATACGGTGCCGAAGCCGTCATCCCAACGGACATAGAGTTCGACTCCCCACGAGTCACCATGTACACCTAGGAGGAAGCAGAAGAAGCACGATAAGACGGCGTCGATCTACTGGAAGAGGGTCGGCTGTTGGCACTCAGCTGGTCCAGCATCTACCAGCAGAGCCTGCGCCGATACCACAACAGGAAGGTCAAGCCAAGATCTTTCCAAGAAGGCAACCTTATGCTCCGGCTGATCCAGCGAACAGCCGGCCAACACAAGCTATCGGCACCTTGGGAAGGCCCTTTCATCATCAGCAAAGTACTGGGCAATGATTCCTACTACCTGATTGACGCTCAGAAGCCCCGAGCACGCAAGAGGGACGACTCCGGCAAGGAGACAGAGCGGCCATGGAATGCAAATCTCCTCCGAAGATTTTACAGTTGATGCAGTATGTACCACGCTACCTTTTGTATTAAAGTACCAAGACTTCGGGCCCCCCGAGACGAGCTCGGGGACTGCCCTCTTTTGTCCGTATGATAAAAATTATGCCTACAAGTATGTTACTTTTTGTTATGCCGTTTGGCACCGGGCTCGACAAGTCGGCCCGGGGACTTGCCGCCTTGCACTATGAAATGCTTCCTGCAGCCGGACAAGTAATGTGTAAACGCCTAAACCGTCTCCTGTCAGAAGCCACAGCTCGCAGAGCGACTGTACGGTGGGCAGAAGTAAGGTCGAATGGGCGTTCGCATGAAAAATGGCTAAGGACTCAAAGCATAAAACATAGCTCAAGACGGCTTCCAGCCTTTTTTCGCAAACCGACTCTTGAATAGTCGGATTGCCGCCTTCTATTCAACTTGCTCAAAAACTTTTAAAAACGGCTAAGTACTTGCCTTCCCAAAGTAGCCAAGCATTTGATCCAGCGGCAGTCTGCAGAGCGGCTGTCCGATTGGCAAGGAAGGCAACTAATTGAAAGCGGCAAAGGAAAAAAGCCAAAAGAGCAATGAGCAAGAAAAGATAGAATTCTGATAAATATATTTACATAACATAGGCCCTTGGCCGAATCTTCGAGCAGAAGTTCAAAATACACACCGCGGGTGGAATTGTGCGAATTAACAAGTTCTTCAAAGACTACTAAAGCAGATAAAATAAAGATAAGGCGGCAGCTTAGGAAGCAGCAGACGGATTCGGAGGGTCGGAGCAGGCGGCGGCGTCAGGCGTCGGGGCGGCCGACTAGGTAGTCTCGGCTTGATCGCCTCCGGCGGCAGTCGGCTCGGTCGCATGCGGCTCGTTGCTGGAGGAGCGGTCGAGCTGAGGCTGGCCGTCTGCTCCGTCTTCTGGTGCCTCCGTCTCGCCTCCGTCCTCCGCCTCACCTTCCTCCTCGACGCTGGAGCCAATCACCTCCGCCGAGTCCTCGCCGTAGTCTGGGTTCATCCCAAACCACTCCGGCGGTACCTCCTAGCTGTCTTCAGATCGCTCGGGGACGAAGATACTGGTGTCGGTGTACTCGGCGATCGCCGCAGCACGCTTGACGAGGGCGTCTTCCGCAGGTGCTAGCTCCGGCTGGGCCTCTGACCGAAGTGTGGCCAACCGGTCTAGATCCATCCCTGGATACCACGCCTTGACGAACTCCAAGGCCTGGCGCGCTCCAGCCCGGGCCGAAGAACCCTTCCAGGCCTCAAGACGACCAGCCGCGACCTCTAGCCAGTCGGCCGTTAGGATGGGGGTGCGCGGAGCCTGCATATCCGGCCATAGGGCGGCAATCGCCTGGGCACCGACACGCTGAAGCCGGCACAACATCCGGTGAGTCGGCCGAAGGCGAGCCTCGATGCTCAAGATGTGGTTGTCAAGGGTTCGGGGGCGTCGGCGGCGATCTCTATGCCCTCCGCCCTCCGACCTTCACGGTCAGCCTCGATGGCTTGGATGGCGGCCTGCGAGTGCCCAGGAAAGAAATCTGCCAAGACGGAAGAAACGAAGAAGCAAGTCAAAAACCAGGAGTCGGCACGACTTATAATCGGCAGCTCGAAGAAAGAAAGTAAAGAAACTCACCATCAACGATGTCTTCAATCTCATGGAAGCCGGAGGCCAGCATCGCCTCCTTGTCAGACCAGGAGGAGCGCTCGCTCGTGAACTCGGCCAGGAGGGCGGTTTCTGTCTCTTCCGCCTCCCTCTGCGTCTTCGCAAGTAGCTCCCTCTGCTCTGCCAATTGAGTGGCCAGCAGATCGCGCTCTATGGCGAGCTTGCTGCACTCCTCCCCTTTGGCACGCAATGCGGAGTTGGCTTCGCTCAGCTACTGTTGAAGAGCAGCGTTGGCTCCTGAAAAGAAGGAAGAAAGAAGGCGTTAAGTCATCAATAAAAAGGTCGCCGGGGAGATCCGGCCCGACTGCTCAGCACTCGGCCCGAATCTCGGGGACTACAGCCCGCGGGTGCGCCAGCGCGCCCCCGCAAAGAAGGAAAAGGACTTACTCCGGCTCTCCGACAAGTCGGCGGTCCCTTGCCCAGCTCTTCAACGTTACGGTTGAAGGCAGTGACGTGGAGGTTGTGGTAATCCTGCGACAAGCGTTTCAGACAAAAAGTTAATACCTAGAGTTCATCAATTGGAGTTCCGGGCCACCTGCTCAGCAGCCAGCCCGAAACTCGGGGACTACACCCAGTGGGTGCGCTGGCGCGCCCCCACAGAGAGGAACAAGAAAACAAGGACCAAAGGAAAAACATACCCGATGGCTGCCCGCGATGCCAGGTACGCCTTGGTGCAATTCTGGAGAGCGTCACCCTCAGCGCGAAGCTTCGCCTGGATGTCCAGAAGCGCCTGGTTCAGCGGCCCCGTCCCGCCTCCTCGCACCCACCCAATGGGTGCGGCGCTCGTCGCTTCGGCGTCTGGGATCGCCGAGCTGGCGGTGCCGGCCTCCAGGGGGCGGGGTGCCGAAGTCGCCTTCTCTAGACGGCGGCGCGTTGGCGAGCCGACTTGGAGGAGTAGCCTCGCCACGGCCTCGTCTTCGGTCGGTGGCACCAGAGGTCCGCTGGCTGTTTGCCTTGCGGGCTCCCAGACAGCGGCGGAGGCGGCGGCGGAACGATCACGTTCGGCGTAGAGGAGTCGTCGCTTTCCCTCTCCATGACGGGGTTCTCGCCGCTGGCTTCCCCAGTCTGCCCCGTGAACTCCGGAGGCGGCGGCGCGAAGTTCAGTGGGGTGAAGAACACCGCCGATTGGCGGCGCGCGGCCTCCTCAGCCCGCCGCTTCGTCGCGGCGACGGCTTCGGCCTCCGCCTGCCGTTTCGTCGCGGCGACGGCTTCGGCCTCCGCCAGTTTCTTCTTGGCAGAGGCCTCCGCCCTATCGGCCTCCGCCTTCGCCAAGCGAGCGGCCTCTTCTTCGTTGCGCTTCTCCTGCGCATTTCGCTCTGTTGCCTCCCGGAGGTCAGCAGTGGGGTCAATCCGCCGGGTGGTGGCGGACGTCTCCGCTGACCCCATGACGGAGGCGGTGACCCTCTCAAGAGTGAGGGGAGCCCTGAAGCAAGGGGAGCAAGCAAAAGACTCAGACAAAGCCACAAAGAAAGAATAAAGCGTTGAGACAGAATAGTCACGCGGAGACTAGCGGCGGCTTCTTCACTTCCTTACGGAAGCGGATGGCCTTCGCAGCCGCCTCGTCCCGCCGGGTCACCGCGGCCGAACCCTTGGGTTTCTTCGGCCGACTGCCGAACAAAGTCGGCACGGCCCTATGCTTCTTCCCGCCGCTTGGAGCGCCCGGCGCGGCAGAAGAGCCCGCGCCAGGCTGGCTGGCTCCTGGCCGATGGCGGGGGGCGACTTCCCCCTTGGCATCGTCGTCAGGCTAGTCGGCGAAAGTGGCCGAAGGCCTGGAGCCGCCTGCTGCTCCTCCTCCCTCGGCATCGTCCTCCAGAGCCGCTGCCCCCAGATCAGGGTCGTCGACGTCGCTCTCCGCCCGGTCGGAAAGGAACTCGCGGGCCGGCCCCGAGGTTCCGGCTGGTGGATGGAGGAGGGGATTCTGACCAGAGCCGACTGGTCAAAACAAACTCAGCAAGAAAGAAGACAATCCGAAGAAAGAAAGAAAAGGCAACTCACCATGGGCGGGGGGTTGGCACGGCAGTACGGCTCCTTGCCGAACCGCCAATCCTCCATGAGCTTGTTGTCCGAGAGGTAGTTCACCATGTAGGCCACCTCCTCGTGAGGCATGTCCTTGGTGCACATCCGACTCAGGTCATGGCGCCGGCTCATTTGGCATATCATGTTGGGGCGACCTTGGAGCGGGAGAACTCGGCGCGCCACGAAGGCGGCCAGCAGGTCTAGACCAGTCAAGCCGTCCGACTATGTCAGCACTCGGAGTCGCGCGATGGCGCCGGCTCCCGCAGGCGTCAGCGACTTGACTCGGTACGACCAGTTGGGCAGCCTCCCAGCCGGCGGGCCGGCTTCAAAAGCCGGCAGGTTGACCCAATCGCCCCTCGTGGAGATGCTCGTGACGTTGAAGTACGATCTCTGCCACATCTTCACTGACTTAATCAGCGAGATGGTGGGGAAGGGGTTGTCGGCCCCCAACCTTCGCACGGCGATGAAAGCGCCGCATTGAGCCGGCACGCCTGCAGCCTGGGTGCCGAGCTTGGAGAAGAAGAACTCCCCCCAGAGCTCAAGGGTGGGGAGGTCTCCGAGGAAGCCTTCGCACAAGGCCACGAAGGCGGACAGCAGCACCACCGTGTTGGGGGTGAGGTGGTGCGGCTGGAGGCCGTAGAACTCCAGGAAGGAGCGGAAGAAACTGCTCGCCGGCAGCCCCAACCCGCGCAAGCAGTGCGAGCGAAAGATGACCCGCTCGCCCTCCTGCGGCGCGGGGGAAATATCCCCCTTCGGCGCAAGACGCACCCGCACATGATCCTCACCGGGCAGCCGACGAGTCTTGCAGAGGAACTCGATGTGGTCGTTGTGAATTTCGGAGCCGTCCCAAGTGCCGGAGCACACCGGGGGAGGCACGGCGGCAGAGGAAGAACTCATCGCGAGCTGATCGCCGCGGTGTTCGTCGAAGCTTGGGCGCACGGCGGAGCAAAGAAGAAGAAGGAGGAGAGCGAGGAGCAGTGAGAAGGAGGAGAGCAAGGAGAAGTGAGAAGGAGGAGAGTGAGGAGTAGTGGGAAGGAGGGGTGCGCATGCCCCCCTCTTTCCCCTACTTATAGCCTCGTGGGCTGCGAAGCCGAGGGGGCGGTCGTGGGATTTACTACGCCCACGGCCCCATGACCCCCACGTTCCACGACAAAGTTACTGCGTGCAGTAACTCCACGGGAATCCCAACCGTCCGCCGGGGCCGCAGCGGATCCGCTCGGGCGCCGAGGCGCGGTAGTGGCGGGCCCCGCCTATGGGCCTATCCCGTCGCGTGCGTAGGCTGGCAGAATGGCCCGGCCACGTGTCATCGCATGACAGGCCTAGAACGGGCGGCGGCCTGGAGGCTTAGCTAGCATGCTACTTCGATCCCGCCGCGACGTTCAAAATATTGTGTGAGTCAGAGTTGGGCGAGTCCGACTCCTTCTAGCCGGCCCAGCAGAAGTTAACCAAGAACCATGTGTTGAACACCCGGAAAGAGAAACTGCTGAGGCTTCTCGGCCGATCGTCCGCGGCGCCTCACCAGCTTCGGGGACTACTGTCGGAGTAATGGGCCACGGGTAGGCCAGCCCGAGCCCCAGAACCTTTCAAGACATCGGGGCAGGCTGCACCCCTCAAGACCCCAGGGCGAAGAGCCGCCTTCTAAGGAGTCAACGGCAAGACGGCCGATTGCCCACTCATGGCCGAGTCCCAGGGACGACTTCAGGGTAAGCCGACTCCTGACTGGCGACTTCCAGAGAAGCCGGCTTTGGGGAGTCGGCTTGCGACTCCAATGAACCCCATGACCTCATCAAGAGGGAGGGGCAGGGGAGTGGCTACAGTGAAGCCCACTCCCGCCCCTTACCAAGGGCAGGCATGGCCACAGTACGCCGTACCCCGGAAGATCTCCATGCGGCATGGCACTGTTGCCATGTCGGCCCTGACATCAGCACTGCAGGATCGAATCCTGCACCCACGACGGCTTGTCTGCACGGCCCAGAGGCAGCGGGTCCCACCAGTCAGTGAGACCCCAGGAAACGGCAGGAGGACCGCCAGTCGGACCCGTTGGGAGCCGGCCCCGGGGAGTCGGCCGAGCCCTCCCCCGGGGCCCATGCGCCATTAATCAAGATGTGATGGAGAGTGGCAATAGTGATCGCCCGCCAGGAGGCGGGGCTGTTGCCACGACCCCATGATCAAGCCCGCGTCATCAGAAGCGCGGCTACAGTAATCAGCAGCCGACAAGACCCGCCCGTGGCGGACGTGGCCTGTCGGCTCCGTACCAGGCCAGTCGGCAGGGCCCACCAGTTGGTGGGCCCCAGCAGTCGGCGGACAAGACAGAGGCCAGAGGCGCTGACGGCTGGGCCTGCGTCCAGCCGGATTACCATTGTACCCCTGGGGGTAGGCATATATAAACCCCCAGGGCACCCATGCAAAGGGTTGGAATCCATTAGCTCTAGACCAGATTGTATAGGAGGGAGAGAGCTAGCCTTGCCCTCTCCTACCTCCAGGAAACAGCTCAAGGAGCAATCGTGTAAGCACTTTGCCATAGTGATCATGCGGAGACCCCGCAGAGCAGCAGTAGGGGTATTATCTCCCCGGAGAGCCCTGAAGCTGGGTAAGATACGTCGGCGTGCATGTCTTCGCCTCATCCCGTTTCCAGGCACCGGCGACGTTCTACTCGCCCCCACCATGATAAGCCATCCTTTGGCATATGTCGCACCCAACCCCCAACACCCATGCAAAGGGTCCGGACCTGTTAGGACTAGACTCATACCTAGAGGAGGAGGGAGCGTGCCTGGTTTTTCCACCTCTAGCAAACAGCTCAAGGAGCACCATTGTACCACTTGCGTCTTAGTGATCATGCGAAGACCCCGCAGAGTAGGACTAGGGGTGTTATCTCCTAGGAGAGCCCCGGACCTGGGTAAAGTACGCCGGAGTTCGTGTCTACACCTCATCCCGCTTCCAGGCACCGACGACGTTCTACTCGCTCCCACCATGATAAGCCATCCATTGTCATATGTCGCACCCAACCCCCGATAGAGCCAGTCCTAGACTAGCTTCGCAGTTTTAGAGAACTCACACGTCCATGCTGTCCTTTGGTCAGATGACCACAGATGATGTTCTTGGCAGTAGAATCCAGTTGAATGAACTTTTTGACATCAATAGGGGTGACACCTTCACTGGCCTTTGGGAACGCCATTCTTGACGACATACCACAGGTCAACATCAATGGCTTTAAGATGCATGCACATCTTATTCTTCCAGTAGGGGTAATCAGTGCCATCGAAGATAGGGCACGCAGCGGAGACTTTGATTATCCCGGCAGTCGACATAGCTAAAACTCCAAGTGGTTAAACTGAATCACACAGAACAAGGGAGCACCTTGCTCTGATACCAATTGAAAATGCTAGTTATCGACTAGAGGGGGTGAATAGGTGATTTTAATGTAAGTCTTCAAAACATGGGGGCTTTGAAGATAGACAGTAGAAATGAACCTATTGATATGCAGCGGAAGGTAGACTACACTAGACAAGCCATAGTCAAGTAAGCAATGAAGTGAAAGCACGAAGACTATCAGCAGCTAGGTAGTATGGATCAGGATGGAAGATAGTATGAAGCCAAACAACAACAGTCTTCACACACTGAAGTCAATCAGATCATGCAAGCAGGCAATGGCTTCACGAAGACAAACTATAAGTAAAGAGAGGTAAAGGATAGAACCAGTTGCTTGGTGAGGACAAGGATTTGTTGGACTAGTTCCGGTTGCTGTGACAACTGCACGTCTAGTCAGGGAGGCTGAGATTCAACTCAGAAGACCGCGTCTTCACCTTGTTCCCCTTGAGCTAAGTGTTGGTGTCAAAACCGGCGGATCTCGGGTAGGGGGTCCCGAACTATGCGTCTAGGATCGATGGTAACAGGAGACAGGGGACACGATGTTTACCCAGGTTCGGGCCCTCTCTATGGAGGTAATACCCTACTTCCTGCTTGATTGATCTTGATGAATATGAGTATTACAAGAGTTGATCTACCACGAGATCGTATGGCTAAACCCTAGAAGTCTAGCCTATGTGGGTATGGTAATGAGTATATGCGTTGTCCTTTCCGGACTATCCCCTTCGACTTATATAGACACCGAGGGGATCTAGGATTTACATGGAGTCGATTACATAAGAAGGAATCTTCGGTCGCCAAGCTTGCCTTCCACCTCAAGTAGAGTCCAATCCGGACACACTGTTGTCTTTGCTCTTCATGTCTTCACAGCCCATCAGTCCGGCCCATGGATAACAGGTCGGACGTCCGAGGACCCCTTAGTCCAGGACTCCCTCAGTAGCCCCTGAACCTGGCTTCAATGACGAGGAGTCCGGCGCGCAGATTTGTCTTCGGCATTGCAAGGCGGGTTCCCTCCTTCTGAACTCCAGAATAGTCTTCAAACGAAATAAGTGCATCCGGACCTGTTACGCACACCATACACAACCGCGGAGAGAATATAATATTTGCATGAATCCAATCTGTTGACAGCTTCTTTTTAACATGGCCTCGTGTCTGTCCAGTTATAATTTCAAACCGTTTTTCTTCTGCCATCCCACGTTTTGAGACGCGGTTGCTATTGGCACGTCTTGTCGAAACAGAGATCGTGTCCCTTTATCGCGGGATTCACATCAATGCGGGCATGGGTAACTCAACCGTGCCGTTCATACAGCCCTAGGGAACAGGTGAATCCTAAGGCGAGTGAGGAGGCATTTAATATCTGTTGCCTTTATATGGGGATAAGGATTCCCCCTTCCTCTCCTCATGCCTTCTCTCCATCTTTGCCCTTCCGATCTCAAGCTCCAGCGCCCAAGTTCCCATCTCCTTTCCACTCAAGCAACCATGTCTGGATCTGGTGGTCAGGGCAAGTGGATGGTCTCCTCCGTCAAGGAGGAGGACATTACTGAGCTCTGAGCGGCCGGATATTTGGCAAAGGAGATCGCCCATCGTTTGTTAGCCGAGGGACAAGTCGTCCCTACGCCGGAGCCCACAAAGAGAGTAGTCTTCATCCCCCATTTCTTCCATGGGCTTGGGTTTCCACTCCACCCTTTCGTCCGCGGGCTGATGTACTATTACGGGATAGATTTCCATGATTTGTGCCCGAATTCCTTCCTCAAAATCTCGGTGTTTATCATCGTGTGCGAGGCCTTCCTCCACATCCATCTCCACTTCGGGTTGTGTCTCAAAGTCTTCAACGTGAAGCCGAAGGTGGTGGATGGCCAGCACGCGGAGTGCGGAGGGGCATGGTGAGCAAGCTATCCAACGTCTCCTGGCCCAAAGGCACCTTTATAGAGACATTAAAGGAATGGAAAAAGCAGTGGTTCTACATCACAGAACCCCGCGGCACCACCTGGGCCGCAGCTGCCGAATTCCGCCCTAGTGCTCCCACGCGGCTCACCTCCTGGGTCGAGAAGAGTCCGTACTGGTGTTCCCCTAACGAGCTGATAGCGCTGCAGACGCGCGTTCAAAGCATGGTAACCAAGGACGTCAAGCTCGTCGACGTTATCCAGGTGATGCTGGTCCGCCGGATTCTTCCGTGCCAGCGCCGAAGCCGCCCTTTATGGGAGTTCAATCCGAAGAAGCACCAGACCATGAGAAGGCTCTTCGACACTTCTCATGAAGGGGCCTGGAAGTTGCTCTTTAAGGGCAATGAGAAGCCACCGGCCACGGACTCAAACTGTGGTCACAATTGTAAACGCCCCACCAACAAGGTACGATTCTTTTGACGTATTCCCAACTTGAATGTTTCGAGGATGATGTCTGAGATTTAGTATTGCTCCTTCAGGACTGGGTGGAGAAGGCGCGGCGGATCCAGTGTCCGGCGCTACTGCCTGAGGAACCGGTCATCCCGCGCCTGTCGAGGATGCTGGTGCCGGCGCCATATACGGCGCCGGAGAAGAAGGCCAAGAAGAAGGCCAAGGGGGCCAAGAGTGGCCCCCGTCGCAAGGGCGCTTCGGACGCGACGTCCGAAGACGACGAGGCCCATTCCTCCGTCCCCAAGGACAATGACGAGGAAGAGGAGGAGGAGGAGGAAAACAACCCTCCTCCCGAGGAGAAGAAGAAGAAGAGGGTGGCCCCAACACATCCGGAGGCGAAAAGCGTCCAAAAAGGGGAAGGGTGCCCCAGCGGTCAACACCGCGTGGGACGTTGATAGTAGTCCAGAACGATGCCCCCGCAGTAGGCCTTAGTGCGTGGGACATCAACATCGGAAGTGACATGGCTCATTTACGTCCATATCCAGCCCTTTCTTTTTATTATGCTAACATGGTTAATCCATATTTATGCAGTCCGGCCCCTGACCTTATCCAGCGTTCCTCATCTGGAGGTTCGCTGGCTCCGTCGGAGATGGTGAGCATGTCGCCACCGCCTGCTTGCTCCCCCGGGGCCAGGGCGACACTGAAGTGTTATCCCGGAGGGCCGCTCCGAAGGGAGGAGCTCAGGACATTGTCCGGGGGCGCCACAAGGAGGGACCTCTGCTGCCGGATAGATGGGGGAGCAGATCCCCAAGGAGACCGGCGAAGAGGGCCGTATTCAGTTCGGCCCTCGGCCGGATACGATTCTGGAGATCCATATGGCTTCGGAATCAGGCGAGCACCCTCCTTCGAAGGAGGGGGTGTGCCAATTCCACCGGTGGCCCCTGTCCACCCAGGGGCGCCGGATAACCTGATGGAGGCGCTACGAGGCACCTCCGTTCTGGATGAGCATCATGTCCTTATGGGTGCGGTGATCGAGAAGGTTCAGTCCGCGAAGAGTGGACTAGATGAAGCCTGCAACAATCTGTTGACGGGTTTCGAGGTAAGTGACATAGAAAGAGGAAAACCCCATGTATTCAGTAGCCCCTGAGACACTATCCGGAGTTCGGCAAGAAGAACCGGACAGAGGATCAACCTTTTATTGTAGGAGACTTAATAGAATATGTATGAATAAGCAGGCGTCGCTATTGGCCGTGACCTCGCATACTGTCGAGGTCTCCGAGCTGAAGCGGAAGCTGGCGCGGACCGAGAACAAGCTCGGCGAGATTAAGGTTCGGCTCCAAGAGAAGCAAGGTGAGGAACGACTTGCTATATGTCGGAGTAATGGGACACGGGTAGGCTAACCCGAGGACCAAAACCTTTCAAGACATCGGGGCAGGCTGCGCCCCTCAAGACCCCAAGACGAAGAGCCGCCTTCTAAGGAGTCGACGGTAAGACGGCCGACTGACCACTCACGGCAGAGTCCCAGGGACGACGGCAGGGATAAGCCGACTCCTGACTGGCGACTTCCAGAGAAGCTGGCTTTGGGGAGTCGGCCTGCGACTCCAACAAATCCCATGACCTCATCAAGAGGGACGGGGTAGGGGAGTGGCTACAGTGAAGCCCACTCCCGCCCCTTACCAAGGGCAGGCATGGCCACAGCATGCCGTACCCCGGAAGATCTCCGTGCGGCGTGGCACTATTGCCATACCGGCCCTGACATCAGCACCACAGGATCGAATCCTGTACCCACGATGGCTTGTCTGTACGGCCCAAAGGCAGCGGGTCCCACCAGTCAGTGAGACCCCAGGAGACGGCAAGAGGACCACCAGTCGGACCCGTCGGAAGTCGGCCCCGGGGAGTCGGTCGAGCCCCCCCCCCTGGGGGGGGGGGCCACGCGCCATTAATCAAGATGTGATGGAGAGTGGCAATAGTGATCACTCGCCAGGCGGCAGGGCTGTTGCCATGACCCTACGATCAAGCCCGCGTCATCAAAAGCACGGCTCCAGTAATCAGCAGCCGGCAAGAACCGCCCGCGGCGGACGCGGCCTGTCGGCTCCGTACCAGGCCAGTTGGCGGGCCCCAGCGGTCGGCGGGGAAGACGGAGGCCTGAGGAGCTGACGGCTGGGCCCGTGTCCAGCCGGATTACCATTGTACCCCTGGGGGGTAGGCCTATATAAACCCCCCAGGGCACCCGTGCAAAGGGTTGGAACCCATTAGCTCTAGACCAGATCATATAGAAGGGAGAGAGCTAGCCTTGCCCTCTCCTACCTCCAGGAAACAGCTCAAGGAGCAACCGTGTAGACACTTTGCCATAGTGATCATGCGGAGACCCCGTAGAGCAGCAGTAGGGGTATTATCTCCCCAGAGAGCCCTGAAGCTGGGTAAGATTCGCCGGCGTGCATGTCTTCGCCTCATCCCATTTCCAGGCACCGGCGACGTTCTACTCGCCCCCACCATGATAAGCCATCCTTTGGCATATGTCGCACCTAACCCCCGACATTTGGCGCCCACCGTGGGGCATGGTGCACCGCCGTTCGGAGACCTGTTCTGGACGGGAACCCTTTTCCTCCCTGGCGAGCGCAGCCAGCCAAGCACGCCAGATGGGGTTTGCGCCGACGCGCTGCGCGGTGTTGAGATCGCCTGCGCAGCCAGCTGCCTGGCAGAACTTGTCAGCGAGGTTCGCCTCTCCGACGAACCTGCATCCAACGAGGGTACGGGCGGCTCCGAGAGCCTCCTCGCGGGCCTCCTCGATCAACTCCACGTTTCCGGCGAGCCTGCCGTAGACTTGGAGTCTGTAGGCTCCACTGACCCAATGCTGGTCAACTCCGACACCGCGTCGCTCGACGCGTTCCCCACCAATGTAGTGGTCTACGAAGAACCTCTCCCTCGCGCAGAGAGAAACGGAAGCACCATCACCGAGGTGCTCGTCATCAGTCATGACGAGCTCCCCCGCGGAGGAGCGCACGACTCACTTGGCGCAGCGCTACAAGACCTAACTGCGCCCATTCCGGAAGACACTGACGCAGAGACGTTGGAGGCGCGCCGCCTTCAGCTCGTTGAAGGCGCGAAGAAGCTGGCCAGCATGAGACGCTTGTCAGAAGCCTACCAGCGAGAGATGGATCGCTCCGACGGCGGCTCGCCGGCCCCGGCGAGGCCCAGCCGCCTTGGCGCGGTCCAGCAGCGTGGCGTAGCCATCGCCAACCTGTTTGGGGCAAGCCGCCCTGTGTATGCTACCCCAGCGGAGAACATCCGAGCCGCCCAGGCAGCGGCGGACGAGCTGGACAATTTCGAGGGCGAAGAACGTCGCCTCATGATGGAGCGAGTCCAGCGGCTCCTCGACGCGGCTGCCGCGCAGAACGAGGTCGGCTGCCGCACGAGGCGCCACGGCGGCAAAATGACGACCTTCGCCGAGATCAGGGCGCGATGTCTCGGACGCCGACTGGCGGCGCCCGAGGAAGAAGAGACAAGGATCCGGCTGTCAGCCACAGTCGGACTCGCTTTACCATAGAGCGCGACCGAGACGGCCGCCCAAGAGCAGTGGAACGACGGGACGACTGTCCGCCTCCCCCTCCTCGCAAGGAGAGGCGAGTATCCCCGCCGCCTGTTGACCATCCGACTCTCGGCGACCGCCTTGGCTGCCGAGAGGGAGTTGGAGAGAATGACGCCCGCCACCGGATCGACCGACTTCACCGATCCCTAGCGTTGGAAGAAGAAGACGAGCTGGGTCTGCCTTGTTTCGGGCCCCGCATTCGGGACGAGCCCTTTCCCAGAGGGTTCACGCTCCCAAGAGACACGCCCAAGTATACCGGCTCCGTGATGCCGGAAGACTGGCTAGTCGACTACTCCACGGCTGTCAGCATAGCAAACGGCAACAAGCCTGTCGCCATAAAGTACGTACGTTCCGCTCATGCTCCAGGGCACGGCCCGGACATGGCTGAATAGCCTGAAGCCCCGCAGCATCAACAGCTGGGTAGACTTCACCGAAGCATTCGTCCGCAACTTCACTAGCACGTACAAGCGTCCTCCCAAGCCTCGTCAGCTCTCCTTGTGCGTGCAAGGCCCCGACGAGTCAACTCGCGATTACCTCACGCGTTGGGCCGAGCTTCGGAACTCCTGCGAGGGCGTGCACGAGGTGCAGGCCATCGAGTACTTCACAGCCGGGTGCAGAGAAGGCACCATCCTCAGGCACAAGCTCCTCTGCGACGAGCCAGAAACCCTCGACGAGCTGCTGATCATAGCGGACAAGTACGCCACGGCCGATTCCTCCATGAAGGCGGAGATTCAAATCAGCACGACTGGCAAAGTGGCCCCTCAAGCTCCAAGAACTCCGGCAGGAGACGCCAACCGGCGACAACAGCAGGGCGACCACAAGCGCAAGGCCCCGCAGCCGGCTTCCAGCAGCTGGCAAGTCGCGACCGGTGAAGCCCAGCAGCCGGATGGGCAGCCTCCGCCCAAGCGACAGAAAGGCGGCAAGACAAACTGGTTGCTGGCCTTCTCCTACGAGCAGACCCTGGATGGACCTTGCAAGTTCCATAGCGGCACGAAGCCGTCGAACCACACCACCCGAAAGTGCCACTGGCTCACCAGGATCGCCAAGGGAGACGGCCTCCTGCCTCCCCCGCCTGCTGGGCAGCCGCCTCCGCCTCTGCCCTAGCAGCCGGCTGCCAGGCCAGTCGGCGCGGTACAAGACAAATACCCTGAAGAACACGGAGCCTATGTGGTGTTTACCAGTATGGCTAATGATCGACGCAGCAGGCGGCTGCAGCGACAAGAGGTGAATGCCGTAGCATCAGAGACGCCAGAGTTCATGCACTGGTCCGATAAGCCCATCAGCTGGAGCAGGGCTGACCACCCAGAGGTAATGCCAAGTCCGGGCTCCTATGCCTTGGTCTTGGACGCCACCTTTGTTACGGATAGATGAGCCGCGCATTTCTCGCGGGTTCTGATAGACGGAGGCAGCAGCATCATTATCCTGTACAAGGACACCATGGAGAAGTTAGGAATCAAGCAAAGACAGCTTCAGAATAGCCGGACTGTGTTCCACGGCATTGTTCCTGGGCTTTCCTGCTCACCAATCTGCAAGATCCTGATGGATGTCCTCTTTGGAGACAAAGATCACTTCCGCGAGAGTTTGTTTGGTTTGAGGTGGTGGACCTCGAGAGCCCATACCATGCGCTACTCGGTCGACCCGCCATGGCCAAGTTCATGGCGGTCCCCCACTACGCCTACCTCAAGATGAAGATGCCCAGTTCCATGGGAATTCTGACTGTAGTCAGCGACTACCGGAAGTCGTCTGCCTGTGCGGCTGAGAGCAGTCGGCTGGCCGAGTCCCTGTTAATCGCGGCCGAGAAGCGGCTCCTTGAGTGAGTTGTGGCGATGGCTGACAAGCAGCCTGAGGTATCGCCCAACCCAAAGGAGTCGGAGGCTGAGGGTTCGTTCAAGCCGGCCAAAGAGACAAAAAAGATACCCTTGGATCCAGAGCACCCAGAGAGGTACGCTGTTGTGGGTGCAAACCTCGACAGCAAATAGGAAGGCGAGCTCATCGATTTCCTCCGTGAGAATCGGGACATCTTCGCATGGTCCCCCAAATACATGCCAGGTGTACCGACGGAATTCGCCGAGTACAAGTTACATGTCCGATCTGATGCAAAGTCGGTCAGGCAGCGCCTGCGCCGCCTATCAGAAGAGAAGAGAAGAGTTGTCGAAGAAGAGATAGCCCGACTCCTAGCAGCCGGCTTCATTATGGAAGTGTTCTTTCCAAAATGGCTAGCAAATCCGGTCCTGGTACTGAAGAAGAACAAGCAGTGGCGAATGTGTATTGACTACACGAGCCTCAACAAGGCCTGCCCAAAGGACCCATTTGCTCTACCAAGAATCGATCAGGTGATAGACTCCACAGCCGGATGCGGGCTGTTGAGTTTTTTGGATGCATACTCAGGATATCACCAGATCAAGCTGAACCCGGCTCACAGACTGAAGACCGCCTTCATCACACCGTTTGGAGCCTTCTGCTACCTTACCATGACGTTCGGCTTGAGGAATGCCGGCGCCACCTTTCAGCGTTGCATGGAGAAGTGCCTCCTCAAGCAGCTCGGTAGGAATGCCCACATCTACGTAGACGACGTGGTGGTGAAGACAGAAAAGCGTGGAACGCTGCTGGAAGACCTCAAGGAGACCTTTGAGAACCTACGCCGATTCTAGATCAAGCTCAATCCCGAGAAGTGTGTCTTGAGAGTACCAGCCGGCCAGCTCCTTGGCTTCCTGGTCTCTGAACACAGCATAGAATGCAACCCAGTAAAGATCAAGGCCATTGAGAGAATGGAGGTACCCGGCCGACTGCTGGATGTGCAAAAGTTCACCGGCTGCTTGGCGTCCATTAGCCGATTCATCAGTCGGCTGGGCGAGAAAGCTCTCCCCTTATACCAACTCATGAAGAAGACCACTTTTTTCGAGTGGAACCATAAGGCAGACGAAGCTTTTCTCCAGTTGAAGAAGATGCTGACTACTCCGCCCGTCCTAGCGGCTCCGACTCCCAAGGAACCTATGCTCTTGCACATCGCCGCCACCAGCTGGGTGGTCAGCACGGTCATTGTAGTGGAACGCAAGGAGGAAGGCAAGGCACTACCTATCCAGAGACCGGTATATTACCTGAGCGAAGAACTGTCGACCTCCAAGCAGAACTACCCCCACTACCAGAAGATGTGCTATGGCGTACACTTTATTGCCAAGAAATTGAAGCCTTACTTTCAAGAGCATCCAATCACGGTGGTCTGCACGGCCCCGCTTGCCAAGATCATTGGTAGCCGAGATGCTTCTGGCCGAGTGGCCAAGTGGGCCATAGAGCTGGCTCCCTACACCATCCACTACCAGCCCCGCACCGCTATCAAGTCACAAGCACTGGCCGACTTCCTCGTCGACTGGGCCGAGACCCAGTACCTACCTCCAGCGCCTGACTCCACCCATTGGTGGATGCATTTCGACGGCTCCAAGATGCGCACCGGCTTGGGAGCCGGCGTCGTCCTCACCTCTCCTAAAGGCGACAAGCTCAAATACGCACTGCAAATCCATTTTGCCGCCTCCAACAACGTCGCCGAGTACGAGGCGCTCATTCACGGGCTCCGGCTTGCCAAAGAACTTGGCATCCGCCGGATCTTGTGTTATGGCGACTCGGACTTAGTGGTCCAGCAGTCATCTGGCGACTGGGACACGAAAGATGCAAACATGGTGAGTTACAGTTTCCTCGTGCAGCAACTCAGTGGGTATTTCTAAGGGTGCGAGTTCCTCCATGTGCCAAGAAACGACAACGACCAAGCAGACGCCTTGGCACGAATCGGCTCTACCCGCCAAGCAATACCATCCGGCGTCGCCCTTCAATGCCTCCTCAAGCCGTTTGTCAAGCCTTCACCAGAATCAGACTCCATTTTTGTGCCGGCTCCTCCCGAAGACGTCGGATCCGACTCCAGAGCCCCGGCAGTCGGTACGGGGATTTTGGCAGATAGCTCCAAAGCCGCCACAGTCGAGCCCGGCCCGGGGACTGCGGCGGTGGACTCGAAGACTCCAGAACTCGACCCAAGGGCCGCGCCAGCCGGCTTGGGGACTTCATTAACCCAGCAAGCGATTGTTGACTCCAACCCGCCGCCTCCCAGCCCAACCGCCCTCGTCCAAGTCGCAGTTCTGGCAGTCGAAGAAATAGCAGCACCCTCATGGGCCCAGCCCATCCTCAAATTCCTGGTGAGCAAAGAGCTGCCAACTGATGAGACCTCAGCTCAGCAAGTACAATGCCGAGCGGCAGCCTACACCATAGTCAACAGAGAGCTGGTCAGGCGCAGCGTCACTGGTGTCTACCAGCGCTGTGTAGAGCCAGAGCAAGGCCAAGCAATTCTCAAAGACCTCCATCAAGGCGAGTGCGGCCACCATGCGGCTTCAAGAGCGCTCGTCGCAAAAGCCTTTCGACACGGTTTCTTCTGGCCGACTGCCTTAGAAGAAGCCAAGGAATTGGTCCAAAAATGCAAAGGGTGCCATAAGTTCAGCTCCAAGCCGCACCAGCCGGCTTCTGCAATCAAGACCATCCCCATTGCCTGGCCTTTCGCAGTTTGGGGTCTAGACATGGTGGGACCATTCAAGACAGCACGAGGTGGCCTAACTCACTTACTCGTCGCAGTGGACAAGTTCACCAAGTGGATAGAAGCAAAGCCAATCACGAAGCTGAACGGTCCGACTGCGGTAACTTTCATCTCCGATAACACAATTCGGTACGGCATACCACACAGCATCATCACCGACAACGGCACAAATTTTGCCAAAGGCGCCTTGGCCCGTTTTTGCGCAACACAGGGCATCCGACTGGACCTAGCATCCGTCGCCCACCCATAGTCAAACGACCAGGTGGAGCGAGCAAACGGCCTCATCTTGTCCGGCATCAAACCCCGGCTGATCGAGCCTCTGGAGCGCTCGGCTGGCTGTTGGCTCGACGACCTACCAGCCGTCCTCTGGAGTCTGCGCACGACTCCAAACAATTCAACCGGCTTCACACCTTTCTTCCTCGTCTACGGTGTCGAAGCCGTCATCCCAACGGACATAGAGTTCGACTCCCCACGAGTCACCATGTACACCGAGGAGGAAGCAGAAGAAGCACGACAAGACGGTGTCGATCTACTGGAAGAGGGCCGGCTGTTGGCACTCAGCTGGTCCAGCATCTACCAGCAGAGCCTGGACTGATACCACAACAGGAAGGTCAAGCCAAGATCTTTCCAAGAAGGCGACCTTGTGCTCCGGCTGAGCCAGCGAACAGCCGGCCAGCACAAGCTGTCGGCGCCTTGGGAAGGCCCTTTCATCATCAGCAAAGTATTGGGCAATGACTCCTACTACCTGATTGACGCTTAGAAGCCCCGAGCACGCAAGAGGGACGACTCCGGCAAGGAGACAGAGCGGCCATGGAATGCAAATCTCCTCCGAAGATTTTACAGTTGATGCAGTATGTACCATGCTACCTTTTGTATTAAAGTACCAAGACTTCGGGCCCCCCGAGACGAGCTCGGGGACTGCCCTCTTTTGTATGTATGATAAAAATTATGCCTACAAGTACGTTACTCTTTGTTATGCCGCTTGGCACGGGGCTCGACAAGTCGGCCCGGGGACTTGCCGCCTTGCACTGTGAAATGCTTCCTGCAGCCGGACAAGTAGTGTGCAACACCTAAACTGTCTCCTGTCAGAAGCCGCAGCTCGCAGAAGCGACTGTACGGTGGGCAGAAGTTAGGTAGAATGGGCGTTCGCATGAAAAAATGGCTAAGGACTCAAAGCATAAAACATAGCTCAAGACGGCTTCCAGCCTTTTTTCACAAACCGACTCTCGAATAGTCGGATTGCCGCCTTCTATTCAACTTGCTCAAAAACTCTTAAAAATGGCTAAGTACTTGCCTTCCCAAAGTAGCCAAGCATTTGATCCAGCGGCAGTCCGCAGAGCGGCTGTCCGATTGGCAAGGCAGGCAACTAAGAGAAAGCGGCAAAGGAAAAAAGCCAAAAGAGCAATGAGCAAGAAAAGATAGAAATCGGATAAATATATTTACATAGCATAGGCCCTTGGCTGAATCTTCGAGCAAAAGTTCAAAACACACCCCGCGGGTGGAATTGTGCGAATTAACAAGTTCTTCAAAGACTACTAAAGCAGATAAAATAAAGGTAAAGCGGCAGCTTAGGAAGCAGCAGACGGATTCGGAGGGTCGAAGGAGGCAGCAGCGTCAGGCATCGGGGCGGCCGGCTGGCTAGTCTTGGCTTGATCGCCTCCGGGGCAGTCGGGTCGGTCGCACGCGGCTCGTTGCTGGAGGCGCGGTCGAGCTAAGGCTGGCTGTCTGCTCCGTCTTCTGGTGCCTCCATCTCGCCTCCGTCCTCCGCCTCACCTTCCTCCTCGACGCTGGAGCCAATCACCTCCGCTGAGTCCTCGCCGTAGTCTGGGTTCATCCCAAACCACTCCGGCGGTACCTCCTCGCCGTCTTTAGACCGCTCAGGGACGAAGATGCTGGTGTCGGTGTACTCGGCAATCACCGCAACACGCTTGACGAGGGCGTCCTCCGTAGCTGCCAGCTCCGGCTGGGCCTCCGACCGAAGTGTGGCCAGCCGGTCTAGATCCAGCCCCAGATACCACGCCTTGACAAACTCCAAGGCCCAGCGCGCTCCAGCTCGGGCCGAAGAACCCTTCCAGGCCTCAAGACGACCAGCCGCGACCTCTAGCCAGTCGGCTGTCATGCTGGGGGTGCGCGGAGCCTGCTTGTCCGGCCACAGGGTGGCAATCGCCTGGGCACCGACACGCTGAAGCCGGTGCAGCATCCGGTGAGTCGGCTGAAGGCGAGCCTCGATGCTCAGGATGTGCTCGTCAAGGGTTCGGGGGGCGTCAGCGGCGATCTCTGCGCCCTCCGCCCTCCGACCTTCATGGTCAGCCTCGATGGCTTGGATGGCGGCCTGCGAGTGCCCAGGAAAGAAGTCTGCCAAGATGGAAGAAACGAAGAAGCAAGTCAAAAACCAGGAGTCGGCACAACTTATAATCGGCAGCTCGAAGAAAGAAAGTAAAGAAACTCACCATCAACGATGTCTTCAATCTCATGGAAGCCAGAGGCCAGAATCGCCTCCTTGTCAGACCAGGAGGAGCGCTCGCTCGCGAACTCGGCCAGGAGGGCGGTCTCCATCTCTTCCGCCTCCCTCTGCGTCTTCACAAGCAGCTCCTTCTGCTCTACCAATTGAGTGGCCAGCAGATCGCGCTCCGTGGCGAGCTTGCTGCACTCCTCCCCTTTGGCGCGCAATGCGGAGTTGGCTTCGCTCAGCTGCTATTGAATAGCAGTGTTGGCTCCTGAAAGGAAGGAAGAAAGAAGGCATTAAGTCATCAATAAAGAAGATCGCCGGGGAGATCCGGCCTGACTGCACAGCAGTCGGCCCGAATCTCGGGGACTACAGCCCGCGGGTGCGCCAGCGCGCCCCCGCAGAGAAGAAAAAGGACTTACTCTGGCTCTCCGACAAATCGGTGGTCCGCTTGCCCAGCTCTTCAACGTTACAGTTGAAGGGAGTGACACGGAGGTTGTGGTAATCCTGCATCAAGCGTTTTAGATAAAAAAAGTCAATACCCAGAGTTCATCAATTGGAGTTCCGGGCCGCCTGCTCAGCAGCCAGCCCGAAACTCGGGGACTACACCCAGTGGGTGCACTGGCGCACCCCCACAGAGAGGAACAAGGAAACAAGGACCAAAGGAAAAAACATACCCGGACGGCTGCCCGCGACGCCAGGTATGCCTTGGTGCAATTCTGGAGAATGTCGCCCTCAGCATGAAGCTTCGCCTGGACGTCCAGAAGCGTCTGGTTCAGCGGCCCTGTGCCACCTCCTCGCACCCACCCAATGGGCGCGGCGCTCGTCGCTTCGGCGCCTGGGATCGCCGAGCTGGCGGTGCTGGCCTCCAGGGGGCAGGGTGCCAAAGTCGCCTTCTCTAGACGGCGGCGCGTCGGCGAGCCGACTTGTAGGAGTAACCTCGCCACGGCCTCGTCTTCGGTCGGCGGCACCGGAGGGTCCGCTGGCTGCTTGCCTTGCGCACTCTCAGACGGCGGCGGAGGCGGCGGCGGAACGATAACGTCCGGCGTAGAGGGGTCGCCGCCTTCCCTCTCCATGACGGGGTTCTCGCCGCCGGCTTCCCCAGACTGCCCCGTGAACTCAGGAGGCGGCGGCGCAGAGTTTAGCAGGGTGACGAACACCGCCGATTGGCGGCGTGCGGCCTCCTCAGCCTGCCGCTTCGTCGCGGCGGCGGCTTCGGCCTCCGCCAGTTTTTTCTTGGCGGAGGCCTCCGCCCTATCGGCCTCCGCCTTCTCCATGCGAACGGCCTCTTCTTCGTTGCGCTTCTCCTGTGCATTCCGCTCTATCACCTCCCGGAGGTCAGCAGCGGGGTCAATCCACCGAGTGGTGGCGGACGTCTCCGCTGACCCCATGACAGAGGCGGCGGTGACCCTCTCAAGAGTGAGGGGAGCCCTGAAGAAAGGGAAGCAAGCAAAAGACTCAGGCAAAGCCACAAAGAAAGAATAAAGCATTGAGACAGAATACTCACGCGGAGACCAATGGCGGCTTCTTCACTTCCTTACAGAAGCGGATGGCCTTCGCAGCCGCCTCGTCCCGCTGGGTCGCCGCCGCCGAACCCTTGGGCTTCTTCGGCCGACTGCCGAACAAGGTCGGCACGGCCCTGCGCTTCTTCCCGCCGCCTGGAGCACCCGGCGCGGCAGAAGAGCCCGCGCCAAGCTGGCTGGCTCCTGGCCGATGGCGGGGGGCGACTTCTCCCTCGGCGTCGTTGTCAGGCCAGTCGGCGAAAGTGGTCGAAGGCCTGAAGTCGCCTGCTGCTCCTCCTCCTCCCTCGGCGTCGCCCTCCAGAGCCGCCGCCCCCAGATCAGGGTCGTCGACATCGCTCTCCGCCCGGTCGGCGAGGAACTCGCGGGCCGGCCCCGAGGTGCCGGCTGGCGGGTGGAGGAGGGGATTCTGGCCAAAGCCGACTGGTCAAAACAAACTCGGCAAGAAAGAAGACAATCCAAAGAAAGAAAGGAAAGGTAACCCACCACGGGTGGGGGGTTGGTGCGGGAGTACGGCTCCTTGCCGAACCGCCAATCCTCCAGGAGCTTGCTGTCCGAGAGGTAGTTCACCATGAAGGCCACCTCCTCGTGAGGCATGTCCTTGGTGCACATCCGACTCGGGTCGCGGTGCCCGCTCATTTGGCATATCATATGGGGGCGGCCTTGGAGCGGGAGAACTCGGTGCGCCACGAAGGCGGCCAACAGGTCTGGACCAGTCAAGCCCTCCGACTGCGTCAGCACTCGGAGTCGCGCGATGGCGCCGGCTCCCGCAGGCGTCAGCGACTTGGCCCGGTATGACCAGTTGGGCAGTCTCCCAGCCGGCGGGCCGGCTTCGAAAGCCGGCAGGTTGACCCAGTCGGCCCTCGTGGAGACACTCCTGACGTAGAAGTACGATGTCTGCCACATCTTCACCAACTTTATCAGCGAGATGGAGGGGAAGGGGTTGTCGGCCCCCGACCTTCGCACGGTGATAAAAGCGTCGCATTGAGCCGGCACGCCTGCGGCCTGGGTGCCGAGCTTGGAGAAGAAGAACTCCCACCAGAGCTCGAGGGTGGGGAGGATTCCGAGGAAGCCTTCGCACAAGGCCACGAAGGCGGACAGCAGCACCACCTTTTGGGGGTGAGGTGGTGCGGCTGGAGGCCGTAGAACTCCAGGAAGGATCGGAAGAAACTGCTCGTCGGCAGCCCCAACCCGCGCAAGCAGTGCGAGCGGAAGATGACCCGCTCGCCCTCCTGCGGCGCGGGGGAAATACCCCCCTTCGGCGCAAGATGCACCCGCACGTGATCCTCGCCGGGGAGCCGACGAGTCCGGCGGAAGAACTCGATGTGGTCGTCGTGAACTTCGGAGCCGTCCCAGGTGCCGAAGCGCACCAGGGGAGGCGCGGCGGCAGAGGAAGAACTCATCGCGAGCTGATCGCCACGGCGTTCGTCGGAGCTTGGGCGCGCGGCGGAGCGAATAAGAAGAAGCAGGAGGAGAGCGAGGAGCAGTGAGAAGGAGGAGAGCGAGGAGTAGTGAGAAAGAGGGGCGCGTGTGCCCCCCTCTTTCCCCTACTTATAGCCTCGTCGGCTGCGAAGCCAAGGGGGCGGTCATGGGATTTACTGCACCCATGGCCCCACGACCCCCACGTTGCACGACAAAGTTACTGCGCGCAGTAACTCCACGGGAATCCCAATCGCCCGCCGGGGCCGCGGCGGATCCGCTCGGGCACCGAGGCGCGGTAGTGGCGGGCCCCGCCTATGGGCATGTCCCGTCGCACGTGTAGGCTGGCAGAATGGCCCAGCCACGTGTCATCACATGACAGGCCTAGAACGGGCGGCGGCCCAGAGGCTTAGCAAGCACGCTACTTGGATCCCGCCGCGACGTTCGAAATATTGTGCGAGTCAGAGTTGGGTGAGTCCGACTCCTTCTAGCCGGCCCGGCGGAAGTCAACCAAGAGCCATATGTTGAGCACCCGGAAAGAGAAACTGCTAAGGCTTCTCGGCTGATCGTCCGCGGCACCTCACCAGCTTCGGGGACTACTGTCGGAGTAATGGGCCATGGGTAGCCTAACCCGAGGCCTAGAACCTTTCAAGACATCGGGGCAGGCTGCGCCCCTCAAGACCCCAAGACGAAGAGCCGCCTTCTAAGGAGCCGATGGCAAGACGGCCGACTGACCACTCACGGCCGAGTCCCAGGGACGACTGCAGGGATAAGCCGACTCCTGACTGGCGACTTCCAGAGAAGCCGGCTTTGGGGGGTCGACCTACGACTCCAACAAACCCCATGACCTCATCAAGAGGGACGGGGCAGGGGAATGGCTACAGTGAAGCCCACTCCCGCCCCTTACCAAGGGCAGGCATGGCCACAGCATGCCGTACCCCGGAAGATCTCCGTGCGACGTGGCACTGTTGCCATACCGGCCCTGACATCAGCACCACAGGATCGAATCGTGTACCCATGACGGCTTGTTTGTACGGCCCAAAGGCAGCAGGTCCCACCAGTCAGTGAGACCCCAGGAGACGGCAAGAGGACCACCAGTCGGACCCGTCGGGAGTCGGCCCCAGGGAGTCGGCCGAGCCCCCCCCCCCCCGGAGCCACGCGCCATTAATCAAGATGTGATGGAGAGTGGCAATAGTGATCGCTCGCCAGGCGGCGGGGCTGTTGCCATGACCTGTGACACCCCAAAAATTTGGCCTTGTTTTAATGAATTAAAAATTCTGCCAGGTATTAAAACTTTGAATATCTGAGCTCCATTTTGATTTTTAAATCATTTCCTTCCCTGTTCTGATGAGTTTTTCCCAAAGAGAAAACTTTTCAAATATGTCTTTGGACATATTTAATCTCTCAAGAGAAATTTTTCCTTATTTAATATAACTAATTAAATAATTAAGTTGCTTGATCTTTAATTTCTTGAAAATGGTTTTTCAAGGTTAAATGGCCATATTTGAACTACAACCATTTGATAAATTCACTTAAAATTCTCACAAAAATTTGGAGATGTCATGTAATGTTATTCAATAACTTTTGTGCAAAAACATCTTTATTTTATGAAATATTTTGAGCTCTACACTCAATTTTCCTTCTCTGGTCCATAGTGCAATTTGCACTACAACACATTTAAATATTTCTTTCTAGCCTCCACCAAAATTATGGGATGATGGTAATGGCCTAAGATTCCACATTATGCAAAAACCTTGTGCTGTCCTTTGAAAAATTTGAGTGAATCAACCTCATTTTCATTTTGGACCAACTTGATGGTTTGTACAGCAACCATATTTTTGCTTGCTCTTTAACCCTTGGTTATTTCTCCTACTTGTAGTCCTCCATGTTAAACCCTTAAGTCCAGGAGCATGCACCTTTTGGATCATTTTTGGTTCATGAAATAATGCTATTTATTTCCTGTCCAGAATTGAAGTTTTGTAAAACTTGCACTAACAAGTTGCTGCTTTTGACCAACTAACCCCACCACCCTCTTGTACATCTGAAGAGACCCCAATCTGGAAGTTTTGGACACCCCAAGAGTTGCCTAGGTGCATGTGGCATTCTATCGAGCACCCTGTAGGCATGACCAGTTTTGACATGAGTTTTGGCATTTCACTGTGAGCTTGCACCTCTGATCAAACTAGCATGTCCACTAGACTCCCAGTTGCTCCTAACCTCGATCTGGTAAACCCCAACCTCACCTACGACCTGTAGCATGCCGCGGCATTGTGTCGAACATCTCCCGTGCGTGCACTAAACGCGCCCAGAGCGCGCGTATTGCACGATGCCGCGCCCGAGCCGACACGCTGGCCCCCCTGGCTTTGGCCCACACGGCAGCACCTTGCCACGCACTCCTCGCCTCGCAGCATCGCGCCAAGCCACCCTGGCACGCTACAGCGCCGCCGCCAGGGCATTCTTGGCGGCACACCGGCGTCCGCAGTGGCTCCAGCCACGGGCAACGCCGCCCAAGCCCCTCCCGCTCGCCACCTGGCCCCTGGAGCAGCGCGAACTCATCCGCAGCCATGTCCACTAGCGCTCGTCGCCGCCACGATGCCCTGCAGCTACAGAAAGACGGTCGCCGACGAGCTCATCCGCAGCCGCCGCTGAACCGCCTCGACTCGCCTATATAAGGAGCCCCGAGCTCATCTCCGCACGCAGGCAGTCCCAAGCCACCTCCCGAGGACCCCCTTTGGCAGCCAATCGACCCGGGGAGGCCTCCTTCCTCATCTCCGGCGACTGCAGCCGCCGCCACTGCCCAGGCCCTACCGGTGCCTCCAGAGCCTCCCCCTCTCCGTTCTCTTTGCCAGAAACCTCCTCATCCTCCCGTGAACCCTTCCCCCTACTCGATTTTGATCGGGAACCACCGCCGCCTCAAAACCACTTTACCACTGAAGCTTCCCTCCGCCGCGGAGCTCGCCGCCGGCGATTTCCTCCACCTCCGACGACCCTACGACTACCGGAGTGACCACCTCGGCCCCCTGAATCCGCTGGTGGCCTCAGCTTTCCGAACGGAGCCACCGTTCGCCGGCGATGATCGCCGGAGCCCCGCTCCACTCGGGCAGAGGAGGGAGACGACGCGGGCGACTAGTCAAACCTGACCAGTGGGCCAGGCGGGCCCACCGTCAGAGACCCAGCGCCGGTCCACATGGTTAAGTGGAGGCGTAAAGGGCGCAAATACGTTTTCTCTGCACTGAAAGCGTAATCTCGTTTGAAACGTTTTCCTTTTCCTGATTTTATTAAAAACAGATTTTGACCACAGCTTTGACTGTCTATAACTTTTTAAATATAACTCCAAATGAGTTGATTCTTTTTCCTACCTTCCTCAAATTTGGTCTAGTTTATTTTAAGATTTATTTGAAAATTTTCCAAACAACTTTTTTGTACTGTTTTTGAAATGTGTGTTAATTCAAATATATTTTAAATAGGATTTTTGGAGAGAGAGAAGAAACTTTCAAAAAAATTGGAGAGCACCCCCACCCCTCCACAACTTAAAGGCAAGCATTCTGAACCCTGGCATAATGTTTTTGATGTGTTATTTGACACGTTTATAACACCACCTTATTTCGAAGCACTTGTTATTTCATGTGACATGATCATTTGCATGGAAGCATGTTAGTGATTTCCTTGCTGTTGGGAATGAATATTATTGTGATGGTAATCATCCTCATGTGCCTTGCATGCATGCCGGAAAGGAATCCGGGAAAGCCTCGGCCTTGGGTAGGCGTGAGCTTGTCGCCGGTCCCCGTCGGGACGGTTATGTCCGGTATGGCATGGTGAGGTATATTGAGTGGTGATTTTGTTGATTGAAATATATTTGTTACAGGTCATGCAAGGAATTTATAAACCTCCTGAGTCGACCGTAGACCGAGTCTTGTTTCCAGTAACCCCCATACTTGCTATGTACTACCACTTGTCCCTGCCGCAGGTAGGGTATGGTTCAGTAAGTCGTCAACCCCTTTCAAGCACACACCGTACAGAGAGGCCATGGTGGAAGATATCGGTTGTAGCCGGTAGGCATGCCACCTGGTCCGGGGGCATGGGTGTTTCCGGTTGAGACCGAGAGGGGAGGCCACCCCTTAGAGCGCGCGATATAAATTTGATCCCATGCTACGCGAGGTTGTAGCCTCCCCACTTAGAGTTTTGCTTAACAGGTGTCGTGGGTGATTCCAGACACCGGTGAGTTAAGCTGGTGTGTGCAAGTTAGGCGTGTTTTCAACTAAAAGACCGTAGACGGAATTAGTCCCGATGGACTAAAGGAATCCGTTACTCGTGGGTAAAGAGTACACCCTCTGCAGAGATTAAAACCTATTCGAATAGTCGTGTCCATGGTTAAGGATTACAGTCTGGGATGGGTCAAGTGTTGGTCTTAGTGTCGGTCTTCGGAGGAGAGATTTGTTACACCAGAACTTGGACCGTGACTTGTGACTTGTGAGAACCATGATTATTATTTTATGATGGACTAACCCGTTGCATTATTGTATTGTCGAGTATCCCTGGGACGGTTCTACCTCCTGGATATTCATTGTGATTATTTATTTTAAAGCCCTTTATGTGGTGTCGCTCAGACGCCCGACTGTGGCATTTCTTTTAAAGCCCTTTATGTGGTGTCGCTCAGACGCCCGACTGTGGCATTACTTTTAAAGCCCTTTATGTGGTGTCGCTCAGACGCCCGACTGTGGCATTTCTTTTAAAGCCCTTTATGTGGTGTCTCTCAGACGCCCGACTGTGGCATTTCTTTTAAAGCCCTTTACGTGGTGTCGCTCAGACGCCCGACTACGGTATTTTATTCCCACTCTATTATTGCTTATTCATGTTGCATGAAAATAACCTGCTTGCATGCATAAAAGATATTTTATTTATGACTGACGATGTGATCATAGAATTTTTCCGTGCATGATTATCAATTATATTATACCTGTGTTCCTAATGTTTGCGAGTACATTCAAAGTACTCACTGGCTTGTCCCTGGCTATTGTCTTGGCCAGATTTCTTGCTTGGAGAGGAGCGTGGCGATTGACAGCCTCGAGAACTAAGCAACCGTGATAGCAGCCTCGCGAAGATAGGAGTTAACCTGGTCAGCTGTTCCCGTGGGAAATGGAGTCCCATACACTGATGATTCACAAACCGCTTCCGCCATCGACCACTAGAAAACCATTTGTTGTACTCACAGGCCAGAATGGTCTTGTGCTACATATGTTGTACTTTGCTTGGAATTTCTGTATCAAGTGGAGCCTCATCAGCTAACAGTAATCCTGGGGCTGATGAGCACGACGGTCTTTTTTCTGGAAATTTATGTCCGGAGAACCGGTCGTGACATGACCCTACGATCAAGCCCGCGTCATCAGAAGCACGGCTACAGTAATCAGCAGCCGGCAAGACCCGCCCGCGACGGACGCGGCCTGTCGGCTCCGTACCAGGCCAATTGGCGGGGCCCGCTAGTTGGCGGGCCCCAGCGGTCGGCGGGGAAGACGGAGGCCAGAGGCGCTGACGGCTGGGCCCGCGTCCAGCCGGATTACCATTGTACCCCTAGGGGGTAGGCCTATATAAACCCCCCAGGGCACCCATGCAAAGGGTTGGAACCCATTAGCTCTAGACCAGATCATATAGAAGGGAGAGAGCTAGCCTTGCCCTCTCCTACCTCCAGGAAACAGCTCAAGGAGCAACCGTGTAGACACTTTGCCATAGTGATCATGCGGAGACCCCGCAGAGCAGCAGTAGGGGTATTATCTCCCCGGAGAGCCCTGAAGCTGGGTAAGATTCATCGGCGTGCATGTCTTTGCCTCATCCCGTTTCCAGGCACCGGCGATGTTCTACTCGCCCCCACCATGATAAGCCATCCTTTGGCATATGTCGCACCTAACCCCCGACACTATATGTTCGGGAAAGGATAAGCGTTGTGTAGTGACAGCAGTATCGTTATATATGCAGAAGCCGCGACCGAGGTCGAGGCCCTGAAGAAGGCCCTGGGCAAGGCCGAGGAGAAGGCTGTCCAGCAGTAGGCCGCCCGTAAGAAGCTCAAGGCTCGGGTCAAAGAAGTCCAGCAGGAGCTCCAGGATGCGGTGAAAAAATGCGAGACCTTGGAGCATGATGCGTCGGTTCAAGGGGCCGAACTCGCCAAGGCTCGTCAATGCGCGGAGACTGCTCGGAATGAGGCCCTGGCCGCGCTCCAGGAGATCCAGGAGGCCAAGAAGATCACGGCAGGTAAGGCATTTAAGATGCAAAGCAAGTATGCGGAGAAGTAGTACCTTTTACTAACTCGAGTTCGGAGTTCCCCAGGGGCCTTCACGGATTTACCACGCAGTGTATCCGATGTCGCGGAGTTCTATCAAGCCGAAGGAGGGGGTTCCACAGAGAGGCTATTCTGGTCGCAGTATGCGGCACCGGAGTATCCCGTGTCCTTCACCGATTAGCTGAAATAGCTGGTGGAGCTGCATAGGGTGGCCGAACTAGCCATTAAGGATTTGATAATCCGGCTATGGCTAGGCGAAGCTATGCCTAGCAGCTACTTCGGACTCATGAGGTGGGTGGTGAACGCATGTCCTTGGCTGGACGTCATGAAGCGGTCGGCCTGTATTGAAGGTGCGCGCATGGCCTTCGCCCATTGCAAGATGTGGTGGGCGAAGATGGACGCCGTCGAGGTGACCAGGGGGCCACCGAAGGGCAAGGAGCACCGTACACCGGAACGGTATTTTGCGGATGTCCTGGAGGGGTCTCGCTTTGCGGCAGCACAATGTTCACAAGACATTGTGTTTGAATGAATGTATTCATGTTGCATTTGCCTTGTATTATGAGAAACAAAGCATGTTTTGTTAATGCAATTTTATTATGCTTTGATTGTTTCCTCCTGTGCGGCCGTGTTATATGTAATCTGAGGGTTGGCCAGTCGTCGGCTTCTTCCCTCACGTAGGTAGTACGGGGGTGTTCGAGATGGAATCTAAACAATCTTCATCCAATTACATGGTCCTTGAAGGAGTTGTTTAGCGCAACGAACGAGGCAATCGGACTATACAGCTTAAACGCCCTCACTTAGACATAGGAGTTTTATAATAAAGCATGGGTGCAGCCCCTGGTTCGAGCCAAAGTGTTGTCATCATCTGATCGGGAAGTGCTGGTCTTTCGCATAATGCGGATAAAATCTCCAACAATTTGTAATCCTCGAGTAGCTGACCGGCTCTCGCCGTATCATGCCAGTCAGTTTTCGGCTTTCTCTACTGAGGTGCTCATCCGGTCTAAGCCAGGGCACAATCGCAGTAGTTCTCCCTTTACTACCCTAGCCGATGGAGCGGAACGTAGGGTAGCAAGCATAGGAGCCGGGTAACCCAACTATTGACCAAAGACATGATTCTGAGCCAATGCATATAATGCTAAATTCGGGGTGCCGAACTTATGTATAAGAAGTGTTCGGACTGTGTTGCTGTATTGTGGGGCGATAGGTAGCCCCTGGCGAATATGAAACGTAAAAGAGTGTCGATGCAGCAGATAGGCAGACCGAAATAAAACAAAGTAAGAGGCGAAAAACACAGAGACTGGGCCACGAACCATTTTTATTATAACTGGATGGATACGTCAAGGCGTATCTTGTACAGATGGTGCTAGAAGTATCCGGCCATTTAACATGCCGGAATCAGTATGCCACAGCATGCGGGTCCTCCGTTGCGTTCCAGTCCTTCTAGAGGACTTGATATCAGTCCTGTGAAAAAAGGTGCCTGTAATGAGAAAAATAAGTAAAAGTATGTGTGTCCGGGATCGGTTTTACCGAATTGCAGCCCCCGGGTTATCTCGTGCCTCCGTCGATGTCCATAGAATTTTGAGTGCGTAATTGTGTACGCATGGTACGAATGCCACTACCTCATTGGGGCTGGGACGGAGGCCGAATTGCTAGTCGAGCTCTTGACGAGCTGCGCTGTCCTGTTGAAGTGTAGTCCGGACCCTCTTGATGGTGTCCAGGGGCTCGGCAGCTGGATTACAATGGTGCTTGAGAAGGCCGCTCTGTACTTCTGCTGCCTGGGTGGTGGTTTGCTCCTCTGTTCGGAGGGAGCGTTCAGTATTGCCATTGACTGTTATGACGCCGCGTGGACCGGGCAGCTTGAGCTTGAGATAAGCATAGTGTGGCACTGCGTTAAATCTAGCAAACGCGGTTCGTCCGAGCAGTGCGTGGTAGCCGCTGCGGAAGGGGATGATATCGAAGATTAATTCTTTGCTTCGGAAGTTGTCCAAAGAACCGAAGACCACCTCTAGCGTGATTGAGCCCGTGCAGTGGACCTCTACACCTGGTATGACCTTTAAAGGTAGTCTTTGTTGGTTTGATTCGTGAGGGATTAATGCCCATCTTCCATACTGTATCCTGGTACAGCAGATTGAGGCTGCTTCCACCATCCATCAGGACTCGTGTGAGGTGGAATCCGTTGATGATTGGGTCGAGGACTAGTGCGGCCGAACCGCCATGGCGGATACTAGTCGGATGATCTCGTCGATCAAAGGTGATCGGAAATGACGACCATGGATTGAACTTTGGGGCGACTGGCTCTACCGCATAGACGTCCCTGAGTGCTCGTTTGCGCTCCTTTCTGGGAATGTGCGTGGCGTATATCATGTTCACCATTTTGACTTGGGGGGATTTCTTCTGTCCCACTGTGTTCGGCTGCTGGAGCTCTTCATCATCGTCCTCACTTTGTGATCCATTTTCTTTGTTTTCGGCATTTAACTTGCCAGCCTGCTTGAAGACCCAACAATCCCTGTTGGTACGATTGGCTTGCTTATCCGGGGTGCCATGAATTTGGCACGGACGGTCGAGTATGCGGTCCATGCTGGAAGGTCCTTCGTTGTTTCTTTTGTAGGGCTTCTTCCGTTGGCCGGACTTGGAACCACTGAATCTGGCATTGACCATGGTGTCCTCGGTGTTGCCGCTATTGCTTTGGCGTTTGTGTCTATTGCGCCGGAGCTTGCCGGTGCTGTTCTTGGCCTCGGTGGGGCCTGCCTCGCTGGCTGTGTTTTTGCTATGAGCCAGCTAGCTGTCCTCGCTTGCGCAAAAGTGGGTCATGAGTGCCGTAAGGGCTGCCATTGACTTCGGTTTTTCTTGTCCGAGGTGGCGTGCTAGCCATTCGTCACGGATGTTGTGTTTGAAGGCTGCTAGGGCCTCGGCATCCGGACGGCCAACGATCTGGTTCTTCTTGGTTAGGAACCTAGTCTAGAATTTTCTGGCTAATTCTCCAGGTTATTGGACTATGTGGCTTAGGTCATCAGCGTCTGGTGGCCGGACATAAGTTCCTTGGAAGTTGTCGAGGAAAGCCTCTTCCAAGTCTTCCCAGCTGCCGATGGAGTTCTCAGTCGGGCTATTTAACCAGTGCCGAGCTGGTCTTTTGAGCTTTAATGGGAGGTATTTGATAGCGTGGAGGTCGTTTCCTCGGGCCATGTGGATGTGCATGATGAAATCCTCAATCCATACTACAGGATCGGTTGTGCCATCGTATGATTCGATATTGACGGGCTTGAACCCCTCGGGGAATTCATGATCCAGTACTTCATCTGTGAAGAAGAGCGTGTGTGTGGCACCTCTGTATCGGGCCGCATCATGGCGGACCTCCGAGGGAGTCCATCTGCGGTATTCAGCCCGAGCGTGGTTAGGTTTGTCATGTCCGAATAGGTGACCGTCATCGTGCCTCGAAGCACGTCCTCGCGATCCATAGATCGACCTTGTGTGTCCTGCTTTACTGTCCAGTGTCTGTCGGAGGTCGTACATATGACTCCAGACTTTTTCGTCTTTATTATGGCAGGGTGGTGGGCGGTCTGCTGTTCGGCCTGAGTTGCCACTTTATCCCGACCGCGGGGTGGCCGTTCGGCCGCCCTTTCTCGACCACGTGGTGGTCGGTCCACATTACGCGAGGGAGATATGTGCTCTGGTGCCTCCTCATCGAATTGAGGTAGCAGTCTGCGTTTCGGGTAGCTCTTGGCTGGGCGGTTGAGCCCGTATTCCTCGGCTATTAGGACATCAGTCCATCTGTCGACGAGAAGGTCCTGTTCGGCTTGAAGTTGTTGTTTCTTTTTCAGGCTCCTTGCAGTGGCTATGAGCTGAAGCTTAAAGCGCTCATGCTCGAGAGGATCCTCGGGCACGATGAAGTCTTCGTTGCCAAGGCTTGTCTCCTCCTTGGAGGATGGACGGTAACTATCATCCTCTGAGTCATCTTCTATGGCCTGTTCGTCAGGGTTGTCTTGCCTGCTGTCGTTTTCCTATTCGGATGTAGCCCCGACAGGGTCTTCGTTGTTTTCGATGTCGCCCGGGGTACTATTTTCTCCGGTGCCGGTGTTGTCGTCCTTTGAGCGGCGGGGCTTGGGGCGGCGTTTAGGCCGTCGGCACTTGGACTGTGTCTCGGAGGTTTTATTCACATCTGGCTCTTCTTTGTCGTCGCCAGATCCTTTAGGTGTGTCAACCATGTACACGTCGTATGAAGAGGTAGCCGTCCAACGTCCAATGAATGGCGGGTCTTGGCCCTGCTCCTTGTCAGCATCGTCGTCCATACCGTCGATGTCTTCGCAGCCATAGTCAATTATGTCGGTGAAATCATCGACGGTGGCTATGAGGTGGGTGGCGGGTGGGAAGCAAAATTCCTCATCATCTGTCTCTAGCTCGAACCAGACATAGTTCGGCTGTGAGTCCTTCTCCAAGGACAAATTCTTAAAAGATTTTAGCACGTCACCCAAAGGCGAGTGCTGGAAGACGTCTGCGACGCTGAACTCGAAGATCGATAACCGATCTAACTCGGTGTCCGTGGGCGTACACAATCCGGAACTTATAGCCGGAGACGGGTCCGAAGTTCCGTTAAAGCGAATGCTGTAGGGCGTTGAGTCCATGTGCGGCTCCAACTCGGCAGACTCTGAGGCCTCGGATAGCTCGATCTGCTTTGGCTCTAAGGTCATTGCAGCCGTAGGAACCATCTCCTGGGTGTGATCCAATGATAGATTTAAGTCACGTTCATCAGGATGAGGGGGAGAGATCGCCGCAGGCTCAAATCCCTTGAAGATCAAGTCTCCACGGATATCCGCGACGTAGTTCAAGCCCGAATCCGACCTGATGGCCATGGGCATAGTTATCGATCTACTCCAGATGGCCAAGCGAGTTGGCCCGTAGTACGAAGCCGCCAAATATGAAGATCTGTCCGGGGAGGAAGGTTCCTCTTTGGACAGTGTCATTATTGACGATTGAAGGGGCCATCGGGCCTTTTGTTGACGAAACAGTGGAACTCTCAATGAAAGCACCAATGTTGGTGTCAAAACCGGCGGATCTCAGGTAGGGGGTCCCGAACTGTGCGTCTAGGATCGATGGTAACAGGAGACAGGGGACACGATGTTTACCCAGGTTTGGGCCCTCTCTATGGAGGTAATACCCTACTTCCTGCTTGATTGATCTTGATGAATATGAGTATTACAAGAGTTGATCTACCACGAGATCGTATGGCTAAACCCTAGAAGTCTAGCCTATGTGGGTATCGTAACGAGTATATGTGTTGTCCTTTCCGGACTATCCCCTTCAGTTTATATAGACACCGAGGGGATCTAGGGTTTACATGGCGTTGGTTACATAAGAAGGAATCTTCGGTCGCCAAGCTTGCCTTCCACGCCAAGTAGAGTCCAATCTGGACACGGTGTTGTCTTCGGTCTTCATGTCTTCACAGCCCATCAGTCCGGCCCATGGATAATAGGCCGGACGTCCGAGGACCCCTTAGTCCAGGACACCCTAACTAAGGACACACATTCCTCGCCCAATCACTCTGGTAAGTCTTCAAGGGAGACTTCCAAACCTTCCCAGACTTCGTTCACCGGCAATCCACAATGACTCTTGGATGCTCAGAATGCGACGCCTAACCGGCTAGAGGATTCACAGTCCTCAAGTGTAACAAGTCTTCAGGTCACGCAGACAAAAAGACTTCAGTGATGCCTAACACTCTTTGGCTTTGGGTGTTTAGGGCTTTGTCCTCACAAGGATTTCTCTCTCAAATGCTTCGAAGGTGGGTTGCTCTCAAACGACAAAAGTCGTGCACTAACTCTGAGCAGCCACCAATTTATGGTGTAGGGGTGGGCTATTTATAGCCAGGAGGCAACCCGACTTGATTTGTCCGAAATGACCCTGGGTCACTAAGGAAGTGACACGTGTCCAACAGTCAGATTTCAAACACACGCGACAGCTTGACTTGGGCTACAAGTAAAGCTGACTCATCCAGCTCTGGATAAGATTTGCTCTCATTGTATTCACTCGAAGACATGGGATTTGGTTGAGCATCACTTCAGTCACTCTTACTTTGTTCACTTGGACCCCACTTAACAGTGCGGTGGTTCCTATGACTCAACAAATAAGAAAAGGAAACTACGAAACAACTATGTCTTCGCACTCCATAGTCTTCACGTGAATGTCTTCTCAAGTCATAATCTTCATTATGAATATCTTCACAGACCACCATTGTCTCCAATGTCTTCACACATTTTTAGGGGTCATCTCTGGTAGGTAAACCGAATCAATGAGGGACTACTACCTGTGTTATCCTGCAATTCTCACAAACACATTAGTCCCTCAACCAAGTTTGTCGTCAATACTCCAAAACCAACTAGGGTGGCACTAGATGCACTTACAAGGAAAAACTATCATCAATAGGTAGTGGGTCATCAAGCACATTTTCAAGCCTAGACAAGTTATCAGCTATGGGGTTCTCAGCCCTTTTCTATCAGTGATATGTAAATCGAATTCTTGTAGCAAGAGAACCCATCGAATAAGTCTAGGTTTCACATCTTTCTTTTCCATAAGATATTTAGTAGCAGCATGATCGGTGTGAACAATTACTTTTGAATCAACAATATAAGATCGAAACTTATCACAAGCAAACACCACTGCTAAGAATTCTTTTTCAGTAGTAGCATAGTTTCATTGAGCACTGTCTAGAGTTTTACTAGCATAATGAATAACATTCAGTTTCTTATCAACTCTTTGTCCTAGAACAGCACCAACAGCATAATCACTAGCATCACACATAATTTCAAAAGGCAGGTTCCAATCAGGTGGTTGAATAATAGTTGCAGAAATTAAGGATTTCTTGAGTGTTTCAAAGGCTTTTAAACAATCATCGTCAAAAACAAAAGGAATATCCTTTTGCAAAAGATTCATAAGAGGCCTAGAGATTTTAGAGAAATCTTTGATAAATCTCCTATAGAAACCAACATGACCTAAGAAACTACGAATACCTTTGATATCTTTAGGACATGGCATTTTCTCAATTGCATCAACCTTAGCTTTGTCCACTTCAATACCTCATTCAGAAATTTTATGGCCCAAGACAATACCTTCATTAACCATAAAGTGGCACTTTTCCCAATTCAAGACAAGATTTGTTTGCTCGCATCTCTGCAAAACTCGGTCAAGATTGCTTAAACAATCATCAAAATACTTCCCATAAACAGAGAAATCATCCATGAAAACCTCAACAATATTTTCACCAAAGTCAGAGAATATAGTAGTCATACATCTTTGAAAGGTAGCATGTGCATTGCATAAACCGAAAGGACAAGTAAAAGTGGCCTTTTCTTGATCAGGTTGAGAAATGGGTATTTGCGAAAAACCAGAATATCCATCAAGGAAGCAAAAATGTGTCTGCTTAGATAATCTTTCTAGCATTTGATCAATAAAAGGTAGAGGGTAATGATCTTTTCTAGTTGCTTTCTTTAATTTTCAAAAATCAATTACCATTCTATAGCCTGTAACAATTCTTTGTGGAATAAGTTCATTCTTATCATTAGGAACAATAGTTATACCTCCTTTCTTAGGGACACAATGAACAAGACTTACAAATCTACTATCAGCTATGGGATAGATTATACCTGCTTCCAGAAGTTTTAATATTTCTGTTCTACCACTTCTTTCATCTTTGGATTTAACCGACGTTGGTGATCAACAACGGGTTTAGCATCAGGTTCCATATTAATTTTGTGCTGACATAGAGTGGGACTAATGCCATTTAAATCATATAGAGTATATCTGATAGCAGCTCGGTGCTTCCTTAGAACTTTCAATAATCTTTCGTCTTCATGTTCTGAAAGGTTAGCACTAATAATAATAGGATATATCTTCTTTTCATCAAGATAAGCATATTTCAAACTGTCTGGCAATTGTTTTGTTTCAAACAAAGGATCACCTTTAGGTGGAGGAGGACCTCCTAGAGTTTCAATAGGCAAATTGTGTTTAAGCAGAGGACGTTGTTCAAAGAAAATCTTGTCTATTTCATTTCTTTCATGCATATGTAAATCATTTTCATGGTCTAGCAAATATTGTTCTAGTGGATCAGTAGGAGGCACATCAATAGAAGCAAGACCAATTAATTCATCTTTACTAGGCAATTCTTTTTCATGAATCTTTCTACTAAACTTGGAAAAATTAAACTCAGGAGACTCATCACCAAAACTAACACCGACATTTTGGTTCTCACTGTCTATTCTAGCATTAACGGTGTTCAAGAAAGGTCTACAAAAGATAATGGAAAAAAGTAATCTTATGGGGAACCAAGAACAAGAAAATCATAGGGTATTTTATTTTCCCACACAAGACTTCAACATCTCTAACAATCCCAATTAGCGATATAGTGTCTCTATTAGCAAGTTTAATAGTATCATTTATGTCTTCTATCTCTGCGGGTGCTATGTCATTCATAATTTCTTGATATAAGGAATAAGGAATAGCACTCACACTAGCACCTATGTCACATAAACCATGATAACACTGATCTCCTATTTTAACTGAGACAACAGGCATGCCAACAACAGGTATATGTTTATCCTTTTTATCAGGTTTGGAAATTCTAGTTGCTTCTTCGCAAAACTAAATAACATGCCCATCTACATTTGCTTCCAAGAGATCCTTAACCGTAGCAATACTAGGTTCTACTTTAATTTGTTCATCATGTTTAGGTGTTCTAATATAGCTTTTGTTAACCACAGTTGAAACTTTAGCATCTTCCTTTATCCTAACAGGGAAAGGTGGTTTCTCAATGTAAGTAGTAGGAACATTGGATCAACATTGTAAAGTATAGTTTCTTCTTTAACTGGTACTGGTTCTCTAATTTCTTCTTTAATAGGTGGGTGATATTTAAACCACTTCTCTTTAGGGATATCAACATGAGTAGCAAATGATTCACAAAAGGAGGCTACTATCTCAGAGTCAAGTCCATATTTAGTGCTAAACTTTTGAAAAGCATCGGTATTCATAAAAGATTCAACACAATCATACTTAAGTTTAATACCTGACTCTTTACCTTCGTCGAGTTCCCAATCTTCAGAGTTGCGTTTAATTCTTTCCATAAGATCCCACCGGAATTCAATAGTCTTCTTCATAGAAGAACCAGCACAAGAAGTATCAAGCATGGTTTGATCATTACGAGAAAGCCGAGCATAAAAATTCTGGATAATCATTTATCTTAAGAGCTCATGATTGGGGCATGAATATAACATTGACTTAAGCCTCCCCCAAGCTAGAGCGATACTTTCTCCTTCACGAGGCCAAAAATAATATATATATATATATATATAATTCCGATCACGATGAACTAGATGCATAGGATATTTTTTTTTGGTGGAACTCCAATTTCAAATGATTCCAATTCCAGGATCCAATATCATCGCATAGCCTATACCATGCCAATGCTTTTCCCTTCAAAGATAAAGGGAAAACCTTCTTCAAAACTTCATCTCCGGGTAAACCTGCAAGCTTGAACAATCCACAAATTTGTTCTACATATATCAAGTGCATATCAGGATGTTTGGTTCCATCTCCTGCATAAGGATTAGCTAGCAGTTGTTCTATCATACCCGAAGGAATTTCATATTCAATATTTTAAGTAGGTGCAGTAGGTTGAGGGATATCTAATTGTGGTTCCGGTCGAGGTGAAGATACCCCGAACAAACCCCTTGTCGGTGTCAAAACCAGCGGATCTCGGGTAGGGGGTCCCGAACTGTGCGTCTAGGCCGGATGGTAACATGAGGCAAGGGACACGAAGTTTTACCCAGGTTCGGGCCCTCTCGATGGAGGTAAAACCCTACGTCCTGCTTGATTAATATTGATGATATGGGTAGTACAAGAGTAGATCTACCGCGAGATCAGAGAGGCTAAACCCTAGAAGCTAGCCTATGGTATGATTGTTGATGTGTATGTTGTCCTACGGACAAAAACCCTCCGGTTTATATAGACACCGGATAGGGTTAAGGTTACATAGAGTCGGTTATAATGGTAGGAGATCTTCATATCCGTATCGCCAAGCTTGCCTTCCACGCCAAGGAAAGTCCCTTCCGGACACGGGACGGAGTCTTCAATCTTGTATCTTCATAGTCCAGGAGTCCGGCTTGAAGGTATAATTCGGCTATCCGAACACCCCCTAATCTAGGACTCCCTCAGTAGCCCCCGAACCAGGCTTCAATGACGATAAGTCCGGCGCGCAGATCGTCTTCGGCATTGCAAGGCGGGTTCTCCACCAAATTCCGTGTACCTATTTGAATAAAGTCCGGTTTCTTGTAGATGTTGCACTCCTTAGCCTCTACGCCCAATAATGGCTGTTTCCCACGTGTCAAACGAATATGAATTGTGTAAGTGCATCTAGTGCCACCCCTAGTTGGTTTTGGAGTATTGACGACAAACCTAGTTGAGGGACTAATGTGTTTGTGAGAATTGCAGGAAAACACAGGTAGAAGTCCCTCATTGATTCGGTTTTACTACCAGAGATGACCCCTAAAAATGTATGAAGACATTGAAGACAATGGTGGTTTATGAAGATATTCATATTGAAGACATTGAAGACAATGGTGGTTTATGAAGATATTCATATTGAAGACAATGACATGAGAAGACTCCCTATGAAGCTTTTGAAACTCGAAGACCTAGATCCTTCGTAGTTTTATTTCATTCATGTTGCGTCATAGGAACCACCGTACTGTTAAGTGGGGTCGAAGAGAACCAGTCAGAATGACTGAAGTGATGCCTAATTCAAATCCTATGTCTTCGAGCGAAGCCTATGAGAGAAAATCTTGTCCAGAGTCAGACAAGTCAGCTTTACTTGTAGCCCAAGTAAAGTTGCCGTGTGAGTTCGAAATCCGACCGTTGGTACACGTGTCAATTCCTTAGTGACCCAGGGTCATTTCGGACAGATCAGGTCGGGTTGCCAAGTGGCTATAAATAGTCCACCCCCCCACAACCTTAAACGGTTGGCTGCTCAAATTTCAGTGCACGGCTTTTGTCGTTTGAGAGCAACCCACCTCGAAGCCTTTGAAAGAAAAATTCCCAGTGAGGAGAAAAGCCCTAACCACCCAGAGCCAGAGTAAATTGGGCATCACTTAAGTCTTCGTGTCTGTGTGATTTGAAGACTTATTACACTTGAGGACTGTGCATCCTCCAGACGGTTAGGCGTCGCGTTCTGAGCATCCAAGAGAAATTGTGGATTGCCAGTGAACGAAGTCTGTGAAGGTTTGGGAGTCTACCTTGAAGACTTACTAGAGTGATTGGGCGAGGTCTGTGTGACCTTAGCTCAAGGAGAAAACGGTGAGGACTGGGTGTCTTGGACTAAGTGTCCTTGACTGGGTGTCCGGGACTGTGTGTCCTTTGGTTTAAATACCTAGCCGCTCCAACCAGACGTACAGTTGTCACAGCAACTGGAACTGGTCCAACAAATCATTGTCTTCAACGTGTCACTGGTTTCATCTTCACTTCCCTTCATTTACAGTTATTCATTGTGAAGCCATTGCATGCTTGCTTTATCTTTTGTCTTCACAACATGAATGTATGATCTGTTCGGCTTCATAACTTCTTCCTACCTGATCCTTATTACACTGAAGCTGTTTGTCATTGCGCTTTCACTCTATTGAATACATGACCATGGCTGCCCTAGTGTAATCTAACTTCCGCTGCATAGTAATAGGCATAATCTTCACTGTTTGTCTTCATAACTCTCACGTTTTGAAGACTTTCATAAAAATCGCCTATTCACCCCCCCTCTAGTCGATATAACGCACTTTCAATTGGTATCAGAGCCTGGTGCTCCCTTGTTCTGTGTGATTCGGTTTAACCACCTGGAGTTTTAGCTATGTCGACTGCAGGGATAATCAAAGTCTCTGCTGCTTGTCCCGTCTTCGATGGAACTGAATATCCCTACTGGAAGAATAAGATGCGCATGCATCTTGAAGACATTGACGTCGACCTATGGTATGTCGTCGAAAACGGCGTTCCCAAGGCTGGAGAAGGTGTCACTGCTGCTGATGTCAAGAAGTTCGTTCAACTAGACTCTACTGCCAAGAATATCATCTGTGGTCATCTGACCAAAGGACAGTATGGCCGTGTGAGTGCCTTGAAGACATCCAAACTGGTCTGGGATTGGCTCTCCAAAGTTAATGAAGGCATATCAACCCAGAGAGATCAAAGAATCAGTGTCCTTCGCAATCTCTTCAACCGCTTCAAACGAAATGACAATGAGAATGTCCAGCACACCTTTGATCGGCTCACTGACATCACAAATGAGCTTCAAGCCCTCGGCGCTACTGAGATCACCAAACATGAAATCGTCAAGACGCTGCTGAGATCACTTGATAGTTCGTTTGACATTCTGGCCCTGATGATTCAAGAACGTCCTGATTTCAAGACACTCGATCCGTCTGACATACTTGAGAGGCTCAACACACATGAGTTTCGGATTTCTGAGAAAAGAGATATCTACGGCCCAAACTATGGGCGAACTCGTGCCTTGAAGGCAAAAGCTGTCTCCTCATCTGAAGAAGAATCTGACTGCAGTTCTGATGATCCTGAAGACATTGGAAGAGAACTTGCAATGCTAGTGAAGAAGTTCCAAAAATTCACTAAGAAGAAAGGCTTCAGGAAATCCTCACGATCAAGCTCAAGGAATGATGAAGCTTCTGCTCATGACTACAAGAAGAAAACATGTCACAAGTGCAAGAAAACTGGACACTTCATCTCTGAGTGTCCACAGTGGGAAAATGAGAACAGAAGGAAGAAGAAGAGCAAGGAATATGATTCTGACGACAAGAAGAAGAAGAAATACTCAAAGTCTTCTTCCAAAACTTCATCAAAGTCTTCATCACACAAGAAGAGCTCTTCTGGCAAGGCACGTGCGTTTGTTGGAAAGGAGATGGATTCAGAGGAGGAGTCCGCATCTGAGGAGGCAGAGGTGGAGTCTGAGGAGGAGTCTGATTCTGGCATTGCGAGTCTGGCTACAGCATACGTCGCCAAGTCCATCTTCAATACTGAAGACAATGACTGCATCACCGACACCAACGCAAATGACAAGAACGACTCCACTCCTACCTACTGCTTCATGGCACGCGGTGCCAAGGTAAACACACGCACTACTCGCTATGAAACATCAAGTGACGATGACTCTGAATGTGATTCAAAAACCTAGCTACAAAACACTTGCTAAAATTGCAACTGAACAACAGAAAGCTATGGAACATATTCAAAAATTGTTAGACAGAAGCGATGATCTGTTGGGTGCTGAAATGACTCGATCTGAATCCTTAATTGAAGACATAAAAAACCTTCACGTTAAGTATCAGGAACTTGAAGATCGTTATGATACTCTCTCAACAACTCATGAAAAGCTTTCCTATGATTATCTTCAAAGGAAGCAAGAACTTGAGAAATTGAGGGTGGCTCATGAAGATCTTCAAAAGGAAAACGAGTCACTTCGCGCTGAACAGATCAGTCCCGCTCAGGAAGGATTTGAACCACCATGTCTTAAATGCATTGAGCGTGATAATGCTGCTTCTGTTGCTGAATGTTCCACTGCTACTACTGTTTCAATATCTTCAACTGTTGATGTGGTAACTAACCCCTCTACTGAGGATACCACTGCTATTGCTGATGAGAATGCTAGGTTGAAGACATTGCTTGAAACAGGGATGTACAAAAGTCTGAAAGGGCATCAGACATTATGTGATGTCCTTAAGAAGCAGATTCTGAACCGAAACCCTAGGAAAGAGGGTGTTGGGTTCGTGAGGAAAATTAATGCAGATGGGTCTTACTGGAAACCTGAGCAGTACCCCAAAACCACATGGGTTGCTGCAAAGGAATCCTCAGCAGATCCATCCAATCTGTCTGGCTTCACTTGTGCTAACCCAATTATCATTGATGAATCCTTTGATGCAAACTATAAACTGTTTAAGAATCAGAATGATGAAGTGTTTGCCAGGTACATTGGTACTAACTGCAGGAATGGACCGCCTATGAAGAAGATCTGGGTTCCGAAAACATGTCTAGAAAATCTTCCTGTGAATGTCTTCATGACACCTCACTTGAAGAAGACAAACCTCAGACCAAAGGCTTCATATGGTCCAAATGCTTTATACAAACAGGGGACTCACCTGAGTCGCATTAACGCAAATGTTTTGCAGGGGAACCATACTCAGGCATATGAATATGAGAGTGGTTCGTCGAACCGTCATGTTCATATGACCAAAAATTATTCTGCTTATTCCTATGAGTATTATTGTCCACCTGCTAGACTATTTGCTAAGGTTTCAAAGCCAAAATTCTCAGATGCTGCACTTAGACTTATAGCTTCTAAGCCACCCTTGAAGATGTGGGTGGTTAAGAAAGCTTAACTCTCCTTTGCAGGGAAAGGTCTCCAGCACAAAAACAAAATCTTCTGATGCTATTGCTGGGGACCATAAAAATCTTGTGGGGCGCAAGATAAAATGCCCAAATGGCATCATTATGTACTTCGTTCCTGAATCGCATGCTACTCTCCCCATTAGTCCTAATCTGGATCTAAGTTTTCATAACCCACTGGTTCGTCAAATGTTTATGCTTCACAACACTCTTCGTGAAGCCTATCCCCCTAACTGCACTGTAGGGTACGATACCAGCGACTTCAAAGTCTTCAGAATGGATTATTGACAGTGGGTGTACAAATCACATGACTGGCAGAAGAAGCCTTCTTATGGACTCAACTTTACGTCCATCCAACAAGAGCCACATTACATTCGCTGACACTGGTAAAAGTAAGGTATTGGGTCTAGGTAGAGTTGCAATCTCAAAGGATCAACACATGGATAAAGTCATGCTTGTTGAATCCCTTGGCTTCAACTTAATGTCTGTCTCAATGCTTTGCGATTTGAATATGATTGTAATGTTTGGCAAATATCGCTGCCTGCTGCTAATGGAATCTGACAAATCTCTAGTGTTTGAAGGGTATAGGAAAGGTGATTTGTATGTGGTAGATTTCTCAGCAGGACCACAACTTGCAGTATGTCTTCTTGCAAAAGCTTCAGAATGCTGGCTTTGGCATCGAAGGCTTGGGCATGCTGGCATGAGGAACCTCCACACCCTTGCGAAGAAAAAGCACATCATAGGCATCGAGGGCGTCAAGTTTAAGAAATATCACTTATGCGGTGCTTGTGAAGCAGGGAAGATGACAAGGGCAAAACATCCTTCGAAGACAATCATGACTACTACACAAACCTTCGAACTGCTTCACATGGATCTTTTCGGTCCCACTCACTACTCAACTTTTACTACTTCTGCATGCCTCTATGGCTTCGTAATTATTGATGATTATTCTAGATATACTTGGGTGCACATAATCCTTTACAAGACTGAAGTGCAGGATGTCTTCAGACGCTTCGCAAATCGAGCTATGAACAATTTTGGCGCCAAGATAAAGCACATCAGAAGTGACAATGGCACCGAATTCAAGAATACTGGCCTTGATACATATCTGGACACCTTGGGCATCACACATGAATTCTCAGCTCCATACACGCCACAGCAGAATGGCGTCGTCGAACGCAAGAACAGAACACTCATTAAGATGGCCAGAACAATGCTAGATGAATACAAGACTCCAAGAAAATTCTGGACTGAAGCCATTGATACTGCATGCCATACAATCAATCGTGTTTATCTTCACAAGCTCCTGAACAAGACATCCTATGAACTCCTAACTGGCAAGAAGCCAAATGTCAGTTATTTCAGAGTATTTGGCGCAAAATGCTGGATCAAGGACCCACACCACACCTCAAAGTTTGCACCAAAAGCACATGAAGGCTTCATGCTTGGATATGGAAAGGATTCACACTCCTACAGAGTCTTCAATCTCTTCCACTACAAAGTGGTTGAAACAGTGGATGTGCGATTTGATGAAACCAATGGATCACAAAGAGAGCAATTGCCAAATGTGCTAGATGAAGTTCCATCAAATGAATCAATCAAGCTTATGGGAACTGGAGAAATTGTACCTTCTGAAGCTCAACCTGAAGAAGAACTTATCATCTCAGCACCTGATCCACATGAAGACAATGCTCAGCCTGAAGATATACCTTCAAATGACCACATAGATCAGCAAGAGCAAAGTCTTCGCCCCACACACCCTCGTGTTGCAAATGAAGTACAAATTGACAAAATACTGGACAGCATCAATGCACCTGGTCCACTCACTCGTTCAAGGGCAACTCAGCTAATGAACTTCTGTGGGCATTTCGCATTTGTCTCAATATCAGAACCCAAGAAAGTTGAAGAAACCTTCATGGAACCTGAATGGATTCAAGCTATGCAAGAAGAGCTTCAACAGTTTGAGCTGAATAATGTATGGGAACTGGTTAAGCGTCCTGATCCACGGAAGCACAACATAATAGGCACCAAATGGATATACCGCAACAAGCAAGATGAGCATGGTCAAGTTGTCAGAAACAAAGCTCGTCTAGTTGCTCAAGGATATACTCAAGTGGAGGGCATTGACTTCGATGAAACATTTGCTCCTGTGGCTAGGCTTGAAGCCATACGCATACTGCTGGCCTATGCAAATCATCATAACATACTTCTCTATCAGATGGATGTGAAAAGTGCCTTTCTCAATGGCAAGATTGAAGAAGAAGTGTATGTTGCACAACCACCTGGCTTTGAAAATCCAAAACATCCTGATATGGTATACAAGCTCAACAAGGCACTGTATGGCCTCAAACAAGCCCCTAGGGCCTGGTATGATACACTCAAGTACTTTCTGAAAAGCAAAGGCTTCATACCTGGTTCCCTGGATCCCACTCTTTTCACGAAGACATATGATGGTGAACTGTTTGTGTGCCAAATATATGTGGATGACATTATCTTCGGCTGCACCAATCAGAAGTATAGTGAAGAGTTTGGATACATGATGCAAGAGTAATATCAGATGTCCATGATGGGGGAGCTGAGGTTCTTTCTCGGTCTTCAAATACGGCAACAACGCAACGGCATCTTCATATCTCAAGAGAAATATCTTAAAGAGTGCCTGAAGAAGTTCGGTATGCAAGACTGCAAAGGCTTCACAACACCAATGCCAGCCAAGCATCATCTGGGTCCCGACGACAATGGTAAAGAGTTCGATCAAAAGGTATACCACTCCATGATTGGGTCTTTGCTTTATTTATGTGCATCTAGGCCAGATATCATGCTTAGTGTTTGCATGTGTGCTCGATTTCAAGCGACACCAAAGGAGTCGCATCACTTAGCTGTGAAGCGAATTCTTCGATATTTGGCTCACACCCCAACTCTAGGATTATGGTATCCAAAGGGCTCAGAGTTTGATCTGGTTGGATTTTCGGATGCTGATTATGCTAGTGACAAAGTTGATCGCAAATCTACATCAGGCACATGTCATTTTCTGGGACGATCACTTGTATGTTGGTCTTCAAAGAAGCAGAACTGTGTCTCTCTCTCCACTGCTGAATCTGAATACATTGCTGCTGGATCTTGCTGCGCTCAGCTTCTGTGGATGAAGCAAACACTCAAGGATTATGGCATTCATCTGAAGCAAGTGCCACTTTACTGCGACAACGAAAGCGCCATCAAGATTGCCAACAACCCAGTTCAGCACTCGAAGACAAAGCACATTGAAATTCGTCATCACTTTCTCAGAGATCATGTTGTGAAGGAAGACATTGATATCATACACGTCAACACTGAAGAGCAATTGGCAGATATCTTCACAAAGCCCTTGGATGATAAGAGATTTTGCAAGTTATGGTGTGAGCTAAATATCTTGGAATCCTCAAATGTCCTGTGATCAGGCACACATCCTAACACTTATGCATATTGATGACTTAGATGTGCAACACACGAAGTAGCGTATATCTTCAATCAATGAAGACATACATTCTAAGTGTGAATACATTAATGTGGAATTTGACTTCGGAGCGCCACGATAATTGTGCGCCGTGTCTGGGTCTAATACTTCCTATACGGTGGGTAACGCCACCACCAAACATTCCATTTTGAAGTGTTTCTCTCATGGCGTCACCTCTCAATGTCTTCACAATTGGTTTGGCTTCATTCTCTGTATGTCTTCATGATTATCTTCACTGCGTTGATTATATGGATATATATGTACTGATGTTCTGTCCTCTACAGCATTCACTTATAGCTATGTCTTCTTGGTTGAATCTTTTGAACTAAGTGAATGTGATCGGACCCTAACCTCTCTATGCTTTCTATCTCAAACTCTATCTCTCCAAGTCATATGCATTCTGTTGAAACTGTCGAATGTATTCACTGTGTCCTTGTCAGCCGAAGACATTGAGACAACCATAAAAGTCAGTTTTAATGCTCATTCCTCCACATAAGATCCGGAGAAGCAGAAACGACCGCCCGATAATTTAGGCGTGCGTGGGTCGTGGAACAAATCCCGATAATCTAACTGGCCACGCGTGCCTCAAATGCGAACCGCCAGGGGTACCTGCGTAATAGCGCAGTGCCGCCTCTATCCCTATAAATATACGATTCACTGCGGTCATTATCTCCTTCTTCCACCCTCGCACGAACCCTAGCGCCACCGCTAGCACTCGACGACGCCGGCGACGAAGCGCTTCACTGCCGCAACCTCTCCGACGCCGTTTTCACGCCGACAGCGGACATCACTTTCTCCGCCGTCGCCGTAGGTGTCTTCCGTCGCCAAGTTAGGGCACGGAGGATCGAACTGCTCGGCCTCAAATCTCACTTCGTCTAGCAGTTCCAAGTGTGGTAAATAAAACCTCTTTTTACAGCTTCTTTTGATCCTACAGTTCAGTCACTTTCTGCCATAAGAAGTTTCTCTTCACACCAGTTAAATCTCTCGCTGCATCTCATAACATGCCTACTATATTCGCTTGTGCTTCATAAAGTAGTTAGATTCCTCACTTGTACTGATCTATGGGTTCGTACAAATCTGGAACCAACTTCTTATCTATAAGTGAATGTCTTTGCATAATAAGGTCAATGTCTTCGAAACTGATTTATCTTCAAAATCTTCTGAGAATGCATATGACCTCTTCCCCTTCCCTCGCACCTTAATGCTGTCACAGGTACATGTCCGTGGGAGAATCCTTCGGTTCTCATAGTCTGCATTCATTTGCAGAGTACTTGCAGCATCACATCAACTCGCCTGAAGCCAGTTCTTGCAAAAGGAATCCTTTGAAGCCTTTGAACATCTTGAAGCCTTCCAAGTTATTCATGGCTTCAGAAACAGTAGCAAGGAAGGGAGGCAGACAGCGACGTGGTGAAACGTCCAAAGATCTGCCTGATGAATTGGCAGAGATGTACAAAACTGATCCTGAAGAAAGCTATGGTCAGCGCAAGACACGAATCCAATGGATTCGAAGATATTGGGCAGAGCAATGGTTCCACTACCGCTTCGTCACTCAGGAATATGCGGAGAAGTGCGCCATCAAGAGACCGTGGGGAGATGTATTATACAAAAATCTCGTACCCAAGTCCAAAGACAAAGCCATTGCTCAAGGATTCTATCCATGCATGGTGAGAGGACCACAGCCAGCTGAGGCACATCCGTCATCACTTCTCTGGTGCCGCGATGATAATCTCTTCAAGCGCAAGTTTCAGTTTGCACAACAGTCAGCGAAGATAAACAAGAAGAAATTTGGGCTTGACTTCAACCCTGGTCCCTCCTCACCAAGGGCAGATGGCACACGCAACGCCGATCCCAATATCATCGGGCCATATGCCAATCTTGCAGGCCTCATCACTCGCATCCTAGTCCAAGGGACTGCTGTGAATGACCCTCCAGCAGATACTGAGTCAGATGACGCCCCTGCTGCTCTGAAGCCAAAGCAGAAGAAGCCAAAAGCTCCAAAAGCTTCAAAGCCAGCCGCTTCTCCCAAGATCGCAAGAGTGGAGCCTTTAGCAACTGCACCTCCTGAAGCCAGTGTGCAGTCAGAAGGCTTATCACGAGTGTCCAAGCCCCAAAAAGCCAAGAAGCCTCAGCCACACACAGGCAAAGAGCTCACAGCTGTTGACATTCTACGCTGCGAAGCCATTGATCTCTCAAGCGATGAAGATCTTGGAGATGATGCTCTTGAGCAGCTCATCAAGAGCAAGGAGGAGGCTGAAATCTTCAACAATCTGCCTCTGTTTGATGTCGCCATCATCCACAACTTCATCGATGAATGGTTTGACACACCAAACATAAGCTTCAATGATCTGCAGCTACCCATAGGCCTCAGCGTTGCCTTTCAAGGTGCAATCGCTTCAGAACTTGCAATAGCCCGGCGAATTGTAGAACTGAAGCAGAAAATTGATCATGAAAAGGCTCAGTTCAAGAAGCACGTGGCCAAGCTCAATGTGCAAGAAGTGAAAAAATTCAAGATCATGTTGCACGAGCTGAAAGAAAACTTCCTGAAGACGCGTGCCGAAGCTCAAGGCTCACGAGAACGCATGAAGACTTTGGTTGAACGTTGCGTGCAAGCCTACAATGAGGCAGAAAAGCGCAAGGCACTTGGGCGTCCCGGCATTGACCCCAGGATGGCCGCGAAGAAGAAAAAGAAGGCAGCTATGCCCGAACCTGAAGCGCCAAGGTCAGAACCTGATGCTCTGATTGTCTTCCCCGCTGCAACGACTGGCTCGAAGCCAAAGAGTCAATCAACCGCCTCACAGCACAAGAAGACACGGACTGCAGAGGCTAAGGCTAAGAAGAGAAAACATTCTGAAGCCTCTCCTTCTGAACCCATTATCAAGAAGCGTAAGACCAAGAAATCTCGGGCTGCTCCCACAGAGCCCCTGATAGTTGAACCACTCTGCGTCCGCTATCCTGACGCAGATCATCAGATGACAGTGCATGAGCCTGGTTACATAGAGGCTCCGCACGCTGAAGACATTCCAGCAGCCAACCCTAATGATGCTGAAGACATTGGTCCCCAAGACAATGTGCAAGGTGATGCAGCCCTTCCTCAGCTTGAGACAAGCGAACAGATCAGTATTGGTCGTCCATTGACGCCAATCACACAAGATGCGTCATGGGCAGATCGCCCACAGGAGGAAGATGAGCCCCAACCCACTGCAACTCCACCGGCGCCTACCCTCCATAGGCTTCGCAGAGGGCCAAGGGCTCAGGCTGTTGAAGACATTCCGGCTGCATCAGCCGAAGAGCAAGCAGAAATACCACAAGCTCCAACTCCCCCGCACCAACAACAAACAGTTCTCAAGGAGAACGTGCCTGAAGCTGAAAATGTTGAGGCTGCCACAAACAACGCCGAAGCAAATGTGGAGCCCTCCCCAACAACAGCTTCAGAAGACACCGAAGCTACTGCTCCTGAACATTCTGTGCCTGAGTCTGCTGCCGGACCACAATTCCACTATCATATTGCGCACAGGCCCCAAGTCCAGAAGCCGATCCCACGACTACCAAGGTTCCCAGGTCCTGCATCAGCTCCTGGTTCCTTCAACATCAACGGCTTCAGGGCAGATAACACGTTTTTCGACCGCTCCAAGAACCCTTATTCAAGGGAACGGATTGTATCAGATAGGTTCTGGAGCCATCAACAGCGCAGCTATTATTCATGCATCCTCTACAACCAAGGACGCATCTTTCCTCACAAGCGCCTTGAGGTTGAAGCTGTTGAAGGTCTGCCTGGTCTAGAAGAAGCATTGGATTGCTTCAAGCAAGTGGGTTTGCTACCATTTATCACTGATGAAGAGCACTGGAACGAAGAGCTTCTGCTCCAGTTCTATGCCACTTTGCATATCAAAGGCTATAACAGAGATCCGAAGACATGGATCCTGGAGTGGATGACAGGCAATATCCATCATGAAGCCAATGCTTTCGACCTAATTGAGCTTACCGGCCTTCCCACTCCTGGCAAATTGTTTGAAGAATGGTGCCAACTCCATGCTGAAGCAATTGAGAGCATATTTCAGCGTCCTGAGCCAGATATGAGTCAGATGCTCTCAATGATGAAGCCATTTCCTCCAAATGCACCCTATCCAACTAGGTTCTTCGTTGAAGACTTAGAGTACCTGCCCAGAACAATATATCACATCATAAGGCGGACTCTCTGGCCAGTCAAGGGACACTCTCGATATGCAACGATTGATGGTGCAATGAAGACTCTCATCTTCTGCATTCTTCATGGCAAATGCTTCAATGCACAGGATCTCTTCATCCGTCAATTTGCTGCGTCTGCTTCAGAACTGTTTGGCTTAAAGTTTTATGCTCCTTGGGTTATGAGGCTAATCAAGCTTCACTCTGCAATCTCCTATCAACCCTCAGCCCGCAATCATAGGATATTTTTGCCCGATATGGACACATCTGCTGAAGCAATATATCCAGAGCCGGCCAAGCAACCACTAAGTCTTCAGAATGCAGAACACCAGAGCTTCACTCAAAATATTGAAGGTGTTGAAGCTCTCTCCCGCGTGTATCCAATGGCTGGCACCACACGTGCCCCTGCCTCAACTGAAGCCACCAACAGCACAGCTGCAAAGAGACCCAAGAAGCGCACTCGTGCACTCAATGACAGAGAGCTTCTTGTGGCTCTTCACCAAAAGCAAGATAGGCATCACGACTGGCTCAAGAGGCAGATGAGAAGCATCATGCAAGACGTCAATCGCCTCAGAAATATGGCAACTAAGAATGCATTTGTCACACACGAGACTTGTCGCCGCACTTGGAAGGGCCTCACCATGATGTGCCCTGAAGCTGAACTGCATGAGGATGGCTTCACAGAGCACTTCAAATTTGACTCCACGCCTCCAAGAAGAGCGGTGATGCGCAGCACACCATCACTTGAAGAGTCAGAGTTCTCTTCTTCTGCTGCCACCGTGTCTGCCCGGATTATTGAAGAAGAAGACGACGCGACATCATCTCCACCTGCTTCAACGCGCGTCGAATCTGCACCAAGCTCGTCTGCACCGCCGCCAAACAACTCCACCGACCCTGCTGCGCCTGGGAACGCATAGAAACCTCTATGTCTTCAAACCTTTTTGGTCATCACTGACAAAAGGGGGAGAAGCATATGATGGTAATAGTCTTCAAGCGGGTCACTATGGGCGGGTGCCTTCATATCTTGCTACATTTTGCTTCGTGCTTACAACTCCCGTTTTTGCTACATTTGCTTCCTTGAGTTGTAACACTTAGCCTTGATGGTCGTCTGCTACCTGCTTGTCACTCCGTTATGCGAAGATAAATTCCGCATGTGCGACGATAAATTCCGCACTCATCTCATTCTGCAGACGTCCATTTTCCATTATGCATGTCATTATCTTCATATACTTTCACATGCATAGTGGATCGTCATAAGTTGAAGTGGATCTCCACAAGTACAACCTGCCATGTGCATTTGCATTCAAGAAGCAAATTACTTATATGCACATCTTCAGGGGGAGCCCTTGCAACTTATGAAGACAATTCTTTTACAATTTCGCAAATTATGTTTCCCGTTGAAAACTTCAACTAGTTTGTCATCAATCACCAAAAAGGGGGAGATTGTAAGTGCATCTAGTGCCACCCCTAGTTGGTTTTGGAGTATTGATGACAAACCTAGTTGAGGGACTAATGTGTTTGTGAGAATTGCAGGAAAACACAGGTAGAAGTCCCTCATTGATTCGGTTTTACTACCAGAGATGACCCCTAAAAATGTACGAAGACATTGAAGACAATGGTGGTTTATGAAGATATTCATATTGAAGACATTGAAGACAATGGTGGTTTATGAAGATATTCATATTGAAGACAATGACATGAGAAGACTCCCTATGAAGCTTTTGAAACTCGAAGACCTAGATCCTTCGTAGTTTTATTTCATTCATGTTGCGTCATAGGAACCACCGTACTGTTAAGTGGGGTCGAAGAGAACCAGTCAGAATGACTGAAGTGATGCCTAATTCAAATCCTATGTCTTCGAGCGAAGCCTATGAGAGAAAATCTTGTCCAGAGTCAGACAAGTCAGCTTTACTTGTAGCCCAAGTAAAGTTGCCGTGTGAGTTCGAAATCCGACCGTTGGTACACGTGTCAATTCCTTAGTGACCCAGGGTCATTTTGGACAGATCAGGTCGGGTTGCCAAGTGGCTATAAATAGTCCACCCCCCCACAACCTTAAACGGTTGGCTGCTCAAATTTCAGTGCACGGCTTTTGTCGTTTGAGAGCAACCCACCTCGAAGCCTTTGAAAGAAAAATTCCCAGTGAGGAGAAAAGCCCTAACCACCCAGAGCCAGAGTAAATTGGGCATCACTTAAGTCTTCGTGTCTGTGTGATTTGAAGACTTATTACACTTGAGGACTGTGCATCCTCCAGACGGTTAGGCGTCGCGTTTTGAGCATCCAAGAGAAATTGTGGATTGCCAGTGAACGAAGTCTGTGAAGGTTTGGGAGTCTACCTTGAAGACTTACCAGAGTGATTGGGCGAGGTCTGTGTGACCTTAGCTCAAGGAGAAAACGGTGAGGACTGGGTGTCTTGGACTAAGTGTCCTTGACTGGGTGTCCGGGACTGTGTGTCCTTCGGTTTAAATACCTAGCCGCTCCAACCAGACGTACAGTTGTCACAGCAACTGGAACTGGTCCAACAAATCATTGTCTTCAACGTGTCACTGGTTTCATCTTCACTTCCCTTCATTTACAGTTATTCATTGTGAAGCCATTGCATGCTTGCTTTATCTTTTGTCTTCACAACATGAATGTATGATCTGTTCGGCTTCATAACTTCTTCCTACCTGATCCTTATTACACTGAAGCTGTTTGTCATTGCGCTTTCACTCTATTGAATACATGACCATGGCTGCCCTAGTGTAATCTAACTTCCGCTGCATAGTAATAGGCATAATCTTCACTGTTTGTCTTCATAACTCTCACGTTTTGAAGACTTTCATAAAAATCGCCTATTCACCCCCCTCTAGTCGATATAACGCACTTTCAAATTGTCTGAGTGTTTTTCACACCCCTAGCCGCGTAAATGAGTTGCCCTATTTAAGGGGACGAGGATTTAGATCCAATCCACACCCTCTCCCCTCCACGAGTGTTCATCAGAGCGCATCCGACAAAGGTCCATTCAACCATGGCCAGCCGCCGCAACTCCTCCGCTCGCCCTTCCAGCCCTAAGCCTGGATATTGGGAGAGATGTTCCACTCCGCATAGCGAACTAGTGATGCTCCAGACCAAGGGATTTCTACCCCTGGCCTATATGGTCCCGATTCGAGCCGGTCTTGCCGTCTACAACGGCGGAGAGCAAGCAGAGAATGCCCCTAATCCATCCAAAGGAGAGCGGGTGTGCCTTGTCCCTTACTTAATAAGGGGGCTCGGATTTCCCATCCACCCATTTCTCCGGGGGCTGCTGGAGTTCTACGGCCTCCAGCTACATCATCTCATGCCTGCCTCAGTATTGCATATCGCGGGCTTTGTAGCCCTTTGTGAGTTGTTCTTGGGTATTGAAGCTCATTTCGGACTGTGGAAGGAGCTGTTTTGCCTTGTGCCCCATTCCAAGAAAGGGTCAATATATCAAGTGGGCGGAGCCGAAGTATGGCGCATCGCCGGGACCGGATATCTGTCCGGAACTCCAAAGAAGGCGTCCAAAGATTGGCCCTCGGAATGGTTCTATATAGAAGACGTCCCGCTGTCGGATCCTGTCCGGATCGGCCTCCCAGAATTCGATAGTGCTCCCTTAAAGAAGTGCCTAAGCTGGCATCCATGGAGCCCTCAAAGGGAAAGTGACAGGGACATCGTTTACCTGATGGGCCGAATAAGATTGTTGGCCCATTCCGGACTAACCATGATCGGAGTTATGGCCGAATGCATCATGCGGGGGGTGCAGCCGCTTCAGTATAGAAGCCACCCCATGTGGGATTCCAATGGGGAGGACGACGCCACCCTCTATGGCCGTAAAGGGCCAGATTCAGTTACCGCTCTATTAAAGATCTTGTCCACTTTGTACAAGGGAGAAGAGGAGGAATTTCTCCGCGTCAACCCACAGGGTGGATTATCTATGCACAATCCCCCAAGCTGGGTAAGTGGTCGCATCTACTTGCTCATCCGTTTAGTGTTCCCATTGTTGAATACTTAGTCTGATGACCTCAACGCAGGAACTGCGCCGGGCTGTTAAGGAAATAAGCAGCCCGCCTCCACAACCCGAGGACCCAGGACGGTCTCTCGACCCGGCCTCTCAAGAGGATCCGGACATATCTGTGGAGCTGATTGATGGAGTGTTCCATCAATTGAGCGAGGATAACACCTTGGTGGCCATTACGGCCGATTACCCAGGGCTAATCCTGACGCCCCAGGTACTTGAGATTGAAGTCCCAGTAACCCGGATAGGGGTCTGTCCATGCGTGTTCAATTTCCTGATTGCAACCGAACTTTGCAGGGGAGGTTGTTGAGGCGGAAGGCCGAACCTGCGGCGACAAGCCAACGAGGGGCCACAGGGCCCCGTGGGCAGAAAAGAGGTGCAGACCGGACCGAGGCATCAGTGCAAAGGTATGGCGCGCCCCTCTATCCCAGTTGTTATACCTTCGAGGCACATTTGACACTCGCGCCCCCTTCAGGACAAAGAGACCTCGCCGGACTATATCCGGAGAGGCTGTCAATCGCGCCTCCACCAGCCAGGCTCCAAAGCCTAGTCCGGGGGCGAAGGCGAATGCAAGGCGCGTGTAGGACGTTCCTCCGACGGATGATGCGAACGGGTTGTCTGCCACCAACTCTGAAGTGGAAAGTGCCATGAACCACAGGCGTCGCCGGACAATTCTTCGCGATGCTTGCTTCTCCCAAGAGGCGTTAGATGCCTTCAATTCGGGAGATGCGCACCTCCGTGCCGCTCAAAATGGTCTAGCCAGAGCCACAGAGCAATATGTAAAAGACATACGGGTAAGAAAATTTTGGTAAATATATATATGTAGGTTCATTTGATATGCAGGTTCTTACATAAAAGAATTCCCTACTGTCCCAGGAGCTGGAAGAGTGCAAAGCCCAACTGGAGGCCGCACTAGCCGCGGCAGGGGAGCCTAAGGAGGCCCCTTCTGGTAATATACATTTCGAAAGATAAGTATTTTGCGAAGCACGGCTTTGGTGCGAATCTGACAAATAAAATTACAGATGGCGCCGGATTGAATCCGGAAAAGCAACATCTCCTACGCCAGCTAAAGGCTGGTGAGAGGTGCTATTAAAGGTGATGGGGGAGAAGAACGTTCTCCAAGATGCCAACACCCAGCTGGGCGTCGAACTGAAAGATGTTCGTGCCCAGCTATCAGACTCCATGAAGGAGAATCAGCGGCTTCGGCGCGGCATATTTAGTAAGTGCTTGAACGAACCATTTGAAAGAAAGTTTGGCGGGGAAGTCGACTGACAGAGCAATGTCTGTAGGTGTGTTAACAGGTCGTCCGGCGGAGGAGATGCCCGGTTCTACGGGTGACCTTCTTCCCAAGCTCTCGCAACTGCTCGATCGAGTTCGGCAGGCGATGCGAGGCGTCGCCCAGGCCCTGTGGCCATCCATCTCCATGCTCGAAGGTATTGGAGAGCTTGCGGAGAAGCTGAAGGGAGCACGGCGGCGCTTCCAATTGTGGAAGATATCAGCCTGCCGTCAAGGCGCTAGGGAGGCCTGGGCCATGGTGAAGACGCGGTACTCAAAGGTTGACCCCAACCACATGGCCGAGGTCGGTCCTATAGGGCCCGATGGGAAGGAGATCCCTGTAAGATTAGTGTACGGCCAAGTAGAGTTGGCCGCAAAGTACTCCCAGCAGGACTGTAAATTAGACAGCCTGTTAGATGGTATTGAAGAGGAATACAATCAGTCAAAATGACTATGTAATCGAATTGACATTTATAATGCCTTCTAGCCGGATTGTAGATCGTTTGTCATGGCCGACCTTTCCGCTTCAACCTCGGGGCCTGACGGTCTGGAGTGTGTCCGAATTCCCATGCGGTTATATACGAACCGGGGAATGTGTGGAGACCAGGCGTAGGGGTCATTAGTGCGTGAACAGACAAGTGCCCGACTAGTTATGTTATATTACATGGTTAGTAAGAAACATCTTCCAGGGAGAATAGTTCCGTTAGGGGTTCCTTTCCCTGGGGGGCATGCCCTAAAGTGCATGTCCATGCTGCGAAAAGAAACGCAGGAAAAACGCCTGGGGGCACATAGATAAAGAAAAAGATCATCTTTAGTTCACTAACCAAATATTCTCTTAAGAACGCTAGCTTTCGGCTTCACCCAGTCTGAGGTACACGTCCGGTTGATCCGGCAGTAATAATCGCAGAGGTGCTCCCTTTACCACCTAGCCGAATAATCGAGAATGTAGGGGTAAACACAGGAGCCAGGCAACCCATTTTGGCCAAAACTTAAGTCATATCGATGCATATAATGGTGAATAAAAGGTACATGCGGAAGTTTGACACATGTGTTAGGCATGAAGCCCGTATAAATAAGCTTCTGTTTAAAGAAGCCCCCAGGTTTACTGAGCGCGGATAGCGCGTCAATTTGTGAGCCTTTAAAGGTTATAAGAGAGAGAAAAAGGGAGAAGGAGAGAAATGTAAGACGGACAGTATATAAAAAATGGACAGAGTAAGGAGACGAACACAGGATCCGGCGCTAGGCATAGAATCTTCGGAGACGGGCTACGTTCCATGGGTTCGGCTCGAGTCAGTTATCCGATGCGTTTCGCAGGAGGTACGCTCCACCAGTCAGGACTTGGTCAATTATGAAGGGACCTTCCCACTTGGGCTTGAGTTTGTCCTTTTTCTTGTCCAGCAGGCGTAGAACTAATTCGCCAACGTTGTAATTTTTGGCCCGTACTTCTCTGCTTTGGTATCTTCGAACTTGCTGTTGATAGAATGCGGAACGGGCTTTCGCCACGTCACGCTCCTCCTCTAATGCGACCAAATTGTCCTGCCGATCGAGCTCGGCTTCTCTTTCCTCATACATGCGCACTCGAGGTGAGTCATGAATTATGTCGCAAGGCAGAACTGCCTCTGCGCCGTACACCATGAAGAATGGTGTGTATCCGGTGGTGCAATTCGGCGTGGTCCGCAACCCCCAGAGTACGGAATCGAGCTCCTCTACCCAGTGCGTGTTAGATTCCTTGAGGGACCGCACTAGTCTGGGTTTGATGCCGCTCATGATAAGACCATTTGCACGTTCGACCTGGCTGTTAGTTTGTGGGTGATAGACGGAAGCATAATCGAGTTTTATGCCCATGTTTTTGCACCAGAGTTTTACCTCGTCGGCCATAAAGTTCGTGCCATTATCAGTGATGATGCTGTGGGGGACGCCGTAATGGTGTACAACCCCGGATATGAAGTCTATCACAGGTCCGGATTTGGCCGTCTTAACAGGCTTGGCTTCTATCCATTTGGTGAACTTATCCACCATGACCAGTAAGTATTTGTGCTTGTGGGTTCCACCTTTAAGGGGTCCAACCATATCAAGCCCCCAGACCGCAAAGGGCCAAGTGATGGGGATAGTTTGGAGGGCGGTGGGTGGCATATGGCTTTGGTTTGCAAAGAGCTGGCAGCCAGTGCATCGTTGGACTAAGTCCTGAGCGTCTGCCCGGGCCGTCGGCCAATAAAAGCCTGTACGGAAGGCTTTGCTTACCAGGGACCGGCCTGCAGCGTGATGACCGCTGAGTCCGGCATGGATTTCAGCAAGGAGATTCCGCCCCTCCTCTTCGGAGATGCACCTTTGAAGGACTCCGGTAGTGCTTTTCTTATAAAGCTCTCCCTCGTGGACTCTGTAGGCTTTGGATCGCCGCACTATGCAGAGTGCCTCATTTTGGTCCTCGGGGAGTTCTTGCCTAGTAAGGTAGGCGAGGAATGGTTCTGTCCACGGGGCGATGACGGCCATTATTACGTGGGCTGAAGGTGTTATTTCAACGGCAGAGCCTCCGATTGTGTCTGAATGTTCGGTGTCGGGCAGTGCGGTTGGGTCCGGGCTGTTATTGTTCGGCTCCCCTTCCGATACCACGGATGGCTTGAAAAGCCTTTCCAAGAAGATGTTGGGGGGGACTACATCGCGTTTTGCGCCGATGCGTGCCAGGACATCTGCCGCCTGATTATTTTCCCGGGCTATATGATGAAATTCAAGTCCCTCGAACCGAGCTGACATTTTTAGGACGGCGTTGCGGTAAGCTACCATTTTTGGATCCTTGGCATCGAAGTCTCCATTTATTTGGGAGATTGCGAGGTTCGAGTCCCCGCGCACCTCTAGGCGTTGGATGCCTATGGATACTGCCATCCGGAGACCATGTAGAAGGGCCTCATATTCGGCTGCATTGTTGGAGTCCATGTACAGAATCTGTAGTACGTATTGAACTGTGTCTCCTGTGGGGGATGTCACAACGACGCCAGCCCCCAGTCCAGACAACATTTTGGAGCCATCGAAATGCATGATCCAATTTGAATATGTGTCGTACTCTCTAGGGAGTTCGGCCTCCGTCCATTCTGCGACAAAGTCGGCCAAAACTTGTGACTTGATGGCTCGTGTGGCTTATAAGTTATGTCGAACGGGAGGAGCTCGATGGCCCATTTCGCGATCCGGCCTGTTGCGTCACAGTTGTTTATAATGTCGTTAAGTGGTACTTCCGAGGCTACTGTTATTGAACATTCTTGAAATTAGTGTCGTAGCTTCCGGGATGCCATGAATACCGCGTACGCAATCTTTTGATAACGCGGGTACCGTGATTTGCAGGGAGTGAGGACAGTGGACACATAATAGACCGGCCTTTGAAGGGGGAATTTGTGTCTGTCCGCTTCTCGTTCGACGACGAGCACTGCGCTTACAACCTGATGTGTTGCTGCGATGTACAATAGCATTGGTTCGCCGGTGTTTGGAGCGGCCAGGACTGGGTTTGTTGCCAGTATGGCTTTTATTTTGTCGAGTCCGGCCATGGTTGCGTCCATCCATTTGAAGTGTTCGGTGCGCCGAAGGAGGCGGTAAAGTGGAAGGGCCTTTTCTCCCAAGCGGGAGATAAAGCGGCTTAGAGCCGCCACACATCCGGTTAACTTTTGTATTTGTTTGAGGTCCTTTGGGATATCCAGTTGCGATAGAGCTCGGATCTTGGCTGGATTTGCTTCAATTCCTCTGCTGGATACAATGAAGCCCAAGAGCTTTCCGGCTGGAACGCCGAAAACGCATTTTTCCGGGTTGATCTTGATGTCGTATGTTCGGAGATTATCAAATGTGAGACTCAAGTCGTCTACTAGAGATTCAACATGTCTTGTTTTGACGACCACATCATCTACGTATGCCTCCACTGTTTTACCAATCTGGCTTGCCAAACATGTCTAAATCATGCGCTGATATGTTGTGCCAGCGTTTTTGAGCCCAAAGGGCATCGTGTTGAAGCAGAATGGCCCGTATGGTGTGATAAATGCCATTGCGGCTTGGTCTGGTTCTGCCATCTTGATTTGATGGTAGCCAGAATATGCATCGAGGAAACACAACGAATCATGTCCTGCGGTCGCATCGATAATTTGATCGATGCGGGGGAGGGGAACGGGATCCTTTGGGCAAGCCTTGTTAAGGTCTTTAAAATCAACACACAGGCGCCAGGATTTGTCCTTCTTTGGTACCATCACCAGGTTTGCTAGCCAGTCTAGATGTTTTATATCTCTGATGAATCCAGCCTCTAATAGCTTTGCTAGCTCCTCTCCCATAGCCTATCTCTTAGGTTTGGAAAAACGCCGGAGAGCCTGTTTGACAGGTTTGAATCCTGTTTGGATATTTAAGCTGTGTTCGGCCAGCCTACGTGGGATTCCTGGCTTGTCTGAAGGGTGCCAGGCGAAAATGTCCCGGTTCTCTCGTAGGAACTCTCGCAATGCGGCGTCGACATCAGGGTTTAGCTGTGCCCCGATGGAAGCTGTTTTATTGGGGTCCGTTGGATGGACTTGGAATTTGACTATTTCGTCCGCTAGTTTAAAGGAGGTGGATTTGGATCTTTTGTCGAGTACCACATCGTCCCTATTCACCATAGAGCGCAGCGCAGTCAGCTCCTCAGCCGCTAGGGCTTCGGATAGTGCCTCGAGGGCCAGTGCGGCTGTCTTGTTTTCGGCGCGGAGTGCTATGTCCGGATCACTAGCGAGAGTGATGATCCCGTTAGGCCCGGCATCTTGAGCTTCATGTACCCGTAATGGGGTATTGCTTGGAAGATTGTGAATGCTTCCTGCCCTAGCAAAGCGTGATAACCGCTGCTGAACGGGGCCACATGGAACATGACCTCTTCGGACCTGTAATTGTCCGGCGTGCCGAACACCACATCTAGTGTGATTTTTCCTATACAGCGCGCTTCCCGACTGGGGATTATTCCTTTAAAGGTTGTGCTGCTTCGCATGATGCGGTTCCAGTCTATATCCATTTTTTGAAGAGTTTCCTCATAAATGAGGTTCAATCCGCTGCCGCCGTCCATGAGTACCTTGGTAAGATGAAAGCCATCCACTATTGGACTGAGGACCAATGCAGCTGGTGCTCGGGCTGTTCGGAATTTAGGTTCATCACTGGCGTTAAAGGTGATGGCCATGTCACTCCATGGGTTTATTGTTGCCACTTGGTAGACTTCGGCAAGGCTGCGGAGTGTCCTTTTTCGCATATTATTTGATGTGAAGGTCTCGAAGACTGTTAATACCGTATTGGTGTCTCTGGGGTGGCTTTCTGTGGCCTCCGGAATTAGGAGGTTTTCGCCAATTTTGGCCACCTGCCGGAGTATCCAACATGCTCTAAGGCTGTGAGTTGGTGTGGCATCCTCTGTACTATGAATTTTACAGGGTCCATTAAGCCATCCTTCCAGTACGGTTCCATGCCCTGTAGAGGGTTTTTTCCTTTTGGTGTTTGACCCAGGTGTCTAGCGATGATGCACCCTTTTATTTCGGACTGGGCTTGCCTTAAGGGCCGGATTGTCCCAAAATTTTGTTTTGGTTTTCTGTGCGCTTTCCATCGCACAGTACTTTTGTACTATGGACGCTAAGTCAGTGAAGCACGTAATATCACGGCGACTTATGGCGTTGAGTATTCCCTTGTCCGTGCAATTATTGCAGAAGAATGAAATTGTGTCTTCCTCGCGGCAGCCCTTTATCCTGTTCATAACCAGGAGGAATCTGGCCCAGTAATGATGTACTGTTTCTTTGGGTTCTTGCCTGATTTGGGATACATCGCTAATGTTCGGGTGGGTGGGTGGAATTAAATCCGGAGCCTTACCCCTTCTAAGGCTCAGAGGCCGAGGAATTTCCGAACTCGAAAATTTGGATTCTTGGATGTCGTCCAATGAATCCAGTCCGTCGCCTGATTCTAAGTTCAGGTCTTGAGTGATATCCTCCCCTCCGCGGACATCTGGCTTGGAGAGATCGGGAATCCGGACGTAGCGAGTCCTTAAGATAGATGAAGGGTCTTTGCACTGTCCCTCTACCACGGCAACGTGATGGGTGGCTTGGGGAGAGTTAATCTCTCTCAAATCGGTTTTAGGCCTAATCTGGTCGTAATCCGTAGCGACTCCCAGGGCGGCGAAGCGATCCAAGAGCTCGTTTATGGAGGAAAGCTCTATTGGATCTAACTGCTCGGCAAGTTCCAAGTTAACATGAAGATTTTTTTCGATGGCTCGAGAGGTCATCGTCGGCGCAGAAGCCGAACAGGTGGTCATAAGAAAACCACCTAGTCGGAGGGTTTGGCCGACAGCCAAAGCTCCCTTAGCAACAGTGCCGTCTTTAAAGACGGGGCGAGGCATCCTTCCTGATGGCGATGACACAGAGGAACTCTCAATGAAAGCACCAATGTCGGTGTCAAAATCGGCGGATCTCGGGTAGGGGGTCCCGAACTGTGCGTCTAGGCCGAATGGTAACAGGAGGCAAGGGACACGAAGTTTTACCCAGGTTCGGGCCCTCTCGATGGAGGTAAAACCCTACGCCCTGCTTGATTAATATTGATGATATGGGTAGTACAAGAGTAGATCTACCGCGAGATCAGAGAGGCTAAACCCTAGAAGCTAGCCTATGGTATGATTGTTGATGTGTATGTTGTCCTACGGACTAAAACCCTCCGGTTTATATAGACACCGGATAAGGTTAAGGTTACATAGAGTCGGTTACAATGGTAGGAGATCTTCATATCCGTATCGCCAAGCTTGCCTTCCACGCCAAGGAAAGTCCCTTCCGGACACGGGACGGAGTCTTCAATCTTGTATCTTCATAGTCCAGGAGTCCGGCTTGAAGGTATAGTTCGGCTATCCGAACACCCCCTAATCCAGGACTCCCTCACCCCTCAAAGGATTGTTTTCCATAGTAACAAGTGACAGTAAATTTCAGCACACTATATAAATGTTTCCTTACCAAATTCCACTTACCAAAGGCGCTTCACTCCCCAGCAATGGCACCAAAAAATAGCCTTGATGACCTGAAACAAAAGTTCTCGGAATGACCTGAAACTCCACGGAATATCTTACAATAAATAATAAAAATTCCTCGCCAAAGATGAAGACCAGGGGGCCCACACCCTTGCCACGAGGGTGCCCCCCCTAGGGCGCGCCCCCCTACCTAGTGGGCCCCCTGGAGACCTCCCGACTCCAACTCCAACTCTATATAACTGCTTTCAGGGAGAAAAAAATAGGAGAGAAGAAATCATCGTGTTTTACGATACGGAGCCGCCGCCAAGCCCTAAAACCTCTCGGGAGGGCTGATCTGGAGTCCGTTCAGGGCTCCGGAGAGGGGGATTCGTCGCCGTCGCCATCATCAACCATCCTCCATCACCAATTTCATGATGCTCATCGTCGTGCGTCAGTAATTCCATCATAGGCTTGCTGGACGGTGATGGGTTGGATGAGATTTATCATGTAATCGAGATAGTTTTGTTAGGGTTTGATCCCTAGTATCCACTATGTTCTGAGATTGATGTTGCTATGACTTTGCTATGCTTAATGCTTGTCACTAGGGCCCGAGTGCCATGATTTCAGATCTGAACCTGTTATGTTTTCATCAATATATGAGAGTTCTAGATCCTATCTTGCAAGTCTATAGTCACCTATTATGTGTTATGATCCGTTAACCCCGAAGTGACAATAATCGGGATACTTACCGGTGATGATCGTAGTTTGAGGAGTTCATGTATTCACTATGTGCTAATGCTTTGTTCCGGTTCTCTATTAAAAGGAGGCCTTAATATCCATTAGTTTCCATTAGGACCCCGCTGCCACGGGAGGGTAGGACAAAAGATGTCATGCAAGTTCTTTTCCATAAGCACGTATGACTATATTCGTAATACATGCCTACATTACATTGACGAATTGGAGCTAGTTCTGTGTCACCCTATGTTATGACTGTTACATGATGAACCGCATCCGGCATAATTATCCATCATTGATCCGATGCCTACGAGCTTTCCATATACTGGTTTACGCTTATTTACTTTCCCGTTGCTATTGTTACAATCACTACAAAATACCAAAAACATTACTTTGCTTTCATTACTCTTTTGTTACCGTTACCACCACTATCATATTACTTTGCTACTAAACACTCTCGTGCAGATACTAAGTTCCCAGGTGTGGTTGAATTGACAACTCAGCTGCTAATACTTGAGAATATTCTTTGGCTCCCCTTGTGTCGAATTGATAAATTTGGGTTGAATACTCTACCCTCGAAAGCTGTTGCGATCCCCTATACTTGTGGGTTATCAAGACTAATTTCTGGCGCTGTTGCCGGGGATGCATAGCTCTATTCTTTGAGTCACTTGGGATTTATATCTGCTGGACACTATGAAGAATTTGAAAGACGCTAAGACAACAATTTATCCCTCAACTACGAGGGGAGGTAAGGAACTACCATCTAGCTCGGCACTTGATTCACCTTCTGTTATGAGTAAGCTTGTGATACCTAAACCTTCTTCTGTTATTCGTTCTGATATGTCGCATGTTATTGATGATGCTACTTCTGCTATACTTGATACTTATGATGAAATTGCCTCTATGCCTGATACTACTATGCCACTTAGTGATTTTCTCAAGGAACGACTTGCTAGGGCTAGAGAGATTGAAAATATTGAATCTGATTATGAAGATGAAAGTGATGATGAAGAATCACTTGTTATTCCTGAGGGTTATTTATTTGATCAAGAAGCTTCTTTAGCTATTTTAGCTTGCAAAGATAGATATGAAATCAAAAGGTTATTAGCTAAATGGAATAAGCAATCTCTAAATGCTAGGATGAGACCTGGCCCTGCTTTTGCTACTTCACCTATCTGTGTTGCTGATAAGGATTATGAATTCTCTGTTGATCCTAGTATAATTACTTTGGTTGAATCTGATCCTTTTCATGGCTATGAATCTGAAACTGTTGTGGCACATCTTACTAAATTAAATGATATAGCCACCCTGTTCACTAATGATGAGAGATCTCGCTAGTTTTATATCCTTAAAATATTTCCGTTCTCATTAAAGGGTGATGCTAAGATATGGTTTAATTCTCTTGATCCTGGTTGTGTGCGTAGTCCCCAGGATATGATTTACTACTTCTCTGCTAAATATTTCCCTGCTCATAAGAAACAAGCTGCTTTAAAGGAAATATACAACTTTGTGCAAATTAAAGAAGAGAGTCTCCCACAAGCTTGGGGGAGGCTTCTCAAGTTACTTAATGCTTTGCCTGATCATCCTCTTAAGAAAAATGAAATACTTGATATCTTTTATAATGGACTAACCGATGCTTCCATAGATTACCTGGATAGTTGTGCCGGTTCTCTTTTTAGGGAAAGAACACCGGATGAAGCTGAAATCTTATTGAATAATATGTTGACAAATGAAAATAATTGGGCACCTCTTGAGCCAGCTCCTGCTCCAATTAATGATCCTATTCCTAAACCAACTCCGAAGAAGAGAGGGAATCTATTTCTCAGTCCCGAAGATATGCAAGAGGCAAAGAAATCTATGAAAGAAAAAGGTATTAAAGCTGAAGATGTTAAGAATTTACCTCCTATTGAAGAAATACATGGTCTTAATTTACCGCCTGCCGAAGAAACATATGATCTTGATCCTTTATTTATTGAAGAACCTCCAGACCCCGATAACCCAACACAGGTAGTAAAGGTAAATTCTCTCTATAGATATGATAAAGCTGAAATCCCTCCTACTAAAATTACTAGTCAATGCTTGGATGAGTTTGATAATTTTATGTTTAAGCAAGAAGACTTCAATGCTTATTTTGGTAGACAATTAAAACAAGATGCTGATATGATTAAATACTTGGGTGATTATATGGCTAATATTAGAGGTGAACTTAAACTTGTTAGCAAACATGCTTCTATGGTTACCACTCAAGTAGAACAAGTACTTAAAGCTCAAAAAGAATTGCTCAATGAGATGAATAGTAAGAAAAATAATTATGCTGTTAAAGTGGCTACTAGAACTGGTAGAATGACTCAGGAACCTCTATATCCTGAAGGCCACCCTAAGAGAATTAAGCAAGATTCTCAGAGAAATAATATTGATGCACCTAGTTCTTCTAAAAGGAAGAAAAAGAACAATGATAGAACTGTGCAAACTTCTAGTGAACCTATTGCTGAACCACCTGATAATCCAAATGATATCTCTATTTCTGATGCTGAAACACAATTTGGCAATGAACATGAACCTAATGAAAATGTTAATGATGATGTTCATAATAATGCTCAACCTAGTAATGATAATGATGTAGAAATTGAACCTGCTATTGATCTTGATAACCCACAATCAAAGAATCAACGTTATGATAAGAAAGACTTTGTTGCTAGGAAACATGGTAAAGAAAGAGAACCTTGGGTTCAGAAACCCATGCTTTTTCCTCCCAAACCATCCAAGAAAAAGGATGGTGAGGATTTTGAGCGCTTTGCTGAAATGATTAGACCTATCTTTTTGCGTATGCGATTGACTGATATGCTTAAAACCAATCCTTATGCTAAGTACATGAAAGATATTGTTACAAATAAAAGAAAGATAGCAGAAGCTGAAATTTCCACCATGCTTGCTAATTATACTTTTAAGGGTGGAATACCAAATAAACTTGGAGATCTAGGAGTACCTACTATACCATGATCCATTAAAAGAAACTATGTTAAAACTGCTTTATGTGATCTTGGAGCCGGTGTTAGTGTTATGCCTCTCTCTTTATATCATAGACTTGATTTGAATAAGTTGACACCTACTGAAATATCTTTGCAAATGGATGATAAATCAACTGCTATACTTGTCGGTATTTGTGAGGATGTGCCTGTTGTGGTTGCAAACGTTACTATTTTAACAGACATTGTTATTCTTGATATTCCCGAGGACGATAGTATGTCTATTATTCTTGGAAGACCTTTTGTTAATACTGCAGGGGCTGTTATTGATTGCACTAAAGGCAATGTCACTTTTCATGTTAATGGTAATGAGCATACGGTACACTTTCCGAGGAAACAACCTCAAGTTCATAGTATCAATTCTATCGGAAAAAATCCATCGATTATATTTGGAGGTTTTGAATTTCCTCTTCCTACTATCAAGAAGAAATATGATATACTTATTATTGGAGATGTGCATATCCCCGTTGAGGTAACCTAGTGTTATTCAAAATTTCTCCGGTTTCATGCTAATCGGGATGAGTTTGTTAACAAGACTTGATCAACCTTGTTAGTGGATTCCTTTTGACGATCATGAGATGGATGAAACTAGAAGCACAACCTTCTGTACCCTCTCTATACTTTCTGTTATTTAGTTGAAATAAAGTAAAAAAATAAATAATTTTCTGTCTGTTATCTAATTATCTGTGCAATATAAAAATACCCCGAAAATAAAAGTTCTCCAAATGCCCTGAAAATTAAATATGATTTTTTCTAGAATATTTGAGCATTTATGGAACAAAGAACACACCAGGGGGCGAACCACCTTGCCACGAGGGTGGAGGGCGCGCCCCCCTGCCTCGTGGGCCCACGGTGGCCCTCCTCCACTTATTCTTTCACCCACACACTCCTTCTTCCTCCCCCAAACACGAAAAACCAGCTCAAACCCGAGTCCAAGCTCGTTTTGCTGCCATTTTCGATCTCCTTGCTCAAAGCACCTCTCACAAAACTGCTTGGGGAGATTGTTCCTTGGTATGTGACTCCTCTATTGGTCCAATTAGTTTTTGTTCTAGTGCTTTATTCATTGCAAATTTTTGCTGCTTAGGTGACCCTGTTCTTGAGCTTGCATGTCAAATTTATATGGTCAAAAGTAGTTTTGATGCATGATATAGGCCCTAGGCACTTGTAGGAGTAGTTGCTATCAATATTATTGAGTTTGGTTTACTTTTATTTTGAAGTTACTAAAAAATTTCAGAATTTTTCAAAGGAAGAAATATGCTTAGGAAAATGTTACAAGGTGGTTCTTCAAGGAAGCAAGGACCCAGGCTTGCAATCCGTGATGCTGACGAAGAGCCACCAAGAGACGCTCCAGTGCGTCCTTGTGAGTGGCCTTCTGAAAATTTTATGGATTGAGTGGGAATTAAAGAAGAATTTAACGCATATTTGCGTAATGCCGGTCTTGAGGACTTTGAGGCAAACAAATGCCCCCAGTATCATGATCTCACAAGCTCTTTTGTGAGGAGGTTTGAGTATTCATCTTCGCGTAATTCTCCTTTAGTCATGTTTGATCTTTATGACAAATCTTATACCATGGACTTAGAGGATTTCACTTTTGCTTGCAAACTTCCACAATGGGGTAGTGTTAGAGATCCCCCTAAATCTGAATTTAGAAACTTTCTTGCTAGTATAACTGTAGGGGGGAATCTAGAGATATAACGCAAGCTACCATAGGGAGCATTCACTTTCCTGCTATACATTATTTTGCTCTATTCATAGGTAGGTGCATAAATGCTAAGGATGAAGCATGTCACATGTGTGTCCCTGACCTTAGCATTCTCAGGAGTGCTGTGTCAGGAGACCAATCTTATCATATGGGAGCCATTATAGCTCGTAGGTTGCATCATAATAGATATAATGGAGATTTCTTTGGAGGAATTTATGCAACCCGCTTAGCTAAATTTCTTGAGATAGACGTTCGTGAAGGAGACATGGAGTTGCCTCCTGCTTATTTAGATTTTGATTCTATGGTTTCTCACCATTTTGTCGAGAGGAACGAATCACCTCTCCAGTACCGACTAATCTTTGACAGACGCCGTGTTGTCCATATTACTCTCCTTGCTCCTGCTTTCTTTGATTATCAGTCAAGAGGAGGATATACTATTACCAGAGAGGAGGCCGATGAGTATGAGAGGAGAGCGGAGGCCGCTCGTCGCCACACTGCAGCTCAGGAGGCGATTGCCGTTGCATCACAGTACGACCCCAACAACTATTATTATGGATATCAGCCAGGCCAACCGTGGCCATAGACCAACTTAGGCCAAAAGCCTAAGCTTGGGGGAGTACGTATTTCTCACCGACATTACATTTATGTTCACACACACTCATTGCTAGATGTCGGTGTTCATACTTTTTCATTGTATCATCCATTCTAGTTTATTTTCCTTTTTTATGCTTTCTTCTTGTGTGTTTAATAAACATTAAGAAAAACCAAAAAAATTAGTTGTAGCTTTTAATTAGTTTACTTCCCATACTTGTAGTAGTAATTAAAAATAAAACCCAAAAATATTTCCCGTTCTTCTTTTGCTTGTTGGGAGCTTTCACGTGTAAATAGTTTTATTTCTTTTCTTTTGGGGGTCAGTAGGAGAAGACCATGATTAAATTGTTGAAGTGGCTCTTATATGCTTTATTGTTGATTTAACCAAGAGCCCATATTGCTTTGTCTTCTCCTGTTTATTGAATGCTCACAGATTCCAGCTTAGTCCAATGCACGTGCACTCTTATTATTATTCACATTGTTCGGTCGTGCAAGTGAAAGGCAATTATGATGATATATGATGGACTGACAGAGATGAGAAAAGCTGGTACGAACTCGACCTCTTTTGTTTTTGGAAATATGATGAGTTCATCGTTCTTGATTCAGCTTGTTATGAATAAACATGTTTGCAATGACAATTAGAGATCATAGTTGCTTGTGCCATGCTTGATTAGCTATGAGTTATAATGGTTTACCTTGCGTGCCAACATGCTATTAAAATGGTTATGATGTGGTATGATAGGGTGGTATCCTCCTCTGAATGATTTAAGTGACTTGACTTGGCACATGTTCATGCATGTAGTTGAAACAAATCAACATAGCCTTCACGATATTTATGTTCATGGTGGATTATATCCTACTCATGCTTGCATCCAATGTTTATTAATTTTAATGCATGTACATGGCTATTGTCGCTCTCTAGTTGGTCGCTTCCCAGTCTTTTGCTAGCCTTCACCTGTACTAAGCGGGAATATTGCTTGTGCATCCAAACTCCTTAAACCCCAAAGTTATTCCACATGAGTCCACCATACCTTCCTATATGCGGTATCTACCTGCCGTTCCAAGTAAATTTGTATGCGCTAAACTCTAAACCTTCAAATAAATATCATGTTTTGTATGCTCGAATAGCTCATGTATCAACTAGGGTTGTCTGTATCTTCCATGTTAGGCGGGTTATTCTCAAGAGGAGTGGACTCTGCTCCTCACTCACGAGATAAATGGCTGGTCACCGGGATGCCCAGTCCCATGCTTTATGCAAACTAAATCAAAAATAATTGCAAACAAAACTCCCCCTGGGACCTGATGTATGTTGGAGGCACTCGTTGTTTCGAGCAAGCCATGGATTGATGTTTGTTAGTGGAGGGGGAGTATAAACTTTACCATTCTGTTTGGGAACCGCCTATAATGTGTGTAGCATGGAAGATATCGCCATCTCTTGGTTGTTATGTTGACAATGAAAGTATACCGCTCAAAATATTATTCACCTCTATTTCAAAACTGAGCTCTGGCACCTCTACAAATCCCTACTTCCCTCTGCAAAGGGCCTATCTATTTACTTTTATATTGAGTCATCATCCTCTTATTAAAAAGCACCAGTTGGAGAGCACCGCTGTCATTTGCATTCATTACTGTTAATTTATATTGGGTGTGACTATGATTGGATCTCTTTTACCATGAGTTACAATGTCTAGTCAGTCCTTGATCTTTAAAGGTGCTCTGCATTTATGTTTTGCGGTCTCAGAAAGGGCTAGCGAGATACCATCTTGTTATATCATATTATGATTGTTTTGAGAAAGTGTTGTCATCCGAGATTTATTATTATGGCTCGTTAGTTGATTATGCTATTGATATGAGTAATCATGAGACATGAGAATTATTGCAAATATGGTTAGTTATAATCTTTGCTGAAAACTTGAATGCTAGCTTGACATATTTACAACAACAAGAGCAAACGGAGTTTGTAAAAGTTCTTTATTTCTTCCAGTTTGTCAACTGAATTGCTTGAGGACAAGCAAGGGTTTAAGCTGGGGGGAGTTGATACGTCTCCGTCGTATCTACTTTTCCAAACACTTTTGCCCTTGTTTTGGACTCTAACTTGTATGATTTGAATGGAACTAACCCGGACTGACGCTGTTTTCAGCAGAATTGCCATGATGTTGTTTTATGTGCAGAAAACAAAAGTTCTCGGAATGACCTGAAACTCCATGGAATATCTTACAATAAATAATAAAAAATCCTCGCCAAAGATGAAGACCAGGGGGCCCACACCCTTGCCATGAGGGTGGGGGCGCCCCCCCCCCTAGGGCGCCCCCCCCCCTACCTCATGGGCCCCTGGAGACCTCCCGACTCCAACTCCAACTCTATATAACTGCTTTGGGGAGAAAAAAATAGGAGAGAAGAAATCATCGCGTTTTACGATACGGAGCCGCCGCCAAGCCCTAAAACCTCTCTGGAGGGCTGATCTGGAGTCCGTTCGGGGCTCCGGAGAGGGGGATTCATCGCCGTCATCATCATCAACCATCCTCCATCACCAATTTCATGATGCTCACCGCCGTGCGTGAGTAATTCCATCGTAGGCTTGCTGGACGGTGATGGGTTGGATGAGATTTATCATGTAATCGAGTTAGTTTTGTTAGGGTTTGATCCCTAGTATCCACTATGTTCTGAGATTGATGTTGCTATGACTTTGCTATGCTTAATGCTTGTCACTAGGGCCCGGGTGCCATGATTTCAGATCTGAACCTATTATATTTTCATCAATATATGAGAGTTCTAGATCCTATCTTGCAAGTCTATAGTCACCTATTATGTGTTATGATCTGTTAACCCCGAAGTGACAATAATCGGGATACTTACCGGTGATGACCGTAGTTTGAGGAGTTCATGTATTCACTATGTGCTAATGCTTTGTTCCGGTTCTCTATTAAAAGGAGGCCTTAATATCCCTTAGTTTCCATTAGGACCCCGCTGCCACGGGAGGGTAGGACAAAAGATGTCATGCGAGTTCTTTTCCATAAGCACGTATGACTATATTCGGAATACATGCCTACATTACATTGACGAATTGGAGCTAGTTCTGTGTCACCCTATGTTATGACTGTTACATGATGAACCGCATCCGGCATAATTATCCATCATTAATCCGATGCCTACGAGCTTTCCATATACTGGTTTACGCTTATTTACTTTCCCGTTGCTATTGTTACAATCACTACAAAATACCAAAAACATTACTTTGCTTTCATTACTCTTTTGTTACCGTTACCACCATTGTCGTATTACTTTGCTACTAAAAACTCTGCTGTAGATACTAAGTTTCCAGGTGTGGTTGAATTGACAACTTAGCTGCTAATACTTGAGAATATTCTTTGGCTCCCCTTGTGTCGAATCAATAAATTTGGGTTGAATACTTTACCCTCGAAAGTTGTTGCGATCCCCTATACTTGTGGGTTATCAATGCACTCTTCGGTCAGAAAGCCCCTGGCTATGCTTCCCTCTGGACGTGACATGTTGCGAACGTATCCTTTGATGACACCATTCATCCTTTTGAACGGCATCATGCTGTGCAGGAACGTCGGCCCGAGTTAGATGATATCCTCCACGATATGGACCAGCAGATGCACCATAACATCGAAGAATGCAGGCGGGAAGTACATCTCAAGCTCGCATAGTATCACCACGATCTCTTCCTATAGCCTTCTGAGTTGCCTCACGCCAACCGACTTCCGAGAGATGATGTCGAAAAAGTTGCATAGGCCAAATAGCGTTTCACGGACGATCACGTCCATGATCCCACGGATTGCAACTGGAAGTATCTGCGTCATCAGCACGTGACAGTCGTGAGACTTCATCCCATTGAACTTCTGCTTCGCTAAGTCTAGGTATCTGCTTATCTTCCCCGCGTAAACGTAAGTTTTACTCCTATGAGGCAGGTGAAAAACTCCTCAATCTCCTCCTGACTTAGAGTGAAGCACGCGGGAGGGTAGTCATTTCCGATCTTCTTGGACTTTTTGCCTTTGCGATGACTTTCCATGTCCTGCTTCGCCTCATCATCATCATCATTAGCGTGAAGCTCCTCCCTGATGCCATTGATTTCAAGTCTGCCCTTGCTTTTGTCCCATCTTTGGTCCTCTCTCGCATGTTGAGCAGGGTACCTAGCAGACTCTCGCACACGTTCTTCGTGATATGCATGACATTAAGGCTGTGAGGCACATGGAGGATCTTCCAGTACGGCAAGTCCTAGAAAACAGACCTCGTTTTCCATACCTTCAGCAGCGGCTCTGGTGCCTTTCGCTTCTTTCCCGGCTCTGGCGCCTTTTGCTTCTTTCCCGGCAGTGGGCAATCTTTCCAATTTTTCAACAGCTCGTCTATTTCCTTGCCGCTCCTCGTACGCGGGCGTCTTCAGGGTTCGGTTTCACCACCGAGAAAATCCTTGTGTTTTCTCCAAGAGTCATCGTCGCGAAGCCACCTTCGATGTCCCATGAACACGGTTTTCGAAGACCTTGGATCTCTATCTAGCTGGCGATACGTTGTGTCATCCATGCACCTGATGCATCCAGAAAATTCGTGGACCACCTGCCCCGCGACATATCCGTAACCGAGATAGTCGTGCACTGTCGTGAGCAGTGCGGCTCTCATAGGGAAATATTCTTTCTCTGCAGCGTCCCACATATTGGCTGGCGTTTTCCACAGCGTGTCTAGCTCCTCTTTCAGCAGCCCCGGATACAGATTGATGTCATTCACTGGTTGTTTCGGCCCTTCAATTAGCATACTCATGTGAATGTACTTCCTCTTCATGCACAACCAGGGGGAAGGTTGTACATCCACACAAACACAGGCTAGGTGCTATGTGTGCTTCTCTGGCTACCAAATGGATTGACTCCATCGGTGCTCACGCCCAGCATGATGTTCCTTGGATCTTCCCCAAATTCTACGTGTTGAAAGTTCAACGCTTGCCACTGGCTCGCATCCTTAGGGTGACTCAGCATCTTGTCTTTTTTATTTATCTCCGGATCATTTCCATCATCTTCTCGCTTCTTCTCCTCCCTATCCACGTGCCAACGCAGGAGCTTTGCTAGCTTAGGGTCCACGAAATACCGCTGCAGACGAGGAGTGATCGGAAAGTACCACACCACTTTTCTAGGAGCTTTCTTCCTCTTCTTGTATCGAGTGACGCCGCACACCGGACATATGGTAGACTCCGCGTGCTCGTCCCAATAAATGATGAAATTGTTCATGCACACATGGTATTTCACGTGCGGTAAATCCAGAGGACACACGATTTTCTTCGCCTCCTCGAAACTGGTCGGGCACTTGTTCCCCTTGGGAAGACGTTCGTGTCAGAATGACATGTTCTCGTCGAAGCATGCGTCGGTCATTTTGTGTTTTACCTTCATCTCCAGAGCCATGAGCGTTACTTTCAGGCGGGTATCCTCGGGCCTGCATCCTTCATACAATGGAGTAACCGCGTCTATCTCCAGTTGATCCAGCTTGGCTTTCTCTCGGGCGGCAGCTCTTGCGTTATCCGTCTGCTTGAGAAGCAGCTCTTGAATATGAGGGTCCTGCACCCAGCCCATCGATGGTCCATCGTCGTCTGCTCCGGCATATTCATCTTCATGATCATGCCCTTCGTCTGCTTCGGCATCTTCCTCGTCATCATGTCCAGCATCTTCTACATGATGACTGTGTACTACATCTACTTCGTGATCATGTCCTGGAGATTCTTCGTCTTCTCGCCCGCCCTCGCCGCGGTTGTCTTGCTGCCCTTCCTCATTTCTTGCCCGACCCCCATGGATGACTTCATAATCATCTTCATCACCTTGCCACCGATAGCCATCCATGAAACCATGCAAGAGCAGGTGGTCCCGCACCTGTACGAAATCCGGGTCCATAAGGCTCTTCAGCTTGCATCTTCGACATGGACATCTTATCTCTATCTCGTTCTTTTGAAGCATCTCGGCCTTTGCGGAGCTCAAAAACCTATTCACGATGCCTTCGGTCATCGTGCGGACCATGGTCGCCTGCGGGTAGAGCAAAACGATATTTTAGAACCAAAAAAATTGGCATGACTTTGCCTAAAAATAGGACCAAAAAGAATGCATAGTGCCAAATTCTCGCCGAAACGGAAATGAATCAACATTCCGGCAAAATATTGGCAACTATCGCATTTCAAATACCGGTACCTGCAAACACAAACATATGCAACACCACAAACATATGCAACACCACAAACATACGTAGATCTAGGCCATAAAAAGTGCATGTGCACGTTGTTGGAGGGAGAAAAAAGTAGATCTACAACATAAAGAAAGCTTTTCCCTTACTTACCTATCAAAAAAGGTAATTTAACCACTTAATTTGGGTGAATCTATGGTGCAAATGAGGTGAGGAGGAGGAGGCGGCCGAGACAAGCTTGGAGGAGGAGGTGGAGAGAATGAAGTGGGGAAAGTGAGTGTGGTAGGTGGCTATCAAAATATCTAGCTGCTCTCAGGTTACCAATGGCGCACCACCTAAAAATGTGCCATTAGTAACCCTGGTTACTAATGGCGCACTTGTTACGTGGTGCGCCATTACTAGTTTTGCAAAAAAAATATAAAAATAATTGTTAGTAGTAGCGCACCGTGGTTGTGGTGCGCCATTACTAGTTTGAACTAGTAATGGCGCACTATACACTGGTGCGCCATTACTAGTTTTGAAAAAAAGTAAAAAAAATTGTTAGTAGTGGCGCACAGAGCGTGTGGTGCGCCATTACTAGTTAAAACTAGTAATGGCGCACTATGCCCTGGTGCGCCATTACTAGTTTTGGAAAAAAATTGTTAGTAGTGGTGCACCGTGGGAGTGGTGCGCCATTAGTGATATGGACACTAATGGCGCACCTACACATGGTGCGCCACTGCTATATAGCAGTGGCGCACCACATATGTGGTGCGCCATTAATGTCCATATTAGCTATAGCCCTTTTCCTAGTAGTGTTCTCTGAATTCTTTTATGTATGATTGGTTATCTTTGCAAGTCTCTTCGAATTATCAGTTTGGCTTGGCCTACTAGATTGATCTTTCTTGCAATGGAAGAAGTGCTTAGCTTTGGATTCAATCTTGCGGTGCTCGATCCCAGTGACAGAAAGGGAAACGACACGTATTGTATTGTTGCCATCGAGGATAAAAAGATGGGGTTTATATCATATTGCATGAGTTTATCCCTCTACATCATGTAATCTTGCTTAAAGCATTACTCTGTTCTTATGAACTTAATACTCTAGATGCATGCTGGATAGCGGTCGATGTGTGGAGTAATAGTAGTAGATGCAGGCAGGAGTCGGTCTACTTGTCACGGACATGATGCCTATATACATGATCATACCTAGATATTCTCATAATTATTCACTTTTCTATCAATTGCTCGACAGTAATTTGTTCACCCACCGTAATACTTATGCTATCTTGAGAGAAGCCACTAGTGAAACCTATGGCCCCCGGGTCTATTCTCCATCATATAAGTTTCCAATCTATTTTATTTTGCAATCTTTACTTTCAATCTATATCATAAAAATACCAAAAATATTTATCTTATTATTATTATCTCTATCAGATCTCACTCTTGCAAGTGGCCGTGAAGGGATTGACAACCCCTTTATCGCGTTGGTTGCGAGGTTCTTACTTGTTTGTGTAGGTACGAGGTGACTCGCACGTGGTCTCCTACTGGATTGATACCTTGGTTCTCAAAAACTAAGGGAAATACTTATGCTGCTTTGCTGCATCACCCTTTCCTCTTCAAGGGAAAACCAACACATGCTCAAGAGGTAGCACCTATCTTTTACTTTTATGTATTTATTTTTATGCAAGAGTCAATAATGTTCATCCCTATTCCGCTCTATGTACTCTTTAGTGGCAAGCATCATGTGGTGGGGATAAATCCATATATCCCGTTGAATGTGAGTGATCATGAGTTATTATTGTTGGCATTATCCTCGAGATAAATATGTTGGGTGGTGCAAACTATAAATCCCCATCTTCCTATGTGTTCGATTGAAACTTTTGCTCTATAAATATGTATTGAGTGTCAGCAATCATAGAAGACTAAATGATAGTTGAGTATGTGAACTTGCTAAAAAAAGCTCATACATAGACTCTTTCTGAAAATATGATGGATTGTGATTGTTTCAGTGACTGAATCATAGTTTGGTAGGTTCCAATGAAGTTTATTTTCCATACTTTAGTTTGTGAATGAATTGTTTATTTAGCATGAGAAGTTTTATGATGATATATTGCTGCTATGATAATGACCATGATGCTTTCATGTCCGTATTTTATTTTCATCGACACCTCTCTCTCTCTCTAAACATGTGGTCATGATTATTGATTTCAGCTCTCGCTTGAGGCAAGTGAGGTCTAAGCTTAGGGAGTTGATACGTCCATTTTGCATCATGTTTTCATACTGTTATTTATTGTGTTTTGGATTGTTATTTCACTTTATGATGCAATTCTTATGCCTTTTCTCTCTTATTTTGCAAGTTTCACATGAAGAGGGAGATTACCGACAGCTGGAATTCTGGATTGGAAAGGGCTACAATAGAGATAGCTATTCTGCACAACTCCAAATGACCTTTTACGGAGAATTATTGGAATATATAAAAAATATTGGCGAAAGAAATACCACAGGGGGCGCACCAGGAAGCCACAAGCCTGGGGGCGCGCCCTACCCACTGGGTGCGCCCCCCGAGCTTGTGGGGCCCCCGGCAAGCCTCCATGGCCCATCTTCTCCTATATGATGCCATTTTCCCTAGAAAAAAATTAGAAGAAGACTTTCGGGATGAAGCGCCGCCGTCTCGAGGCGAAACCTGGGCAGGAGCACTTTTGCTCTCCGGTGGAGCAATTCCACCAGGAAAACTTCCCTTCGAGAGGGGGAAATCTAAGCCATAGACATCACCTCTCATCGTGGGAGGACCAATCTTCATCAACATCTTCACCAACACCATCTCATCTCAAACCCTAGTTCATCTCTTGTATCCAATCTTTGTCCCAAAACCTCATATTGGTACATGTGGGTTGCTAGTAGTGTTGATTACATCTTGTAGTTGATGCTAGTTGGTTTATTTGGTGGAAGATTAAATGTTCAGATCCTCAAGCATATTCAATACGCCTCTAATATTGAACATGAATATGATTTTTTAGTAGTTACTTTTGTTCTTGAGGGCATGGGAGAAGTCTTGTTATGAGTAATCATATGATGTTGGTATTCGTTCGATATTTTAATGATATGTATGTTGTTGCTTCCTTCAGTGGTGTCATGTGAACGTCCACTACATGACACTTCACCATACTTGGGCCTAAGGGAAGGCATTGTGGAGTAATAAGTAAATGATGGGTTGCTAGAGTGACGAAAGCTTAAACCCTAGTTTATGTGTTATTCCGTAAGGGGGTGATTTGGACCCATATGTTTCATGTTATGGTTGGATTTATCTTAATTCTTCTTTCGTAGTTGTGGATGCTTGCGGGAGGGGGTAATCATAAGTGGGATGGTAGTTCAAGTAAGAACGACACCCAAGCACCGGTCCACCCACATATCAAATTATAAAAGCAACGAACACAAATCAACTAAACATGATGAAAGTGAGTAGACGATAGTTCTCATGTGTCCTCTAGAGAACTTTGCTTTATATAAGAGAACTTTTAGGCTTGTCCCTATAAAAATTATTGGGCCACCTTGGTGCACCTTTGCTACTATTGTTACTTGTTACCCATTACGAATTATCATGCTACAAAATTATCTATCACTTTTACCTACAACACTTACAGAGAATACCTTGCTGAAAACCACTTGTCATTTCCTTCTGCTCCTCGTTGGGTTTGACACTCTTACTTATCGAAAGGACTACGATTGATCCCCTATACTTATGGGTCATCACTCCTCCATTACTAGGATAAGGAAGTCTAGGAGCATATCCATTATTTTTTCAATCAGGATTTGTAGCTGTTACAAGCGATAAAATCCACATCACTAGTTTATTCACCATTGATAGCATTCACGTTTACCTCTTATTTACCTTTTATCGTGGAGATAAGTTCATCTAGCTTGGCTGTTAACTCCATGCTACTTTCTTCTATGGCATTCATCCTTTTAGTGGTGGTTCTCTCAACATGCCATTGGGCATGGTTTCATTTCATATCATCCAATAATATATTGACATCTTCTATGGGCTTTCCCATGATCATTCCTCATGCAGCTGTATCAAGCATAGTTTTTGACACATGATTCAAACCATTATAAAACATATGGAGAATTAACCATTCCTCCATCCCATGATTGGGACAGTTTCTAATAGCTTCCTTCATTCTATCCCACGCAAGCGTTAGTGGCTCATGTTCCTCTTGCTTGAAACCTGTAATCTAAGAACGTAATTGCATAATCTTTGCAGTTGGACAATACTTACATAAAAATTTATTGCGACAATCAACCCAAGAAGTAATACTGCCCTTAGGTAGTGCAAAGAAGCCATTCCTTAGCTTTTCCTCTTAAGGAAAAGGGAAATAGACGCAACTTTAGTGCGTCGGGACCATAATCCTTTATGCGTGTCATGTTGCATAATTAAGTGAAATTGTGTAGGTGCATACCGGCATCCTCAGAAGTAGAGCCTCCAAATTGGTCTCGTTGAACCATGGAAACTAAGTTCGGTTTAATCTCATACTTAGCGGCTGCTACCTCAGGTTGTGCTATAGGTTCACGCATGAAGTTGATGCTGGGAGTAGCAAAACTCCCAAGATTACGAGCCATATTAATCTTTCGGTTTTTCAACTAACAAGACTTGCAACAAAACATAAAATTAAACTAAAATAGAAAAGTAAAGAAAAAAACTGTAAATGAACTTTAACAGAAACTCTAAATACAAAGACTAGTGAACGGCACCAAAAAAGGGCTTGATATCTCCTTTTTATTGATCGGTAATGGAACAACAAAGAGTATCCCACACCTATTTCCCCAGAGGTGACCCTGGGTTACCGAACCCATGAGAGTAAGATTCCCTTGAAGCAATGATCTCTAGCAAGCTTTTGCCAAAGTGTCAAATCTAGCTTTTGACCGGATCAGCAAGCAAATAGTGATTCGAACACTTATAAAAAAAGGAGGTACGGGAATGAGGTCTTATGCTTACAAACTTGTATTTGCGATGGGATCAAATATAATATTAGTTTCTGTGCTGGAAGTCACTCTCGAGATGTGCTTGTTACGGATCCAGGCGGGGGATGTGTCCAAATGACATCTTGACCGGCACGAGTCCTGCATCAAGAACCAGTTTTCCTACCACGGGCCCTATCGTCATGCGGGGCTACCTCGATAACGAAGATAATGAAATCAGACAAGAGCTTTGGGCGTTTAATGACTACACCTCATTTCTTCCCAAGGATATGATCCATGTTACCCTACCAAACCTTACTGTCACCGGTGTTCCGTATAACACTTCATAGTCTGCTTGCTCCTAGCCTCACCGGTGCTCCATCTCCATGATTCTGGGTACCTATAGGGTTGAAGACCGTGGACAAGACAAGAGACATCTTCAGGTAACAATTTTATTTCACACATACTAGACGTTATATCAAAGTCTTCCATTGATCCCCTCAACAAATACCTCGGGTTGCAAGGCTTATGCCTCAACCCATACCTTACCGAACTACTCACACATGGAGATCAGATCGCGGGAAGAAAACATTGAAGAACACACCTTGAGATTGATAGATTGCAATATGTTTACAATGGATGCCTTGTGCGATGCACGATTACAAGCATGAATGGGATGGATGAGCACTATGGTAGTGGTGGAGATGGCGGCGGCCAGGGTTTGCGGATGATGATGGTGAAGAGGTTCTGCCTTCTATGCTCCGTGCTCGTCTCTCTGTTCATATTTCGACGGGGTCCCTTTAACGAAAGTTGTTGGGTTGGACGATCTGCTCGGAATCCACGCCATACGGTGCTTGTTCCCGTATGAGAATATCTTTGGAGATGTCTCGTGATGATTCCTTCCTCCTCCATTCTTCTTCCATTCTATTTCCACACGTGATTTCTTCCCTTTTTAGCCCATTTCCTGTGGAAACACATCAAAGAGAGGATTTGTGAAATCATTTGCATTCATTAGTCATTAGTACCAATATCAGAGCGAATATCTATTTTTAATTGAAATATGTTGGTTTAAACAAAGGTGAAAAAAATATCACTCATCTCTAGAGCGGGGCTTCCACCTTTGGCTTTCGAGGTGGCTTCAGGATCTTCAGAGCGAGGAACATCTGGTTTGTAGAAGATGGTGCATGCAGTGTCTTCGATTTCATCATCCGGTTCAACAAATAGTAGATCCATTGAACCAGACCTCTAGGGCAGCACTAGTGTTTGCCTTCGAATGCGAGGAGCTTCGAACAACTCCAGATAATCATAATCTTTTTCAACGCCCTTGGCTTTGAGTTGATTGTGAGAATAATGCTTTGTTGCACCCCGATCCGCATGGAGCAGGGGCCTTCGCACGTCAGCCCAGGATAACACCTGACGCACGACAGGTCCATAATACAGCTTTCCAGGTACAAGAATATTCATCAAATACATGTATAGAAGATTACATTATTGATGAATACAATTTTCTGGCATAGCCCTAAGGCTATTTAAGTGGCAGCGGAAATCTCTTTAACTGGCAGCGGAAGTCTTGGTTTGGCAACATAACAACTCTGGCTGGGCTCCACAACTCACAGGACTGGCAAGGTTACGACCTAGCACGACGGGTTAAGCGAACACTTCGAGTATGACCTACAAAACTGGCATGACACGCCAGGTCAGTACATGGAATGTACTTGCAAGACAACCAAATACATAGCATCCAAACCGGCAGAAGACAAAGCAAGAACCAAGTGCATGCGACAACCTATCTCATATCAATTACTAACCATGGCATAATAAAGTTCAACTAAGCATGAACATCACAGCATCTACTAACATGGTAAACACATGGCATATCAAAACATGCTCCTAACATGACAATAGCAGAACATAGAATATTATCTTAATCATGGCATAATGAATCCACGTATGGCATGGCATCATGAAACTATGCTGAAAATAAACTACCGATCAATGCAGACATAATATGTTAACTTTATGCAACCATCTTCTATTCTGACATGGTTCTTTGAATGCAAATAACACATATTACTCAAGCAATGCAACCAAACTTTGTGCACGGAGTCCCTCGGACTTTCTTACCAAAGGTTGCCTTGCATCTCAAATGGTGATCTTTCTAGCGATCACAACCACGACCAACACTTGGTCTCCAACACTCACTGAGACCTCGTCTCGTGATCACATCAAAACATTGTCGTGACTTCCCACGACTATCTCATAGTCCAAGTCACCACATTCTTGTTATCACATTAATTTACTTAGTTATTTCATGTTTATCCTCCACTTCGACCAAGACCTGATAGTGTGACCTACTACGAACCGTGTTGCTATCAATAGACTTTATAGACACTTTGTAGAGGTAGCGCACTGTACCCACACCACGGAACCCATGGCCTCGCACTCCCATTCGGGTGGACCAACGGCGTTCCGACAAAACCGATCTACTGCCATGACACCCTCCCGGCCACTCTGACTCACTCCCCACAGGGCTAGTCCTGGGTGGCCCCGTGTCTACCAAATACACAACGACCACCATCATGGCCCAAACGTCCCTCACGTGGACCGGTACCGAAAATCTCAACAACGGGCACACAAGGTTATGTCCTCCTACCTGATCAGGGTAGCGCGTGCCCATAACCTTCCCTCTTTGGAGGCACTGGCGAGAGGCATGACAATAGATCACATTAAGGCCTTCCCATAAAGGCAAAATGTGGCTGCACTGAAAAAAAAGTTCGATTTGGTGGCACTATGACTCGATCCCATCGATGACGGAGGAGGTTTGTTATTATTAAGTCAATTTATTAGCTTCTCCATCATCATGAACATGGATACAACAATGAACATGCATCATACAAATAAAATACCGAACTACTCGAGTGAACAACCACAACATAAAGAACATGACAATACCAAGTACTAGCATATCCAAGGTGCATTACAATCATCATAGCTATCATAATAGCCACTAAGAATCCAAAGGCAACATGATATCCAAAGTAATACTCCAAAGCATAATACCATCATGAACATAATCATACTAGCCACTAAGAATCCCAAGGCAACATGTCATCCACATAGTCATCCAAATATAAGTCCTAAAACTCCCAAATAATATTGCTACTAACATTCTAATTAGCATGGTAAAAGACATCATGAAAAGCATGCATGATGATCATAACAGAATAACTGCAAATGAAAATGGTAAAGAGCAACTGTAACTACACACACACAGGGTGCAAGCAGAGTCAACATGCAAGTTCGGGGCTCATGATAAGAGGTTGGCTTGCCTGGGGTCGACAAATACTCCGGGAAGAAGTGCAGAATGATCGCGGAAAGATTTGCTAGAAATAGTTCTCTCTCGGAGGGGCTGTTTACGTGCAAGGGCAAAAAGGTCATTTTCAGAATGGCAAAACATCATGAAAATGTTACCAACAGAACGGGCTTGACGAAACGAATACGTGGGCTTTAGAATCACCTCATTTGGAGTTGCGAGCAAAAAGTTATGAGTGTTTTTCTGCCAGGGACCTATCTATAAGGAAATCATCACAAACAGGCCCCTGAGAGAGAAAAACAGAAAGCACCTTCTCCGAAAATATGTTTTCCAGAAAGGAAAATGCATTTCGGTCCGAAGAAGACCAGAGTACGCTTTCATCGGAGGAAAAACGTATCTGCTGGAATACCGCTTCCACTTATCCACCTCAGCGGTGGTGCGGTCAACGGGGCGTGCGGCTGACGGGTGGGATGGCGGGGTCCACCAGCCAGCTGGCAGGGAGGGGGGTTGGGGCCATCGCCTCCTTCCTCTCGCCCGCGCCTGGCCGCGGCAGAGTCGGCCCCGACGAGGTCTGCCGGTGCTACCGACCACCGCAAGCGGCGCCCGACCTACCCACGGATGCAGGGGAACGAGGCGGAGGCGACTACAGGGGTTGTAGCCGATCGGGAGCTCGGGAACGGCAGCTGTGTTCGTCGTGGCGGACGGCCAGCATCGGTGAAGATGGATCTGAGGCCATGGTGGATCCGCCAACGAACTGAGATAAGGGAGAGATGCGTCGGGGAGTGGGTGGAGCTGTGGTGGTGGAGAGAGAGGGAGGGGATGCTTGGCTCGCTCGAAATCGAGCAGAGGCCATCGGTGGCCAAGGCGGCCATTGGAAGCGAGAAGAGGCTCTCGGGCTCCGGTGAGAGGCTGAGGAGGGCTAGTGGAGTGTGAGGATGACGATGAGATGCTCGGGGGAGGCGCGGGTGGCCTTATATAGGCAGAGGGAGGAGGAGGCTAGCTGGCGTCTCCGCGGACGCGTGTCCGGCGCCGCGGACGCGTGCCCACGCTCGCGAGCTCAGGGGGGTAGACGACGGGGAGGAGCAGCAGGCAGACTCACAGGACGGAGGAGGCCAAGAGGGACAGGAGGAAGCGACCGGGACGAGGGAGGCCGAGGCTGCGTGCTGCCGCTCGAGCTCGGCCAACTCTCTGGCGAGCTTAGCGAGCACGGGAGAGCACGGGGAACGCGACTAGGGCTCGCTGGCAACAATCACTAGGAGATAGGCGACGCCGGGAGTAGAGGAAACGACCGAAACAAGCTCGGATCCAAACGGGGCACACTGCTCCCGTGGGCGTGCGTCGGCGAGCGTCGACCATGAGGTTTCTGGAGGGAAAGATGGCTCCAGGGGAGCGGCAACAATGAGATGCAGCCACTGTACATGCTCAAGAGCTCTAAGACGACGAGAGGGAGTGGTGCCAAAGCGCAAACGGTGCTCTGGACACACCACAGCGCACAGAGCGCGTAAATGTGCATGCCAGCTGCGCGGTCACCACATGCACTGGCATGTAGCGGGGAAGAGGGGCTTGAACATGTTTTCTAGTGCGTAGTTCATCTAGGGGAGGTTGCAACTGCGGTGGTAGATCGGTTAAAAGGGCTTTGGTTAAATGGTAAGCAACCTCTGAAGTTTACTGTAGTAAACTTAGTCGTGTACTGCTGATCAACAGGGAAATGATTGGAGCCAGAGAGTTTGTCTGGGGGGTTTAGCTTAGGAAGGACTATAATCCTGTTAGTTTTGAGATGATTTGGACCAAGGTACACCATAGTTGCTTCACAATTGCATATTTAGTCCAGAATCAAGATTTGGATGATGACTCCCTGGAGCATCAACTTGAGCTCAGATTTGGCAATGCTTAGGTATATGGACATAGTAAGATGCTGTAAAACTTTCATACCAAATGGACTTGCCAACACGGTACTTGTTTCACAAACATCTCCTTTGTCCTGCAACTTGAGAAAATTCCTCAAGGCAAATGGCTAATTGAAATGAGCCAAAACTTTGTGGAGATGGATAATATGGATAGGAGAAGGTCTGGAAAAAGTTTCAGCCAAAATGGAGCAAGATAAAATATACTTGCTTCACAAACTGAAAGTTTTGACAGAAACCAAGAATTGCTCCTGTGCTCACATAGTTCAATTAAATGAACTAAATTTAGGTGGAGGCTAATGATTTGAGTTGGGATGATGGAAAAGTTTCATCCCATTTGGAAACTCTATGAAGGTACTTCCTTCACAAAGTTGTGTTTTGGTCAGAAACTTTGAAAAATTGCACAGGGAGCTAGGATGAATGCATGGATTGAGCTCATATTTGGCATCCATGGGTTATTTAACAAGGTTAATCACCCTGCCAAATTACAGCTCAATTGGAATTAGCAATAAAGCACTTCCTTTGCAAAATTTCAGAGAAGGCAAAAACTTGCATTGGATCATGTGCTCCATTTTTGATCTATGGAACATGAGATAAGGATGGAACTAGTGATTATATAGCAAGGACAAGCTCCACAATTTATGTGGGAATTTACTCTGCTATAAAAATGGTAGTTCCTTTAGAAAGTGGCATAAATGCAATATTGGCATTAAATAAGACAAGGCAATTTTCCTTATTTAATTATGACCAATATATTTGACAGGGCTTGGATTAGGCATAAGCATCAACTCCGCCAATTCTCATGAATTTAGGAGATGGCCAGTTATGCCTTTGGATTTTATTCCTCGGAAAGGCAAGAAAAGGAATAAATCGCAATTCAAAAATATTGCATGAGACTTAGTATATTTTTGCACATCCAAGGTTCAGAAAGATAGGAGGATCTCTGGGAACAAAAGGGAGGATCAAAAGATCAAGGAAAATGATGGCCCCTTTGTAAGCACAAAGGACATATCCAAATTCCAAAAATTTGGAATTAGGGTTTGTGAGGGTTGGGATGATGCAGATGAGGGCTTGCCCACTGACAAATACATGAGAAAGGTTTTTGAAAGGTTGAAAATGACAAGAATGGTCAGAGTCATCTAGCAAACTCAGGAGAAATTTTTGAAACATGAGTGCCGGGAAGGAATAACAGCACAAAAATTAATAACCCAATTTTTGGGATGTTACATGCTTGCACAAAAGAGTCCAGGAACGCTTCTTCTGTTTCTTTTTCCAGCAGAAGAGCTTGATGAGCATAATTATGAAGCAAATTTATTTATGTCATCATTTCCACTTTCTCCTTGTGGTCAAGATTTATGTGACTTTCAAGGGGCCGCTGAGTGCAAAGATAGATCTCATAAAGCGAAGGGTTTTCTTCTCTAGGAATTTCAACTATGGCCTTCTTTGCCTTCGATGCTTGTGCTGAAGCAAAACCAACAACATCAATAGGCATCTTTCCTTTGCTAATGTATATGACAATCCGAAGAGTGTCTGGACAGGTGGAGTGAAAACTTTCGGCTCATTTGGGCAAAAGAGCTTCTTTCCTGTGAGTTGCTCGGTGGCATGCATAATCCATGGAGCATATGGCTTCAAAACCTGAGCACTACAGCTGCATAGGCCATGTTCTGAATGAATAGGTCAGGTAGATCAAATCGAATGCCAAGATATATAGCATGAAGAGCATTTGCCACGATGCCACCAATGATTTCATGACTGTTTGTTGGAGTGACTCCCTTCAGAAAGACTTGCTCGATCTGTTCAATGGTTCAGTGGAAGCAAGGTAGTCTTTCAAGTTTAGGGAAATATAGGACCTTGTGTTGAATATGTGATAACCCAAAAGTATAGGGGATCGCAATAGTTTTCGAGGGTAGAGTATTCAACCCAAATTTATAGATTCGACACAAGGGGGGCCAAAGAACATTTGAAGGTATTAGCAGCTGAGTTGTCAATTCAACCACACCTGGAGATTAATTATCTGCAGCAAAGTGTTCAGTAGCAAAGTAATATGATAGTTTTGATAATAGTGACGGTAGAAATGGTAATGGTAATGGTAACAATGATAGGAGTAATTTTGTAGCAAGTGCAACAGTAATGATAGATTTGGTAACTTAGTAAGAACAATATAAGATAAATTCATAGGCATTGGATAGGTGATTTGTTGGATGATATTCATCATGTGACAGTCATAACCTAGGGCGATACGGCACTAGCTCCAGTTCATAAATATAATGTAGGCATGTATTCCGTAAATAGTCATACGTGCTTATGGAAAGAACTTACATGACATATTTTGTCCTACCCTCCCGTGGCAGCGGGGTCCAATTGGAAACTAAGAGATATTAAGGCCTCCTTTTCATAAAGAACTAGAACAAAGCATTAACACACGGTGAATACATGAACTCCTCAAACTACGGTCATCACCGGGAGTGGTCCCGACTATTATCACTCCGGGGTTGCCGGATCATAACACGTAGTAGGTGACTATAACTTGCAAGATCTGATCTAGAACATGGATATAATGGTGATAACATAAACGGTTCATATCTGAAATCATGGCACCCGAGCCCAAAGTGACAAGCATTAAGCATGGCAAAGTCATAGCAACATCAATCTAAGAACATAGTGGATACTAGGGATCAAGCCCTAACAAAACTAACTCGATTACATGATGAATATCATCCAACTCCTCACGGACCAGCGAGCCTACGAAGGAATTACTCACTCCCATTGGGGAGCATCATGGAATTGGCGATGGAGAAGGGTTGGTGATGACGAAGAATGAAGATCCCCTCTCGGGAGCCCCAAACGGACTCCAGATCTGGCCTCCCAATGAAGAACAGGAGGTGACGGCGGCTCCATCTCGTGGATCGTGATAATTCTTTCTCCCTTATTTTTTCTAGAAAAATAGGATTTTATAGCATCAGTTTCAGGGTCTGCGGGGCCACCAGGTGGGGACAACCCACCTGGGCGCGCTAGGAGAGGGGGGCACGCCCTGGTGGGTTGTGCCCACCCAGGAGCCCCTCTCCGGTGGATCTTGGCTCCAGAAATTCTTATTTATTGCATAAAAATTCGCCGCAAAGTTTCGTTCCATTCCGAGAACTTTTATTTCTGCACAAAAACAACACCGTGGTAGTTCTGCTGAAAACAACGACAGTCTGGGGCTAGTTTCATTCAAATCATGCAAATTAGAGTCCAAAACAACAGGAAAAGCATTAGGAAAAGTAGATATGTTGGAGACGTATCAATATGCGATTCTTAAACTATAGAATGCACGCATAGTAGACATCTTGTGTCCATTACTTGGGTGACAAAGATGTCCTCTCCGCTTCATATAGATTGGTTCCAAAAAATGCAAGCTTAGAGTGATGAAGCTGCTCATTAAAAGTTGATCCATTCACATCGGCTTTGATAGGAAACAGAGGGAAAGTCTCCAAAGGATTTTGCAGTGATTCTTCTTCGGCCATGCGCTGGGCCCGAGCATCATCAGGAGCAGGCACATTCTCGTCTATTGTTTTGAGAGGAGCATTTGACTTCCATGATTTTTCTTTTGTCGATGGCTTTGAGTCGAGGGAGGGGAAGACGGCGATGAAGCTCTAATCAGCGGCAATGACAACGGCAGCGGAAGATCCAACCCTTAGCGGCAGGAGGTGACCATCGCTCGTAGAGGCACTCCTCACCTAGGTCATCTGCTGGTGTCGATTTGCTCACTCAATTTGTTTCAGACTATGGGTCGAAACAGTATGGACCGTTCAGTTTGTGTCCACACCAAACCAACTTAGTCCAACAATAGCTAAAGCCCAGACCAAACTAAACTGATTTAGGGACTTGGCCCGCGTCTGTGTTAAAAAATGCTCCAAGCCAGCCCACCAGATTTTCTGTAATCTTTCCCTAATATTAAAGTGCTTATTGCTTCTGGCCATACATCGTCAGCATTTTTGCAGAGAAGTCCCTCTGTTTCTGATAAATTAACCCGCGGTCCTATTTTAAGTCTGTTCCTGATGAGATAACATTTTGCTTTTTGCAAAAAAACCATGTGGTTTCTTATTTGAACCCGCAGTCCATTTTGTTCGCTCAACTGGGCCTGCCGTCTCATTCGCTCAGCTGGACCTGCCGTCGGTGCTCAACAAAATTGTGTGCGTTCATAATTTCGTGTTAAAAATAATCCCACCTCGCTCCCTTAAATTGATTCTCATCAATTTATATATGTTTGTAGATCAGCTGTAATATCAATTACCTTCCTCAAAAATCAATAAACAGACTCTCAATACATAAAAGAGAACAATGAGGAGCAAGGAGGGAGAGGGATCCACGGGCCCTGACAATGAATTAAACCAGGGAAGGAAACAAAGGACACGAATGACATGAGAATCAGAGAGGAGAAAAAAATTAACCCAACAACGAAGGGTTAAGATCTCGATTTACTGACAAAATTGACACATGCGATAGCACCAGTGGCGCACCCTCACGCCGAAGCACGCAAGGGTGACGTTGACTCCATGGGAGGCAACCTCCGGGCAGAGGGCGTCCAGCGGATCCTGGCCCTGGACCCGCCAGGAGGCGGTCTTGGGGTGGCGTCGGGCTCAATGACTTGACCAGCGGCTGGAGGCGAGCCTGCCAGTGGCCAAAGCACGCAGGGGTTACGATGCCTCCATGGGAGGCGACCTTCGTGGTAGCGGCGTGAAGGGGATCAGGATGAGGGAGAGAGTGGTTGTGGTGAGGGTTTCACAGAGAGATGGGGATCGAGAGAGTGGTTGTGAGGAATCTTGCACAAAGAAATGGGGATCAAACTCCTTGTGGCTAGGGTTAGTACGAGGGGCTCGGAGCCGCCTGGGTCTTGGGCCAGCCTGGTGGGCTGCGGCTCCAGGGGAAGATGGGTCGTGGGTACCAGGCCCGGCCTGGCTATGTCTCTGTGACGTTTGGTAGCAGACAAAGTGTTCCTCCGGTATTCGGGAGTTGCATGATCTCATAGTCATAGGAACATGTATAGTTATGGATAAAGCAATACCAACAAACTAAACGATCATCGTGCTAATCTAACGGATGGGTCAAGTCAATCACATCATTCTATAATGATGTGATCCTGTTAATCAAATGACAACTCATGTCTATGGTTAGGAAACATAACCATCATTGATTCAATGAGCTAGTCAAGTAGAGGCAAACTAGTGACACTCTGTTTGTCTATGTATTCACACATGTACTAAGTTTCCGGTTAATACAATTCTAGCATGAATAATAAACATTTATCATGATATAAGGAAATATGAATAACAAATTTATTATTTCCTCTCGGGCATATTTCCTTCAGTCTCCCACTTGCACTAGAGTCAATAATCTAGATTACATTGTAAAGATTCTAACACCCATGGAGTCTTGGTGTTGATCATGTTTTGCTCGTGAGAGAGGCTTAGTAAACGGGTCTGCAACATTCAGATCCGTATGTATCTTGCAAATCTCTATGTCTCCCTCCTTGACTTGATCACGGATGGAATTGAAGCGTCTCTTGATGTGCTTGGTTCTCTTGTGAAATCTGGATTCCTTTGCCAAGGCAATTGCACCAGTATTGTCACAAAAGATTTTCATTGGACCCGATGCACTCGGTATGACACCTAGATTGGATATGAACTCCTTCATCCAGACTCCTTCATTTGCTGCTTCCGAAGCAGGTATGTATTCCTCTTCACACGTAGATCCTGCCACGACTCTCTGCTTGGAACTGCACCAACTGATAGCTCCACCATTCAATAAAAACACGTATCCGTTTTGTGACTTAGAGTCATCCAAATCAGTGTCAAAGCTTGCATCGACGTAACCGTTTACGACGAGCTCTTTGTCACTTCCATATACGAGAAACATATCCTTAGTCCTTTTCGGATATTTCAGGATGTTCTTGACCGCTGTCCAGTGATCCACTCCTGGATTACTTTGGTACCTCACTGCTAAACTTCTAGCAAGGCTGATACGTCTCCAACGTATCTATAATTGTTGATTGTTCCATGCTATTATATTATCAACCTTGGATGTTTTATATGCATTTATATGCTATTTTATATGATTTTTGGGACTAACCTATTAACCTAGAGCCCAGTGCCAGTTTTATGTTTTTTCCTTGTTTTTGAGTTCTACAGAAAAGGAAAATCAAATGGAGTCCAATTGACCTGAAACTTCACGGAACTTATTTTTGAACTAGAAGAAGGCCATGAGTAAAAGAGTTGGGCCAGAAGAGTCCCGGGCTGCCCACGAGGGTGGGGGGCGCTCCCACCCCCTAGGCACGCCTCCCTACCTCGTGGACAGCTCGAAGACCCCCCCTGACTTATTCTCGATGCCAAAACCTCTTATATATACTGAAACTTCCAAAAAGAAACCTAGATCGGGAGTTCCGCTGCCGCAAGCCTCTGTAGCCACCAAAACCCAATCTAGACCTGTTCCGGCACCCTGCCGGAGGGGGGAATCCCTCTCCGGTGGCCATCTTCATCATCCCGGTGCTCTCCATGACGAGGAGGGAGTAGTTCACCCTCGGGGCTGAGGGTATGTACCAGTAGCTATGTGTTTGATCTCTCTCTCTTGTGTTCTTGATTTGGCACGATATTGAGGTATCGCGAGCTTTGTTATTACAGTTGGATCTTATGATGTTTCTCCCCCTCTACTCTCTTGTAATGGATTGAGTTTTCCCTTTGAAGTTATCTTATCGGATTGAGTCTTTAAGGATTTGAGAACACTTGATGTATGTCTTGCATGTGCTTATCTGTGGTGACAATGGGATATCACGTGATCCACTTTATGTATGTTTTGGTGATCAACTTGCGAGTTCCATGACCTCGTGAACTTATGCATAGGGGTTGGCACACGTTTTTGTCTTGACTTTCCGGTAGAAACTTCGGGGCACTCTTTGAAGTTCTTTGTGTTGGTTGAATAGATGAATCTGAGATCGTGTGATGCATATCGTATAGTCATACCCACTGATACTTGAGGTGACATTAGGGTTTTGGTTGATTTGTGTCTTAAGGTGTTATTCTAGTACGAACTCTATAATAGATTGAACAGAAAGAATAGCTTTGTGTTATTTTACTACGGACTCTTGAATAGATCGATCAGAAAGGATAACTTTGAGGTAGTTTCATACCCTACAATAATCTCTTCGTTTGTTCTCCACTATTAGTGACTTTGGAGTGACTCTTTGTTACATGTTGAGGGATTGTTATATGATCCAATTATGTTATTATTGTTGAGAGAACTTGCACTAGTGAAAGTATGAACCCTAGGCCTTGTTTCAACGCATTGCAATACTGTTTTAACTCACTTTTATCATTAGTTACCTTGCTGTTTTTATATTTTCAGGTTAAAAAACCTATATCTACCATCCATATTGCACTTGTATCACCATCTCTTCGCCGAACTAGTGCACCTATACAATTTACCATTGTATTGGGTGTGTTGGGGACACAAGAGACTCTTTGCTATTTGGTTGCAGGGTTGTTTGAGAGAGACCATCTTCATCCTATGCCTCCCACGGATTGATAAACCTTAGGTCATCCACTTGAGGGAAATTTGCTACTGTCCTACAAACCTCTGCACTTGGAGGCCCAACAACGTCTACAAGAAGAAGGTTGTGTAGTAGACATCAAGCTCTTTTCTGGCGCCGTTGCTGGGGAGGTTAGTGCTTGAAAGTATATCTTTAGATCTTGCAATCGAATCTTTTAGTTTCTTGTTTTATAACTAGTTTAGTCTATAAAAGAAAACTACAAAAAATGGAATTAAGGGTATCTCATATGCTTCATCTTTTTAATATCTTTCATGAAAATAAGGATTCCGATAATTGTGCCAAAATGCTAGAAGAAGAATGTATTAAAATGTTTGGCACTAAGCCTTTGGATGATGAGCATGATTGCAATATTGTTAGTATGAATTCTTTGAATATCCATGATGCTAATGATATTCAAAGCCACAAGCTTGGGGATGCTATGTTTGATGAAGATGATATTTTTTGTCCCCCAAGTTTTGAGGAGAAAATTTATTTTGATGATAGCATGCCTCCTATTTATGATGATTACATTGATGAAAGTGGGTTTGGAAGAGTGTCAACTTTAGGAAGTAATGATCCCACTATTTTGGAGGGTGTTGAATCTTATTGTGATAATTATGAAAGTGGGTTTGGAGAGGTCATGACTTTTGTTAATGTTAATCCCACTATTTTGGAAGAGTGTCAACTTTGCATACTTGTAGATCATGAAAAGAATGCTTTATGTGATGGTTATATTCTTGAATTCATTCATGATGCTACTGAAAATTATTATGAGAGAGGAACATGTGCTTCTATGTATCTCAATAATATCAAGTTTCCTCTCTACATGTTGAAAATCTTGAAGTTATCCTGGTTTTACCTTCCTATGCAAGTTGATTCTTGTTCCCACAAGTTGTTTGCTCACAAAATCCCTATGCATAGGAAGTGGGTTAGGCTTAAATGTGCTAGTTATATTCTCCATGATGCTCTCTTTATGTTTCAATTCTTATCTTTTATGTGAGCATCATTGAAATAATCATGCCTAGCTAGGGACGTTAAACGATAGCGCTTGTTAGCAGGCAACCCAATTTTATTTTCGTTCTTTGATTTTTGTTACTTTTTAGTAATAAATAATTCATCTAGCCTCTGTTTAGATGTGGTTTTATGTTTTAATTAGTGTTTGTGTCAATTAGAACCTTTGGGAAGACTTGAGTGAAGTCTTTGTGATCTTGCTGTAAAAACAGAAACTTTAGCGCTCACGAGATTAGCTACCATTTTTTACTGGAGAGTGTGGTTAGGTTGATTCTTTTTGAAGATGATTAATAGACAAATTCCTCGGGTCCACCAATTTGCATCAGAATTTTTGGAGTGACAGAAGTATTCGAAACCTCCAGATTGCTACAGACTGTTCTGTTTTGACAGATTCTGTTTTCATTGTGTTGTTTGCTTATTTTGATGAATCTATGAGTAGTATCAGAGGGTATGAACCATAGAGAAGTTGGAATACAGTAGATATTACACCAATATGAATTTAGAAAGAGTTCACAATAGTACCTAAGTGGTGATTTATTTTCTTATACTAACGGAGCTTACAAGTTTTCTGTTGAGTTTTGTGTTGTGAAGTTTTCAAGTTTTGGGTAAAGATTCGATGGACTATGGAATAAGGAGTGGTAAGAGCCTAAGCTTGGGGATTCCCAAGGCACCCCAAGGTAATATTCAAGGACAACCAAGAGCCTAAGCTTGGGGATGCCCCGGAAGGCATCCCCTCTTTCGTCTTCGTTCATCGGTAACTTTACTTGGAGCTATATTTTTATTCACCACATGATATGTGTTTTGCTTGGAGCGTCATTTTATTTTCTTTTGTTTTGCTTGCTGTTTTAATAATATACCAAGATCTGAAATTCTTAAATGTTAGAGAGTCTTCACATATTTTCATAATTATTTGACTACTCATTGATCTTCACTTATATCTTTCAGAGTAGTTTGTCATTCGCTCTAGTGCTTCACTTATATCCTTTTAGAGCACGGCGGTGGTTTTATTTTATAGAAATTATTGAACTCTCATGCTTCACTTATATTATTTTGAGAGTATTTAGAACAACATGGTAATTTGCTTTGGTTATGAATTTAGTCCTAATATGATGGGCATCCAAGATGGGTATAATAAAAACTTTCATATAAAGTGCATTGAATACTATGAGAAGTTTAATACTTGATAATTGTTTTGAGATATAGAGATGGTGATATTAGAGTTATGCTAGTTGAGTAGTTGTGAATTTGAGAGATACTTGTGTTAAAGTTTGTGATTCCCGTAGCATGCACGTATGGTGAACCGTTATGTGATGAAGTCGGAGCATGATTTATTTATTGATTGTCTTCCTTATGAGTGGCGGTCGGGGACGAGCGATGGTCTTTTCCTACCAATCTATCCCCCTAGGAGCATGCATGTAGTACTTTGTTTCTATAACTAATAGATTTTTGCAATAAGTATGTGAGTTCTTTATGACTAATGTTGAGTCCATGGATTATACGCACTCTCACCCTTCCACCATTGCTAGCCTCTCTAGTATCGCACAACTTTCGCCGGTACCATAAAACCACCACTTACCTTCCTCAAAACAGCCACCATACCTACCTATTATGGCATTTCCATAGCCATTCCAAGATATATTGCCATGCAACTTTCCATCATTCCGTTATTATGACACGCTTCATCATTGTCATAGTGCTTGCATGATCATGTAGTTGACATCGTATTTATGGCAAAGCCGCCGCTCATAATTCTTCATACATGTCACTCATGCATAATTGCACATCCCGGTACACCGCCGGAGGCATTGACATAGAGTCATATTTTGTTCTAAGTATCGAGTTGTAATTCTTGAGTTTTAAGTAAATAAAAGTGTGATGATCATCATTATTAGAGCATTGTCCCAGTGAGGAAAGGATGATGGAGGCTATGATTCCCCCACAAGTCGGGATGAGACTCTAGATGAAAAAAAGAAGAGAAAAAGGAGGCCATAAAAAAGTAGAAGGCCAAAAAGAACAAACAAATGAGAAAAAGAGAGAAGGGGCAATGCTACTATCCTTTTGCCACACTTGTGCTTCAAAGTCGCACCATGATCTTCATGATAGAGAGTCTCCTATGTTGTCACTTTCATATACTAGTGGGAATCTTTCATTATAGAACTTGGCTTGTATATTCCAATGATGGGCTTCCTCAAAATGCCCTAGGTCTTCGTGAGCAAGTGAGTTGGATGCACACCCACTTAGTTTCTTTTTGAGCTTTCATACACTTATAGCTCTAGTACATCCGTTGCATGGCAATCCCTACTCACTCACATTAATATCTATTGATGGGCATCTCCATAGCCCGTTGATACACCCAGTTGATGTGAGACTATCTCCTCCATTTTGTCTTCTCCACAACCACCATTCTATTCCACCTATAGTGCTATATCCATGGCTCATGCTCATGTATTGCGTGAAGATTGAAAATGTTTGAGAACATCAAAAGTATGAAACAATTGCTTGGCTTGTCATCGGGGTTGTGCATGATTTAAATATTTTGTGTGATGAAGATAGAGCATAGCCAGACTATATGATTTTGTAGGGATAGCTTTCTTTGGCCATGTTATTTTGAGAAGACATAATTGCTTGGTTAGTATGCTTGAAGTATTATTATTTTTATGTCAATATTAAACTTTTGTCTTGAATCTTATGGATCTGAATATTCTTGCCACAATAAAGAGAATTACATTGATAAATATGTTAGGTAGCATTCCACATCAAAAATTCTGTTTTTATCATTTACCTACTCGAGGACGAGCAGGAATTAAGCTTGGGGATGCTTGATACGTCTCTAACGTATCTGTAATTTTTGATTGTTCCATGTTATTATATTATCAACCTTGGATGTTTTATATGCATTTATATGCTATTTTATATGATTTTTGGGACTAACCTATTAACCTAGAGCCCAGTGCCAGTTTCTGTTTTTCCTTGTTTTTGAGTTTTACAGAAAAGGAAAATCAAACGGAGTCCAATTGACCTGAAACTTCACGGAACTTATTTTTGGACCAGAAGAAGGCCATGGAGTAAAATAGTTGGGCCAGAAGAGTCTCGGGCTGCCCACCAGGGTGGGGGGCGCGCCCACCCCCCTGGGCACGCCTCCCTACCTCGTGGGAAGCTCGGAGACCCCCTGACTTGTTCTCGACGCCAAAACCTCTTATATATACTTAAAATTCCAGAAAGAAACCTAGATCGGGAGTTTCGCCGCCGCAAGCCTCTGTAGCCACCAAAAACCAATCTAGACCTATTCCAGCACCCTGCCGGAGGGGGGAATTCCTCTCCGGTGGCCATCTTCATCATCGCGGCGCTCTCCATGACGAGGAGGGAGTAGTTCACCCTCGGGGCTGAGGGTATGTACCAGTAGCTATGTGTTTGATCTCTCTCTCTCTCTCGTGTTCTTGATTTGGCACGATCTTGATGTATCGCGAGCGTTGCTATTATAGTCGGATCTTATGATGTTTCTCCCCCTCTACTCTCTTGTAATGGATTGAGTTTTCCCTTTGAAGTTATCTTATCGGATTGAGTCTTTAAGGATTTGAGAACACTTGATGTATGTCTTGCATGTGCTTATCTGTGGTGACAATGGGATATCACGTGATCCACTTTATGTATGTTTTGGTGATCAACTTGCGAGTTCCATGACCTCGTGAACTTATGCATAGGGGTTGGCACACGTTTTCGTCTTGACTTTCCGGTAGAAACTTTGGGGCACTCTTTGAAGTTCTTTGTGTTGGTTGAATAGATGAATCTGAGATCGTGTGATGCATATCGTATAGTTATACCCACCGATACTTGAGGTGACATTGGAGTATCTAGGTGACATTAGGGTTTTGGTTGATTTGTGTCTTAAGGTGTTATTCTAGTATGAACTCTATGATAGATTGAACGTAAAGAATAGCTTCATGTTATTTTACTACGGACTCTTGAATAGATCGATCAGAAAGGATAACTTTGAGGTGGTTTCGTACCCTACAATAATCTCTTCGTTTGTTCTCTGCTATTAGTGACTTTGGAGTGACTCTTTGTTGCATGTTGAGGGATTGTTATATGATCCAATTATGTTATTATTGTTGAGAGAACTTGCACTAGTGAAAGTATGAACCCTAGGCCTTGTTTCAACGCATTGCAATACTATTTTCGCTCACTTTTATCATTAGTTACCTTGCTGTTTTTATATTTTCAGATTAAAAAAACCTATATCTACCATCCATATTGCACTTGTATCACCATCTCTTCGCCGAACTAGTGCACCTATACAATTTACCATTGTATTGGGTGTATTGGGGACACAAGAGACTCTTTGCTATTTGGTTGCAGGGGTGTTTGAGAGAGACCATCTTCATCCTATGCCTCCCATGGATTGATAAACCTTAGGTCATCCGCTTGAGGGAAATTTGCTACTGTCCTACAAACCTCTGCACTTGGAGGCCCAACAACGTCTACAAGAAGAAGGTTGTGTAGTAGACATCAAAGGCATACATCAAGTCTGGTACACAGCATTGCATACATGATAGATCCTATGGCTGAAGCATAGGGAACACCTTTCATTTTCTCTCTATCTTCTGCAGTGGTCGGGCATTGAGTCTGACTCAACTTCACACCTTGTAATACAGGCAAGAACCCTTTCTTTGCCTGATCCATTTTGAACTTCTTCAAAACTTTATCAAGGTATGTTCTTTGTGAAAGTCCAATCAAGCGCCTTGATCTATCTCTATAGATATTGATGCCCAATATATAAGCAGCTTCACCGAGGTCTTTCATTAAAAAATTCTTATTCAAGTATCCTTTTATGCTATTCAGAAATTCAGTATCATTTCCGATCAACAATATGTCATCTACATATAATATCAGACGGAGCTCCCACTCACTTTGTTGTAAATACAGGCTTCTCCAAAAGTCTGTACAAAATCATATGCTTTGATCACACTATCAAAGCGTATATTCCAACTCCGAGAGGCTTGCACCAGTCCATAAATGGATCGCTGGAGATTGCACACTTTGTTAGCACCTTTTGGATCGACAAAACCTTCTGGTTGCATCATATACAACTCTTCTTTAAGGTATCCATTAAGGAATGCAGTTTTGACATCCATTTGCCAAATTTCATAATCATAAAATGCAGCAATTGCTAACATGATTCGGACGGACTTAAGCATCGCTAGGGTGAGAAGGTCTCATCGTAGTCAACTCCTTGAACTTGTCAAAAACCTTTTGCAACAAGTCGAGCTTTGTAGACAGTAACATTACCGTCAGCGTCAGTCTTCTTCTTGAAGATCCATTTATTCTCTATGGCCTGCCGATCATTGGGCAAGTAAACCAAAGTCCATACTTTGTTCTCATACATGGATCCCATCTCAGATTTCATGGCCTCAAGCCATTTTGCGGAATCTGGGCTCATCATCGCTTCCTCATAGCTCGTAGGTTCGTCATGGTCAAGTAACATGACTTCCAGAACAGGATTACTGTGCCACTCTTGTCGTGGAATTGTCACGGCAGATGTCCTTACTGTGAGGACTTAGTCGCGAGGCCAACGCATCTATGTGGTAGCTTGAGAGGGGTTGAGAGGAATCGAGAGACGCAACACAAGACAAGGGTTTAGACAGCTTCGGGCCCCGGGAAACATCATCCGGTAATAACCCTACATGCTGTTTGAGGCTAGATCTCATTATCATCACGAGGGAGTCGCCGTAAACCGGCTCTCCTCTAGTTGTGTCTAGCCCTAGAGATTGTTTCTTTCTCCACCCCTTTGAGGAGCCCCGCCCCTCCTTATATATGTTGAAGGGGCGGGTTACATGTGGAGTCCAACTCGGACTTTAACTTAAACTATTTTGACTTCCCTTCCTGGGCTTCTTAACGTCTACCGGTTTAACATTGTCTGCCGGTTTAACATTGTCTGCCGGTTTAACACCAGCCGGTTTACCGTCTATCTTAGCCATCTGTCTTGACTCTCTGTCTTAACTCTCCGCCGGTTTACCATCCGCCGGTTTACCAAGTCCCAGCCGGTTTACCAAGTCCCAGCCGGTTTACAACTCCAACCGGGTCATACCGCGGGGTATATCCCCGACATTAGCCCCCAGTTTAATTTGGATTTATCCATGTTAAACTGATCTTGATTATCCTTAAGTCCTTGTCACTTCCTTCTTCTATAAAATCCGAGTCAATAGACCAGCTTCATAATCAATTTGCTGACATCGGTTTGTCATAGTGAAATATTATGAAGAATAACTTCTTTGACTTCAGCTCCCAATGCTTAACAAAAATATTGGCCTTTGAAATACTCATTTGATCTTCAGCCGGTTTAAGAATGTAGAACTGGCCGGTTTGAGAATGTAGAACTGTGCCGGTTTAAGACTTGAACTCGCCGGTTTATCATTGCCGGTTTACAAATATTGATGGCACCAGGTCATAATTGTAGTTAGCATGAAGCTTGAAAATATACCTCTTATATGCCTATCACTTGTAGCCCCCAAGTCTTAAGAAGGTAGCATAGCAACAGCTTAAGACTTGCTTCAATATGAATATCACAATCTTGAAGAAATCCAGGTTGTTCATCAATCACTAGTCAGAATTGAGTACATATGTAGCCCCCAAGTGCCGGGTTGTCATGCTTGCAGCAACCTGGGACTTGAAATTGCCTTATTCTCATAAAAACCTCAACCAGTGTAGCCCCCAAGGGCCGGGTCATTATGCAATAATGACCAGGGACTTTGTAAATATAATCTTGTAAACTTTGATCATCAGCGTGTAGCCCCCAAGGGCCGGCTCAATAAGATAATATTGAGCTGGGACTTGATATATTCTTTAATGAAAATAACATCATATGATGTAACCCCCATCATGGGGCTTGAACCCACGTCCACAAGGTTGAGAGCTTTGTGCTTTACCAACTGAGCAATGGACCCTTCAATGTAATGGATAAAAAGCTTTGTACCTTGAATAGTTGACAGGAGCAATTGGTAGCCTCCAAGGGCCGGCTCATTATAATGTGATGAGTCGGGTCTTCAATAAGGTGAGCAAACAATGACTTTGCATTAGCCCCCAAGTGTCATGGTGCATGCTTGCAGCGACATGAGACTTGCATATTTGATGTAATCTCAACTTCAATAATGTAGCCCCCAAGTGCCGAGTCGTAAGCCTGCAGCAACTCGGGACTATTCCTTCAATCATATCCATTGATAATATGATAGCCATTACGCTAAAGCGACTTTGAAAACCTTAATCATAATACGGGTTATTGATAACCATAATAAAAATCCAGCCATGTTGGCTATTAAAGATTTGAATAATATACCCAATCATTTATAAGCGCATGATTCCAATGGCGCAATCCAAATATATACTGGCGACTGATAGTCCAAAGCTAGGTCGGGTTAATAAACACCGGATTATAAGTGATTATGCACTGACAACTTGTAGTTGAAAGTCGAGCCAGGTTAAAGAACACCGGGTTAATTTGATGACTGATAGTCATGCCGGGTCGAGAGACGCCGGTTCCACATAAAATTTATCAAAAGAGAAAAATCTTGACAAAGGCAAATAAAAACGTGTAGTCGAGGCTTTTCAAGGGCTGCCAGGCCCAAATTCGAGGCTTTTCATGGGCTGCCAGGCTGCTGACTTAAACCATTTTGCAAAGCCTTTTAAGATGGGCCTCCAACTAACCAATCGTCGTTTTAACTTTGACAAGTTCAGGGTCTGTATAAGATTGACTTGTCAAACGTTCAGCGGGTCATGCCAGGATTACCTGGATAGGAGTGGCTTACTTGATGAAGGCAGGTTAACCCGGGGTTTTAGGTGAATACACCAGGCTTCCAAGCCGTGGCTTGATAGCCAATTACAAGGGTCCTTTCAAACTCCTTGTTGCTTTGCACAAAGAGCCCCCAAGTAACTTTGTGAGTTGTGCTCAATGGGTGTCTATGTTTGAGTTGGTGCTTTTTGCAACACTCTCTTTGATCCCTAACTGATTTCCCTGGTGGCCTTACGCCGATCAAGAGGTGTAGCTATGGTTTGAATACGACCAAGCCCCCAAGTGATCAATAATATGATAAGCCAATAAGGCAGGATACCCATGTTTGAACCGCGCATCATGGCAACAAGTCCTCTTTGGCAACCTTTAACTTTTTGCAAGAGATAAATTCTTCTTGAACCGGGATTTTGAACTGGATATTGAGAGCTTCAAAGCTTTATGGGGGACATCTTTCACTTGAACCGGATTTTAAACCGGAATCTTCATTTTCAGCCAGAAATTTTCTGACGGCCTTTAAATTAATATAATAGTAGCCTCCGGGATCGGGTTATCTTTCCCTTCAACATCCTGGGGCATTTGAATTTGCTGAAACTGGCAAGACTTGCTGAGTCATATCATTGTAGCCCCCGAGTCTTAAGATGACTCAAGGAGTTGTCTTGAGATTCTCCGTATTCGACCACAGCAGAAGGTATGTATCATCGGTGTTGATAACGTAATGTGAATCCACCGAAGGTTGAGGTGACTGCGGCGGGTTATAAATGATCCCGTATGAGCCGTGTCAGCAACTCGGCCAATGGTTCCTTTCAACTGGCGATTTGAAGTTTAACCAAACTTTAGTGGCGGCGACTTGTGCACCTGCCCATTGAGTTATCCAGTGCAGATGGCGGTTGATAGTATATGATAAATTGCCTCCATTTTGTTGAAAGAAAAACCGGGCTACCCAAGCTGTGACTTGGTCATACTCAAAAAACAGCTCGTGCAGACAGGTGCGGCCCGGTATGTTGATGTAGACTAGGCCTCGGGGCGGCGATTTACGCACGTCCATTGATAACAAACAGACATGATCCCAGCAAGCCGATGTGGACCAGTCCACAAGGGTAGCAGCTTGTGTGCATCCATTCACCATGTGATATGTCCCGGATTATCAGCAAGCGGGATATTATCAACCCGTGCTCCGTATCCATGGTATAAACCACATTTGTAATGAATAATGGCCCTGTATATAAAGTATACAAATCAAAGTAATTTGTCCTTTAATAGAAATAATATATGTTAGTAAAATAAATTTGGATGGATATCACCTTTTTAAGCTTCGGGTTAATCTCTTCATCAAAATCTAAATTCGTTGCGTTCCTGAAGCCCCTGAAGCAGGGCCGGCCGGTTTGTCTCACGGTAGTATAAGAAGCCTAGTGAACAAAGGACCGGCTCAAGGCATGACGGGTTGACGAAGCAAGGCCCGGGCCGCTCGGTCGGGTTATCCGAGCGCCACAGCACACGACCACGAGCAGAGGGGTAACAGCTCGGCCACGGCAGCAGCGTCTCAGAGCTTGTTGAAACGGCAGCGGAGAAGGCGGCACGCGTGACTCGAAATCCAAGGCAGAGGAGCAGGAGCCAGCCCTCAGAGCAACACCGCGGCGCAGCCAAGCTGGAAGTAGGACAGGCAGAACCCGGCGGGGCCAGGCCGCAAGCGCCTGAGGCCGGGCGACTGCCGAAAGCAGGCTACAAACCAGGCGGAGGGGCGCGGCGGCTCGGGTGTGAAGCGCGCTCATCGCAGTGCAGAAGCTGGGCAACGGTAACGGTGGTTCACGACTCGGAAGTGTTGGCCTCCCCCACGGCAGACGGTGGAGATGAGCAGAGGGGTGTTGGCTTCGACATGGGACTGAACTTCAAAATCGGCGCCTTAGCACGGGCGGACTGGTGCGCAGAGCGGCTCAACATAGGCCTTATGGCGGCTTGGCGATGCCGCGTGCGGAGGCAGCAGCTCGCAGCAGGAACTGTGGCTCGTGACCGCAAAGGAGATTCAAGGGTGAGGCGAGCGTCACGGAGGTGAGGTGGTGGCTCGGCGGAGGCCAAGCGAGGGCCGGTGCGAGCTAGACATGGACGGCGCCACAGCGGATTCTGGTGAGCAGAAGCATGTCGACTAGTGGCTCGAGGTCGAGTGGCTTAATCCGGCCATGAACAAGGCGACAGCAATCTGATATGGCAACTTGGCGACACAATAGACTCAGAACGCAATCCGACCATGGCAGAAGACGCGGCGACAGAGGCGCTGGTAGGCGGCGACTCAACGAACCACGATGGCTTGAGGTAGATGCGGCCGGAGGAACATTGCAACGGCTGGACTGGCGCAGCAGAAAACCGAGCGCGGAGGCTGGCAAGGGCGGCTTAACGCCACAGGAGCGATGTCTATGCAGGGCGGTTCAGCAGAAACAGAGGCCGCGCGCTTGGCGGTTTGACCGGGGCGGTTCAGCGGCGCACAGCCAAGGCAGGCCGGTGGTGGAGATTGTGCAGGGTTGATTTAGAAGTGACTCGGCGCGCGTCCCGATAGCGAGACGGAGATAGGTCAGCCCGGAGCGGAGACTTGACAAGGCGGTGGCCCGGCAACTCGCGGGAGCAGCCCAGGTAGGCCACGGCGAGCACTCGAAAAGGAACAGCAGTTTTGGCGATTTGACACCGCCGAGGGCCGTGGCGGCGACGCTGCTGTGGTTGTAGTTGAAGCGGCGACTCGGCCACCGCGGCCCAAAAGGCAAGACGCGACCGGCGACGGAGGCAATACAGGTAGCGGTTGAAAACAGGGAGTGGTCAGGGCAAGGCCGCAGACGTCGAGGTCTTCGAGGAGACCCCCGATTGAAGAGAAGCACCGTGGCCACTGCTGGCCTGGCGCAGCCGGTTTGAGGTGCGGAGACGGCCGGGCGGAGTCGACTCAACTGCAAGAGGAAGGCTGGTTTGCAGGTGCTCGGAGGCGGACTGTATTGGGTGTGGCACGGTTCAGATAGCAGCATGCGGCGACTTGGAGGCTCCAGGCGGAACGGCGGCTCATCGGCAGGATGCTAGTAACCCGGAGCGAACAGAAACAGCGCCCGGCAGAACCAATCCAGCCACTCCTCGAGGATGAGTCAAAACAGAGCGGCAACTCATGGGCGGGGTACCAGCGATCCGGAGCGAACAGGGCGGACTCGGAAACTTCTCACAAGCGGCGACTTGGCGACAGTAGTAAACCACGGTAGAGGCGAGGTGAGTTAGACAGGCGGACTTGCCTCTTCTTCGGGTTACACCTCGGTGACTCAGATTTAGGGCGCAGGCGACTCGGGATGAGTCGAGGCGGGCTGACTTGGAGTCAGCTTAGTGGTGTGGTGACCAGTGACACTTGGCGTTAAAAACGGGGTGACCTGGCGCGGCGGGTTGGTGAGCCGCGTCCGGTTTAACAGTTTGAGTATTTCACGACCCACTTGAAGAAACAGAGGGATTTTGTGGGCGATGCGAAGCACGCGTGACCCGGCCAGTCCAAGGCAGAGATGGTACAGAGAGGAGCACGGAAAACGTCGTTGGCTGATGGCTGGTTTCTCGGAGTTGGCGACTCAGAAAGGCCAGCGTCCCGCAGACAAGGCCACGGCAGCAGAAGATATCGTGGCGGTTCAACAGAAGGTGACCCAGACGCAGAATCGAAGGTGGAGGAAGTTTGTAACTGATTTTTCCATCCTGCTCCGTGTATCTTGATGTATAACACCTTTGTACTATTTATCGGTTTGATAGATATAGAAGCAGCATGATCCTGACGTGGCTTCGGGACTTGATCCATCGCAAATAAACAACCGATGTCTTGGCTGTAGTAAAAAATACTCTTGTTGACCTCGGCGATTTGTCCCCCGTATCAACTAATTTCGGCGAGACTCCGACCTGCAGCGTCAATGCAAACTAACCCGGCCTCGACGGATCATCTCATCGTGTGTGCTGGCGCATAAACGCAACTTTAATTTTCTCTTGATGTCACTTTGATTGCTCGTCGATGACGTTATCTTGTGCGCCGGTTCTTTTCCATCCGGCACTTCGCGAATTTTTTGATCCCTAAAGAAATCCCTCCAAGAACTCAACACCGCCGTGCACGGGCCCCACGGTGGGCACCAACTGTCGTGGAATTGTCACGGCAGATGTCCTTAGTGTGAGGACTTAGTCGCGAGGCCAACGCATCTATGTGGTATCTTAAGAGGGGTTGAGCGGAATCGAGAGACGCAACACAAGACAAGGGTTTAGACAGCTTCAGGCCCCGGGAAACATCAGCCGGTAACAACCCTACATGTTGTTTGAGGCTAGATCTCATTATCATCACGAGGGAGTCGACGTAAACCGGCTCTCCTCTAGTTGTGTCTAGCCCTAGAGATTGTTTCTTTCTCCTCCCCCTTTGAGGAGCCCTGCCCCTCCTTATATATGTTGAAGGGGCGGGTTACATGTGGAGTCCAACTCGGACTTTAACTTAAACTATTTGACTTCCCTTCCTGGGCTTCTTAACGTCTGCCAGTTCAACATTGTCTGCCGGTTTAACACCAGCCAGTTTACCGTCTGTCTTAGCCATCTGTCTTGACTCTCTGTCTTAACTCTCCGCCGGTTTACCATCCGTCGGTTTACCAAGTCCCAGCCGGTTTACAACTCCAGCCGGGTCATACCGCGGGGTATATCCCCAACAACTCTGGTGCGGATCTTACTCTAGTTGACCTACAAGGTTCGATAGTAACTTGATCAGAAGTTTCATGATCATCATCATTAGCTTCCTCACTTACTGGTGTAGGCATCACTGGAACTGATTTCAGTGATGAACTACTTTCCTATAAGGGAGAAGGTACAATTACCTCGTCAAGTTCTACTTTCCTCCCACTCACTTCTTTCAAGAGAAACTCCTTCTCTAGAAAGGATCCATTCTTAGCAACAAATATCTTGCCTTCGGATCTGTGATAGAAGGTGTACCCAACAGTCTCCTTTGGGTATCCTATGAAGACACATTTCTCCGATTTGGGTTCGAGCTTATCAGGTTGAAACTTTTTCACATAAGCATCGCAGCCCCAAACTTTAAGAAACGACAACTTGGGTTTCTTGCCAAACCACAGTTCATAAGGTGTCGTCTCGACGGATTTAGATGGTGCCCTATTTAACGTGAATGCAGCTGTCTCTAAAGCGCAACCCCAAAACGATAGCGGTAAATCAGTGAGAGACATCATAGATTGCACCATATCTAGTAAAGTATGATTACGACGTTCGGACACACCATTATGCTGTGGTGTTCCAGGTCGCGTGAGTTGTGAAACTATTTCACATTGTTTCAAATGAAGTCCAAACTCATAACTCAAATATTCACCTCCACGATCAGATCATAGAAACTTGATTTTCTTTTTACGATGATTTTCCACGTCACTCTGAAACTCTTTGAACTTTTCAAATGTTTCAGACTTATGTTTCATCAAGTAGATATACCCATATCTGCTCAAATCATCTATGAAGGTTAGAAAATAACGATATTTGCCACGAGCTTCAATGTTCATTGGACCACATACATCAGTATGTATGATTTCCAATAACTCTATTGCTCGCTCCATTGTTCCGGAGAACGGAGTTTTAGACATCTTGCCCATGAGACATGGTTCGCATGTACCAAGTGATTCATAATCAAGTTATTCCAGAAGTCCACCAGAATGGAGTTTCTTCATGCGCTTTACACCAATATGACCTAAACGACAGTGCCACAAATAAGTTGCACTATCACTATCAACTCTGCATCTTTTGGCTTCAATACTATGAACATGTGTATCACTACTATCAAGATTTAGTAAAAATAGACCACTCATCAAGGGTGCATGACCATAAAAGATATTACTCATATAAATAGAACAACCATTATTCTCTGATTTAAATGAATAATCATCTCGCATTAAACAAGATCCAGATATAATGTTCATGCTCAACGCTGGCACCAAATAACAATTATTCAGGTCTAAAACTAATCCCGAAGGTAGATGTAGAGGTAGTGTGCCCGCGATGATCACATCAACTTTGGAAACATTTCCCATCGTCACCTCGTCCTTAGCTAATGTTCGCTTAATCCGTAGCCCCTGTTTCGAGTTGCAAATGTTAGCAACTGAACCAGTTGAAAGGATCGGTATGGTTGACTAGAGGGGGGTGAATAGGCAACTAACAATTTTTAGCTTTTCTTTAACAATTTAAACTTTGCATCAAAGTAGGTTGTCTAGATATGCAACTAGGTGAGCAACCTATATGATGCAACAAGGATAGGAACGCAAGCAAGCAAGATATATGAAACAAATAAGCTAGCACAAGTAAAGGCACGAGATAACCAAGAGTGGAGACGGTGGAGACGAGGATGTGTTGCCGAAGTTCCTTCCCTTTGAGAGGAAGTACGTCTCCGTTGGAGCGGTGTGGAGGCACAATGCTCCCCAAGAAGCCACTAGGGCCACTGTATTCTCCTCACGCCCTCACACAATGCGAGATGCCGTGATTCCACTATTGGTGCCCTTGGAGGCGGCGACCGAGCCTTTACAAACTAGGTTGGGGCAACCTCCACAACTCAATTGGAGGCTCCCAACGACACCACGAAGCTTCACCACAATGGACTATGGCTTCGCGGTGACCTCAACCGTCTAGGATGCTCAAACACCCAAGAGTAACAAGATATGCAAGGGATTAGTGGGGGGAATCAAATATCTCTTGGTGGAAGTGTAGATCAAGGCCTTCTCAACCACTCCCGAGCAAATCAACAAGTTTGGTCGGCTAGGGAGGGAGATCGGGCGAAAATGGAGCTTAGAGCAATAATGGAGCTTGGGGGTGGAAGAGGTAAGTCAACGGGGAAGAAGGGGACCCCTTATATAGTGTGGGAAAAGGATCCAACCGTTACCCACCAACCAGCCCGCGGCCAGCGGTACTACCGCGCCTGGCCAGCGGTACTACCTCAAGGCCGCGCGGTACTACTGCTTGCAACCAAGCGGTACTACCGCACGGCCGTGCGGTACTACCGTACCGACCCACGGTACTGCCGCGACCCTAGCAATAGAAAAGATAAACAGACGCGCAGGAGCTGGGGGCGGTACTTCCGCACGCGCGGTACTACCGCACCCCCCATGCGGTACTACCGCAAGGCAAACACCCCAGCCAGGGGGAAGGGAACTTTCATGCCTACTTCCGCAAAGAAACAGAAGTAGCAAAAACCCGACACAGTAGTACTGCCAAGGGGCAGTACTACTGCCTGACTGCATAGCGCGGTACTACCGCTCGGCGAAAGCGGTACTACCGCGGTAGGTGCGGATGTAAAAAATTACATCCGCCCCTACTACCGCAAAGGGGCGGCACTAGCCTGGTGGGCAGCAGTAGTGAGGCTCCAGGGGAGCGGTACTACCGTGGGCACTTGCGGTACTACCGCGCCACCGCGCGGTACTACCGTGGATGCCTACGGTACTACCGTTTTCCTGGGAGCAGTACTACCGCGACCAACCACAGCAGCCAGACAAGGGAGGCAAGTAAACGGAGGAAGCTCCAAGGAAAAAGGAGGGGACAAGAAGGAGACGTGTACGTGATGATTCCACCCAAACCTTTCCAACGCGGACCCCCTCTTAATAGTACGGCTTTCCTACGACTCAAATCCACCAAAAAGAAACGTAGAAAAGACGCCGTCTTCATCAGTCTTCGAGGGGCACCCAATCGTCTTGTGCCTAGCAATGAAGTGTCTGGAATACTCAAGGCACACGATTAGTCCGCAAATGCGTTGTCATCAATCACCAAAACACTTAGGGATAAATATGCCCTTACAATCTCCCCCTTTTTGGTGGATTGATGACAATACGGGATTTGCACAAGGAAAATAAAATTAAGTAAATGCAAACCCCTCCTCTCTAGAATATAGACTGGCTCCCCCTAGATGTGTGCCACCTAGAAGAGTGCTTTGGACTGCACGACACACGAACACTAGGAACAAAGCTCACCCTATATTATAGAGACAAGGCATATCTATCACTAGACAAGATAGCACACACATAAGTTAACTACGATAGATAAAGTGCATTAACTACGATAGATAAAGTGCATATGTTTTACACCATATGTGGAAAGGTCTCGAAAGCACAAACCAAACAAGAGCAAACAAAGCAAACAAGCACAAATGAGGTCCAAAAGACAAAGCAAATAAACGCGCCAAGCACTACACAACGCAAATCTGTACACTCTCTCCCCCTTTGGCATCGAGACGCCAAAAAGGCAGAGAGGACACCTACACACACGGGGTGGCTCAGGCAGAGAAGTCATCCCACTGATCCTCGTGCTCCTCGTCAGACTCAGCGGCGGGGATAGTCTCCTCGAAGTCATCCTCTGAACTGGTCCACTTGTATCCCTGCTTTGACATCCAGGCAGCCTCAGGTGTGATGACGTCCTCCGACTCGCCAGACACATCCTCTCCAAAGAGCCTCATAACCTTCTTGTCACGGCGGCGACTCTCCTTGTCTGCCACGTGAGCCTTGTACTGTCCCTTCGCCTGCATGCAGAAGAGAGTCTTCATCTTGTCCTTTAGCTTCTTGGCCCATGACGGCTCAGAGGAAGGAGTGGTGGACCTAGCAGCACGGTCCTCAGCAACATTCTCAGCAGCAGCAGCCTCCTCCTCACTAGCAGCCCTCCTAGCAGAAGAGGCCTCAGCACGGGTAGTGGTGTTGGCCCAGTTGGGCTTGACGCGGAGGCTGATGGACTCATGGCGAATCCAGTCCGGAGCAAGGAACTCATCACCCGGGTACATCTTCTTCCAAGTGGTGGAGAGCAGCAGAAACAGGTACGGTCCATAGATAGGTACCTTGCGAGTGAACACCGCAAACCGAACCTCACACCACATGATGTGTGAGACATCAAGTGGCTGAGTCTGAGAAGAACGTGCCTCTGCACACAGGAGCAACATGTCCACTAGATATGCATGGACCTTGTCCTTGTCGCCAATGCGTGGGAACAGAGTATTGCGGAAGATGCGATGCATGATATCCAAAAAGGAGTTTAACACCCAAGTTGACTTGCCATTGGGGAGCACCTTCTCAACAAGGAAAGGCTGAAGCAGATTCTTGTTGGCAGACTCAGAGTTGGCATGAGGGCGAACACCAACGGGGGTGTGAAGCCCGTCATCAGGAATGTGCAGCAGATCCATGAACTCTTTCCATGTAGCAGACAGCTGATGGCCATTGGTCATCTAGGTCATCCTCCGCTCCTCCCCGGGATGAAAGTACACTGAGGCAAAGAACTGACAGATGAGCTCAGGGTCATAGTCATGGTGAAAAGAGATCACCGGCTCAATAGCAAACTGCTCCACCAAGTCCAGAGCCTCTCCAAAATAGTCACGAAACTTGTCCTTCCGCATGTGATGCATGTCTATCCACTTGACCTCCACGAAGGTATTCTGCTTGCTCTTGATCACATCCAGGTAGATGAGAACCTGTTGCTTGTTCCAGAACATCTCAGTGCCTCTGAGCACAGCCCGAGGAGTCACATAGGGATTGATCCTCCGGCATTCGACATACTCAGAGACAGAAATCTCGTCCATGCCCTTAGCAGGTTCCTTTTGCTTGCTGGCAGTGGTCTTGACATTGCGCTTGGGGGCATTGGAGCCCTCTGGGGCTTCATCTTGGGGGTTGCGCAGACGCTTGGAGCCAGTGTCACGACTGGGATTGGAATGGCGAGAGCCACCACCTGAGACACAAAACGCAAAACACCCACAACAGCCAAGAGGGATTAATGCAAAGACCACAACAAAGCAAGAGAAACAAGCACACATGATAAATGCCTAGAGAGAGATTTGATCCCTACGGTAGTACTGCCAAGTGTTGCGAAGCTAAGATAGTAGTACCACTCTTAGACGCGGTAGTACCGTGCAAGGTCACGGTAATACCGGGTCTAGGAGTGGTAGTACGACCTTAGCGCCTCGGCTAGCGCGGTAGTACCGCGTCTATTGAGCGGTAGTACCGCACGAGCTAGCACGGTAGTACCGCACCTGACGGGCGGTAGTACCGCAAGAGCGGTAGTACCGCACATCAGACACGGTAGTACCGCACCGCGTCAGATTTGAACAGGTTCAAATCTGAGAAAAGCCCGCGAAACCACGGCGGTACTACGGTTGGACAAAGCTACCACAAGACAGCATATCAAGTATGATTCCTACGCATCGCGACTCTCCTACATCCTACTCTTGCATAGATTTGGCCTAAAATCTCAAGAACAACAAGTTTCTCCCCAAAAACCTAGAAGCAAGAGAACAGCCAAAAAAGAGGGATTTGGGGAAAAACCTTGGTCCATGGCAAGAGGAAGTGGTGGGGAATGATCCCACCGGCCGGAATCCGAGTAGAGTGGCCGGAGACGGAGATCCGGTGAGGGCCTCCGGCGCCGTTCTTGAGCGAGAGAGAGAGAGACGTGGGGAGAGAGACAAATGAATGGGTATGGGGAGTTGGAACTCCCCTGCCCGAGTCATAACCCCCATGCTCCCTCGACGGCACGGTAGTACCGTGCCCCGGCGCGGTACTTCCGAAGTACCGCACCAGAGCGGTAGTACCGTGATGTGGCGCGGTAGTACCGTGCCTCCCAAAGCGGTAGTACCGCGGCCAGACGCGGTAGTACCGTGAGCTCAAGAAGATGCATGTTTCGAGCACACGAAAAACTGGACCTTTGCACAAACACTCCGAGCCAACACGACACCACATGACCACACAACACACAAAGCCAGAAAGGCACACGACAAACGAAACAACCATGAGACACCACCTCTCCAAAGAGAGGGCGGTGGCCGTAGCCACCTATGTTTGAGTCAATTGGTATGGCACCGCGAAGAATTATCCTTGGGTCCATGACCAAAACTCGTCTTTGAAGCACAAGTACCATCAAACATGGCTAGTGTGAAAGACTTGATCGATTTATGAATAATGGGGGAGGGAGAGTTCATTGAGAAAACATCACTCCCCCTATGTCCATGCCTACATCTAAATAGGACAACACGTTGAGTATGGTGGGGGTGTGCAAGGGTTCAAGCAACATTGCTCGAATCAATGATATTTACCTCATGCCTTAACTCGCGAAATCTTGCTTCATCCAAGGGCTTCGTGAAGATATCTGCAAGGTTATCATGAGTGTTGACATAGTTGAGCTCGATCTCTCCTCGCCTAATGTGATCCCGGATGAAGTGATACCGAATCTCAATATGCTTCGTCTTGAAGTGTTGCACCGGGTTGAGAGAGATCTTGATGGCACTTTCATTGTCACACCAAAGAGGCACTTTGTCACAAATGACACCGTAATCCTTTAAAGTTTGCCTCATCCATAAGAGTTGTGCACAACAACTACCGGCCGCCACATACTCCACTTCGGTGGACGAGAGAGACACACAACTTTGCTTTTTGGAAGACCAACTTACCAAAGAGCAACCAAGAAATTGGCACCCTCCGGAAGTGGACTTCCTATCCACTTTGTCTCCCGCCCAATCGGAATCCGAATACCCTACAAGCTTGAAGTTTGCTCCTCTTGGGTACCATAGGCCAAAGTTTGGGGTATGAGCCAAATATCGAAAGATCCGTTTGACCGCCACATAGTGACTTTCCTTAGGTGCGGCTTGAAAACATGCACAAATTCCCACACTCAACATGATATCCGGTCTAGATGCACAAAGATAAAACAAGGAACCTATCATGGAGCGATATACCTTTTGATCCACCGCTTTACCATTGGGATCTATGTCAAGTTGGCACTTGGTGGGCATGGGAGTGGAAGCCAGCTTGACATCACTTAGCTTGAATCTTTTGAGCATGTATTGAGTATATTTGGCTTGATTGATGAAGGTTCCTTCTCTTCTTTGCTTCACTTTGAACCCTAGAAAGAACTTCAACTCTCCCATGGAAGACATCTCGAACTTTGAGGTCATGAGAGCGGCAAATTCCTCATTGAAAGCTTTGTTAGGGGAACCAAAGATAATATCATCAACATATAATTGGCACACAAACAACTCCCCTTTGACCTTCTTAGTAAAAAGAGTGGGGTCGATTAGCCCAACTTCAAAACCACGGTCTTGTAACAACTCGGTAAGGTGGTCATACCACGCACGTGGGGCTTGTTTAAGGCCATAGAGTGCCTTATCGAGTTGATACACATGATCGGGAAAGTAGGGATCCTCGAACCCGGGGGGTTGCTTGACATAAACCAATTCATTAATGGGACCATTAAGAAAAGCACTCTTCACATCCATTTGTTGTAACTTAAAGTTATGATGAGAAGCATAGGCAATCAACATGCGAATAGATTCAAGATGAGCAACGGGAGCAAAGGTTTCACCGTAGTCGATACCCTCGACTTGGGAGTAGCCTTGTGCTACCAAACGAGCCTTGTTGCGAATGATAATCCCATGGGCATCTTGCTTGTTCTTAAATATCCACTTGGTTCCGATGACATTGTGGTTCCCCGTCGGTCTTGGCACCAATCTCCACACTTTGTTGCGCTCGAAGTTGTTGAGTTTTTCATGCATGGCATTGAGCCAATCTGGATCTTCTAGCGCCTCATAGACCTTGTGGGGTTCCACACAAGAGACAAACGCGTGATGCTCACAATAATTTGCTAATTTTCTATGAGTGCTTACCCCCTTTCGTAAGCTTCCAAGCACATCCGTCATGAGATGATCCTTGGTGGAGAGCTTGGAAGCAACCTTGGCAGCACGATGCTCTAATTCCTCCTCGGGGGTGAGACGAGGAGTGGTCACTTGATCATCTTGAGCATCGTCTTGAGCTTGTTCTTGTTCTTGAACTCGCTCGGAGGAGAGAACTTGACCTTGGGCATCACTTGATGTGTCAACACCGTCTTGAGCGTGATCTTGCCCTTGGTCATGTTCTTGAGGATAAGGGCCTTCATGTTGTTCTTCGGAAGCGTGTGGGCCTTGGCTTGGTGATGGCTCCGCTTGAGTGGAGCTTTGTCCTTCTCCTTCGGCCACAAGGGGTTCCTCAATGGGTAGGATAAAGCCAACACCCATTCTTCTTATGGCTTGGGGAGGAATTTCATCACCTACATCACAAGTGCCACTTTGCTCCACTTGGGAGCCGTTATTCTCATCAAACTCCACGTTACACGTCTCCTCAATAAGTCCCGTGGATTTATTGAGGACACGGTAAGCATTAGAGTTTGTAGCATAACCAACAAATATGCCCTCATAAGCTCTAGCCTCAAATTTAGACAACCGAACACCTTTCTTGAGAATGAAACACTTACACCCGAACACCCGGAAGTACTTGAGGCTGGGCTTGTTACCGGTGAGTATCTCATATGGAGTCTTGTTCAAGCCCTTGCGGAGGTAGAGCCGATTGGATGCATGACACGTGGTGTTGATGGCTTTGGCCCAAAAGTTGTACGGAGACTTGAACTCCGCCATCATGGTCCTTGCCGCATCCATCAACGTCCGGTTCTTCCTCTCCGCAACACCGTTTGTTGAGGGGTGTAAGGTACGGAATATTGATGCTTGATCCCCTCATCACTAAGAAACTCATCCAAGGTGTAGTTCTTGAATTCGGTGCCGTTGTCACTTCTTATTGTCAAGATCTTTGCATTGTATTGACGTTGTGCTTCATTTGCAAAGTCAATGACGGTTTGTTAGGTCTCGCTCTTCCTCTTGAAGAAATACACCCACGTGTACCTTGAGTAGTCATCCACAATCACCAAGCAATACTTTCTACCTCCAAGACTATCGAAGGATGGAGGCCCAAAGAGATCCATGTGAAGGAGCTCCAAAGGCCTCTTTGAATAAATGATAGTCGTGGGAGGGTGAGCCTTCTCATGTAGCTTTCCTTCGATACACGCACTGCAAGCACGATCTTTAGCAAAACTAACATTCGTTAGTCCACGGACATGGTCCCCCTTGAGGAGACTTTGCAAAGATCTCATATTAACGTGGGCTAAACGGCGATGCCAAAGCCATCCCACATCAACTTTAGCCATTAGGCACGTCGCGGTCTTAGTGGGTCGCTCCAAAAAGTTAATCACATATAGACCGTTCTCGACATGCCCAACAAAGGCTACTTTAAGAGTCTTGCTCCACAAGAGGGCCACGGTATCGATATCAAAGAAAGTGGCAAAGCCCATGATTGCAAGTTGACGAACGGAAAGTAAATTGTATGCAAGGGACTCAACGAGCATGACCTTCTCGATCGTGAGATCATGAGAGATGACCACCTTGCCAAGTCCCAATACCTTAGAAGATGAGGCGTCATCCCACTCGACATTGGTGGGCATAGATGGAACATTGTGCACGTCCACCACCAAGTCCTTGCTTCCGGTCATATGATTTGTAGCTCCACTATCGAGCAACCATGATCCCCCACCGGAAGCAAACACCTACAAGAGATCAATGCTTGGTTTTAGGTACCCATTTTGTAATGGGTCCTTTGATGTTAGTAACAAGGGTCTTTGGAACCCAAATAGACCATTCAATGTATTCATGAAGAGAACCAACAAATTTGGCATAAACATGCCCATCACTAGCACGACATAACACATAAGACGGATTAAAATCGCCGGCTTTGATGGGAGGGGTGGCATTGCCCTTCTTGACATTGCCGCCCTTTGCAATGTTCTTCTTCTTCTCCTCGGAGGCACTCTCTCCCTCCTTCACAAAGGTTTGCATGAGAGGAGGAGGTCGTTTGGTCTTGTCATTCTTCTTCTTGTTCTTGCAGTCGGGCACGTACCCAACCCCTTCCTTGGCTACAACTCCCTTTTGGTTGATCAAGAGATCGTTGAGGTTCTTCTTGCCTTGTATGCAAGTCGCAAGACCTCTCTCAAGTTGCCCCTTTAGCTTAGCGTTCTCCTCAATGAGATGCACATGCGCACAACACGGGTTGGTAGCATTTGCATTATCAATTAACATCATACGAGGGAAAGTGGCTTTTTCCTTGGTTAGCTTTACTTGAAGTTGATCATGCGACTCTTTGAGGCTAGCATGAGCACCCTTCAAGACCTTGTGAGCCTTGTCAAGTAGATCAAACTCCTATTTGAGTCTAGCAAAATCAACCTCAAGTTCGGCCTTCTCGGAGTTTAGCACATGAGAAACAATGAGGACATGATCATAATCTTTCTTTAACTTAGCATGATCAACGTTGTGTGACTCCTCAAGAGCCAAACGAAGACCACACTCTTCCTCAAGAGCATTGGAAAGATCCGAAATCTCATCGGCATAGTCACGACTATGCCCTTCCATCTTAGTGATGGTGTTTTCGTGAGCCTTGATCATGTCATTGGCTTCACCAAGTTGTTCCAAGAGAGCAACAAAGTGCTTCTTGGATTTTCCCTTGAGTTTGCCCATAAAGGCCTCAAACTCATTAGCCTCCACTATGCCCTTCCATCTTAGTGATGGTGTTTTCGTGAGCCTTGATCATGTCATTGGCTTCACCAAGTTGTTCCAAGAGAGCAACAAAGTGCTTCTTGGATTTTCCCTTGAGTTTGCCCATAAAGGCCTCAAACTCATTAGCCTCCACATTATCCTTCTCAAGTTCATTAATGCTATCCGTCAGAGAAGGATGATTAATGATGGTAGTTTTGATGTTGGGGGTTACCTTGTTGGTGGCTTTAGCCATGAGGCACTTGGCGGTGATGCTCTCATTGGGTGAGTCGAAGAGAGACACCCGTGCAGTCGTCGCAATGGCAACGGAGGCCATGGCAACCGACTCATCACTTTCATCATCGTCATCATCTTCATTGTACTCTTCTTGTACCACCAATGCCTTGGGAGGAGTCTTCTTGGTGAAGTTGCTCTTGTTGGGGAACGACTTGGCCTTGTCCTTTCGGATGAGCTTGCCACCATTGTCTTCCCTCTTCTCATACGGGCATTCCGCAACAAAATGACTCACGTTGCCACAATTGTAGCAAGTCCTTACACGTTGCTTGCTCTTTGTGCCACTTGAGTTGTTTTTGCTAAAGGTTGGCCTCGAGTTTTTCTTGCTCCAAAATTGCCTTGAAGCAAGTGCCATGTGTTCATGATACGCATACTTCGTATCTTCGGGGTTGCTCTCCTCTTCTTCCTCTTCTTCTTCTTCAATGGTGAGCTTGGCCTTCAATGCAAGGTTAGGCTTCTTTGCCCTTTGATAACGAAGCACCGCATTGTCGGCGGTCTTGTCCAAAATGTTCTTGGCCACAAACTCATCCAACACTTCGCTTGAGGTCAAAGTGTGGAAGTCCGGTCTTTGACGAATGACGGAGGACATGGCCTTGTGATAGGGCATCATTGCCTTGAGGAATTTGCGCTTGATCCAATTGTCATCCGTGTCCTTGCTCCCGTGATCTCGTAGTGAGACCACGAGTTTGGTTACTCTCCGATAAAGCTCACGAGGTTCTTCATCTTCTTTCATTGCAAACTCATCGGCCTCATCTTGTACCACTTCATAGTTGGAGCGTTGAATGCTTGCGCTTCCCCGGTAGAGAGAGACAACACACTGCCATGCATCTTTGGCCAAGGCGAAGGGACGAAGATGAGGTAGGTCTTCGGGTGGAATTGCATCTTGAATGATTAAGAGAGCATTCTAATTGAATTGATTATCCGCGGCTTGCTTGGATCATGCGGATAGAAACCTTCTTCAATGATTCTCCAAAGGTTAGTGTTCACATGATTTAAATGACGTTTAAAGCGGTAAACCCAAGAATCAAAGTCCTCATTTTTCACAATCTTAGGGGGAGGACCAACATGATTCAAATGAGTGGAAGGAACCGGTCCACCATAAACAAGTGGTGGTTCCACATGGGCAAAGATGCCGGTGCCATTCTTACCACTAGAAGAAGGAGCCTTTTCACTACTAGCTTCCCCCTTGTCGGGGATAGCATCCGTCACCTTGTCGGCGGGGTCACCCACTTTCAACGGTGCGGTGGATAGTTTAAGCCCCTCAAGAAATTTAGTAAACATGCTTTCAACTTCATTCGTCATGAAGGTTTTCAATGTCTCCAAGGCCACATTGAACTCCTCACGAGAGACCGAGGTTCCCCCATCGCTCGTAGACGAGGTCGGATTCACACCGGAGTGTTACTCCACACCATCTACGGTATCAACCATACTCTTTGGATGGTAAAGTCCTTAATAAAGAGACGAGGCTCTGATACCAATTGAAAGGATCGATATGGTTGACTAGAGGGGGGGTGAATAGGCAACTAACAATTTTTAGCTTTTCTTTAACAATTTAAACTTTGCATCAAAGTAGGTTGTCTAGATATGCAACTAGGTGAGCAACCTATATGATGCAACAAGGATAGGAATGCAAGCAAGCAAGATATATGAAACAAATAAGCTTGCACAAGTAAAGGCACGAGATAACCAAGAGTGGAGACGGTGGAGACGAGGATGTGTTGCCGAAGTTCCTTCCCTTTGAGAGGAAGTACGTCTCCGTTGGAGTGGTGTGGAGGCACAATGCTCCCCAAGAAGCCACTAGGGCCACCATATTATCCTCACGCCCTCACACAATGTGAGATGCCGTGCTTCCACTATTGGTGCCCTTGGAGGCGGCGACCGAGCCTTTACAAACTAGGTTGGGGCAATCTCCACGACTCAATTGGAGGCTCCCAACGACACCACGAAGCTTCACCACAATGGACTATGGCTTCGCGGTGACCTCAACCGTCTAGGATGCTCAAACACCCAAGAGTAACAAGATCCGCAAGGGATTAGTGGGGGGAATCAAATATCTCTTGGTGGAAGTGTAGATCGAGGCCTTCTCAACCACTCCCGAGCAAATCAACAAGTTTGGTCGGCTAGGGAGGGAGATCGGGCGAAAATGGAGCTTAGAGCAATAATGGAGCTTGGGGGTGGAAGAGGTAAGTCAACGGGGAAGAAGGGGACCCCTTATATAGTGTGGGAAAAGGATCCAACCGTTACCCACCAACCAGCTCGCGGCCAGCGGTACAACCACGCCTGGCCAGCGGTACTACCTCAAGGCCGCGCGGTACTACTGCTTGCAACCAAGCGGTACTGCCGCACGGCCGTGCGGTACTACCATACCGACCCATGGTACTGCCACAACCCTAGCAACAGAAAAGATAAACAGACGCGCAGGAGCTGGGGGCGGTACTTCCGCATGCGCGGTACTACTGCGCCCCCCCCCCATGCGGTACTATCGCAAGGCAAACACCCCAGCCAGGGGGAAGGGAACTTCCGTGCCTACTTCCGCAAAGAAACGGAAGTAGCAAAAACCCGGCATAGTAGTACTGCCGAGGGGCGGTACTACTGCCTGACTGCATAGCGCGGTACTACCGCTCGGCGAAAGCGATACTACCGCGGTAGGTGCGGATGTAAAAAATTACATCCACCCCTACTACCGCAAAGGGGCGGCACTAGCCTGGTGGGCAGCGGTAGTGCGGCTCCAGGGAAGCGGTACTACCGTGGGCACTTGCGGCACTACCGCGCCACCGCGCGGTACTACCGCGGATGCCTACGGTACTACCGTTTTCCTGGGAGCAATACTACCGCGACCAACCACAGCAGCTAGACAAGGGAGGCAAGAAAACGGAGAAAGCTCCAAGGAAGAAGGAGAGGACAAGAAGGAGACGTGTACGTGATGATTCCACCCAAACCTTTCCAACGCGGACCCCCTCTTAATAGTACGGCTTTCCTATGACTCAAATCCACCAAAAAGAAACATAGAAAATACGCCGTCTTCATCAGTCATCGAGGGGCACCCAATCGTCTTGTGCCTAGCAATGAAGTGTCTGGAATACTCAAGGCACACGATTAGTCCGCAAATGCGTTGTCATCAATCACCAAAACACTTAGGGATAAATATGCCCTTACACCAATATCAAATACCCAGGCACTACTGCGAGCATTAGTAAGGTACACATCAATAACATGTATATCAAATATGCCTTTCACTTTGCCATCCTTCTTCTCCGCCAAATACTTGGGGCAGTTCCACTTCCAGTGACCAGTTCATTTGCAGTAGAAGCACTCAGTCTCAGGCTTAGGTCCAGACTTGGGTTTGTTCACTTGGGCAGCAAGCATTGTTCACTTGGGCAGCAACGGGCTTGTTGTTCTTCTTGAAGTTCCCCTTCTTCCCTTTACCCTTTTTCTTGAAACTGGTGGTCTTATTGACCATCAACACTTGATGCTCCTTCTTGATTTCTACCTCTGCAGCCTTTAGCATTGTGAAGAGATCATGAATCGTCTTATCCATCCCTTGCATATTATAGTTCATCACGAAGCTCTTGTAGCTTGGTGGCAGTGATTGAAGAACTCTGTCGATGACACTATCATCAGGAAGATTAACTCCTAGCTGAGTCAAGTGGTTGTGGTACCCAGACATTCTGAGTATATGCTCGCTGACAGAACTATTCTCCTCCATCTTGCAGTTGTAGAACTTATTGGAGACTTCATATCTCTCAATCCGGGCATTTGCTTGAAATATTAACTTCAACTCTGGAAACATCTCATACGCTCCATGACGTTCAAAACGTCGTTGAAGTCCCGGTTCTAAGCCGTAAAGCATGGCACGCTGAACTATCGAGTAGTCATCAGCTTTGCTCTGCCAGGTGTTCATAACATCTGGCGTTGCTCCTGCAGCGAGTTTGTCACCTAGCGGTGCTTCCAGGTCATAATTCTTCTATGCAACAATGAGGATAATCCTCAAGTTATGGACCCAGTCCGTGTAGTTGCTACCATCATCTTTCAACTTAGCTTTCTCTAGGAACACATTAAAATTCAACGGAACAATAGCACGGGCCATCTATCTACAACAACATAGACATGCAAAATACTATCAGGTACTAAGTTCATGATAAATTAAAGTTCAATTAATCGAATTACTTAAGAACTCCCACTTATATAGACACCTCTCTAATCATCTAAGCGATCACGTGATCCATATCAACTAAACCATGTCCGATCATCACGTGAGATGGAGTAGTTTTCAATGGTGAACATCACTATGTTGATCATATCTACTATATGATTCACGCTCGACCTTTCGGTCTCCAGTGTCCCGAGGCCATATCTGCATATGCTAGGCTCGTCAAGTTTAACCCGAGTATTTCGCGTGTGCAAAACTGGCTTGCACCCGTTGTATGTGAACGTAGAGCTTATCACACCCGATCATCACGTGGTGTCTTGGCACGACGAACTGTAGCAACGGTGCATACTCAGGGAGAACACTTATACCTTGAAATTTAGTGAGAGATCATCTTATAATGCTACCGCCGAACTAAGCAAAATAAGATGCATAAAGGATAAACATCACATTCAATCAATATAAGTGATATGATATGGCCATCATCATCTTGTGCCTTTGATCTCCATCTCCAAAGCACCGTCATGATCACCATCGTCACCGTCTTGACACCTTGATCTCCATCGAAGCATCGTTGTCGTCTCACCAACTATTGCTTCTACGACTATCGCTACCACTTAGTGATAAAGTAAAGCAATTACATGACGATTGCATTTCATACAATAAAGCGATAACCATATGGCTCCTGCCAGTTGCCGATAACTATGTTACAAAACATGATCATCTCATACAATAAAATTTAGCATCATGTCTTGACCATATCACATCACAACATGCCCTGCAAAAACAAGTTAGACATCCTCTACTTTGTTGTTGCAAGTTTTACGTGGCTGCTACGGGCCGAGCAAGAACCGTTCTTACCTACGCATCAAAAACCACGACGCGGTATAGTGATTGCTTTTTGATCTTCAGAAAGAACCTTGTTCATTGAATCTGATTCAACTAAAGTTGGAGAAACAGACACCCACTAGCCACCTGTGTGCAAAGCACGTCGGTAGAACTAGTCTCGCGTAAGCGTACGCGTAATGTCGGTCTGGGCTGCTTCATCCAACAATGCCACTGAATCAAGAATCAACTAGTGGCGGCAAGCAATATGTATATACCCACGCCCAGAACTCCTTTGTGTTCTACTCGTGCATATAACATCTCCGCATAAACATGGCTCGGATGCCACTGTTGGGGAACGCAATAATTTCAAAAAAATTCCTACGCACACGCAAGATCATGGTGATGCAGAGCAACGAGAGGGGAGAGTATCATCTACGTACCCTCGTAGACCGTAAGCGGGAGCATTAGGACAACGCGGTTGATGTAGTCGTACGTCTTCATGATCGACCGATCTAGTACCGAAGATACGGCACCTCCGCGATCTGCACACGTTCAGCTCGGTGACGTCCCGCGAACTCACGATCTAGTAAAGCTTCGAGGAAGAGCTTCGTCAGCACGACGGCGTGATGACGGTGATGATGTTGCTACCGGAACAGGGCTTCGCCTAAGCACCGCTATGATATTACCGAGGTGGATTATGGTGGAGGGGGGCACCGCACACGGCTAAAGATCAATGATCAACTTGTGTGTATATGGGGTGCCCCCTCCCCCGTATATAAAGGAGTGGAGGAGGGGGAGGGGGTGGCCTCTCTAGGCACGCCCCAAGGGAGTCCTACTCCCACCGGGAGTAGGATTCCCCTTCCCTTTGTTGGTTCTAGGAGAGAAGGAAGGAGGAGGAAGAAGGAAGAAAAAAGGGGGGGCCCTCCCAATTCGGATTGGGCTTGGGGGGGTGCCCCCTCCTTTGCTTCTTTTCCCTCTCTTCCACTAAGGCCCAATAAGGCCCATATACCTACCGGGGGTTCCGGTAACCTCTCGGTGCACCGGTATACTCCCGATTTCACCCGGAACCATTCCAATGTCCAAACATAGGCTTCCAATATATCGATCTTTACGTCTCGACCATTTTGAGACTCATCGTCATGTCCTTGATCAAATCCGGGACTCCGAACTACCTTCGGTACATCAAAACACATAAACTCGTAATATCGATCGTCACCGAACATTAAGCGTGCGGACCCTACGGGTTCGAGAACTATGTAGACATGGCCAAGACATGACTCTGGTCAATAACCAATAGCGGAACCTGGATGCTCATATTGGTTCCTGCATATTCGACGAATATCTTTATCGGTCAAACCGCATAACGATATACGTTGTTCCCTTTGTCATCGGTATGTTACTTGTCCGAGATTCGATCGTCGGTATCTCAATACCTAGTTCAAACTCGTTACCGACAAGTCTCTTTTACTCGTTCCATAATGCTACATCCCGTAACTAACTCATTAGCTACATTGCTTGCAAGGCTTATAGTGATGTACATTACCGAGAGGGCCCATAGATACCTCTCTGACAATCGGAGTGACAAATCCTAATCTTGATCCATGCCAACTCAACAAACACCATCGGAGACACCTGTAGAGCACCTTTATAATCACCCAGTTACGTTGTGACGTTTGGTAGCACACAAAGTGTTCCTCCGGGATTCGGGAGTTGCATGATCTCATAGTCATAGGAACATGTATAGTTATGGAGAAAGCAATAGCAACAAACTAAACGATCATCGTGCTAAGCTAACGGATGGGTCAAGTCAATCACATCATTCTCTAATGACGTGATCCCATTAATCAAATGACAACTCATGTCTATGGTTAGGAAACATAACCATCATTGATTCAATGAGCTAGTCAAGTAGAGGCAAACTAGTGACACTCTGTTTGTCTATGTATTCACACATGTACTAAGTTTCCGGTTAATATAATTCTAGCATGAATAATAAACATTTATTATGATATAAGGAAATACAAATAACAACTTTATTATTACCTCTAGGGCATATTTCCTTCACTAGTTGTGGCCTTGGGCCATGCTGACAACCTAGAGTTGGGCACTGGTCTACCCCGCCGTTGCTGTCGTTCCTGCTGAGTGTGGTCTCGCGTCGTCTGGCCTGCGAGGCTTCAGATTAATGGCAGCGGTCCTAGGGTTCCACTCACGTCAAGACGAAGATCTGCCTGACACCTGTCCTCCTGATCTGGCTGGAGTGTCGGGTTTCGGAAGGCTCCGCTAGCGAACTCCCATGGGCGCGTTATGCATGGAGATTGCTGGATCGGGTGGGATTCGATCGTGTCCATTGGTCCTCCGTTAAGGAGGGAGCGGCGCGAAGCTTTGCTATCTGTTGCCATCCGGAGCTATGTTTTGCTCCATGGTGAAGTAAGAGGCGGAGAATGTCATGGAAGCTGAGGTTGGAGGACTAGTAATGGTGATTGGAGCCTACGACATTGATGAACTTGCTTGGAGTTTCGGGATTCGTAGCAGCGACATGTAAGTGGGGGCGACAACACATGTGAAGTTCAAGGTCTTACCTTTCAGAGTGAAAATCCAAGGCCTAGCCTTAATTGGTTGTGCCTGGGAATGGCCTTATTGAAGGCAGTGTTTTGAGAGCGGAGATTATCTTCAGGGTGAAAACCCAAGATTTACGATCGGACGACGACGGTGCTGGTGCACTGTTTCCTCCTTGGAGGCGTTGCTTTTGAAGAACTTGGATATCAGGTGTTGTCTTGGTGGTGGTTGTGCTGCTGCATGGACTACAACTCTGTAGCGGGACTTTTCTTTTTAGCTTCTTCTTTTTTTGGCTGTGTGCATCCGTCATGCCATTAGGGCATTGCGTTGTTATGGAGGTTAGGTGTAATTGATATCTTCACGACATTAATATATACTCTTTATTGAAAAAATGCATTTCTTTTAGACTTTATTATTGTGCTTTTGTGTATTTTGCTTGATGGGATAACGAGCGTGTTCTTCATGGTGAATTCACTATGGGACATTACGATTATATATATATATATATGTTGATTTTTTTTCCCATTACAACGCACGGTCATATGCTGGTTTATTATTCCCTTTTGTATTCTGTGTCGAATTTTGATCTTCAATTTAACTAACAAAATGTTAACGTATGTCTAAAAAACAATACAATTAGAAACTATGTTTAAATACGAATTCAAGGATATAATTTTTTTGACATACATTAATATTTTACTAATTAAATCTCTAGTTAAAATTTGCACAAAATACAAAAAGACTTATAAACCAGGAGTCCAAGACAGAGGTACTATGTAAAAAAGTAAGGGCCCGCGAATCAACCTATGGTTGAGTTGGTTAGGTGGATAGTGGTATCCCCAACCCACCAGGGTTCAAATCCTGATGCTCGCATTATTCCTGAATTTATTTCAGGATTTTCGACGATGCGCTTTCAGTGGGAGGAGATGTTCCCGTCGACGACGAGACGCCTACCGTGACTTCGTAAATCTCAAGATGATATGCCGGCTCAGTCTCTCGGAGGTGCTCATAGGGGTAGGGTGTGGTGCGTGTGTTCATAGGAGTAAGTGTATGCGCGTGTATATGAGCGCTTGTGTCTGTATTGATGCTAAAAAAAAGTAAGGGCCCACTCGGCAGGCTCCGGGACCATCTACCGACCGCCTTTGGTCGAGTACTCGAGTCCAACCCGAACACGGCACGGCGACGACACACCAGACCACACACCATCCCGTAAACAAAAAGACGAAAAATAGCCTGCCCTTCCTCTCTTCTCCTCCTCCCCAAAATTCCCCTCTCCTTCTCTCGCTCCCGTCGCGACGGCGACGACGACGACGATCAGGTATCAATCCCCCCCCCCCCCCCCCCCCCCGCCGCTTCGATTCGCGCAGATTATTCCTCATCGCCCCCAGGATTGCGAGTTTTCCAGCTCCGGAGCACTAGGTTTTGACTAGAACCCGCCTCCCTGGCCGTCGGTTGTTGGGGTTAAGGGAGATCCGGGAAGAGGTCCTCTGTTGCCGCCGGCGGATTTGGGCGCAGGGATTTATTTTCTTGATTTGTTTTAGCTGGGCGGGTAGTTAGGGCTGGGTCAGGTTTCCTTTACCACTCGGGCTCGCTATTTTGCATTATTTTTGTGCTGTATTGTCCTCAGATGATTGATTCCGTTGGTAATTGCAGCGCTTATAGTTCGTTGCAGGTGATGGTACTGATGTTCAATTGATGAATGATGACTGTTCCGATGGATAGTACTGCTGTTCCGCCATCGCGGGACCTCGTGCAGCGCCTCCTTAAGAAGGTGAACTCTCCTTGCATACCTGACATCTAGCTATTTCACACTAGGTTGCTTGTTGGGCTGTGTTCCATGTGGCTTGCTGTACCTTGCCTTGTATGTGATTGGTGTATTTTCTTGCTTTGCCTTCTTGGATAGGCCAATTTGTGTGAATTGTTTATTATGAATGATTTTTCAACCACTAACCGTTGATTGTTACCAAGAAAAAATAAAATACTCTGACAATCCGAGTTAATCATTTCCCTGAATGTTTGCAAGTTTGAGGGGGAAGAACAACGTTAATTAGTTTCCATCTTCTTTGTTGAGTTTTGGGGTTTCCTGTTTGATAAATTGATCAGTAGTAAAATTATTTCATGCGTGACCTTTGGATATAAATGATGATGAAGTGGTGTTACTTGTGTAGAATGCCGAACTCAAAAGTCATCTTGAGAAGTCAGCACAGTCCAAAGTCCCATCAGATCCCAACATATGGCTTCAGATGCGTGAGAATTTTGAGAAAATGATTCTGGCAGATCATGACTTCTGTGAAAAGCATGAGATCGAGTATATTTTGTGGCAGTTGCACTACAAAAGAATCGAGGAGTTCAGGCACCACATTAGTTCTGCAGGTTCAGCTGCATCTCAGAATGGGAAGAACAATGCCAACCCTGATCGAATTAAGAGAATTAAGTCGGCCTTCAGGAGCTTTCTTTCAGAAGCATCGGGCTTCTATCATGATTTGATGTTCAAGATCAAATCCAACTACGACCTTCCTCTGGGTCACTTCTCGGAGTCTCCTGAGAATGCAAGCAACCCTGGCAAAAATGATAAGAGAACAGCTGATGCTAAGAAAGCCCTGATATCATGCCACCGTTGTCTCATATATCTTGGTGATTTGGCCCGCTATAAGGGTATGTTTGGTGATGCTGATTCTGTAAGACGTGAATATAATGCTGCTTCTAATTACTACAAGGAGGCAGCTTCAATCTGCCCTTCCAGCGGCAACCCACACCATCAGGTTTAATCTCAACTCTATATTCATCAAATGTTCATGTATTCTCTGTTCAGTTTTCTAATGATGACCCTGATTGGTTTTGTCAGCTTGCAATATTAGCTTCTTACTCTGGCAATGAGGTGGTGGCTGTCTACAGATACTTTCGAAGCTTAGCTGCAGACACTCCCTTCTCCACAGCACGGGACAACTTGATTCTCGCTTTTGAGAAGGTAATGGTGCTATGTTCTTCGCTAACTTAATTTCTGTAGTATTGTATACTGCTGTTTCCACATTATTTGTCGTCCAGTGTAGAATCTGTTAGCCTTCAGTCACATCTGTATAATTTTGCATGGAAGAGAGTATCTGCAGTGCTATGTAGTACTGGAAGCTGCTTTGCTTTCATCTAATATTGTACTTCTTGTTTGATATAAATATAATAAGATTGTCCAGACTCAGTTGCATCTCGTTATGTTTTTTGTTGTGAGGGTTAACTACACGTGCTTTGCTAGGGGAAAACAAACCAATCATGTTAAGCCATCATCAACAACTCAGCCTTCTCTATATCTCTGCTGTGTCTTTGAGCTCATCCAAGTCCTGTCTATACAGACATCGTACTCAGTCTAGGCCCGGTCTAGGTCCACGGCCACACCTAAGTCATGGTTCTCTGACCTGTTGTACCTCAGTATATCAGATGATCAGTGTCGCCTCATGAATTTGACACCAATTGTTATGACTTGTTTTCTCAATATTACTGGTCTTTAAGACATATGAATGTCCCAAGCCATAGTTGTGCTTTATTTGCTAGATTGTGAGTTTTATTTCTTCTTCAGTCCTTGTGCTGCTATGTTCTCCCTTACAAGTTCTTTATGTTTGCAGTTTCGTGAGGTTTCTGTTTGTTTGCTTTTACATCTCTTCCGTTCACTCATAATAGGTATGCTTAAGTAGGGTTCTCAAAGTAGTTCGAGCTCTGCTTTGTTTTGGGTTAGGTTCTAGCGCAACTGGAGCCTGAGCCTCGAACTCGTAAGATTCAACAAGACGCTCGAATAGCTCTACTGGTTTTGCTAAATGCGTTACAATCTTGTCCTGAGCCCTCATTTCACCGATTTCACCTATTAACAGAACTTGGAAGTGTTTCGGGAAATTTTGTCAGCTTTGCACTATGCCTTAGGAATTTCTAACTGTATTACTTTTGCAGAATCGCCAGGGCTATGCACAGCTGCCAAGCAACAACAAAGTTGCAATTGCTAGGACATTACCCCCACGGTCAGCTGGTAGGGGCAGAGGAGGACGGGGCGAAATAAGGTTTCAGCCCAAGGATGTTAATACTGAAGCAGCTTCAAAAGAGCGAGAGCAAAGTATTCCTGATACACTGAAGTCCTTCTTTGTACGGTTTGTTAGGCTCAATGGAATTCTTTTCACAAGGACTAGGTACTTCCTGTTGCTTATCTCTTAACACCCCCCCCCCCCCCCCCCTCCGTACTGTCCAGCTAATTGTCTTTTATCTCTTTGGCAGTTTGGAGACATTTGAGGAACTGTTTGATGTGGTCATCAACGATCTGAAAGTTCTCCTCTCTTCTGGTCCAAATGAAGAGTTCCATTTTGGTTCTGATGCTGCAGAGAACGCATTAGTTATTGTTCGACTTGTTGCAATCCTTATATTCACAGTGCACAACGTGAAAAAGGAACCAGATAACCAGTCATATGCTGAAATTGTCCAACGCAGGGTACTTCTTCAAAATGCATTTACAGCTGCTTTTGAGTTTGTTGGACATATTCTCAAAAGGTGCTCAGAGCTTCGTGACATTGCATCAAGTTTCTATCTTCCAGCCATTGTGGTCTACATCGAATGGCTGGCATGCCATCCGGAGTTAGCTGCTGATTCGGAGATGGACGAGAAGCATGCGAATGCTCGATCTTTCTTCTGGAACCAGTGTGTCTTGCTTATGAATAAGCTCATCCTTACAGACCTTGCGTCCATTGATGGTGATGATGATGAGGCTTGCTTTTTTGATATGGGCGTGTATGAAGAGGGTGAAACTGGCAATCGACTTGCATTGTGGGAAGATTTTGAATTAAGGGGATTTTCCCCCTTGGTGCCTGCACATATTATCTTGGATTTCTCAAGCAAGCACACATTTGGAAGTGATGGTAGCACCAAGGAGAAGAAAGCACGGGCACAACGGATACTTTCTGCAGGGAAGGCTCTACTCAATTTTGTCCAGATTGATCAACTGAGAATATATTTTGACCCATCTTCAAGAAAGTTTGTTGTGGCCAAGGAGCCTCCTGTTTTTGAAGCTGCCATCTCTACTCATAGATCTCACAATGCACCTGAAACAAATGCTGTTGAGCTGGAACATGAAATTGGTAATTTTTTTGATGCAGTGGCAACTAATCTTGGAGCAATGCAGTCGGGAGTACAGTTGTGTTCAGAGGGAGAAGATGATGAAGAAATTGTTTTCAAACCTACAGCGTCTGAGAAGCTCCCAAAAGTACTTACCGAACTACCCGTTAATGGATATATCCAGCCTCTACAGATGTCTACTGCTGGGTGGCCAACAATGGGCAGACCAGTTACTATTCAGAGTACTGCATCTGCATCAGGTCCTGGAAACTGTAATGTTAATGAGTCACTTCCCATGTCTTCTGGTGGTTGGGCTTTCAATGGCAGGCAAGAGGGTATTTCTAGCAATGTTTCAATGTCGACAACTTACGAATTTGTGCAGCCTGTTGAGATGGCTACTTCCAGCTGGGCAAGTAATGGTGCACCACTTGTTGGCCCTCTGAACACAATGCCTACTTTCTCAGCTGCCATCTCTGATCCGCGTGTATCTGCAGCAATGGTTCCACATTTTGGCAGCCCAGATTATTCAAAATTGCTCCTTGAACAAGAAAAACTCTTAATGATGGGATTAAATAATGTTCATTTGGCTGGAAATGGATTTCCTGAGCAGAGGTTTCAGGGTGGACCGAGTGGATTACAGTCAATGGTATATTCTCCACATGTATCTGTTGAATCTGTGTGCAACAATACAAGTTTGATGCATAATCAGGTGAAAGCGACTGAAGAAACCATCCCATCCACTTCTGATTCAATTGTTCCCTCAGTAGCAGCATCTGGTGGGATGACAATCAATCTCACTGATGCACCTGTAGCTGTATCAAAGAAGAATCCTGTAAGTCGTCCATCAAGGCCCGTTGGTCCTCCTCCAGGATTTAACCACATCACTCCAAAGCGCCATGATGATGATATTATGCCATTTGAGAAGCTGCAGCACCAACAGATTGATGATTACAGCTGGCTGGATGGCTACCAGCCATCAATGGAACGTGTTCATAACTCAAAAGCTATTTATCCTGATGTTGCCACTACCAGCAGTGCATTCACCACTCCCTTCCCTTTCCCTGGGAAACAGCAGGTTTCTGGGGTGCACACCTTAGGGGCCAGTGAGAAAACATGGCAAGATTTCCACCTTTTTGACCCTGCAAAGCAGAATATGGTTCAAAACCACCAACAAATTAATCAGCATAGTGGTCAAGTGGCTGAAAAGCAGCCGGCAAAACCTATCGGATCTGGCCGTTATCTTGTGTGACGGAGTAGCTTGTACCTGGATGGTTACTACTGGTAAAAATCTTCTTCCTGTAGATTGAAAAATTGGATTCTAGACATGAGCAGTACTTCTCTTACCATATGTTAGTCTGTAATGGCGTTGTTTCATCTTCTGTTGGAGCTAATTTTGTTTATATATCTGAATTAGTGCTCAGTTATATGTTTTTCTATGTGGATAGGAGTCGCTGAGGATCTGTTGGAGTAAGTGGCACAGCTTGATATACCTATTCAATTCGGACCCATACCTGCAGCCCTTTCATAGTGTTAAATTTCTTTTGGAGAATGGTGGTCTTGGAAGCATAGCAAGTGCTGCTGTTAGGTTTGGTAAGTTCTATGCTAACTCCCATTCCAGCATTTTTCCTTGTTATTCTTTTTTCTGATGTCCTGGCCTTCTTTAGGATGTGCATTTTATGTTTTTCTTTTTCTTTTTATGTTTACCCCTTCTCCTTGATGATGGTTGAAAGGGAGTTGGTGTACGACATGAAACTGCGTTTCAAAGTCTAATGATCCTATCTGAAACTTAGTAACTTACAACTTTTTAGTGCATTTCTTATAGACACAATCGTTCATTCCTCTTGTGTTAGCATTTCTTGCTGTGCCATCATTTGTGCAACTGGTATCTTAGCATGAATTGCTCCTTCTCGTGCAGTTTCTCATTTGGTTTGAAACTGTTCGGTGATCATTTCTACTATGTTAAATCATATATGTTGACTGTACTAGATGGTATGTTGTATAAGGGTCGTAGTTTCAATCCTGAGCTGCAAGTTACTCCCTCTGTAAATTAATATAAGATGTTTTAAACAGGAGAGGATTTGTGGCTCTCGGGTGCACAAATCCCAATATGAATATGGCATTAAAAACATATTATGAATTTTCAAAAAATTCTGAAATTTTGGGTTATAAAACCTGGGTGCCTGTTGTACACACCTGTAAAGTTTCGTGGGGATTGGGTGCCCGTGGTAATGTCAGTAAAATAAATAAATTCGTATGTATAGCAAAAAATTGGTTGTATTGTATGTTGGACCGTAATTCCTGCGCGACGGATACCACAGGCACCCATTTCCCGTGAAAATGAAAACCCGTGTACAACGAGCACCCAGGTTTGATATCCCAAAATTTCAGTTTTTTTTTGAAATTTTCTGATTTTTTTTAATACTACTTCCATATAGGGGTGAGTGGCACCAGGGTGCTCCAATGCATTTCCTGTTTTAAACATCTTATATTAGTTTACAGAGGGAGTACCTGTTTTCTGGCACTGCATTCACCCAGATATGTTATTCTGCATGTAATGTCAATCTGCAGAAGGAATACCAAACTTGTCTAACAATGTCAAATATATTTCATTTTTTTTGCTGTTACGAAGACTGATGAATCGTCTCTCTTGGCTGTACTTTTGTTGCCTTGAACTTGTTTGCCCAATCTACTTCTGATAAGTAGATTCTTATGATGTTTTAACTCTTGTGTATTGTTTGATCTGTGAAAGTACAGGGTGTGCCAGGTCTTCCGGGGCCAGTTGGAGGTTGGAGGGTGATTGATCTGTGGACTGTCTGATGGGGATGAATTGTACGCAGAACGCTTGGATGCTCAGGCATGAGGGGTTTGATCGAAGGAACTCGAATCCAGTCACTGTAGGCGCGCTATGTGCTTCAGCTCTCTCATTGGATAAACTGTCTACCATACAGAGAATGGCCAGTGTGTGGCTGCTGTGGTGGAGACTAAATGCCGTTTAGTGTTGCTCGTGCTCATCTATGGCTACTATGAATTAAGTTCGAGGAACAGTTAGCTTGCTGGCAAGTTGGCCCTCGAAGTATACTGCATCTACTTATGTTGCATCGTTTGCGTTTGCTGTCGGCAACAGCACGTTATAATCCTCGTTCTGTGAGGAAGTTTTACTTCCATATATCACTATATGATTTGAACAATTTGTTTTGGTCTTTGTTGTCCGGTACCGGTAAACTCAACTTTTTTTGTGCAATAAGTTTATTGTTACCTTGTCGTATGCAATGTCCGACTGAATACCAATATGGTTTCCTAATGAGCTTGCTTGTGTGCTGCATCGTTTTTTTTTATCTCGGGTCTTTTTGGATGAAGTGCAGGGTTTAGATCCACTCTCGGGTATTTCAGAATTCCTGTCTGCCTGATGTTGTATTAAAGGTGCATCAGAACCCTGTAGCCGCTAGGTGTATATGTCTTCCATAGTATCTTTGCATCGTAGTTTTTCACTGAAGTCGTTGAATTTTGGTAGTGACCCAAGAACGAAGGCAACGGATCTGGATCACCCACTATGAGCTCAGAACTGGCTGGTGTAGGGGGACGTGGCGTTTTGGTGCCCGAGCCCAGCTGCACCCGAAATCGCGCGCGTCAATACCTGGTTCGGGATGCGAACAATTCCAGCTGGAGCGTCCGACGCGAGCGGCAGAAATTCGGGCGTATATGCCTGGGGCCGAAGCGTAGGGAAGGGACGGAGGCCACGGGATGGCGCGCTGGGCCGTGGACCAGGACGTGAACCTTTTTGCCGAGCCAGGGATCAGATAATGGTCCAGGACGGAAGTCTCGCTTGACCGCTATCCCCGTTCTCTTCTCGTTCTGCGTCTGTTTGTTGCGGCGGCGCTCGTTCTTTGCCGTCGACGGCGAGGGAATGGATGGGTCTGGTATGGAGTTCCTGCTGGACACCGTCGACAGGTTAGTCTGTAGTCTGTACAGATCTATGAAATTGCTTTTCCGATTTCCTGGGCAAAGTTGTATGTCACGCAGGAAAACTCTGACGAGTTGGCCTTCTTGCCGGTGATTGCCGTTGTTTATTCAGGTTCCCGCTATAAGAGAGGAGTTGGCTGGCAACCTTGAGCAGCCAGATCCGGTTCCCCTCGTTCTCCTTTCAGACAACGGAGCCCGTCTTGTGGGATTCAAATGCTGGGTCTGGTATGGCTGAAAAGGTCGGAGAAGATGGCCCAGATAGAGCGCGGCAGTACTGGAGCGCGGGAAGCCGTGCGCCCTCGCCGTGATGCATCTCCGACGAGGTCGGTGCAGTCGATCGACAGAGTCAATCCAGAGGCCCCTGGCTGGACTAAAAGGTGTGAAGTAAAATCCCCCTTGATTGTCAACTGTTTTTCTTCAGCTATGTATGCCACTTATATGCAGAGTGCATTTTTCTTCAGAAAAGTGGTTTACTTTGTAGTCATTTAGCGTACAGAACCACTGACATTAATCTACAAGATGCATCTGGGATGACTGACCTGAAAATGAGCATGTACGTTTTAAAAATTCAGGCTTTGTCTAGGGAGTGAGCCATCAGACCGGGCACCATGTCCTTTTCGGATGAGCGCTCTGGAGCAGTCGATTCACAAGTATGCAGAGGAACCTGATAAGAGTCTAGTACGTCCTGAACTTGGCCTCAGCTTTGATTCGTTGGGCGAGGCCTACGATTTCATAATTTGTACTCCCTCTGTAAACTAATATAAGAGCGTTTAGATCACTATTTTAGTATTCTAAACGCTCTTATATTAGTTTACGGAGGGAGTACTATTGGGAGATCGGTACTGGAATAAGGTCCACCTAGAGGACAAAATGCATGCAGGAGATCGTATATGGTTGCTCGGTGAGTACTGAAGTTGGTGCAAAATTTTAAAAGTTCATATTGAAGAGAGGGGAGCGCCCAAGAAACCACGGAAGCCAGGACAATGCTAGAACTGTGGGATAGAAGGGCATTGCAGGAACACTTGCACAAGACCACTGGGTGTTGCTGACAAATGAGTTATGAATTTTCAGTTTCTAATATGTAGTGTTGTTATTTCGGAGATTTTCTATTGTGTTTCAGTTGGGCACTTCTCCAAGCTTGTTCCTCACTCTACAACGGCGTGTGACATAGTGTATCGTAGCAAAAACTATGTTTATGATTGTCTGAACTCTGTTTGCTTAAGAGATTTGCTTACACATTACTTAAGTGGCGCGGGGGGCATACCGCAGGGCAGTATAAAGTGTACACAACGAGTAGCTGCTTTAGTGCCTACCACCATTGTTGTCGATTCAAAAAGAATAGCATTTGCATCTGCATCCGATGCGGTGGTGTTGCTGAATCCGCCAGGAGTGGCACAGCCGGCGGATTCAAGGTTCAGTTGCGGGTTTAGCTTGCTTTCCTCTAGTGTGTTGTGCATTATTTGGATCGATGCACGGTCTTTGATCTGCCGCTGGCTGCAGTCATCTGCCTCTTCATCCGTGGACTCTGCGCCGAATGCATGGAGACACAGCTGGCTGCAGTCATCTGCCTCTTCATCCGACTCTGCGCCGAACGCATGGAGACACAGCTGCCGGCTCAAGTCGACGGAGTCATGGGAGAGGTAAAAAGTGGAAATCGTATTTGTCTGAAGGTGTGAAAATTCTCCATGGATTTTCAGGGCGAGGTGATCCAACTAATGACGGCAGAGATGGGATGCATGGGACGAAGGGGATTATTTTTACCAAAAGTGGGTGGTTGTGTGCGAGGGGTGGCGTGCGTGGGGAGATATTTATGGCAGCTGGTGTGGACGCCGTTATTGGGACGGATGGCATGCACGGCCCACGCGGGCTCAGAAATATTGCCGAGCCATCCAGCGAGCAGCTGATCCGCACCAACAATGCCACGCGCCGTCCCAATAAATGCGCAGTGGGATGGAGCGATTCTCGCGACATACGGCTGGAAAATACGCCAGGGTGCACGGATCCACATGCCAGCTATCGGTGTGGATTTCGGATCTGAGCCCGGGCTCAAAAACAGACATCTGGGTCACAACCTCTTTTTTCTAAACTGAGAAACGTTCTCTCGAGTCCATCTTTTTCCTGATTGTTGATCTCTTCAATCGTTGACTATTATGCTAGCACAACAAAAGGCAGCTCAATTGATACTTGGAGCACAGTTGTACAGAGCAGGCTATAGCTAATCAATTCCATGCCGCCAGAGGTACAAGATAACTCTACTACAGATCATAGCGTATAGGAGAGAGGACATGCGCGTTCATGACAAGGCTACATGCAAGCGGCGGGCGACTGCTGTTAATTAACACAAGCCGATCATGTCATTGTATAACTACTTGAGTGTAGCTCAGTTGAGTTCAACTAGCCATCTTCAGGATTATCCATGCAATGAGTAGTCAAAATTAGAAAATTGAGAAAAACTACACTTGCCAAACACGTTGGTAGTTTTGCTAAGACTGAGAAAAACTGTTGTTTTAAAAAACCGGAGTATTCATTGTCCACACATTGAAATACTGAGGTTTTCATTTACTATAGTTTTGGAAAAGCTGTGTTGCCAAATTAGGCCTTAACTTAGTGCCCACTGCCAGTTGCTGTTTTTTATGCCTATTTTTGGTTTTTCAGAATATCAGTACCAAATGAAGTCCAAACACCACTAAAGTTTTTGGATTTTTTTTCTAGCACTAAGAAATCCTGGAAGCTTTGGGAGGGGCGAGAAGATGGAGGAGTGGCCCACGAGGCACCATGGCGCGCCCCGGTGGGTTGTGCTCACCCAGGCCCACCTCTGGTGCCCATCTTCTGGTATATGTCATTTTGACCTAAAAAAAAAAAATAAGGAGATGACTTTCGGGATGGAGCGCCGCCGTATTAAGGCGGAACTTGGGCAGGAGCACTTTTGCCGTCCGGCGGAGCAATTCCGCCGGGAGAACTTCCCTCCCGGAGGGGGAAATCATCGCCATCATCATCACCAACAACTCTCCCATCTTGGGGAGGGCAATATCCATCAACATCTTCAACAACACCATCTCATCTCAAACTCCAGTTCATCTCTTGTGTTCAATCTTGTTACCGGAACTATAGATTGGTGCTTGTGGGTGACTAAGTGTTGATTACATCTTGTAGTTGATTACTATATGGTTTATTTGGTGGAAGATTATATGTTCAGATCCAATATGCTATTTAATACCCCTCCGATCTTAAGCATGATTATCATTTGTGAGTAGTTACTTTTGTTCTTGAGGTCACGGGAGAAATCATGTTGCAAGTAATCATGTGAACTTGATATGTGTTTGATATTTTGTTAGTACGTATGTTCTGATTCCCTTAGTAGTGTCATGTGAACGTCGACTACATGATACTTCACCACATTTGGTGTTGGGGGACGTAGTAATTTAAATTTTTTCCTACAATCACGCAAGATCTAACTAGGAGATGCATATCAATGAGAGGGGAGAGTGTGTCCACGTACCCTCGTAGACCGAAAGCGGAAGCGTTATGTAACACGGTTGATGTAGTCGAACGTCTTCACAATCCAACCGATCCAAGTACCGAACGTACGACACCTCCATGTTCAGCACACGTTCAACACGATGACGTCCCTTGATCTCTTGATCCAGTAGAAGGACGAGGGAGAGTTTCGTCAGCACGACGGTGTGATGACGGTGTTGGTGATGTGATCCACTCAGGGCTTTACCTAAGCACTACGACAATATGACCAAAGTGGTAAATTGTGGAGGGGGGCACCGCACACGACTAAGAGAAATCTTGGTGTGTCTTTGGGGTGCCCCCGCCCCCGTATATAAAGGGGGAGGAGGAGGTGCCGGCCCAAGGGGGGCGCTGATACGTCTCCAACGTATCTACTTTTGCTAACACGTTTCCTCTTGTTTTGGACTTTAATTTACATTATTTGAATAAAACTAACCCCGGACTGACGCTGTTTTCAGCAGAACTACCATGGTGTTGTTTTTGTGCAGAAATAAAAGTTCTTGAAATGGAATGAAACTTTGCAAGAATTTTTTATGCAATAAATAAGAATTTCTGGAGCCAAGATCCACCGGAGAGGGCACCTGGGTGGGCACAACCCACCAGGGCGCGCCCCCTCTCCTGGCGCGCCCAGGTGGGTTGTCCCCACCTGGTGGCCCCGTAGACCTTGAAACCGACGCTATAAAATTCTATTTTTCCAGAAAAAAATCAGCGAGAAAGAATTATTGTTGGGGAACGTAGCAATAATTCAAAATTTTCCTACGTGTCACCAAGATCAATCTATGGAGTCATCTAGCAACGAGGGAGGAGTGGATCTACATACCCTTGTAGATCGCGCGCGGAAGCGTTCAAGAGAACGGGGTTGATGGAGTCGTACTCGTCGTGATCCAAATCACCGATGATCCTAGCGCCGAACGGACGGCACCTCCGCGTTCAACACACGTACGGAGCAACGACGTCTCCTTCTTGATCCAGCAAGGGGGAAGGAGAGGTTGATGGAGATCCAGCAGCACGACGGCGTGGTGGTAGAAGTAGCGGGATTCCAACAGGGCTTCGCCAAGCGCTGCGGGAGGAGGGAGATGTGTCATGGGAGGGAGAGGGAGGCGCCAGGGCTTAGGTATGGTTTCCCTCCCTTCCCCCCACTATATATAGGGCCAAGGGAGAGGAGGAGGGCGCAGCCTTGGCCCTTCCTCCAAGGAAGGGTGCGGCCAAGGGAGGAGTCCCTCCTCCCCAAGGCACCTCGGAGGTGCCTTCCCTTTTTAGGACTCTTCCTTTCCCTCTTCTCTTGGCGCATGGGCCTCTTGGGGCTGGTGCCCTTGGCCCATATAGGCCAAGGCGCACCCCCTACAGCCCATGTGCCCCCCCAGGGCAGGTGTCCCCACCCGGTGGACCCCCGGGACCCTTCCGGTGGTCCCGGTACAATACCGGTGACCCCAAAACTTGTCCCGATAGCCGAAATAGCACTTCCTATATATAATTCTTTACCTCTGGACCATTCCGGAACTCCTCGTGACGTCCGGGATCTCATCCGGGACTCCGAACAACTTTCGGGTTATCGCATACTAATATCTCCATAACCCTAGCGTCACCGAACCTTAAGTGTGTAGACCCTACGAGTTCGGGAGACATGCAGACATGACCGAGATGACTCTCCGGTCAATAACCAACAGCGGGATCTGGATACCCATGTTGGCTCCCACATGTTCCACGATGATCTCATCGGATGAACCACGATGTCAAGGACTTAATCAATCCCGTATACAATTCCCTTTGTCTATCGGTATGATACTTGCCCGAGATTCGATCGTCGGTATCCCGATACCTTGTTCAATCTCGTTACCGGCAAGTCTCTTTACTCGTTCCGTAACACATCATCCCGTGATCAACTCCTTGATCACATTGTGCACATTATGATGATGTCCTACCGAGTGGGCCCAGAGATACCTCTCCGTTTACACGGAGTGACAAATCCCAGTCTCGATTCGTGCCAACCCAACAGACACTTTCAGAGATACCTGTAGTGTACCTTTATAGCCACCCAGTTACGTTGTGACGTTTGGCACACCCAAAGCACTCCTACGGTATCCGGGAGTTGCACAATCTCATGGTCTAAGGAAATGATACTTGACATTAGAAAAGCTTTAGCATACGAACTACATGATCTTGTGCTAGGCTTAGGATTGGGTCTTTGTCCATCACATCATTCTCCTAATGATGTGATCCCGTTATCAACGACATCCAATGTCCATGGTCAGGAAACCGTAACCATCTATTGATCAACGAGCTAGTCAACTAGAGGCTTACTAGGGACATGGTGTTGTCTATGTATCCACACATGTATCTGAGTTTCCTATCAATACAATTCTAGCATGGATAATAAACGATTATCATGAACAAGGAAATATAATAATAATCAATTTATTATTGCCTCTAGGGCATATTTCCAACAGTCTCCCACTTGCACTAGAGTCAATAATCCAGTTCACATCACTATGTGACTAACACTCAAGGTCACATCCCCATGTGACTAACACCCAAAGAGTTTACTAGAGTCAATAATCTAGTTCACATTACCATGTGATTAACACTCGATGAGTTCTGGGTTTGATCATGTTATGCTTGTGAGAGATGTTATAGTCAACGGGTCTGAATCTTTCAGATCCGTATGTACTTCGCAAATTTCTATGTCATCTTCTAGATGCAGCTACCACGTTCTATTTGGAGCTATTCCAAACAACTGTTCTACTTGGAGCTATTCTAAATTGTTGCTCCATTATACGTATCCGGTATCTCTACTCAGAGCTATCCAGATAGGTGTTAAGCTTGCATCGACGTAACTCTTTACGTCGAACTCTTTTACCACCTCCATAATCGAGAAAATTCCTTAGTCCACTAGTTACTAAGGATAACTTTGACCGCTGTCCTGTGATCCATTCTTGGATCACTCTTGTACCCCTTGACTGACTCATGGCAAGGCACACTTCAGGTGTGGTACACAGCATAGCATACTGTAGAGCCTACGTCTTAAGCATAGGGGACGACCTTCGTCCTTTCTCTCTATTCTGCCGTGGTCGAGCTTTAAGTCTTAACTTCATACCTTACAACTCAGGCAATAACTCCTTCTTTGACTAATCCATCTTGAACACCTTCAAGATCATGTCAAGGTATGTGCTCATTTGAAAGTACCATTAAGCGTTTTGATCTACCCTTATAGATCTTGATGCTCAATGTTCAAGTAGCTTAATCCAGGCTTTCCATTGAAAAACACTTTCCAAATAACCCTATACGCTTTCCAAAAATTCTACGTCATTTCTGATCAACAATATGTCAACAACATATACTCATCAGAAATTCTATAGTGCTCCCACTCACTTCTTTGGAAATACAAGTTTCTCATAAACTTTGTATAAACCCAAAATCTTTGATCATCTCATCAAAGCGTACATTCCAACTCCGAGATGCTTACTCCAGTCCTTAGAAGGATTGCTGGAGCTTTGCATACTAATTAGCATCTTTCAGGATTGACAAAACCTTCCGGTTGTATCACATACAACCTTTCCTCAAAAAAAAAAACATCAAGGAAACAATGTTTTGACATCCTATCTGCAAGATTTCATAAATAATGCAGTAATCGCTAACATAATTCCAACAGACTCTTAGCATCGCTACGGGTGAGAAAGTCTCATCGTAGTCAACTCCTTGAACTTGTCGGGAAACATCTTAACGACAAGTCGAGCTTTCTTAATGGTGATACTTACCATCATTGTCCGTCTTCCTTTTAAAATCCATCTGTACTCAACAGCCTTACGACCATCGAGCTGTTCTGCCAAAGTCTACACTTTGTTTTCATACATGGATCCTCTCTCGGATTTTATGGCCTCGAGCCATTTATCGGAATCTGGGCCCACCATCGGTTCTCCATAGCTCGTAGGTTCATTGTTGTCTAGCAACATGACTTCCAAGACAGGATTACATACCACTCAGAAGTAGTACGCATCCTTGTCATCCCACGAGGTTTGTTAGTGACTTGATCTGAAGTTTCATGATCACTATCATAAGCTTCCACTTCAATTGGTGTAGGTTCCACAGGAACAACTTCCTGTGCCCTGCCACACACTAGTTGAAGAGACGGTTCAATAACCTCATCAAGTCTCCACCATCCTCCCACTCAATTCTTTCGAGAGAAACTTTTCCTCGAGAAAGGACCTGATTCCAGAAACAATCCCTTATTGCTTTCGGATCTGAGACAGGGGGTATACCCAACTGTTTTGGGTGTCCTATGAAGATGCATTTATCCGCTTTGAGTTCGAGCTTATCAGCCTGAAACTTTTTCACATAAGCGTCGCAGCCCCAAACTTTTAAGAAATGACAGCTTAGGTTTCTCTAAACCATAGTTCATAGCTCGTAGTTCTTCCAAAGTCTACACTTTGTTTTCATACATGGATCCTCTCTCGGATTATATGGCCTCAAGCCATTTATCGGAATCCAGGCCCACCATCGCTTCTCCATAGCTCGTAGGTTCATTGTTGTCTAGCAACATGACTTCCAAGACAGGATTACGTACCATTCTGAAGTAGTACGCATCCTTGTCATCCCACGAGGTTTGGGAGTGACTTGATCCGAAGTCTCATGATCAATATCATAAGCTTCCACTTCAATTGGTGTAGGTGCCACAGGAACAACTCTTTGTGCCCTGCTATACACTAGTTGAAGTGACGGTTCAATAACCTCATCAAGTCTCCACCATCCTCCCACTCAATTCTTTCGAGAGAAACTTTTCCTCGAGAAAGGACCCGATTCCAGAAACAATCCTTTATTGCTTTCGGATCTGAGACAGGAGGTATACCCAACTGTTTTTGGGTTGTCCTATGAAGATGCATTTATCCACTTTGGGTTCGAGCTTATCGGCCTGAAACTTTTCCACATAAGCGTCGCAGCCCCAAACTTTTAAGAAATGACAGCTTAGGTTTCTCTAAACCATAGTTCATATGGTGTCATCTCATCGGAATTACGTGGTGCCCTATTTAAAGTGAATGTGGTTGTCTCTAATGCTTAACCCATAAACTATTGTGGTAATTAGATAAGAGACATCATGGTATGCATCATATCCAATAGGGTGCAGTTATGATGTTCGGACACACCATCACACTATGGTGTTCCAGGCTGTATTAGTTGTGAAACAATTTCCACAATGTCTTAATTCTGCGCCAAACTCGTAATTCAGATATTCATCTCTATGATCATATCATAGATATTTTATCCTCTTGTCACGACGATCTTTCAACTTCACCCTGAAATTACTTGAACCATTCAATAATTCAGACTCGTGATTCATCAAGTAAATATACTCAACATCTACTCAAATCATCTGTGAAGTAAGAACATAACGATATCCACTACATGCCTCAGCACTCATTGGACTGCACACATCAAAATGTATTACTTCCAACAAGTTGCTTTCTAGTTCCATTTTACTGAAAACAAGGCTTTCAGTCATCTTGCCCATGTGGTATGATTTGCATGTCTCAAGTGATTCAAAATCAAGTGAGTCCAAACGGTCCATTTGCATGGAGTTTCTTCATGCATATACACCAATAGACATGGTTCGCATGCCTCAAACTTTTCAAAAATGAGTGAGCCCAAAGATCCATCAACATGGAGCTTCTTCATGCGTTTTATACCGATATGACTTACGTGGCAGTGCCACAAGTAGGTGGTACTATCATTACTATCTTTTGGCATGAACATGTGTATCACTACGATCGAGATTCAATAAACCATTCATTTTAGGTGTAAGACCATTTGAAGGTATTATTCAAATAAACAGAGTAACCATTATTCTCTTTAAATGAATAACCGTATTGCGATAGACATAATCCAATCATGTCTATGCTCAACGCAAACACCAAACTCGATGGTAGAGGGAGCGTGCGATGCTTGATCATATCAACATTGGAAACACTTCCAACACATATCGTCAGCTCACCTTTAGCTAGTCTCCGTTTATTCCGTAGCTTTTATTTCGAGTTACTAACACTTAGCAACCGAACCGGTATCTAATACCCTGGTGCTACTAGGAGTACTAGTAAAGTACACATCAACACTATGTACATCCAATATACTTCTATCGACCTTGCCAGCCTTCTTATCTACCAAGTATCTAGGGTAATTCTGCTCCAGTGGCTGTTCCCCTTATTACAGAAGCACTTAGTCTCGGGTTTGGGTTCAACCTTGGGTTTCTTCACTAGAGCAGCAGCTGAATTGCCGTTTCATGAAGTATCCCTTCTTGCCCTTGCCCTTCTTGAAACTAGTGGTTTCACCAACCATCAACAATTGATGCTCCTTCTTGATTTCTACTTTTGCGGTGTCAAACATCGCGAATATCTCAAGGATCATCATATATGTCCCTGATATATTATAGTTCATCACGAAGCTCAAGCAGCTTGGTGGTAATGACTTCGGAGAACCATCACTATTTCATCTGGAAGATCAACTCCCACTCGATTCAAGCGATTGTTGTACTCAGACAATCTGAGCACAAGTTCAACAATTGAGCTTTTCTCCCTTAGTTTGCAGGCTAAGAAAATCGTCGGAGGTCTTATACCTCTTGACGTGGCCACAAGCCTGAAATCCCAATTTCAGCCCTCGAAACATCTCATATGTTTCGCGATGTTTCAAAACGTCTTCGGTGCCTCAATTCTAAACCGTTTAACTGAACTATCATGTAGTTATCAAAATGTGTATGTTAGATGTTTGCAACATCCACAGACGACGTTCGAGGTTCAGCACACTGAGCGGTGCATTAAGGACATAAGCCTTCTATGAAGCAATGAGAACAATCCTCAGTTTACGGACCTAGTCCGCATAATTGCTACTATCAACTTTCAACTAAATTTTCTCTAGGAACATATCTAAACAGTAGAACAGAAACGTGAGCCACGACATAATTTGCGAAGACCTTTTGACTATGTTCAGGAGAATTAAGTTCATCTTATGAACTCCCACTCAGATAGACATCCCTCCAGTCATCTAAGTGATTACATGATCCGAGTCAACTAGGCCGTGTCCGATCATCACGTGAGACGGACTAGTCAACATCGGTGAACATCTTCATGTTGATCGTATCTACCATATGACTCATGCTCGACCTTTCGGTCTCTTGTGTTCCGAGGCCATGTCTGTACATGCTAGGCTCGTCAAGTCAACCTAAGTGTTTCGCGTGTGTAAATCTGTCTTACACCCGTTGTATGTGAACGTTAGAATCTATCACACCCGATCATCACGTGGTGCTTCGAAACAACGAACTGTCGCAACGGTGCACAATTAGGGGGAACACTTTCTTGAAATTTTAATGAGGTATCATCTTATTTACTACCGTCGTTCTAAGCAAATAAGATGTATAAACATGATAAACATCACATGCAATCAAATAGTGACATGATATGGCCAATATCATTTTGCTCCTTTTGATCTCCATCTTCGGGGCTCCATGATCATCGTTGTCACCGTCATGACACCATGATCTCCATCATCATGATCTCCATCATCGTGTCTTCATGAAGTTGTCTCGCCAACTATTACTTCTACTACTACAACTAACGGTTAGCAATAAAGTAAAGTAATTACATGGCGTTGTTCAATGACACGCAGGTCATATAATAAATAAAGACAACTCCTATGGCTCCTGCCGGTTGTCATACTCATCGACATGCAAGTCGTGATTCCTATTACAAGAACATGATCATCTCATACATCACATATATCATTCATCACATCCTTTGGCCATATCACATCACATAGCATACCCTGCAAAAACAAGTTAGACGTCCTCTAATTGTTGTTTGCATGTTTTACGTGGCTGCTATGGGTTTCTAGCAAGAACGTTTCTTACCTACGCAAAAACCACAACGTGATATGCCAATTGCTATTTACCCTTCATAAGGACCCTTTTCATCGAATCCGATCCGACTAAAGTGGGAGAGACAGACACCCTCTAGCCACCTTATGCAACTAGTGCATGTCAGTCGGTGGAACCATTCTCACGTAAGAGTACGTGTAAGGTCGGTCCGGGCCGCTTCATCCCACAATGCCGCCGAATCAAGATTGGACTAGTAACGGTAAGCATATTGAACAAAATCAACGCCCACAACTACTTTGTGTTCTACTCGTGCATAGAAACTACGCATAGACCTAGCTCATGATGCCACTGTTGGGGAACGTAGCAATAATTCAAAATTTTCCTATGTGTCACCAAGATCAATCTATGGAGTCATCTAGCAACGAGGGAGGAGTGGATCTACATACCCTTGTAGATCGCGCGCGGAAGCGTTCAAGAGAACGGGGTTGATGGAGTCGTACTCGTCGTGATCCAAATCACCGATGATCCTAGGCACCTCCGCGTTCAACACACGTACGGAGCAACGACGTCTCCTCCTTCTTGATACATCAAGGGGGAAGGAGAGGTTGATGGAGATCCAGCAGCACGACGGTGTGGTGGTAGAAGTAGCGGGATACCAACAGGGCTTCGCCAAGCGCTGCGGGAGGAGGGAGATGTGTCATGGGAGGGAGAGGGAGGCGCCAGGGCTTAGGTATGGTTTCCCTCCCTTACCCCCACTATATATAGGGCCAAGGGAGAGGAGGAGGGCGCAGCCTTGGCCCTTCCTCCAAGGAAGGGTGCGGCCAAGGGAGGAGTCCCTCCTCCCCAAGGCACCTCGGAGGTGCCTTCCCCTTTTAGGACTCTTCCTTTCCCTCTTCTCTTGGCGCATGGGCCTCTTGGGGCTGGTGCCCTTGGCCCATATAGGCCAAGGTGCACCCCCTACAGCCCATGTGCCCCTCCGGGGCAGGTGGCCCCACCCGGTGGACCCCCGGGACCCTTTCGGTGGTCCCGGTACAATACCAGTGACCCCAAAACTTGTCCCGATAGCCGAAATAGCACTTCCTATATATAATTCTTTACCTCTGGACCATTCGGAACTCCTCATGACGTCCGGGATCTCATCCGGGACTCCGAAAAACTTTCGGGTTACCGCATACTAATATCTCCATAACCCTAGCGTCACCGAACCTTAAGTGTGTAGTCCCTACGGGTTCGGGAGACATGCAGACATGACCGAGATGACTCTCCGGTCAATAACCAACAGCGGGATCTGGATACCCATGTTGGCTCCCACATGTTCCATGATGATCTCATCGGATGAACCACGATGTCAAGGACTTAATCAATCCCGTATACAATTCCCTTTGTCTATCGGTATGATACTTGCCCGTGATTCGATCGTCGGTATCCCGATACCTTGTTCAATCTCGTTACCGGCAAGTCTCTTTACTCGTTCCGTAACACATCATCCCGTGATCAACTCCTTGATCACATTGTGCACATTATGATGATGTCCTACCGAGTGGGCCCAGAGATACCTCTCCGTTTACACGGAGTGACAAATCCCAGTCTCGATTCGTGCCAACCCAACAGACACTTTCAGAGATACCTGTAGTGTACCTTTATAGCCACCCAGTTACGTTGTGACGTTTGGCACACCCAAAGCACTCCTACGGTATCCGGGAGTTGCACAATCTCATGGTCTAAGGAAATGATACTTGACATTAGAAAAGCTTTAGCATACGAACTACATGATCTTGTGCTAGGCTTAGGATTGGGTCTTTGTCCATCACATCATTCTCCTAATGATGTGATCCCGTTATCAACGACATCCAATGTCCATGGTCAGGAAACCGTAACCATCTATTGATCAATGAGCTAGTCAACTAGAGGCTTACTAGGGACATGGTGTTGTCTATGTATCCACACATGTATCTGAGTTTCCTATCAATACAATTCTAGCATGGATAATAAACGATTATCATGAACAAGGAAATATAATAATAATCAATTTATTATTGCCTCTAGGGCATATTTCCAACAATTATCGCAATCCACGAGACGGAGCCGCTGTCACCTCCTGTTCTTCATCGGTAGGCCAGATCTGGAGTCCGTTTGGGGCTCCGAAGAGGGGGATCTTCGTTCTTCGTCATCATTAACCCTTCTCCATCGCCAATTCCATGATGCTCCCCACCGAGAGTGAGTAATTCCTTGGTAGGCTCGCTGGTCGGTGAGGAGTTGGATGAGATTCATCATGTAATCGAGTTAGTTTTGTTAGGGCTTGATCCCTAGTATCCACTATGTTCTAAGATTGATGTTGCTATGACTTTGCCATGCTTAATGCTTGTCACTTTGGGCCCGGGTGCCATGATTTCAGATCTGAACCGTTTATGTTATCACCATAATATCCATGTTCTAGATCCGATCTTGCAAGTTATACTCACCTACCACGTGTTATGATCCGGCAACCCCGGAGTGACAATAATCGGGACCACTCTTGGTGATGACCGTAGTTTGAGGAGTTCATATATTCATTATGTGTTAATGCTTTGTTTCGGTTCTTTATTAAAAGGAGGCCTTAATATCCCTTAGTTTCCAATATGGACCCCGCTACCACAGGAGGGTAGGACAAAAGATGTCATGCAAGTTCTTTCCATAAGCACGTATGACTATTTATGGAAAACATGCCTACAGTATATTGATGAACTGGAGCTAGTGCCGTATCGCCCTAGGTTATAACTGTCTCATGATGAATATCATCCAAAAAGTCACCGATCCAATGCCTACGAATTTATCCTATATTGTTTTTGCTAAGTTACTACTGCTATCATCACTGTTACACTTGCTACAAAACTACTGCTATCACTGTTACTGTCACCATTGCTACTACTACTATTATCAAAACTATCATATTACTGTGCTACTGATCACTTTGATGTAGATAATTAATCTCCAGGTGTGGTTGAATTGGCAACTCAGCTGCTAATACCTTCAAATATTCTTTGGCTCCCCTTGTGTCGAATCTATAAATTTGGGTTGAAAACTCTACCCTCGAAAACTGTTGCGATCCCCTATACTTGTGGGTTATCAAGACCTTTTTTTGGCGCTATTGCCGGGGAGCATAGCTATATTTGTTGAGTCACTTGGGATTATTATCATGTCATCACTATGAAGAATCTGAAGGATGCTAAGACTAAGATTTTTCCCTCAAAGACGAGGGGAGGTAAGGAACTGTAACGCCCTCGATGCGGCTAGATCTCCCACGTGTCGAAGCACGACTTAGAGGCATAACCGCATTGAAAGCAATGTCGCAAGAGAGGTAATCTTCACACAACCCATGTAATGCATAAGGGAAAAGATACATAGTTGGCTTACAATCTCCACTTCACACAATTACATGAATAAACATTACATCAATCAAATACACTCATGGTCCGACTACGGAACCAAAATAAAAGAAGAACCCCAAATGCGACAAAGGTCCCCGATCGACCCCAACCGGGCTCCACCACTGATCAACTAGAACGAAACAACATAAAGGACAAGATCTTCATCGAGCTCCTCCCGAGCTTGGTTGCGTCATCTGCACGGTCTCATCGGCACCTACAAGCTGGTTTTGGAAGTATCTGTGAGCCACGGGGACTCAGCAATCTCGCACCCTCGCGATCAAGACTATTTAAGCTTATGGGTAAGGTAAAAGGTATGAGGTGGAGCTGTAGCAAGCGACTAGCATATATGGTGGCTAACATACGCAAAAGAGAGCGAGAAGAGAAGGCAAAGCACGGTCGATAAAAGTATGATCAAGAAGTGATCCTAAAACAACCTATGTCAAGCATAACTCCAACAACCGTGTTCACTTCCCGGACTCCGCCGGAAAGAGACCATCACGGTTACACACACGGTTGATTCATTTTAATTAAGTTAAGGTTCAAGTTATCTACAACCGGACATTAACAAATTCCCATCTGCCCATAACCGCGGGCATGGCTTTCGAAAGTTCAAATCCCTGCAGGGGTGTCCCAACTTAGCCCATGACAAGCTCTCACGGTCAACGAAGGAATAGACCTCCACCCGAGACGTTCCGATCAGACTCGGCGCCCCGGTACAACAAGACATTTCGACAGGGTAAAACTAAACCAGCAACACCGCCCGAATGTGCCGACAAATCCCGATAGGAGCTGCACATATCTCTTTCTCAGGGCACACTCAGATGAGCGCTCCATACAACTAAAACCAAACCTCGAGTTTCCCCGAGGGGGCGCTGCACAGGACTCTAGTTTGGACCAACACTCAGATGAGCACTGGCCCGGGGGGGTAAAATAATGATGACCCTCAGGAGCGCGACTCCCAAGGGAAAATAAAAGGCTAGGTGGCAAATGGTAAAACCAATGTTGGCCATTGCTGGAGGAGCTTTACTTAAGGCGAACTGTCAAGGGGTTCCCATAATAGCCCAACCGCGTAAGGGACGCAAAATCCGGGAACATAACACCGATATGACGGAAACTAGGGCGGCAAGAGTGGAACAAAACACCAGGCATAAGGCTGAGCCTTCCACCCTTTACCAAGTATATAGATGCATTAATTAAATAAGATATATCGTGATATCCCAACAAGTAAACAATATTCCAACAAGGAACAACATCTCCATGTTCCAACAAGGAACAAACTTCAATCTTCACCTGCAACTAACAACGCTATAAGAGGGGCTGAGCAAAGCGGTAACATAGCCAATCAATGGTTTGCTAGGACATGGTGGGTTAGAGGTTTGACATGGCAATTGGGAGGCTGACAAGCAAATGGTAGGCATCGTAGCAATGGCATAGCAAAAGAGCGAGCAATCTAGCATAGCAAAGATAGTAGTGATTTTGAGGGTATGATCATCTTGCCTGAGATCCCGCAAGGAAGAAGAACGAGTCCATGAAGAAGACAAACGGAACGTAGACGAACGAATCCTCACAACACGACGTTATCAGAACTAACCCGAAGAAGCACACCGGAAAGAAGCAGACAACATAGTAAACAACCACGACATAATCATGGCATGATGCGCAAACAAGTATGATGCATGTCCGGTTTAAGTATGCATGGCATGGCAAAGTGCACAAACACTCCTACAAATTAAGTGGAGCTCAAATATGCAACGAGTTGCATATTGACGGAACACCACGATAAGTTATTTAGTTTGATCCCGTTTATGTACCCAACAATATTAAATGTTGTTAAACATGGCAATAGGGTGAAGCACAACAAAACTACCTATCTAGGCAAGTTTAAATGAGGCCGGGAGCAACGAACAACAATTCCGGTAAATCCCCATAGCATATTTTAGATTTGGTACTGTTCTGCCCTAAACACAATTTTAGAGTGGTTTAACATGCAAATAAAGGTCACCATGTTAAACTAGGGAAAATTCTACCCCATTTACATATAAAGTTTATTAAATTCGGAGTTACGGTTATTTAGTTATGAATTAAACCATTTTAGCATGACATAGGAGCAAATTAATGCAAACAACATTTTAAATATTCTAAACATGGATGAAAGTTGGATATTATTAATCTACACAAAATTCTGAACAAGTTTCATATATAAATTATTTTAATCCGATGCACGGTTAGTGAGTTATTAAATGCATGAACTAGGGGGACTATTCTACAAAACTGGCAATCTCTGGAATAATTAGGAAAAATCCCAGGCGCTGAAAAAAAACTCACGGGACGAAATGGACTAGCCCAACAGCAGGAAGGTAAAAGAAGAGGCGGGGCGCTGGGGGTGTCTCACCCCTGGGCTGCGGCCCATGAAGGAAGAGGAGGCAGGCCGGAAGGGCGGCGCGGATCTGGAGCTGGGCCGGGGAAGCTGGAGAGATGGGCCGGCCCACGAGGCACAGGTGAGCGAGAGCCCCGTCATGCTCCTCCTGAGCTCGAAGCCGAGGATGGCCATGGCGGCGGCGCGGAGGTACAGGGACTCCGGCGAGGGCTGCGAAGGCCGGGGGCGCGCGGGAGGCGCCGGAAACGGGTAGATCGGCGGCGGGGCAACCGGATCTGGGGCGGAGGACGCCCAAGGACGACGGGGAGGCCGGGTTCGACGAGAGGGCGGCAGCTCCGGCGAGACCCGTCCACTCCGGCAACGAGCACGAGGCATGGGACTCCGGCGAGGACCCCTGCGGAGAACAGAGAGAGGACCCTCATGAGAGAGAGAAGCAGAGAGGAAGAGGATGGCGGCGCTGGTGACCTGGCGAAGCGGCTGGGCAAAGCTCCGGTGATGGCCGGCAAAGGGGCGGCGGCGGCGCGCCGATCCGGCAAGGCGAAGGGGAGCCGGGCGCTCCTGTGCGGCGGCGGCGAAACTGGGCCCGCGCGGGCCCCGGATGGGCTCCGCAGGCCGACGGCGAAGTGGGGCGGCGCGGGGGCTGACATGGCGCGCTGTGGTTGGAGGAGAGTGGCGGCGGGGCGATGTGGCGGCTTCTGATTGGATAGCGTGAGGTGGAGGCTGGACGCGTCCGGCGGGCGCGGACATGTCCGGCGGCGGAGTGGGAAGAAGCTAGGGTTAGAGGGAGCTAGGAGAGTCCAAATGAGGTGCGGTTTGCGGCCACGCGATCGTGATCGAACGCTCTAGATGATGGAGCAGAGTAAGGTGGGTTTTGGGCCAAATTGGAGGGGTGTTGGGCTGCAACACACACGAGGCCTTCTCGGTCCCTCGGTTAACCGTTGGAGTATCAAACGAAGTCCAAATGATACGAAACTTGACAGGCGGTCTACCGGTAGTAAACCAAGGCCGCATGACAAGTCTCGGTCCAATCCGGAAATGTTTAATGCCCACACACGAAAGAAAGGTAGAAATGACCACCGGAGGAGAACGAAGCGCCGGAATGCAAAACGGATAACGGGGAAAATGCTCGAATGCATGAGACGAACACGTATGCAGATGAAATGCACATGATGACATGATATGCAATGCATGACACGCAAGCAATGACAAGGCAACACCTGCGAATAACTGGACGACACCTGGCACATCGGTCTCGGGGCGTTACAGCACTCCACCACTACGAGAGGATCTCGTCCCGAGATCTAGAATGGCACCGGAGGGAAAAATGGAAGAGAAAGAGAAGAGGTAAAACAAATTGCTTTTTTGACAAATGAGTGAAACCAAAGAACCTTGAAAAAGGTTAAGCCATTTCGAGAAAAGAATACAACGAAGATGAACGAAGTTGAAAACACTCCGTTAGAAAAGAGGGACAAAGAACATTGCGAAAAAAACCTTGGGGTTGAAGGGCAAGATATTGAAAACACTCCGGTTAAAGAAGGGGATCAAGAAAAACCAAAATTCGGGCAGCACTCCGGTTGAAAAGAAAAGGAATTGAATAATAACTTGATAAGATGAGAAGATACTTGATGAAATCACAATACACTGCCTCCGTAACTATTGAATGAATTGAAACAAGGGGTAAGAAAGATCTCGGACAGCACTCCGGTTTAAAAGAGATGAAAAACTTGGTAAAATGAAAGAGCTTGAGCAAAAGGGGACACAACACTCTGGTTAAAAGGATAAGCATGACCAAAACATGGTCCTGACAATCCGAGAAGATGGGTTTAGGAGAGCAACATCACAATGCCTCCGGAACAAAGGGAAACAAGATCTTGAGAGAGCACGGTTACAACAAATGTTAGAACGGATTTGTTGGATTAACAACAAGAAAAGAACAAGGTTGTAGTGGGCTTATGGAGACCATCTCAAACTTTATGAGGTGAAAATTCTGCCACTAACGAAAACAAAAGATTGGATTGATATGAACTAGGAGGCAAGAAACTATATCGCACCGGAAAGGATATATGAAGAACTTGGATCATTTATAAGCACCATAATAGCAACAAACCTTAGAGGAGGCTTTAGGTGAAATATAACCCAAGATAATAGCAATGAAGAGATTGATGGATTTAAAATATCTCGTTCATGACAACATGTGAATCATGAAACATGAATTTCAAATTATCAAGAATGACATAATACCACCTCCAACGATACGGAAGAAAAATTGCACTCTGGATTACAATATGAAGAAAGCTTGAGCTTCTTGGAAAAGAATCTCGATGAACACTTCGAGAAGAAACATAAATCCTTGATGAACCATCATGTAGAACTTCCATGAAGAACTCCGGTAACGAAAAGATGATCAAAATGGAATGAAGGAGAAGTTGAAAACACAAGTTGAACCCTTGCAATGATTAGATAGATCTCCATGATGATATAATTGAAATAACTTGGAACTCCGGAAAAGAAAGATGAACAAAAGAAATCAAGAATTTTGATGAACCTCCGGAATAAGGAATGAATCACTTGGATGAAGCAAGAATAAGAATTACGTTATGCGTAACCTTCACCAATTAAATTGATGACAATCAACGGATTTGGCATATTACTTATTCTCATAGAAAAGGTTAAGAGAGATAAGGCACCAACTTGAGAAGATCTTCAATGAACCACCAGTGGAATCGAAACAACGGATGAATTGATATGATGAACGAAGGAAGACAAGATCTTGGAAGAACCACCGTAAGAATTTGGAAGAACGAATAGATTGATATGATAACCAAGGAAGAGAACTCTTGAAAGAATCACCTTAAGAATTAAAATGAACGAAAATACATGAGAGAGTTTAGATACAAGAGAACAAAGAGATCACGAGTTGATAAGAGAATACTTGAATGATGCACCGGTAAGATTGGAGAATGATAACTGAAAGCTGAGAATGAATAAACCTGAATTGATGGACTCCGGATAATCAACCTGAAAAAAAAACTCCTGAATTGCACCGGATGGGTGAAAGGAATTCTCACAATCAAAACAATTATGAGAGGATGGTAACAAGCTAGAATCACGAATCTTGAAGAGAATGGAGCAAGATTTGGAGGAAAAACTCTTCTTCGGTCTTCAAATGATGAGAAAGACGACGAGAAACATCACCAAGAATTATTGAGACACTCCGGAATGAAGAATGAAAAAGTTGAGCCAACGAAGAAAAGATTTTGGCAGATCTTGAGAAGACATTTGACTGATGATAAATCATTCTTATGTCAAACTTCGAAAAGAATTTGAGAATACCTCCGGGAAAATAAGAAGAGTCAGGTAAGATCCTGGGAAAAGACCTGTGGGTTAGGGCCCACTCAAGAGACACACCGTTGAAATGATTAAGAAGAGAGGTTGCACCGGTAAGATTAAATGACTTGAATGAGATACCAATCTCGAAGGAGCTTGAACGAATGCAGAGTGGAAACACGAATCTTCGAGATATCTTGAGCACTCCGGAACAATTAAATAGCGAGAAGTGAATGAATATGAGGTGCACCGGCATGAGAAGGTATTTGAAACGAGGAGAAAGATATGATCAATAATGCTTGAATTGGTTCCACCGGAGAAGAAAAAGAATGAAGAATGATGAACTTGAGGCTCCGTTAGGATCTTCATGAGAATCACCGAGTAAGAACATTGATTGAAAAGAAAGAAGAGACTTCACATGAATAAAAGGATACTTGATCAAGAAATTTGAGTCCTTAAAGAAAAACAAGGGAGGGAGGGCGGGAAAAACAAAGTCAACTTGGAGATGGATGAAACAAACGACCGTTGAGAAGAAGTGATAAATGATCTTGTGAATGTTGAAAATGAACGGACCCACTTGAAGAGAAGCACAACGGTTAAAAAGGATTGGCAAAAACAATCTTGATGAACAAGAAGGATTGGTATTCACATCGGAGTATGAGAACACCATTTCAGAAAGGTATGGAATCAACACTTGACTTCGAAGCAACTCGAATACCACAACTCAAAACAAAAACAAAGGGTTAGCTTGCAGAATAAGCCGGAACAAACATATGATAGAGATTTTGTCCGAAGTTTTCGTGGTGGGGCCTACACGGGCTCGATCGTACAACACCATCATGTACAAGGCAGTGCACATGGCATACGAAGCGTCCCCGAGTCGGCATAGCCAAGGACTCTTTAAGACACAACGAGACCACTGTAAAACCAACCGTGAATAGGAGGACCACTAGACGTCGAACCCCAATTTCAAATCATACATCTGTCAGAAAGATATCCTAAGAGCTACTTGAATTCCCACTTATAAACTCCCGAAATTTTCCGGTTATGCAATCAGGTGTTGGGGATACAGGGGAAGCATAATATCTCACCCAAAACTAGCAAATCCTACATCCAGCTGTATCCATCCTTCAACACATAACCAAGAAACCTTCGGAAATCATCTACCTCAACCTTCGAAAAGCATCCGTTATACAAGTTATGGCGATACTCCCGAACTCCCGCCCCAGTACTGGGTGGCGTCGAGGTTATCTCACCAACGAACTGCATAAAAGAGATTTTCGATGTCGGCGAACATATCTCAAGTATTCCAGAATTGCAACGATAAAATTATGATGACAATACCTCAGAGCTCAACTCCCCGGGACACTTCCACTAAACCCCTGACAGGAGGCACCAAGACAATGTTCTCATCATAAGCCATCGGAACGATTCCAAGATACTCGCGTGATCCTAATTTTTTTTTAGTGAAATTTGAGAAGAGAAGAGTCAAAACTCTACGTCAGGATGCCTTACCAGAGCGATGAGGAGACTGGGAAGTAAAAAGAATTCCTAAACTCTCTGATATATAATTCCTAAAGACTCAAAACATTTTTTCTAGACACAATTCAGCCGCTAAAAACGATCAAGCAATGGGGCTCCTAAGGTCGGGGAAGGCTCTAATTACCAACTTGTAACGCCCTCGATGCGTCTATATCTCCCACGTGTCGAAGCACGACTTAGAGGCATAACCGCATTGAAAGAAATGTCGCAAGAGAGGTAATCTTCACACAACCCATGTAATGCATAAGGGAAAAAGATACATAGTTGGCTTACAATCGCCACTTCACACAATTACATGAATAAACATTACATCAATCAAATACACTCATGGTCCGACTAGGAACCAAAACAAAAGAAGAACCCCAAATGCGACAAAGGTCCCCGATCGACCCCAACTTGGCTCCACCACTGATCAACTAGAACGAAACAACATAAAGGACAAGATCTTCATCGAGCTCCTCCCGAGCTTGGTTGCGTCATCTGCACGGTCTCATCGGCACCTGCAAGCTGGTTTTGGAAGTATCTGTGAGCCACGGGGACTCAGCAATCTCGCACCCTCGCGATCAAGACTATTTAAGCTTATGGGTAAGGTAAAAGGTATGAGGTGGAGCTGCAGCAAGCGACTAGCATATATGGTGGCTAACATACGCAAAAGAGAGCGAGAAGAGAAGGCAAAGCACGGTCGATAAAAGTATGATCAAGAAGTGATCCTAAAACAACCTACGTCAAGCATAACTCCAACAACCGTGTTCACTTCCCGGACTCCGCCAGAAAGAGACCATCACGGTTACACACGCGGTTGATTCATTTTAATTAAGTTAAGGTTCAAGTTATCTACAACCGGACATTAACAAATTCCCATCTGCCCATAACCGCGGGCACGGCTTTCGAAAGTTCAAATCCCTGCAGGGGTGTCCCAACTTAGCCCATGACAAGCTCTCACGGTCAACGAAGGAATAGACCTCCACCCGAGACGTTCCGATCAGACTCGGCGCCCCGGTACAACAAGACATTTCGACAGGGTAAAACTAAACCAGCAACACCGCCCGAATGTGCCGACAAATCCCGATAGGAGCTGCACATACTCTTTCTCAGGGAACACTCAGATGAGCGCTCCATACAACTAAAACCAAACCTCGAGTTTCCCCGAGGGGGCGCTGCATAGGACTCTAGTTTGGACGAACACTCAGATGAGCACTGGCCTGGGGGGGTAAAATAATGATGACCCTCAGGAGCGCGACTCCCAAGGGAAAAGAAAAGGCTAGGTGGCAAATGGTAAAACCAATGTTGGGCATTGCTGGAGGAGCTTTACTTAAGGCGAACTGTCAAGGGGTTCCCATAATAGCCCAACCGCGCAAGGGACGCAAAATCCGGGAACATAACACCGATATGACGGAAACTAGGGTGGCAAGAGTGGAAGAAAACACCAGGCATAAGGCTGAGCCTTCCACCCTTTACCAAGTATATAGATGCATTAATTAAATAAGATATATCGTGATATCCCAACAAGTAAACAATATTCCAACAAGGAACAACATCTCCATGTTCCAACAAGGAACAAACTTCAATCTTCACCTGCAACTAACAACGCTATAAGAGGGGCTGAGCAAAGCGGTAACATAGCCAATCAATGGTTTGCTAGGACATGGTGGGTTAGAGGTTTGACATGGCAATTGGGAGGCTGACAAGCAAATGGTAGGCATCGTAGCAATGGCATAGCAAAAGAGCGAGCAATCTAGCATAGCAAAGATAGTAGTGATTTCGAGGGTATGATCATCTTGCCTGAGATCCCGCAAGGAATAAGAACGAGTCCATGAAGAAGACAAACGGAACGTAGACGAACGAATCCTCACAACACGACGTTATCGGAACCAACCCGAAGAAGCACACCGTAAAGAAGCAGACAACATAGTAAACAACCATGACATAATCATGGCATGATGCGCAAACAAGTATGATGCATGTCCGGTTTAAGTATGCATGGCATGGCAAAGTGCACAAACACTCCTACAGATTAAGTGGAGCTCAAATATGCAACGAGTTGCATATTGACGGAACACCACGATAAGTTATTTAGTTTGATCCCGTTTATGTACCCAACAATATTAAATGTTGTTAAACATGGCAAGAGGGTGAAGCACAACAAAACTACCTATCTAGGCAAGTTTAAATGAGGCCGGGAGCAACGAACAACAATTCCGGTAATCCCCATAGCATATTTTAGATTTGGTACTGTTCTGCCCTAAACACAATTTTAGAGTGGTTTACCATGCAAATAAAGGTCACCATGTTAAACTAGGCAAAATTCTACCCCATTTACATATAAAGTTTATTAAATTCGGAGTTACGGTTATTTAGTTATGAATTAAACCATTTTAGCATGACATAGGAGCAAATTAATGCAAACAACATTTTAAATATTTTAAACATGGATGAAAGTTGGATATTATTAATCCACACAAAATTCTGAACAAGTTTCATATATAAATCATTTTAATCCGATGCACGGTTAGTGAGTTATTAAATGCATGAACTAGGGGGACTATTCTGCAAAACTGGCAATCTCTGGAATAATTAGGAAAAATCCCAGGCGCTGAAAAAAAACATCACGGGCCGAAATGGACTAGCCGAACAGCAGGAAGGAAAAAAAAAGAGGCGGGGCGCTGGGGGTGTCTCACCCCTGGGCTGCGGCCCGTGAAGGAAGAGGAGGCAGGCCGGAAGGGCGGCGCGGATCTGGAGCTGGGCCGGGGAAGCTGGAGAGATGGGCCGGCCCACGAGGCACAGGTGAGCAAGAGCCCCGTCATGCTCCTCCTGAGCTCGAAGCTTAGGATGGCCATGGCGGCGGCGCGGCGGTACAGGGACTCCAGCGAGGGCTGCGAAGGCCGGGGGCGCGCGGGAGGCGCCGGAAACGGGTAGATCGGCGGCGGGGCAACCGGATCTGGGGCGGAGGATGCCCAAGGACGACGGGGAGGCTGGGTTCGACGAGAGGGCGGCAGCTCCGGCGAGACCCGTCCACTCCGGCGACGAGCACGAGGCATGGGACTCCGGCGAGGACCCCTGGGGAGAACAGAGAGAGGACACTCATGAGAGAGAGAAGCAGAGAGGAAGAGGATGGCGGCGCTGGTGACCTGGCGAAGCGGCTGGGCGAAGCTCCGGCGATGGCCGGCAAAGGGGCGGCGGCGGCGGCGCGCCGATCCGGCAAGGCGAAGGGGAGCTGGGCGCTCCTGTGCGGCGGCGGCGAAACTGGGCCCGCGCGGGCCCCGGATGGGCTCCGCGGGCCGACGACGAAGTGGGGCGGCGCGGGCGCTGACATGGCGCGCTGTGGTTGGAGGAGAGTGGCGGCGGGGCGATGTGGCGGCTTCTGATTGGATAGCGTGAGGTGGAGGCTGGACGCGTCCGGCGGGCGCGGACATGTCCGGCGGCGGAGTAGGAAGAAGCTAGGGTTAGATCTGCGCGAGGATTTCGGAGGGAGACACATATATATATAGGTAGAGGGAGCTAGGAGAGTCCAAATGAGGTGCGGTTTGCGGCCACGCGATTGTGATCGAACGCTCTAGATGATGGAGCAGAGTAAGGTGGGTTTTGGGCCAAATTGGAGGGGTGTTGGGCTGCAACACACACGAGGCCTTCTCGGTCCCTCGGTTAACCGTTGGAGTATCAAACGAAGTCCAAATGATACGAAACTTGACAGGCGGTCTACCGGTAGTAAACCAAGGCCGCATGACAAGTCTCGGTCCAATCCGGAAATGTTTAATGCCCACACACGAAAGAAAGGTAGAAATGACCACCGGAGGAGAACGAAGCGCCGGAATGCAAAACGGATAACGGGGAAAATGCTCGGATGCATGAGACGAACACGTATGCAGATGAAATGCACATGATGACATGATATGCAATGCATGACACGCAAGCAATGACAAGGCCACACCAGCGAATAACTGGACGACACCTGGCACATCGGTCTCGGGGCGTTACAGGAACCGCCATCCAGTTCTGCTTTAGATTCACCTTCTGTTATAAGTAAACTTGCAACACCACCACATGCTATCAATTCTGATATGTCGCAAGTTATTGATGATCGTACCTCTGATATGGATAATGCTTATGATGATGCTATTACCTTGCTTAATGATGATGTGCCACTTGGTGACTTTCTTGATAAACAAATTGCTAGAGTTATACAACATGGTGTTGTCGAATCTGATGATGAGCTTGAAACTGAAACTCCCGAAACACCTGCTAGAACTAGACTTCCTAGATATGAATTGCCTAAGGTACCGGAAGGTTATGTTATGAGTGAAGAAACAATTAGAGGTATTCTTGCTTGCAGAGATAGAGATGATCTAGAGAAATTATTATGCAAGTATAAAGAAAAATCTCCGAATGCTAGAATGAAATGTGATCCTAAGTTTTCTACTTCACCCATCTTTATTGATGATAAGGATTATGAATTCCCTGTCGACCCAGAGTTAATTATTTTGGTTGAATTTGATCCTTTCCACTATTATGAAACTGAAATTGTTGTGGCACATCTTACTAAGTTGAATGAAATAGCCACCCTTTTACTCATGATGAGAAAACTCGCTATTACTTTATTCTCAAATTATTTCTGTTCTCATTAAAGGGTGATGCTAAAGCTTGGTACAATACTCTTGCTCCTGGTTGTGTGCATAGTCCCCAGGATATGATTTATTACTTCTCTGGAAAATATTTTCCTGCTCATAAGAAACAGGCTGCCTTACAGGAAATATTTAACTTTGTGCATATCAAAGAAGAGAGTCTCCCACAAGCTTGGGGGAGGCTTTGCCAATTACTTAATGCTTTGCCTGATCATCCACTTAATAAAAATGAAATACTTGATATCTTCTATAATGGACTAACCGATGCTTTTAGGGATTTCCTAGATAGTTGTGCTGGTTGTGTTTTCAGGGAACGAACTGTTGGACAAGCTGAAGAATTATTGAATAACGTATTGAAAAATTATGATGATTGGACTCTTCTTGAACCACCGCCTAAACCCACTCCGAAGAAGAGGGGTATATTATATCTCAGTCCTGAAGATATGCAAGAGGCAAAGAAATCAATGAAGGAAAAAGGATTAAAGCGGAGGATGTTAAAAATTTACCTCCTATTGAAGAAATACATGGGCTTAATACACCACCACTGCCTAAGGTGGTAGAGGTAAATTATTTAATGAAGTCCAATGATAATGATAATCCTCACAATATGCATCCTAGCCAATGCCTTTATGAGTTTGAAAACTACATTAGAAAATAAGATCACTTCAATGCAAATGTTATGAAACAATTGAAATACAATTCTAATATGATTGCTCGCTTGAGCGACTTGTTATTTAGAATATCGAATGATGTTAGAGGTGTTGGAAAGCATGCTTCTATGGTTCAAACTCAGTTAGAACAAGTTGCTAAATCTCAAAGAGAGTTGCTTGATGAGATGAATAATAATATGCATGACTTTGCTGTTAGAGTTGCAACTAGAGGAGGTAAAATGACTCAGGAACCACTTTATCCTGAGGGTCACCCAAAAAGAATTGGACAAGATTCACAAAGAGCTAACACAAGTGCACCTAGTTCTTCTAGAAAGAAAAAGAAAAATAAAAATGATAGGACTTTGCATGCTCATAGTGAGCCTGAAATAGAAAAACCTCCTGATAATGCTAATGAAACTTCTATCTCTGATGCTAAAACTCAGTCTGGTAATGAACATTCACCTAGTGATAATGAAAAAGATAATGCTGATGTTCATGAAGACTCTCAAACAAATAATAAAGAGCCAGACAATGATGTTGAGATAGAACCACCTGTTGATCTTGATAACCCACAACCTAAGAATAAAATGTATGATAAAAGAGACTACATTGCTAGAAAACGCGGTAAAGAAAGAGAACCATGGGTTCAAAAACCTATGCCTTTTCCACCTAAGTCAACTAAAAAGAATGATGATGAAGAATTTGAACGCTTTGTTGAAATGCCGAGGCCAGTCTTTTGGCGTACTCGCTTGATTGATATCTTGAAAATGCCTCCTTATGCAAAGTATATGAAAGACATCATCACCAACAAGAGAAAAATACCGGAAGCTGAAATCTCCACTATGCTTGCTAATTATTCTTTTAAAGATGGAGTACCTAAAAAACTTTTAGATTTGGGAATACCAACTATACCTTGCTCTATCAAAAAGAATTATGTGAAAACTGCTTTGTGTGATTTAGGAGCTGGTGTTAGTGTTATGCCTTTCTCTTTATATAAAAGACTTGATTTGAATAAACTCACACCTACTGAAATATCTTTGCAAATGGCTGATAAATCAACTGCCATACCTATCGGTATTTGTGAGGATGTGTCCGTTGTTGTTTCTAATGTTACTATTTTGACTGACTTTGTAATACTTGAGATGCCCGAGGACGACAACATGTCAATTATCCTTGGTAGACCCTTCTTGAATATTGCAGGGGCTGTTAATGCTTGCAATAAAAGCAAGGTCACTTTTCATATCAATGGTAATGAGCATACAGTGCTCTTTTCGAAGAAACAATTCCAAGTGAATGGTATTAATGTTGTTGAAAAATCTCTGCAATCACTATTGGAAGTTTTCAAACACCTCTACATACTGTTAAAAAGAAATATGAAATGCTTATTGTTGGGGACATTCATATCCCCATTGAGGTAACTTAGTGATTTACGAAAGTTCTTTGGTTTAATGCTAATCGAAAGTGGTTGTTAATAAGACTTTATCAACCTTATTAATGTATCATTTTTGAGCGGTATGAAGTTGATGAATTTAGTAAGCACTACCTTCTGTCCCTACTTTTAGTTTTCTGTTTCTATTAGTTAAATAAAATAAAATGCCATGTTTCATCTGTTTTCTGATTTTCCCATGCAATAAAAATGACCCAAAAACAAAAGTTCTCAGAATGCCCTGAAAATTTAATACGATTTTTTCTGAATTTTTGGTGCAAATAATACCATAGGGAGGTGCACCAGGTGGGCACAACACACCTGGGCGCGCCAGGACCCCCAGGCGCACCCTGGTGGGTTGTGGTCCCCACATGGGCCCCTCACTTATCTCTTTACACCACATCATCACCTACCTCCAGAAAAAAAATCTCCATTGCTCTCTCTCTCTCCCGTGTTCTTGCTCTCAAACCCGCGGATTTCGATCTCTTTGCTCGAAGCTTCGTTTCCGAAACTGTTTTGGGGGATTGTTGCTTGGTACGTGACTCCACCATTTGTCCAATTAGTTTTTGTTTTAGTGGTTTATATTTTGAATAATTAGCTACTCTTGGTGTTGCTATAGATGAGCTTGCATGTTGAATTCTTAGTGTTCTAAGTAGTTTGAATGCCTGCTATGGCCTCTATGTATCCCTATGAGTAGTTGGTATCATTTTTGTTGAGAAAATTTTGTGGGCTAATAATTTCAGTATGTTGTTCATAGGAAAACCATGAATATCTTTAGGAAGTTTGGCTCCAAGAAGAACTCCAAGGGTGTTATTGGGGAGTCATCTGACAGTGATCTTCATCCTCGGAGGTTGGCGGAAGTACGGCCGTGTGAATGGCCGCACACCCCATTCCTGGAAGAGGCTGGAATCCTTCAGGAGTTCGCACAATATGCTGCTAATACTGGCCTCACCGACTTTATCGCAGATGAGTGTGAATAGCACCAAATCCTCACAAACATCTTTATTCAAAGCTTTACTTTCTTTCCTAGGAATAATCGTCCTGAAGTGAGCTTTGATTTATATGCTGAAAACCATCAGATACCACTTACTAAATTTTGTGACATATACATGATCCCTTCTGATGGGAGCTTAGCCGAGCCTAGGCCAGCGGAGTTTGAGACTTTTTATCGCACTTTGACAGTGGGAGATGAGAGAGGGGTGTCAGCTATCACTGCCGCTGGCTTGCATTTTCTTGCGGTTCATTACTTTGCTCTTTTCATTGCAAAATGCTTGCATGCTAGGGAGAAGGTGGGTGCGCTCAGCTCACCAGACCTTGCTGTTTTGCATCGTGCATTAGAGGGCGATAACACTTATAGCTTGGGAGCCATTGTGGCTCGTCGCCTTCACCTTAATAAATCCAAGGGTAAAATTCATAATGGGATTTATGCTACTCGTTTGGACAAGGTTTACCTAGACCGTGCTGCCATGGATCACCACCATTTTACTGATGATAGATCCCCTGACATTCCTATCCCTTATAACCTGGTTTTTAGTATTGAAACTTGTGATATTATTCCGTTGCCTGCTCCTACTTTGTTTGATTCTGTTGCTAGGGCGGATATAGGACCATGCGTGTGGACATCATCACCTACCGGAACACTCAGGCTGCTGCAGAGGTAGAGGAGGATCCTCCGCAGTGGGATTAGTGGATGCCCGCTCCTTAGTACCCCTACTACCATTCCAGACTACTGATCGACTACCAAGTTAGGCCAAAAGCCTAAGCTTGGGGGAGTACTTGTTCTCACTGACATTACATTCATGTCCACTTATTCATCTTGTCGGTGTTCACACTTTTTCATTGTATCATCCATGCTTAGATTTATTTTTCTTGCTTTCTTCTTGTGTGTTTAAAAAACTTTAGGAAAAACAAAAAAAAACTTGTAGCTAGTTTACTTTCTATGCATGCTTAGTTGTAATATTAATATTAAAAAGAAAACCCAAAAAGATTTCGTTGTTCTTCTTTTGCTTGTTGGGAGCTTTCCCATGTAAATAGTTTTTCTCGTTTTTGCTTTTCCCTTTTATTTGCTTGTTCAAGAAAACCAAAAACTCCAAAAATATTTCAGTGTGTTTCTATGAATTTCTTTTCTTTTTTATTCGAGTTGTACCAAGGAGAAGACCACGATGAAAATGTTGACTGGCTCTCATATGAATAACTATTGAACTAATAAAGAGCACATTTTACCTTGTCTTCTTCTGTTGAATAAAGTGTTTGCAGATTCCAGCTTAGTCCACGGCACTCTTGCACTATTATTATTTTCATATCGTTCGGTCGTGTAAGTGAAAGGCAATAATGACGATATTCGATGAACTGGCCGTGGCAGAGAGAAACTGGTATGAACTCGACTTGTTCTGTTTGTGTAAATATGTTTAACCTAGTATCCATGATTCAGCTCATTATGATTAAACATGTTTGCAATGAAAAATAGATATTATAGTTTCTCATGTCATGCATAAGTAGCTGGGAGTGGATAATGATTTATCTTGGATATCAACATTGCATTAAAATGATTGTGATGTAGTATGATGATATGGTATCCTCCTCTGAATGTTCGAGTGGCTTGACTTGGCACATGTTCATGCATGTAGTTGAATCAAAACCAACATAGCCTCTATGATATTTATGTTCATGGTGATCATATCCTACTCATGCTAGTGTCCAATGTTACTTATGCATAATGCATGCTCATGATCGTTGTTGCTCTCTAGCTGGCCGCTTCTCAATCTACACTACAAAAAATACACTTTCGTGATGATATGTGTTTGTCATAGTAGGTCACATTTTCTGTCATGCATGTACATCCATGACGATTTTATGACAGAATCAAGATAGTCATACCTGTGTTGTCGTAGAAGTGTTCCATGACATTACCAAAATTATCATCACGAAAGTGTCCACTTCCATGACGATAAATCGCGCATCATGGAAGTTCTTTCGTCAAGGGTGACCGACACGTGGCATCCACTGTAATGGGTCGCTGTTAAGCTATCGGGTCCAGTTTTGGATCCGATAACCTGCCAACAACCCAGACCAATAAGGATTTTCCACATGTAAAATTCTCATTGGCCGGAGGAAACACGTGTTGGCTCACCGTTGGGACAGATGTCATCCATTCACTGGACATGAGGCGCCTATGATACGTCGACACGTGGCACGACCCAATAGAGGCCCATTCCGGTGAAAAGGCCGGCCCATTGGACTTGGTCAAAAGGTAACGGGTCGGCCCACGGAAAGCCTGTTAACGGACTGTTCATATACAACCCATTTACGACCCGCTAACTCACGGCCCGTTACGGCCTATCGGAATTAAGCCTAGTAGCTTCATCTGAGCCATCCAATATGATTCCAACCCTTTGTAACTTCCGGCCCATGTATGGCCAATAATGTCTTTCGGCCCATACGAGGCCATTTGTAACTCTTGGCCCATTAACGGCCCGTGGTGAATCTGGCCCGCAATGAACAGTGTACCGCTTTATACCCATTAACGGCCCATTATTCCATTGGGCCGTTTCCAACCCGTGTTATCTTTCAACCTTCTCAGGGCCCATTTATTCTTGGGCTCATTTCCAGCATTCGGTTACTTACAACCCGTTACTGGCCTTTTCTGCTTGTGGGCCAAATTCAGCCCGTGGTTACAATCGGCCCGTTTGTGGCCCATTAATCCGTTGTGCCGTTTTCATAGCGTCATCAAATACAACCGATTAATGACGGCCCGTTATTGTTGGTCCATGAACGGATGATTCCAAATCTAGCCCGTTTACGGCCCATAATGCAGTTTGTTATTGGCCCATGTTTGGCCGATCGATCATACGTCCCGTAGAAGGCCCATTGATGCTACGACCCGTAGAAGGCCCATTGTTCCTACGACCCGTAGAAGGCCCATTGTTTCTATGGCCCATAGGAGGCCCATGGTAACTACAGTAAATATGTAGCCCATGGTTATTGTGGCCTAGTTTTAAAAAATAGGTTATTGCGGCCACTAGCAAACTGCGGAAAAAGAACTGCACTGACTACAAGCAAACAAATAAACAAGACAACAAGGAAATAAATAAGCAAGCAACTTACGCTAGGCTATCACGGCTATTACACATATTACATCCACTGGGCATCAAAGTTCGCCACCAGTGCAAATATAGGGAATAAAGCAGCATATCATATACACTGGTTGTCAAAGTTGGCGACCAGTGTAAATAAACACCGCAGCAAAACAAGTCCAGAACTGAAACCACTTCAGAAGAGCTCAAGAAACAATATCCTGGGTACCCATAATGCTGGCAAGATGCTTAGCAAGCTTATTAACTTTCTCTTGTTTGGCGCTTAAATCCTCCAACACTTGCTGTTGCACCAGAAAGTTTGCATCTGAATTCTGCAGGAACTTCCTCAGTCCTTCGGCTTCCTGTCGCATAACATCTGATCGATATCTTTCAACTTGAAGTTGAGACTCAAGAAACCGAACTGATTCAGGCAGTGAGTTTGAAGAGCTGGTGCCAGTAGTAGTAGCCAATAACTCGAACACTACATCAAGACAGGACTTCGGGGTTGTCTCAGTGTCTTCAATATAGTTTTTATCAGCTTTCTTGGAGACCAACAAGGACGTCTCACTATCTTGAACCTTATCTGCATTACTTCCTTTACCATTGCATAACGGGGTACTCTTCTCCAATATTTTATCCGCGTTCTAAAAGAGAAACAAACGAACACATCACAGGTTTACCAAGTTGTATATGAAACTCATTTTGGTAAACCAGTTCAGTAGTAAGGTGGACAGTATAGCAGCTTGAAACAAACATATATCTATGTAGTATGGTAATTGTATGGTCTATATCATTCTAGTTTATGTTGCCAAATCAAGATAGAGACAATTCGAATCATATCTATTTAAGACAAAGCAGCATAGACAGAATATAAGTGTGGGAAACTACACAGCAATAACAACACTTGTAATATGCATGGCATGAGAACATAACTGTTATTCAATTGAAACAGAAATCAACATAGAGCAAGTTACAACAGCAAACACGTTAAAGAAACAGGTTTAAAACATACCTGTTGCGCCATTGGAGTTTCAATTGCATCCTTCAAATTGGAAATTAGTTGGTATGAGTAAATACAGTGATGCAAGAGCAAAGTAGTACGAACCATAGCTATGGAACCTAACCCGAGAACAATTCTTCTTCTGCTTTAAGCGTTGACTTGGGGTTCGGAGTGGTGGTCCTCGTGCTTTGGGCACTGCAGTTGCCTTACTAACTGCTCGTGTTTGGGTGCTCTATGGTGGAGACAGTGTTGTGTCAACTAGAACTGGGTTACTATCTTCTGGGGTTGGGGTTAGAAGGGGTGTAGCTGGTTCTCTGTCCAACTGGGTAGGGGTACAATCTGTGTGAGTCTAGGTTATGTGTGGTGGGGCCGGTTCTTGGGCAAGTAAAACCGTGGTTCTGTCTGCATCGACAGGTAGCACAATCTTTTCTGAAGACCGTGTTTTTACTCCCCACAGATACTGCCATCACCCCCTCCAATTGAAATGGCTGATAAACAAGAAAAGTAATTGAATGTACGGACATTGTAAGATACACAGGTGCAATGGATAGTAGGGAAGAAAACAGGGCATGAAATAATTCACATTTATGTTGTCTAACCAAACATAATAGTAGGACATAATTTCACATATATGATGGCTAATTAAATAGGATAGCACAACACAATTTCACATGTATGATGGCTAACTAAACATGATAGAATGACATACTTCAAAATATGATGACTATGTAAACAGGATGACATGATATAACTATACGATGTGTCTATTAATGTGGTTGGCATGCCATAAATCGCAAACATGCCATCGATGGAAACATGATGGCATGATATAATTCACAGATAGAATGACATAATTCAAAATATGATGACTATGTAAACATGATGAGATTATATAACTATATTATGTCTTTAGAAAATGGGTTGGCATGCCATAATTCAGATACATGCTATCTATGTAAACATCATGGCATGATATAATTCAAATATATGATTTATATACTAAGCAAGTGAGTAGATGGCAATCGCATATATGATGTGTCAACTAAGGAGATGACATTCAATATTGTGTATATGATGTAAAAACTAAGCATTGCAATACAACATTTGCATGATATGAGTAATATAACCCTGCCAAGTTTGAGCATACACCTCAGGGGGGTAATAGGACTGGTCATCTGCCTCTGAATCCTCCTCTTAAGAGCTATTTGTAACCAGCAAGATATCTGCTTCAGTAGGTAGCATTGTCTGCACTGAAGACCTTGTTTTCACTCCAGATTTCTCCATCACCAATTCAAATGGCTGATGCACAGGAAGAGTAGTTTAATATACAAACATTGTCGACAAATGCAACGAGAAATACAAAAAAGGATGTCATGATATAATTCACATATATGAGGCTTGGCTAAACAGCATGGCATTGCATAATTCACATATATAATGTGTTGCAACAAGATAGCATTGCATAATTCACGTATATAATGTCTTACAACAAGATGGCATTGCATAATTCACATATATGGTAATTAGACACTAAACAGGTGGCATTCACACAAAGCATGTCTAAACTAAGCAAACGACATAGAAATGCAAGATACCATACGCACGATATGAGCAACATAACTCTGCCAAGTTAGAGCATGCACCTCAGGGGGAAATAGGACTGATCATCTGTCTCTGAATCCACCTCTGAGGAGCTATCCGTAACCAACAAGACATGCGCTTCGTCAAATAACATTGTCTGCTCTGAAGACCTTGTTTCCACTCCAGATTTTTCCATGACCGTGCCAAATGGCCGATGCACAGGAAGAGTAATTGAATGTACTAAAATTGTTGACAAATTTAACACGTAATAAAAAATGATGGCATGATATAATTCACATATAAGATGACTGGCTAACCAGGGTGGCATTGCAAGATTCACATATATGATGCCTGGCTAAACAAGATGGCATTGCATGATTCACATATACGATAAAGAAACTAAACGGATATCATTCACACAAAGCATGTCTAAACTAAGCAGATGATATATTTGATGTATAAAGTAAGCAATGCAAGCCACCATATGCATGGTATTACCAACATCAGCATGCCAAGTTAGAGCGAAGACCTCAGGGGGTAAATAGGAGTGGTCTTATCCTTCTGAATCCCCCTTAGAACAGTTATCTTCCTCTTGATTACAATCCAAAATGGGTGGAGGGGGGGCTGCCTTTGCGCCCACCATGGAGCGACATTTGCATGAAATATTATTGCCACGCAAGGCTCGTCTCTTTTTCTCTACATGTTCAGTTCCATTGTGTCCAATAACTAACATGCAAAGGAATAAAACATAGTGAGATTATGTAATGAGTGCATGCACAAATCCAGAGTGATGGTAGCAAACTGTGGATATACCCAAAACCAATGATAGCAGGCAGATAATAGCTTTAGTTAAAAAAATACAAATAATGGCTCCTTTAATGTTTGTTTGCACCCAACATGAAACTCATAGTAGACACCCGAGATTAACTAGATAGTAGACAGATAGTACTGATTGCTGCCCTAATATGTACCCCACAACCATTTAAAAACTCAAGTTTCAACATTAGTTTGGACCTGACTCTGAGTCTAATAGGTGAACACGACGATAAAGTAGCATGTCATCATATTAAGCCATGCATAATGTAAGCAGACACGGAAGAGTGCGACCTCTCTTGCGGACCCATGTAGTCCTCAAGGTCATTTGCTCAGTTGATGATGGTAATGCAGTTGTCGTGGCTGCTGACGGCGGGGAAGAAGATCTGAGGCGGCGAAAGACAGTCTGGAGAGCGGATCCCTGCTGTGGTGAACCCTTCCGTCGTTGGAGCAGCTGAGCTGGGGTGGAACACAACGCAACAGGAGCAGGACAAACCACACAAGGTTTTCTTTTACACATATCTGTAACAGAAGTAATTGTTTAAGGGCTGGTTTGAATTTGAGGATTCTAACAACGCATGGATAGGAAATAGACAGGAATAGGATAAGAATGCACGTGCAAAACAGGGAATTTAAAATCACATGATTTCTTCCAATCTGGGTGTTTGGTTCACAAGAATTGGAAGATCACAAGACGCAAAGAAGCATGGTGAGATTAAGTCAAACCACAAGAAAATGTATGGTTATAATGCTATTATGCTACTATCACTAAGTCTTGTGCTTCATGAATAGGAATTTGAAAAGGAGGACAAGTGGAACTTAAAGTTCCTACGGTTTTTCTTTCAAGGAGACACTAAAGGAACAAATCCTACAATTTTCCTTTTCCCCATTCCTTTGAACCAAATGCATGAATAGTAGTACCTAGGAAACTTTCCAATTCCTATGTTTTTCCTTCACTTTTCCTTTCAAGCAGTGGCGATTCTAGTAGGCAGGTGTAGCACCCAAGATGCAATTCTATCCCAATCACGTGATGAATTCATGATTGGGGCACAATCGCATTTCGAGCGCCTAGCAAGGTGGATATCATTACAACATACCATGTACTAAATAGATGAGAATACAAGATAAAGGCTTACACTCGCCACAAGTTACACATCAATACAACAGTTCATTAATAAATAGCAATCATTACAACGGAAGAGCAGGATCCGACTACGGATGAAATCAAACAACAAAGAAGAACGACATCCATCCACCCTGCTAATCCCAGGCTCCCCGACCCGGAACCTATCCCTTGATCAAAGAAGAAGAAGCAGAAGAACTCCAAACAGGCAAGCATCGCACTCGCGTCAGATCATCGCATTACTTGTACCTGCAACTGTTGTTGTAGTAATCTGTGAGCCATGAGGACTCAGCAATCCCATTACCATGGGTATCAATACTAGCAAAGCTTATTGGGTATGGAAGGGGTAAAGTGGTGAGGTTGTAGCAGCGACTAAGCAAAGTATGGTGGCTAACTTACGAGTACAAGAGTAAGATGAGAAACTACGCAAACGGTCGCAAACTAGTAATGATCAAAAATGATCTTGAACTACTTACGTTCAAACATAACCCAACCATGTTCTCCTCTCGAACTTCCCCGAAAAGAGACAGTCACGGTTACGCAACGCGGTTGGTGTATTTTAGTTGAGTTACTTCAAGTCTTCTACAACCAGACATTAACAAATTCCCATTTGCCACATAAACGCGGGCATGACTCTCGAAAGTTTAAAACTTACAGGGGTGTCCCAACTTAGCCCATGACAAGCTCATGATCCTCGAAGACAATCCTCCATCGCGGGACCCTCCGATCAGACTCGGAATACCGGTGCACAAGACATTTCGACAATGGTAAAACAAGTCCAGCAAGACCTCCCGATGGGCCGACCTAGCCTGATAGGAGTTGCGCGATCTTATTCTTAGGGTACACCGGATGGGACATACTACGAGTAAAACCAGCCCTCGAGTTTCCCTGAGGTGGCCCCGCAGTCTACCCGTTTGGGACCAACATCATCAGCACTGCCCCCCTGCTATGTAGAAAAATCCTCGAGTTCATGACGCCCTATGCCAATTAATTATTTAGTTCAAGTATTATTATGGAAAATGTTAAAACCAATGTTGGGCCTTGCTGGAAGAGTTTTATTCAAAGCGAACTATCAAAAGAGGGCCCCATACCCCTCACCGTGTTAGGTACGCAAAATCAAGGAACATAGCACCGATATGATGTAAACTAGGGCGGCAAGAGTGGAACGAAACACCAGGCATAAGGCCGAGCCTTCCACCCTTTACCAAGTATATAAATGCATTAATTAAATAAGAGATATTGTGATATCCCATGATATCCATGTCCCAACATGGAACAACTTGCAACTGCACCTGCAACTAGCGACGCTATAAGAGGGGCTGAGCAAAGCGATAACATAGCCAAACAACGGTTTGCTAGGATGGTCGAAAAGGTTAGAGGCTATCATGACGATTTGGGAGGCTTGATAAACAAGTGATAGGTAGCGCGACATAGCGATAGCATCGAGACAACTAGCAAAGCAAAGATAGTAGTGGTATCCAGGGTAATGGTCATCTTGCCTGAAATCTCGCTAGGAAGATGACCAAATCCATGAATAAGATGAACATGCATAGTCGAATGGATCCTCACAATCGCAACATTACCGGGACTATCGAGAAGAAGAACAACCGGAAAGAAGCAAACAACATGGTAAATAACCATCACATAAACATGGCATGATGCATAATCAAGTATGATGCATGTCCGATTTAATGAGGCATGGCATGGCAAAGGCAACAAACAATACTACAAATTAAGTGGAGCTCAATATGCAATGAGTTGCATATTGACGAAACACCACATTCAAATATTTAGTTCACTCTCGTTTAGCTACTCATCAAAATTAAATGTTGGTTAACATGGCAGGATGTGAAACATATATAAACTATCTATTTAGGCAAGTGAATTTTATTTGAAATTATTTTTCCAAAATTATTTCCAAATAAATAAATAATGAGAGAAGATAATATGACTTCTTCAAAACAGGGGAAATATTGGAAATTTAATTTTAAATAAAATATTTATTTTATTCGAATTTTTATTGAGATTTTTTTGATTGAATTAGGGAAAAATTGCATTTTTAGCCTAGAAAAATGTTCATGTTGTCCCATATGTTAAGAGAGGACCGTGGAAATTATTCTGCAAAATTTAGGATTTTTATTTATTTTATTTTTAGATTTTTTCCGTTCGGCGAAATTATTTTTTAAAAAAGTTCTTCGACCGACTGGGCCGAAGCCTAGCCGGCCCAGCCGAGCGCCGCCGCCTTCCTCGCGTGCGGGGGCTGGATTCCACCGGAGTCCGAGGCCGCCTCGACCCCGCCGACCCCTCCCGCAAGTCGGAGAGCCCCGAGGGCCTCCTTATAAGCCGCTGCCGCCCCTCCCTCTCCTCCTCATCGTGCCCCGCCACCGCCCCGCATCGCCGACAGCTGTCGCCGCCGCCGCCACCGCCGCACGCCGCCGATCCGATCCCCCCGCCTTGACTAGTAAGAAACGGTCGGTTCTTTCAGGTTTTTTTGGTTTTGTCAGTTTAGTTTTTAGATCGGTTTTTCGTTTTTGTTTTAGTCTAATTAGTAAACGTTCACTGGTTAGATCGTTTTAACGAACGGTTTTCGTTCGATAGTCTCTGTTAGCGGACGTTCGTCCGATATATTTTTTCTTTTTAATTTACTTTTGGCCAGGGACCTATCCACGAATAGTTTTCTTACAAATTAGTCCCTGATTTTCAAACCTTCACTACTTTTTGCTCGTTTGTCCAAATCCAGTGAAACCAATGCTAAAATCTTCGTCTTGTTCCCCTCTTTCCAGATAATCAACTTGAACATGATTTGAAAACTTAAAATTTGGTTTCAAGCAGATTTGAATTCGAACTTTTTTTGATCGTAGTTTGAGTTTCGTATCTCCGATTCGATTGATTCTTTTTGCAAATCGAAGCTCTTCACTTGAACTTTCTATTCATATCTTTTATTTTGGGTTTTACCTTTGCATCTTATGCTTGAGTTCTTATGTATGCTATTGTTTGTTCACGATAGAGTTTCCGGAGTGCGAGGCTTGCTACTACGAATCATTAGGGTTTTCCGATCATCAGCAAGGCAAGTAATACTTTGATCATATCCCTTTATTACCCAGTTTTTTATGCATTAGTTTCAAACCTCAAACATTGCATGAGTAGGATTGCTAACGTGTGGGTATTTGGGAAGTAGTTGATGAGGTAGGAGCCTATTGCCCTTTTATTTCAAACCCTGGGTGTTACTACGTTATACTTACACTGCTATGCTATGCTCGTAGATGTGGTTTCGTTTTGAGATAATTCATGAAAGTTTGAGAGTTATTGTTAACTAAGGTTTAACTTAAGGTGGCTACTTTAATACACATATGGGTGGATTGGTTGTGGGCACCTGGGGAATCCAGTGTTGTCCAAGGAGATCCCCAGGAATCCGTGTGATCATCCTATGGTTTGCCACCCAGGCTCAAAGGGATCATAATATTATTCATGCTAGAAACTTCCGTGTGAAACCACAAGCCATTATGAGCTCTGGCATAGTTGAGTATGTTGTGTGACCTCTTTTAGTGGTAGACTAGCAGATGTAGGGGGTGTAGGTGGTACGGTCTACCCGTCGTAAAGAGTTAATGCTTCTCAAAGACTATGTCTCGGTCATCCGTTTCTCAAACATCATGTAGTGCGAGAAATTCAACGAAGGAGATCGAGTCTTTTGGGGAAAAGTGCGCAAACCTCTGCAGAATGCACAAACTAATCATGATTAGCCGTGTCCCCGGTTATGGACATCTTGAGTATCTGGTGCTTGAATATGTTGATCTCATCACTATACTTAATTAATTTGTCGGGTATTTAAACTTTAAATTGTGATTGAGTTGGGGTTACCTTCTCAATGTTTTCAACAAACTTTGTAGTTAAATAAAATATATTCCTTTGTTGTAGGAAAAAATGAGCTTTATGAAAATGATAACCATAGAGCCTCCACCAGCCATATATGCATGTAGTGATAGTTGTTATTTGTGCATTGCTCTATCGTGTTATCTTGCCAGCATATTCCATGTGCTGACTTACACAGGCTGCAACGTATTATGTTGCAAAATTTTCAGACGAAGAGTAAGGTGCGCTAGGTCGTTGTCATGCACTCAGTTTTGCCGTGGATTTGGATGGACTCTCCTACTTTCAAAGCTTCCGTTGTTATCTTATGTAGATGGCCTACGGCCATACTATTGTAATAAGTTATCTTTTGAGACATTCGATGTAATAAGTGTGTGATTGAACTCCGTTATAAAACCTCGAGTACTGTGTGTGTCAGCAATACCGATCCAGGGATGACACTTAAGCACAGAGACTTGAACGTGTGAGGTCGGGTCGCTACAAGATGGTATCAGAGCCCACGTTGACTGTAGGAAACGACCATTAGGACAAGCCACATGATACTCTTCTCTACTCACTCTTTTCCATTTTCTACTCTATAGATGGCGGACCCAAGGAACAAGTTCACTCAACCGGATGATGACACCCCTTTCGGACGACACTTGAAGGAAGTCACTAGGTACCTGAGCATCGGAATACCAAGTTTCACTGGGACCTACACCGCCACTTCACTAGAAGAGGAGCACTAGATGATTCGAATTCATGTTCCAGGAAGGACGTTCGCACCAGTTACTGAGCCCATAGAGTTTCCCTTTGATGCACCAACCTGGAGTCTAGGAAAGAGCATGGCCGCCCACATCGCCATCGGACGCATCGGCGAGGTATACAGTAAGGAGCTTAAGGACACCATCTACCAGATATGTGGACGCCGAGATCAGCAATGGGAGATGATTTGCACCAGGAAGGATAGATCTATTGCAGCCTACATCTAGGAGTTAAATCAGCACATTCATCATCAGGAGAACCAGATGTGCGCCAGCATGATAGACATGAAGAAGGTGATGACCCGGAACATGGAGCTAGAAGAGGAACTCAAGTCTACACGTGATGGATATGAAGAAGAAATTGCAGTACTGCTAGAGAAGAATGAAGACCTGAAGAAGAAGCTAGGAATATTCATGGGAGATCCCGAACCAGAGGAGGACAACCATCCTAAAGACTACATCATAATCGACGACACCGACTCTGACCCCGACAGTGTTGATGATTATGAAGACGAAGCTAGAGAAAATATCATGGAGTCTTCCACCGATCAAAATTTCTAGTCGACCACCATATTATCAGTAGTATTATCCCATGTATATAGTAATAGTCCGAGCTTTTGTAACGGTAGCTTAGATCGATTGTATGACCTTGTTTGAATTGAGTGGTGTGAAATGAATGTGTTTATGTCATGTGCATATGGGTAGCGAATTTCTCTTTAGACCTCAGTCTATTCTGTTCTCACCCCTCTAAAACCTATCAGATGCCTCCGAGACGTGACCCCGGATTTGTCTTCCCACTGGAGCTCACTCAGTTGATCCAACAACAGAATGCCTTGATGCAGTTGCTAGTCCAGAACCAAGGCAACACCACCACCACCACCACCAGCACCAGCACCAACAACCACCCACCGCCACCACCTCCCGTTGACAACTTAGCCCATTTTCTGAGGTTGAATCCTCTGGTGTTCTCTAGTAGCACCGAGCCAATTGTTGCTGATGACTGGCTCCGCAGGATTGGAAGGGAACTGACCACCGCAGGTTGCACAGATGCTGAGAAGGTGCACTTCATCGCACACCAACTAGATGGACCCGCAGCCTCATGGTGGGAGAACTACACTGCCACTTTCCCCGTGGCTAATGTCACTTGGGATCAATTTCAGCAAGCATTCCGCACTTCACATGTCTCAACTAGAGCTATGAGTATGAAGAAGCGTGAGTTTCGCAACTTACGCTAGGGAAATCATACTTTGGGGCAGTACGTGGATGAGTTTAGCAAGTTAGCACGCTACGCCCCAGATGATCTGGCCACAGATGCCGCGAAGCAGGAGAAGTTTATGGAAGGGCTGAACGATGAGTTGAGTATGCAGTTGATGGTGGCAACATTTGCCAACTATCAGGAGTTGGTAGACAGGGCTCTTATGATTGAAGGCAAGCAGCAGCATATAGAGAGCCGCAAAAGGAAGTATGGACAGGGGAAGTACAACTCTGGAGCTCAGCATAAGCCCCATTTTACCCCGAACTCGAGAGGACATACCCATCATAACCATGGAGGCCACACTCACAACAGAGGGAGTTCGCATAACCACAGTGGCCCTAAGAATGGAAATGGGAATGGAGAAAGCAGCAATCAGAGCCGTTCGAACCCAGCAACACCCGCCAAGAAGGATCTGAGTCATGTCACCTGTTACAAGTGCAGGAAGACTGGACACTATGCTAATGATTGTTTTGAGTTGAAGAATGGTAACAAAAATGGAAGTTCTGGAAAGAAGCCCAATCCTTTCACCAGAGGTCAGGTGAACCACATCAACGTGGAGGAAGTTGAAGAGCAGCCTGACGCAGTGATTGGTAAGTTTTTTATTAAGTCATTTACCGCTCTCGTTCTTTTTGACACTGGTGCATCTCATTCATACATATCAAGGGGATTTGTGGACAAGTTTAAATTGCCAACCTTAGCCCTTAGGTCACCCATGTTATTAAGCTTGCCAGGAGCAGAGTATATGGCCAGCCGATGGTGTGATCGGTTACCATTAACCATTGGTAGCCATGTTTTTCCCTCTGACCTAATAATTTTGGAGTCACAAGGATTGGATATAATACTTGGTATGGATTGGTTATCGAAGTATGGAGGAAACATCGATTGTGCTAGAAAGTCAATTCTATTCACCACCCCAGAGGGTAAAAGGATCAAGTATGTGTCTAGGCATGCGCCAAGGAGGACCCAAGTAAATTCACTCTCGGGAGTTGTTCAGTAAGAAGTACCAACTGTGAAGGATTATCTCGATGTGTTCCCAGAGGAATTACCAGGCATGCTACCAGATTGAGATATAGAGTTTTTAATAGAGCTATTGCCAGGCACTGGCCCAATATAGAAGAGACCGTATCGGATGCCCGCAAATGATCTAGAGGAAATTAAGAAACAAGTTAAGGAGTTATTGGAGAAGGGTTACATTCGACCAAGTTCATCACCGTGGGGAGCCCCAGTGCTCTTAGTTTAGAAGAAGGATAGATCTTTGAGAATGGTTGTTGATTATCGTGCACTGAATGAGGTGACGATCAAGAACACGTACCCACTACCGATGATCAACGATTTGTTTGACCAGCTACAGGGAGCCAAAGTATTCTCCAAGATCTATCTTCGATCAGGATACCACCAACTGAAGATCCGAGAACTTGATATACCTAAAACAACTTTTACCACAAGGTATGGGCTATATGAGTACACGGTCATGTCTTTTGGATTGACTAACACCCCTGCCTATTTCATGAGTATGATGAATAAGGTGTGCATGGAGTATTTGGATAAGTTTGTGGTGGTGTTCATCGATGACATATTGGTGTACTCGAAATGAAGAGAACATAAGGAACATTTGCGCTTAGTTCTCAAGAAGCTCAGGGAACATCAACTATACGCCAAGTTCAGCAAATGTGAGTTTTGGTTGAAGGAAGTTGGATTTCTTGGACATGTTATATCAGGAGAAGGTATAGGAGTAGACCCTACCAAGGTTCAGTCTGTCACTGAGTGGTTGGCACCCACCTCAGTTGGAGAGATCCGCGGTTTTCTTGGACTCGCATGATACTATAGGAGATTCATTGAGAATTTTTCCAAGATTGCAAATCCCATGACAGAGTTGTTGAAGAAGGACACTAAGTTTAAATGGACCGAAGAGTGTGAGGCCAGTTTTCAGGAGTTAAAGAAATGTTTAGTTACAACCCCAGTGCTAATTCTTCTAGATATATGCAAGGATTTCCAAGTTTAATGCGACGCTTCTCGCCAAGGACTTGGAGGTGTACTTATGCAAGACAAAAGAGTTGTTTCATATGCCTGACGACAGCTTCAATCTCATGAGTTGAATTATGTTATGCATGATTTGGAGTTAGCAGCCGTAGTGCATGCGCTCAAGACCTGGAGACATTTTCTTATTGAAAACCGTTGTGACGTATACACGAATCATAAGAGTTTGAAGTATATTTTCACATAGAAGGAGTTGAATCTCAGGCAAAGGAGATGGTTGGAGCTCATAAAGGATTATGATATGAAGTTGCATTATCATCCAGGAAAGGCCAATGTTGTAGCAGACACTTTGAGCCGCAAAAGTTGTGTAAATACTCTAGTAACCGGAGGTTTACCGCAGGAGTTAATTGACGATCTCAGAGAACTACGGATGGAGATAGTACCGAGAGGTTTTGTTGCGGCTTTGGAAGTTCAGTCCATGTTATTGGGAAAGATTCGAGAAGCCTAGAAGATTGATAAGGAGATTGCCGAGATAGAGTAGAAGATGAGTAAAGGAAAAGCCAAAGGTTTTCATGAGGATGAACACGAAACTTTGTGGTTTGAGGATCATATCTATGTGCCCAATGATGCGGAGATCAGGAAGTTAATACTTCAGGAAGCTCACGACTCGCCATACTCGATTCACCTCGGAAACACTAAGATGTATTTGGATTTGAAGGAGCATTTCTGGTGGACAGGATGAAGAAGGATATTGTCGAGTATGTAGCAGCATGTGATGTATGTCAGAGAGTTAAGGCAGAACACCAGAAGCCACTAGGGTTACTAAAGCCTATGCCGATACCCAAATGGAAGTGGGATAAGCTTGGCATGGATTTTATCACCGGGTTACCAAGGACCCAATCAGGATATGATTCCATCTGGGTAGTAGTTGATCGCTTGACCAAAGTGGCTCACTTTATCCCCGTGAAGACCACTTATACGAGCGCAAAGTTGGCCAAGATATATATGACCAGAATCATATCTCTGCATGGATTTCCAAGGACCATCGTATCAGATAGAGGAATACAGTTTACCTCAAAGTTTTGGAATCAGTTGCACCAGACTTTGGGTACCAGGCTAGAGTTCAGTACAACCTTTCATCCGCAGAGAGATGGACAGACCGAGAGAGTCAATCATATTCTGGAGGACATGTTGAGAGCTTGTGCACTAGATTATGGATCTAGTTGGGATGAAAATTTGCCTTATGCAGAGTTCTCATATAACAACAGTTACTAGGCTAGTTTGAAGATGGCCCCTTTCAGAGCCTTGTATGGAAGGAGGTGCAAGAAACCATTGATGTGGGATGAAGTGGGAGACCGTCAGTTGTTCGGACTAGATTTGATTCGAGAATCTGAAGAGAAGGTTAAGTTGATTCGTGATAGACTGAAGGTAGCTCAGTCCAGGCAGAAGAGTTATGCCAATACTAAACACAAGGAGGTAGCCTATGAAATCAGAGACAGAGCATATCTTCGTGTGTCACCATTGCGAGGAGTTAAACGATTTGGAGTCAAGGGAAAGTTAGCCCCAAGGTTTGTAGGACCATACCGTGTTTTGGAACATATGGGAGAAGTGGCCTACAAGTTGGAATTACACGAAGGTTTGTCAGGAGTTCATGATGTGTTTCACGTTTCCCAGTTGAAGAAGTGCCATGCTGAGATGGCCGATGTTCCTATGAGAGATACGGTGCCCCTGGAAGCAATTTAGTTGGAGAGTGACCTAACTTACGAGGATAAACCCGTCAAGATACTCGAGTTTGCCAGCCGAGTTACACGCATCAAGGTTATCAAGTTTTGCAAAGTTCAGTGGAGCCACCATACCGAGGAAGAAGCCACCTGGGAGCGAGAAGAAGACCTGCGGAAAGACCAACCACACCTATTTTCTAGCCAACCCGAATCTCGAGGGCGAGATTCATCTTAAGGGGGGTAGGTTTGTAACATCCCAATTTTCAATTTGGATGTTAATCATTAGGTCATCATATGCATGTATGCTCTTCACATTTTTTTCATTTTTATTTGAACATTTTGATCCTAAAGACCTTAAGCAACTCAAGGACCATTTGAGAGAGTTGGAGGTTTTATAAAAATTCCATTTTTGATTTTTTTTCAAAATTGGTAAATTTGGATCAAAGTGAATTTTATTTGAAATTATTTTTCCAAAATTATTTCCAAATAAATAAATAATGAGAGAAGATAATATGACTTCTTCAAAATAGAGGAAATACTGGAAATTTAATTTTAAATAAAATATTTATTTTATTTGAATTTTTATTGAGATTTTATTTGATTGAATTAGGGAAAAATTGCATTTTTAGCCCAGAAAAATGTTCATGTTGTCCCAAATGTTAAGAGAGGACCGTGGAAATTATTTTTGGAAAATTTAGGATTTTATTTATTTTATTTTTAGATTTTTCCGTGCGGCGAAATTATTTTAAAAATAGTTCTTCGACCGACTCGGCCGAAGACCCGCCGGCCCAGCCGAGCGCCGCCGCCTTCCTCACGTCCGGGAGCCAGACTCCACCGGAGTCCGAGGCCGCCCCGACCCCGCCGACCCCTCCCGCAAGTCGGAGAGCCCCGGGGGCCTCCTTATAAGCCGCCGCCGCCCCCCCTCTCCTCCTCATCACGCCCCGCCGCCATTGCCCCGCATCGCCGACAGCCGCTGCTGACGCCGTTGACCGGTAAGAACCGGTCGGTTCTTTCAGTTTTTTTCGGTTTTGTCGGTTTAGTTTTTAGATCGGTTTTTCGTTTTTGTTTTAGTCTAATTAGTAAACAGTCACTGGTTAGATCGTTTTAACGAACGATTTTCATTCGTTAGTCTCTGTTAGCGGGCGTTCCTCCGATAGATTTTTTCTTTTTAATTTATTTTTGGCCAGGGACCTATCCGCAAATAGTTTTCTTACAGATTAGTCCCTGATCTTCAAACCTTCACTACTTTTTGCTCGTTTGTCCAAATCCAGTGAAACCAATGCCAAAATCTTCGTCTTGTTCCCCTCTTTCCAGATAATCAACTTGAACATGATTTTGAAAACTTAAAATTTGGTTTCAAGCAGATTTGAATTCGAACTTCTTTTGATCATAGTTTGAGTTTCGTATCTCCGATTCGATTGATTCTTTTTGCAAATCGAAGCTCTTCACTTGAACTTTCTGTTCATCTCTTTTCTTTTGGGTTTTACCTTTGCATCTTATGCTTGAGTGCTTATGTATGCTATTGTTTGTTCACGATAGAGTTTCCAGAGTGCGAGGCTTGCTACTACCAATCACTAGGGTTTTCCGATCGTCAGTTCTACCTCTTGAGCACTGCGTTGGTTTTCCCTTGAAGAGGAAAGGGTGATGTAGTAAAGCAACATAAGTATTTCCATCAGTTTTTGAGAACCAAGGTATCAATCCAGTAGGAGACCACGCGCGAGTCACCTCGTACCTACACAAACAAATAAGAACCTCGCAACCAACGCGATAAAGGGGTTGTCAATCCCTTCACGGCCACTTGCAAGAGTGAGATCTGATAGAGATAATAATAATAAGATAAATATTTTTGGTATTTTTATGATATAGGTTGAAAGTAAAGATTGCAAAATAAAATAGATGGGAAACTTGTATGATGGAAAATAGACCCGGGTGCCATAGATTTCACTATTGGCTTCTCTCAAGATAGCATAAGTATTATGGTGGGTAAACAAATTACTGTCGAGCAATTGGTAGAAAAGCGAATAATTATGAGAATATCTAGGCATGATCATGTATATAGGCATCACGTCCGCGACAAGTAGACCGACTCCTGCGTGCATCTACTACTATTACTCCACACATCGACCGCTATCCAGCATGCATCAAGAGTATTAAGTTCATAAGAACAGAGTAACGCCTGAGCAAGATGACATGATATAGAGGGATAAACTCATGCAATATTATATAAACCCCATCTTTTTATCCTCGATGGCAACAATACAATATGTGTCGTTTCCCCTACTGTCACTGGGATCGAGCACCTAAGATTGAACCCAAAGCTAAGCACTTCTCGCATTGCAAGAAAGATCAATCTAGTAGGCCAAACCAAACTGATAATTCGAAGAGACTTGCAAAGATAAACCAATCATACATAAAAGAATTCAGAGAAGAATCAAATATTGTTCATAGATAATCTGGATCATAAACCCACAATTCATCGGATCTCGACAAACACATCGCAAAAGAAGATTACATCGAATAGATATCCAAGAGAATCGAGGAGAACTTTGTATTGAGATCCAAAGAGAGAGAAGAAGCCATCTAGCTACTAGCTATGGACCCGAAGGTCTGAAGTAAACTACTCACACATCATCGGAGAGGCCATGGAGTTGATGTAGAGGCCCTCCGTGATCAATGCCCCCTCCGGCGGAGCTCCAAAAAAGGCCCCAAGATGGGATCTCTCGGGTACAGAAGGTCACGGCGGTGGAATTAGGTTTTTGTGGTGCTCCTGGATGTTTGCGGGGTACATGGACTTATATAGGAGGAAGAAGTAGGTCGGTGGAGCAACGAGGGGCCCACGAGGGTGGAGGGTGCGCCCAGGGGGGGGGGTAGGCGCGCCCCCTGCCTTGTGGCCTACTCGATTGTTTCTTGACGCCCACTCCAAGTCTCCTGGATCAAGTTTGCTGAGAAAATCACGTTCCCGAAGGTTTCATTCTGTTTGGACTTCGTTTGATATCCTTTTCTGTGAAACACTGAAATAGGCAAAAAAACAGCAATTTGGGTTGGGCATTCGGTTAATAGGTTAGTCCCAAAAAGGATATAAAAGTGTAAAATAAAGCCCATTAACATCCAAAACAGATAATATAATAGCATGGAGCAATCAAAAATTATAGATACGTTGGAGACGTATCAAGCATCCCCAAGCTTAATTCCTACTCGTCCTCGAGTAGGTAAATGATAGAAAAGAATTTTTGATGTGGAATGCTTTCTAACATATTTCTCAATGTAATTTTTCTTTATTGCGGCAAGAATGTTCAGATCCGAAAGATTCAAGATAAAAGTTTAGTATTGACATAAAAATAATAATACTTCAAGTATACTAACTAAGAAATCATGTCTTATCAAAATAACATGGCCAAAGAAAGTTATTCCTACAAAATCATATAGTCTGGCTATGCTCTATCTTCACCACACAAAATATTTAAATCATGCACAACCCCGGTTACAATCCAAGCAATTGTTTCATACTTTTGATGTTCTCAAACCTTTTCAATCTTCACGCAATATATGAGCGTGAGCCATGGATATAGCACTATATGTGGAATAGAATGGTGGTTGTGGAGAAGACAAAATGGAGAAGATAGTCTCACATCAACTAGGCGTACCAACGGGCTATGGAGATGCCCATCAATAGATATCAATGTGAGTGAGTAGGGATTGCCATGCAACGGATGCACTAGAGCTATAAGTGTATGAAAGCTCAACAAAAGAACTAAGTGGGTGTGCATCCAACTTGCTTGCTCATGAAGACCTAGGGCAATTTTGAGGAAGCCCATCATTGGAATATACAAGCCAAGTTCTATAATGAAAAATTCCCACTAGTATATAAAAGTGATAACATAGGAGACTCTCTATCATGAAGATCATGGTGCTATTTTGAAGCACAAGTGTGGAAAAAGGATAGTAACATTGTCCCTTCTCTCTTTTTCTCTCATTATTTTTTTATTTGGGATTTTTCTTCTTCTTTTTGGCCTCTTTTTTTTCATCCGGAGTCTCATCCCGACTTGTGGGGGAATCATAGTCTCCATCATCCTTTCCTCACTAGGACAATGCTCTAATTATGATGATCATCACACTTTAATTTACTTACAACTCAAGAATTACAACTCAATACTTAGAACAAAATATGACTCTATGTGAATGCCTCCGGCGGTGTACCGGGATGTGCAATGATGCATGAGTGACATGTATGAAGAATTATGAGTGCCTGCTTTGCCATAAATACAATGTCAACTACATGATCATGCAAGCAATATGACAATGATGAAGCGTGTCATAATAATGGAACGGTGGAAAGTTGCATGGCAATATATCTTGGAATGGCTATGGAAATTCCATAATAGGTAGGTATGGTGGCTGTTTTGAGGAAGGTAAGTGGTGGGTTTATGGTACCGGCGAAAGTTGCGCGATACTAGAGAGGCTAGCAATGGTGGAAGGGTGAGAGTGCATATAATCCATGGACTCAACATTAGTCATAAAGAACTCACATACTTATTGCAAAAATCTATTAGTTATCGAAACAAAGTATTACGCGCATGCTCCTAGGGGGATAGATTGGTAGGAATAGACCATCGCTCGTCCCTGACCGCCACTCATAAGGAAGGCAATCAATAAATAAATCATGCTCCGACTTCATCACATAACGGTTCACCATACGTGCATGCTACGGGAATCACAAACTTCAACACAACTTTTTCACAAATTCACAACTACTCAACTAGCATGACTCTAATATCACCATCTCCATATCTCAAAACAATTATCAAGTATCAAACTTCTCATAGTATTCAATGCACTTCTATGAAAGTTTTTATATTATTCCTAAAAGCAAATTTCCATGTTGTTCTAAAGGACTCCCAAAATAATATAAGTGAAGCATGAGAGATCAATTATTTCTATAAAATAAAACGACCGCTGCGCTCTAAAATATATAAGTGTAGCACTAGAGCAAAAACTATATAGCTCAAAAGATATAAGTGAAGCACCTAGGATATTCTTATAAATTTCAAATCATGTGAGTCTCTCTCAGAAGGTGTGTACAGAAAGGATGATTGTGGTAAACTAAAAAGCAAAGACTCAAATCATACAAGACGCTCCAAGTAAAACACATATCATGTGGTGAATAAAAATATAGCTCCAAGTAAAGTTACCGATAGACGAAGACGAAAGAGGGGATGCCTTCCGGGGCATCCCCAAGCTCAGGCTTTTTGGTGTCCTTGAATTTTACCTTGGGGTTCCATGGGCATCCCCAAGCTTAGGCTCTTGCCACTCCTTGTTCCATAATCCATCAAATCTTTACCCAAAACTTGAAAACTTCACAACACAAAACTCAAAATAGAAAATCTCGTGAGCTCCGTTAGCGAAAGAAAACAAAACACCACTTCAAGGTACTGTAGAACTCATTCTTGATTTATATTGGTGTTAAAACTACTGTATTCCAACTTCTCTATGGTTTATAAACTCTTTTACTAGCCATATATTCATCAAAATTAGCAAACAACACACAAAAAACCGAATCTGTCAAAAACAGAACAGTCTGTAGTAATCTGTAACTAACGCAAACTTCTGGAACCGCAAAAATTCTAAAATAAATTGCTGGACGTGAGGAATTTATCTATTAACCATCTGCAAAAAGAATTACTAAATATCGCTTTCCAAAAAAAAATGGCAGCAATTCTCGTGAGTGCTAAAGTTTCTGTTTTTTTACAGCAAGATCAAAAAGACTTTCCCCAAGTCTTCCCAACGGTTCTACTTGCCACAAACACTAATTAAACACAAAAAACACAACCAAAACAGAGGCTAGATAAATTATTTAGTACTAAACAGGAGCAAAAATAAAGGAATACAAATAAAATTGGGTTGCCTCCCAACAAGCGCTATCGTTTAACGCCCCTAGCTAGGCATAAAAGCGAAGATAGATCTAGGTATTGGCATCTTTGGTAGGCAATCCATAAGTGGCTGTCATGATAGATTCATATGGTAATTTAACTTTATTTCTAGGGAAATGTTCCATGCCTTTCCTTAATGGAAATTGGAATTTAATATTCCCTTCCTTCATATCAATAATTGCACCAATCGTTCTAAGGACAGGTCTACCAAGAATAATAGGACATGAAGGATTGCAATCTATATCAAGAACAATGAAATCTACGGGCACATAGTTCCTATTTGCAACAATGAGAACATCATTAATACTTCCCATATGTTTCTTAATGGTTGAATCTGCAAGATGCAAGTTTAAAGAACAATCATCAAAATCACGGAAACCTAGCAAATCACACAAAGTTTTTGGAATCGTGGAAACACTAGCACCCAAATAACACAAAGCATAACACTCATGATATTTAATTTTAATTTTTATTGTAGGTTCCCACTCATCATAAAGTTTTCTAGGGATAGAAACTTCCAACTCAAGTTTTTCTTCATAAGATTGCATCAAAGCATCAACGGTATGTTTAGTAAAAGCTTTATTTTGACTATAAGCATGAGGAGAATTTAGCACGGATTGCAACAAAGAGATACAATCTATCAAAGAGAAATTATCATAATTAAATTCCTTGAAATCCAAGATAGTGGGTTCATTGGTATTTATAGTTTTAACCTCTTCAATCCCAGTTTTAACAATTTTTGCATCAAGATCTAAAAACTCCGAATTTTTGGGACGCCTTCTAACTAAAGATGACTCATCTCCAGTCCCATCATTATCAAGATTCATATTGAAAACAAAGATTTAATAGGGGACACATCAATCACTTTTAGATCTTCAACCTTATTATCATGAAAACTAGAAGAACACGCTTTCAAAAAGCAATCTTTCTTAGCATGCATCCTAGAGGTTCTTTCCTTGCACTCATCAATGGAAATTCTCATGGCTTTGAGAGACTCATTGATATCATGCTTAGGTGGAATAGATCTAAGTTTCAAAGAATCAACATCAAGAGAAATTCTATCCACGTTCCTAACCAACTCATCAATCTTAAGCAAGTTTTCTTCAATCAAAGCATTGAAACTCTTTTGCGAAGTAATAAATTCTTTAATACTAGATTGAAAATAAGAGGGCATCTTATTATAATTTCAATAAGAATTGTTGTAGGAATTACCATAATTATTAGAGGAATTACTAGGAAACGACCTAGGATTAAAATTACCTCTATACACGTTATTACCAAAATTGTTCCTACCAACAAAATTCACATCCATAGATTCATTATTATTCTCAATCAAAGTAGACAAATGGATATCATTAGGATCAGTAGGAGCACTCTTATTAGAAAAAATTTCATAAGTTCATCCATCTTTCCACTCAAAACATTAATCTCTTCAATTGCATGCACTTTTTTACTAGTAGATCTTTCAGTGTGCCATTGAGAATAATTAACCATAATATTATCTAGGAGTTTGGTAGCTTATCCTAAAGTGATTTCCATAAAAGTGCCTCCCGCGACCGAATCTAAAAGATTTCTAGAAGCAAAATTTAATCTAGCATAAAAATTCTGTATAATCATCCATAAATTCAAACCATGTGTAGGGCAATTACGTATCATTAATTTGAAGGAAATATGCCCTAGAGGCAATAATAAAGTTATTATTTATTTCCTTATATCATGATAAATGTTTATTATTCATGCTAGAATTGTATTAACCAGAAACATAATACATGTGTGAATACATAGACAAACAGAGTGTCACTAGTATGCCTCTACTTGACTAGCTCGTTAATCGAAGATGGTTATGTTTCCTAACCATGAACAAAAGAGTTGTTATTTGATTAACAGGATCACATCATTAGAAGAATGATGTGATTGACATGGCCCATTCCATTAGCTTAGCACCCGATTGTTTAGTATGTTGCTATTGCTTTCTTCATGACTTATACATGTTCCTATGACTATGAGATTATGCAACTCCCGTTTGCCGGAGGAACACTTTGTGTGCTACCACACGTCACAACGTAACTGGGTGATTATAAAGGAGCTCTACAGGTGTCTCCAAAGGTACATGTTGGGTTGGCGTATTTCGAGATTAGGATTTGTCACTCCGATTGTCCGAGAGGTATCTCTGGGCCCTCTCGGTAATGCACATCACATAAGCCTTGCAAGCATTACAACTAATGAGTTAGTTGCAAGATGATGTATTATGAAACGAGTAAAGAGACTTGCCGGTAACGAGATTGAACTAGGTATTGAGATACCGACGATCGAATCTCGGGCAAGTAACATACCGATGACAAAGGGAACAACGTATGTTGTTATGCGGTCTGACCGATAAAGATCTTCGTAGAATATGTGGGAGCCAATATGAGCATCCAGGTTCCGCTATTGGTTATTGACCGGAGATGTGTCTCGGTCATGTCTACATTGTTCTCGAACCCGTAGGGTCCGCACGCTTAAGGTTTTGATGACAGTTATATTATGAGTTTATGCATTTTGATGTACCGAAGTTTGTTCGGAGTCCCGGATGTGATCATGGACATGACGAGGAGTCTCGAAATGGTCGAGACATAAAGATTGATATATCGGAAGTGTTCCGGGTGAAATCAGGATTTTATCGGAGTACCGGGAGGTTACCGGAACCCCCCGGAGGTATATGGGCCTTAGTGGGCTTTAGTGGAAGAGAGGAGAGGTGGCCAGGGCTGGGCCGCGCGCCCCTCCCCCCCTAGTCCGAATAGGACAAGGAGAGGGGGCGGCGCCCCCCCTTCCTTCTCTCTCTCCTCTTTCCCCCTCCCGAATCCTATTCCAACTAGGAAAGGGGGGGGGGAATCCTACTCCCGGTGGGAGTAGGACTCCTCCTGGCGCGCCCTCCTCCTGGCCGGCCGCACCTTCCCCTGCTCCTTTATATACGGGGGCAGGGGGCACCCCTAGACACACAAGTTGATCCACGTGATCATATTCTTAGCCATGTGCGGTGCCCCCTTCCACCATAATCCTCGATAATATTGTAGTGGTACTTAGGTGAAGCCCTGCGACGGTAGTACATCAAGATTGTCACCACGCCGTCGTGCTGACGGAACTCTTCCCCAACACTTTGCTGGATCGGAGTCCGGGGATCGTCATCGAGCTGAACGTGTGCTAGAACTCGGAGGTGCCGTAGTTTCGGTGCTTGATCGGTCGGGCCGTGAAGACGTACGACTACATCAACCGCGTTGTGCTAACGCTTCCGCTGTCGGTCTACAAGGGTACGTAGATCACACTCTTCCCTCATTGCTATGCATCACCATGATCTTGCGTGTGCGTAGGAATTTTTTTGAAATTACTACGTTCCCCAACAGTGGCATCCGAGCCTAGGTTTTATGTGTTGATGTTATATGCACGAGTAGAACACAAGTGAGTTGTGGGCAATATAAGTCATACTGCTTACCAGCATGTCATACTTTGGTTCGGCGGTATTGTTGGACGAAGCGGCCCGGACCGACATTACGCGTACGCTTACGCGAGACCGGTTCTCCCGACGTGCTTTGCACAAAGGTGGCTAGCGGCTGACAGTTTCTCCAACTTTAGTTGAACCAAGTGTGGCTACGCCCGGTCCTTGCGAAGGTTAAAGCAGCACCAACTTGACAAACTATCGTTGTGGTTTTGATGCGTAGGTAAGATTGGTTCTTGCTTAAGCCCGTAGCAGCCACGTAAAACTTGCAACAACAAAGTAGAGGACGTCTAACTTGTTTTTGCAGGGCATGTTGTGATGTGATATGGTCAAGACATGATGCTAAATTTTATTGTATGAGATGATCATGTTTTGTAACCGAGTTATCGGCAACTGGCAGGAGCCATATGGTTGTCGCTTTATTGTATGCAATGCAATCGCGCTGTAATGCTTTACTTTATCACTAAGCGGTAGCGATAGTCGTGGAAGCATCAGATTGGCGAGACGACAACGATGCTACGATGGAGATCAAGGTGTCACGTCGGTGACGATGGTGATCACGACGGTGCTTCGAAGATGGAGATCACAAGCACAAGATGATGATGGCCATATCATATCACTTATATTGATTGCATGTGATGTTTATCTTTTATGCATCTTATCTTGCTTTGATTGACGGTAGCATTATAAGATGATCTCTCACTAATTATCAAGAAGTGTTCTCCCTGAGTATGCACCGTTGCGAAAGTTCTTCGTGCTGACACACCACGTGATGATCGGGTGTGATAGGCTCTACGTTCAAATACAACGGGTGCAAAACAGTCGCACACGCAGAATACTCAGGTTATACTTGACGAGCCAAGCATATACAGATATGGCCTCGGAACACGGAGACCGAAAGGTCGAGCGTGAATCATATAGTAGATATGATCAACATAGTGATGTTCACCAATGAAACTACTCCATCTCACGTGATGATCGGACATGGTTTAGTTGATTTGGATCACGTGATCACTTAGAGGATTAGAGGGATGTCTATCTAAGTGGGAGTTCTTAAGTAATATGATTAAATTGAACTTAAATTTATCATGAACTTAGTCCTGGTAGTATTTTGCAAATTATGTTATAGATCAATAGCTCGCGTTGTTGCTTCCCTGTGCTTATTTTGATATGTTCCTAGAGAAAATTGTGTTGAAAGATGTTAGTAGCAATGATGCGGATTGGATCCGTGATTTGAGGTTTATCCTCATTGCTGCACAGAAGAATTATGTCCTTGATGCACCGCTAGGTGACAGACCTATTGCAGGAGCAGATGCAGACGTTATGAACGTTTGGCTAGCTCAATATGATGACTACTTGATAGTTTAGTGCACCATGCTTAATGGCTTAGAATCGGGACTTCAAAGACGTTTTGAACGTCATGGACCATATGAGATGTTCTAGGAGTTGAAGTTAATATTTCAAGCAAATACCCGAGTTGAGAGATATGAAGTCTCCAACAAGTTCTATAGCTAAAAGATGGAGGAGAATCGCTCAACTAGTGAGCATGTGCTCAGATTGTCTGGGTACTACAATCGCTTGAATCAAGTGGGAGTTAATCTTCTAGATAAGATAGTGATTGACAAAATTCTCTAGTCACCATCACCAAGTTAGTAGAACTTCGTGATGAACTATAATATGCAAGGGATAATGGAAACAACTCCCAAGCTCTTTGTGATGCTGAAATCAACGAAGGTAGAAATCAAGAAAAACATCAAGTGTTGATGGTTGACAAGACCACTAGTTTCAAGAAAAGGGCAAAGGGAAGAAGGGGAACTTCAAGAAGAACGGCAAGCAAGTTGCTGCTCAAGTGAAGAAGCCCAAGTCTGATCCTAAGCCTGAGACTAAGTGCTTCTACTGCAAAGGGACTGGTCACTGGAAGCAGAACTACCCCAAGTGATTGGCGGATAAAAAGGATGGCAAAGTGAACATAAGTATATTTGATATACATGTTATTGATGTGTACTTTACTAGTGTTTATAGCAACCCCTCAGTATTTGATACTAGTTCAGTTGCTAAGATTAGTAACTCGAAACGGGAGTTGCAGAATAAACAGAGACTAGTTAAGGGTGAAGTAACGATGTGTGTTGGAAGTGGTTCCAAAATTGATATGATCATCATCGCACACTCCCTATACTTTCGGGATTAGTGTTGAACCTAAATAAGTGTTATTTGGTGTTTGCGTTGAGCACGAATATGATTTGATCATGTTTATTGTAATACGGTTATTCATTTAAGTAAGAGGATAAATTGTTGTTCTGTTTACATGAATAAAACCTTATATGGTTACACACCCAATGAAAATAGTTCGTTGGATCTTGATCGTAGTGATACACATAAACATAATATTGAAACCAAAAGATGCAAAGTTAATAATGATAGTGCAAACTTATTTGTGGCACTGCCGTTTAGGTCATATTGGTGTAAAGCGCATGAAGAAACTCCATGCTGATGGGCTTTTGGAATCACTTGATTATGAATCAGTTGATGCTTGTGAACCATGCCTCATGGGCAAGATGACTAAGACTCCGTTCTTCGGAACAATGGAGCGAGCAACAGATTTGTTGGAAATCATACATATTGATGTATGTGGTCCGATGAATATTGAGGCTCGCGACAGGTATGATTATTTTCTGTTCTTCACAGATAATTTGAGCAGATGTGAGTATATCTACTTGATGAAACATAAGTCTGAAACATTTGAAAAGTTCAAAGAATTTCAGAGTGAAGTGGAAAATCATCGTAACAAGAAAATAAAGTTTCTACGATCTGATCGTGGAGAAGAGTATTTGAATTACGAGTTTGGTCTTCAGTTAAAACAATGTGAAATAGTTTCACTACTCACGCCACCTGGAACACCACAGTGTAATGGTGTGTTCGAACGTCGTAATCATACTTTGTTTGATATGGTGCGATCTATGATGTCTCTTACAGATTTACCGCTATTGTTTTGGGGTTATGCATTAGAGACAGCTACATTCATGTTAAATAGGGCACCATCTAAATACGTTTGAGATGACACCGTATGAACTATGGTTTAGCAAGAAACCTAAGCTGTCGTTTCTTAAAGTTTGAGGTTGCAATGCTTATGTGAAAAAGTTTCAACTTGATAAGCTCAAACCTAAATCGGAGAAGTGCGTCTTCATAGGATATCCAAAGGAAACTATTGGATACACCTTCTATCACAGATCCGAAGGCAAGACTTTTGTTGCTAAATTCGGAAACTTTCTAGAGAAGGAGTTTCTCTCGAAAGAAGTGAGTAGGAGGAAAGTAGAAAACTTGATAAGGTAATTGTACCTTCTCACTTATTGGAAAGTAGTTCATCATAGAAATCTGTTCTTGTGACTACTACACCAATTAGTGAGGAAGCTAATGATGATGATCATGTAACTTCAGATCAAGTTACTACCGAATCTCGTAGGTAAACCAGAGTGAGATCCGCACCAGAGTGGTACGGTAATCCTGTTCTGGAAGTCATGTTACTAGACCATGACGAACTTGCGAACTATGAGGAAGCGATGATGAGCCCAGATTCCGCGAAATTGTTTGAGGCCATGAAATCTGAGATATGATCCATGTATGAGAACAAAGTATGGACTTTGATGGATTTTCCTGATGATCGGCAAGCCATAGAAAATAAATGGATCTTCAAGAGGAAGACGGACGCTGATAGTAGTGTTACTATCTACAAAGCTAGACTTGTCGAAAAAGGTTTTTGACAAAGTTCAAGGTGTTGACTACGATGAAATTTTCTCACTCGTAGCGATGCTTAAGTCTGTCCAAATCATGTTAGCAATTGCCGCATTTTTATGAAATCTGGCAAATGGATAAACAAAACTACATTCCTTAATGGATTTAAAGAAGATTTGTATATGATGCAACCAGAAGGTTTTGTCAATCCTAAAGGTGCTAACAAAATATGCAAGCTCCAGCGATCCATCTACGGACTGGTGCAAGCATCTCGGAGTTGGAATATACGCTTTGATAAGTTGATCAAAGCATATAGTTTTATACAGACTTGCGGTGAAGCCTGTATTTACAAGAAAGTGAGTGGGAGCACTACAACATTTCTGATAAGTATATGTGTATGACATATTCTTGATCGGAAATAATGTAAAATTATTCTGCAAAGCATAAAGGAGTGTTTAAAAGGATTTTTTTCAAAGAAAACCTTGGTGAAGCTGCTTACATATTGAGCATCAAGATCTATAGAGATAGATCAAGGCGCTTGATAAGTTTTTTTCAATAAGTACATACCTTGACAAGATTTTGAAGTAGTTCAAAATGGAACAGTCAAAGAAAGAATTCTTGCCTGTGTTACAAGGTGTGAAATTGAGTAAGGCTCAAAACGCGACCACGGCAGAAAATAGAATGAGAATGAAAGTCATTCCCTATGCCTCAGCCATAGGTTCTATAAAGTATGCCATGCTGTGTACCAGATCTATTGTATACCCTACACTGTGTTAAGCAAGGGAGTACAATAGTGATCTAAGAGTAGATCACTGGACAGCGGTCAAAAATATCCTTAGTGGAATATTTCTCAATTATGGAGGTGAAAAAAAAGGTTTGTCGTAAAAAGTTACGTCGATGCAAGTTTTGACACAGATCTGGATGACTCTAAGTCTCGATCTAGATACATATTGAAAGTGGGAGCAATTAGCTAGAGTAGCTCCGTGCAGAGCATTGTAGAAATAGAATTCGCAAAATACTTACGGATCTGTATGTGACAGACCCATTGACTAAAATTATCTCACAAGCAAAACATGATCACACCTTAGTACTCTTTGGGTGTTAATCACATAAACGATGTGAACTAGATTACTGACTCTAGTAAACCCTTTGGGTATAGGTCACATGACAATGTGAACTATGGGTGTTAATCACATGGTGATGTGAACTATTAGTGTTGAATCACATGGGGATGTGAACTAGATTATTGACTCTAGTGCAAGTGGGAGACTGAAGGAAATATGCCCTAGAGGCAATAATAAAGTTATTATTTATTTCCTTATATCATGATAAATGTTTATTATTCATGCTAGAATTGTATTAACCGGAAACATAATACATGTGTGAATACATAGACAAACAGAGTGTCACTAGTATGCCTCTACTTGACTAGCTCGTTAATCGAAGATGGTTATGTTTCCTAACCATGAACAAAAGAGTTGTTATTTGATTAACGGGATCACATCATTAGAAGAATGATGTGATTGACATGACCCATTCCATTAGCTTAGCACCCGATCGTTTAGTATGTTGCTATTGATTTCTTCATGACTTATACATGTTCCTATGACTATGAGATTATGCAACTCCCGTTTGCCGGAGGAACACTTTGTGTGCTACCAAACGTCACAACATAACTAGGTGATTATAAAGGAGCTCTACAGGTGTCTCCAAAGGTACATGTTGGGTTGGCGTATTTCGAGATTAGGATTTGTCACTCCGATTGTCGGAGAGGTATCTCTGGGCCCTCTCGGTAATGCACATCACATAAGCCTTGCAAGCATTACAACTAATGAGTTAGTTGCAAGATGATGTATTATGAAACGAGTAAAGAGACTTGCCAGTAACGAGATTGAACTAGGTATTGAGATACCGACGATCAAATCTCGGACAAGTAACATACCGATGACAAAGGGAACAACGTATGTTGTTATGCGGTCTGACCGATAAAGATCTTCGTAGAATATGTGGGAGCCAATATGAGCATCTAGGTTCCGCTATTGGTTATTGACCGGAGACGTGTCTTGGTCATGTCTACATTGTTCTCGAACCCGTAGGGTCCGCACGCTTAAGGTTTTGATGACAGTTATATTATGAGTTTATGCATTTTGATGTACCGAAGTTTGTTCGAAGTCCCGGATGTGATCACAGACATGACGAGGAGTCTCAAAATGGTCGAGACATAAAGATTGATATATTGGAAGCCTATATTTGGATATCGGAAGTGTTCCGGGTGAAATCGGGATTTTACCGGAGTACTGGGAGGTTACCGGAACCCCCGGGAGGTATATGGGCCTTAGTGGGCTTTAGTGGAAGAGAGGAGAGGTGGCCAGGGCTGGGCCGCGCGCCCCTCCCCTAGTCCGAATAGGAAAAGGAGAGGGGGGCGGCGCCCCCCTTCCTTCTCTCTCTCCTCTTTCCCCCTCCCGAATCCTATTCCAACTAGGAAAGGGGGGGGGAATCCTACTCCCGGTGGGAGTAGGCTCCTCCTGGCGCACCCTCCTCCTGGCCGGCCGCACCTTCCCCTGCTCCTTTATATACGGGGGCAGGGGGCACCCCTAGACACACAAGTTGATCCACGTGATCATATTCTTAGCCGTGTGCGGTGCCCTCTTCCAACATAATCCTCGATAATATTGTAGCGGTGCTTAGGCGAAGCCCTGTGACGGTAGTACATCAAGATTGTCACCACGCCGTCGTGCTGACGGAACTCTTCCCCGACACTTTGCTGGATCGGAGTCCGGGGATCGTCATCGAGCTGAACGTGTGCTAGAACTCGGAGGTGCCGTAGTTTCGGTGCTTGATCAGTCGGGCGTGAAGACGTACGACTACATCAACTGCGTTGTGCTAACGCTTCCGCTGTCGGTCTACAAGGGTACATAGATCACACTCTTCCCTCGTTGCTATGCATCACCATGATTTTGCGTGTGCGTAGGAATTTTTTGAAATTACTACGTTCCCCAACATAATTTCATCCTCTCCCAAGATTGTGCAGCATGTTCATGATCAAGTTGCTTAAAATTCATAATATCGTTTCTAAGAGAGATGATCTTAGCGGGAGGAAAATACTTAGAGATAAAAGCATCTTTGCACTTATTCCATGAATCAATACTATTTTTAGGCAAAGACGAAAACCAAGCTTTAGCACGATCTCTAAGCGAAAACGGAAATATCTTAAGTTTAACAATATCATTATCCACATCTTTCTTCTTTTGCATATCACACAAATCAACAAAGTTGTTTAGATGGGTAGCAACATCTTCACTAGGAATGCGAGAAAATGGATCTTTCATGACAAGATTCAGCAAAGCAGTATTAATTTCACAAGATTTAGCATCGGTAAGAGGAGCAATCGGAGTGCCACTAAAATAATTATTGTTGGTATTGGCAAAGTCACACAATTTAGCATTATCTTGAGCCATCGTGACAAGCAAGCAATCCAACACACAAGCAAACAAGAAACAGGAAAATAAGGCAAATAGAAAAAGAGAAGGGGAACGGAAAAAGAGGGCGAATAAAACGGCAAGGGTGAAGTGGGGGAGAGGAAAACGAGAGGCAAATGGCAAATAATGTAATGCGAAGGATAAGGGTTGTGATGGGTACTTGGTATGTCTTGACTTGGCATAGATCTCCCCGGCAACGGCGCCAGAAATCCTTCTTGCTACCTCTTGAGCAGTGCATTGGTTTTCCCTTGAAGAGGAAAGGGTGATGCAGTAAAGCAGCGTAAGTATTTCCCTCAGTTTTTGAGAACCAAGGTATCAATGTAGTAGGAGACCACGCGCGAGTCACCTCGTACCTACACAAACAAATAAGAACCTCGCAACCAACGCGATAAAGGGGTTGTCAATCCCTTCACGGCCACTTGCAAGAGTGATATTTGAAAGAGATAATAATAATAAGATAAATATTTTTGGTATTTTTATGATATAGATTGAAAGTCAAGATTGCAAAATAAAATAGATGGGAAGCTTGTATGATGGAAAATAGACCCGGGGGCCATAGGTTTCACTAGTGGCTTCTCTCAAGAAAGCATAAGTATTACGGTGGGCAAACAAATTACTGTCAAGCAATTGATAGAAAAGCGAATAATTATGAGAATATCTCGGCATGATCATGTATATAGGCATCACGTCCGTGACAAGTAGACCGACTCCTGCTTGCATATACTACTATTACTCCACACATCGACCGCTATCCAGCATGCATCTAGAGTATTAAGTTCATAAGAACAGAGTAACGCCTTAAGCAATATGACATGATATAGAGGGATAAACTCATGCAATATGATATAAACCCCATCTTTTTATCCTCAATGGCAACAATACAATACGTGTTGTTTCCCCTACTGTCACTGGGATCGAGCACCGTAAGATTGAACCCAAAGCTAAGCATGTCTTCCATTTCAAGAAAGATCAATCTAGTAGGCCAAACCGAACTGATAATTCGAAGAGACTTGCAAAGATAAACCAATCATACATAAAAGAATTCAGAGAAGAATCAAATATTGTTCATGGATAATCTGGATCATAAACCCACAATTCATCGGATCTCGACAAACACACCGCAAAAGAAGATTACATCGAATAGATCTCCAAGAGAATCGAGGAGAACTTTGTATTGAGATCCAAAGAGAGAGAAGAAGCCATCTATCTACTAGCTATGGACCCGAAGGTCTGAAGTAAACTACTCACACATCACCGGAGAGGCCATGGAGTTGATGTAGAGGCCCCAAGATGGGATCTCTCGGGAACAGAAGGTTGCGGCGGTGGAATTAGGTTTTCGTGGTGCTCCTGGATGTTTGCGGGGTACGTGGACTTATATAGGAGGAAGAAGTAGGTCGGTGGAGCAACGAGGGGCCCATGAGGGTGGAGGGCGCCCCCTGCCTCGTGGCCTCCTCGATTGTTTCTTGACACCCACTCCAAGTGTCTTGGATCACGTTTGTTGAGAAAATAATGTTCCCGAAGGTTTCATTCCGTTTGGACTTCGTTTGATATTCCTTTTCTGCGAAAGACTGAAATAGGCAAAAAACAACAATTTGGGCTGGGCCTCCGGTTAATAGGTTAGTCCCAAAAAGATATAAAAGTGTAAAATAAAGCCCATTAACATCCAAAACAGATACTATAATAGCATGGAGCAATCAAAAATTATAGATATGTTGGAGACGTATCAGTCAGCAAGGCAAGTAACACTTTGATCATATCCCTTTATTACCCAGTTTTTTATGCATTAGTTTCAAACATCAAACATTGCGTGAGTAGGATTGATAACGTGTGGGTATTTGGGAAGTAGTTGATGAGGTAGGAACCTATTGCCCTTTTATTTCAAACCCGGGGTGTTACTACCTTATACTTACACTGCTATGCTATGCTCGTAGACGTGGTTTGGTTTTGAGAGAATTCATGAAAGTTGTGAGAGTTATTGTTAACTAAGGTTTAACTTAAGGTGGCTACTTTAATACACATATGGGTGGATTGGTTGTGGGCACCTGGGGAATCCAGTGTTGTCCAAGGAGATCCCTGGGAATATGTGTGATCAGCCAATGGTTTGCCACCCAGGCTCAAAGGGATCATAATATTATTCATGCTGGAAACTTTCGTGTGCAGCCACAAGCCATTATGGGCTCTGGCATAGTTGAGTATGTTGTGTGACCTCTTTCAGTGGTAGACTAGCAGATGTAGGGGATGTAGGTGGTACGGTCTACCCGTCGTAAAGAGTTAATGCTTCTGAAAGACTATGTCTCGGTCATCCGTTTCTCAAACATCATGTAGTGCGAGAAATTCAACGGAGGAGATTGAGTCTTTTGGGGAAAAGTGCGCAAACCTCTGCAGAATGTACACACTAATCATGATTAGCCGTGTCCCCGGTTATGGACATCTTGAGTATCTGGTGCTTGAATTATTATGTTGATCTCATCACTATACTTAATTAATTTGTCGGGTATTTAAACTTTTAATTGTGATTGAGTTGGGGTTACCTTCTCAATGTTTTCAAGAAACTTTGTAGTTAAATAAAATATATTCCTTTGTCGTAGGAAAAAAATTAGCTTTATGCAAATGATAACCATAGAGTCTCCACCAGCCATATATGCATGTAGTGGTAGTTGTTATTTGTGCATTGCTCTACCATGTTATCTTGCCATCATATTCCATGTGCTGACCTACACAGGCTGCAACGTATTATGTTGCAGAATTTTCAGACGAAGAGTAGGGTGCGCTCGGTCGTTGTCATGCACTCAGTTTTGCCGTGGAGGTGGATGGACTCTCCTACTTTTGAAGCTTCCATTGTTATCTTATGTAGATGGACTTCATTCATACTATTGTAATAAGTTCTATTTTGAGACATTCGATGTACTAAGTGTGTGATTGCACTCTGTTATAAAACCTCGAGTATTGTGTGTGTCAGCAATACCGATCCAGGGATGACACTTAAGCACAGAGACTTTACCGTCTGAGGTCGGGTCGCTACAAGATGGTATCAAAGCCCACGCTGACTGTAGGACGCGACCACTAGGACAAGCCACATGATACTCTTCTCTAGTCATTTCTGACTCTTCTCCATTTTCTACTCTATAGATGGCGGACCCAAGGAACAAGTTCACTCAACCGGATGATGACACCCCTTTCGGACATCACTTGAAGGAAGTCACTAGGTACCTGAGCATCGGAATACCAAGTTTCACCGGGACCTACACCGCCACTTTACCATAAGAGGAGTGTTGGATGATTCGAGTTCATGTTCCAGAAATGACGTTCGCACCAGTTACTGAGCCCATAGAAGGGCGGCGCTGTTGGAGAGGCGACGACGCATAGGAGGGGAGGCTGCAGGGGCAGCGCTGGTCGTTGATGAAGGCGATGAGGGGGGGGGGTCCGGTGGCGCGCCACCAAGGGCGGCGAGGAGGAGGTCGGGCGCTGTGGTCTCGCGGTGGAGGCGGCGAGAGGATCGGGCGCAGGGAGCTCCTCTCCCTGGCTCGATGCGTGCGTGAGTGTGTGGCGGTGGTGTGGAAAGTCGAGAGGGAGAGGAAGCCAGCGAGCGAGGGGGATGAAGGCAGAGCGGGCTAGGGTTAGGAGGGAGCGGATGGGTCTTGGGCCAACTGGTCCGGCTAGACGCGGCTACAGACTGCATTTGGCTTCTCTCTGATCTCTCACTTCTCTCTAATCTCCAAATAACAGAAAAATCAAAGGAAAGGAGAAGAAAGGGAAGGGGTTAGGGGAGAATTTGGCATCAGGTTAATTTTCCTGGACTCATAAAAATATGAGAAATTTAAATAAAATGGCAAGAGGATTTTTAGAGAAAATAAATTCGCACATGTTGAATTTAAATCAACATGTTTGAATTTTGAAACCCGTTCGAATGGACTCTAAATGGGCTGAGATTTGAGGAGATGATCCCACACATTGGATGTGATTTATGGGCAGATTTGGATCATTTTACTGGAAAAACTAAAATTTCAACTCAATTTGCAATTTAAATTAAAAGGTCAAAAAGGAAGGATAGGAAGTTGAGTCGGATAAAAGAAGAGTTGAAGAGTATTGCAATTGTGTTATGGGTGATTCCAAGTTAATGGAATATTCATTATAGCTCCCTAATATATTGGGAGGATATGTTATAAAGAGAATTACCATGTGAATTCCCTCAGTTTAAATGGAACGAAGATCCATACGATTTATTAAGATGAGTTGGAAAAAATAAATGACATGATGCAATGCAAAAATAACAATTTCAAACACACGATAACAATGGAAAACATGGAAGGCGTCTCGAGCGTGGTCTCGGGTCGTTACAACTCTCCTCCACTTACAAGAGATCTCGCCCCGAGATCTAGGGATGGCACCCGAGGGAAATGGAAGAGGAAGAGGTAAAACAAAGTTGCTTCTTGACAAAATAGTGAAACCAAAGAACCTTAGATGTTGAACAACTTGAAATAAAGAATCCAACAGAGATTAATGTGATTGAAAACACTCCATTAGACAAGAGGAATAAGCAACATTGTGGAAACCTTGTAGGTTGAAAGACATGAAATAAGAGCTTGACGAACCAAAAGAATATGACCACACCGGTAATAACGAGATGGCCCAGGAACAAGAATGGCAAAATTTGGACATCACTCCGGTAGAAAAGAGAAGGAAAATTTGATAAGATGAAAAGAACTTGAAAAGAGAACACCACACTCCAGTTAAAAGGATAAGCAAGGAAAAGAACACGATCTTTACAAAACGAGATGATGAGTGAAGAGAGCAACATCACAATGCCTCCAAAACAAATGAAGAATGGAATGAAGGAAACGTAGAAGAGAACAACAACTTCTACCACAAATGAGTTTGAAAAGCATCCTTACATAGAAGGGTTGAACGGAGTTTTTGGAAAATCAACAACGAAAAGAACAAGCTTGTTGTGGGCTTATGGAAAATATCTCAAAACTGGAGGTGAAATTCTGCCACTAACGAAAATAATTTCTTGCTTCAGATCAACGAAGAGATGAAAACTTCTTTCGCCGAGAGGATAGGAGAAACCTTGGATCATTGATAGGCACCACAAATAGCAACATTCCCAGTGGAAGGCTTTACGTTAAATCTATACCAAGATAACTCCAAGGAATAAAACGATGGGTTTAAATATCTCATTCTTGACAACTTGTGAATCATGAAACATGAAGGAAATTGTCACGAATGACATAAGACCACCTCAAATTATAAGGTAGAAAGAATTGCACTTCGGATGCAAGATGAAGAATGCTTGAACTCCTCAAAACAAAACATGTGTTGGACACCATGTTTATTTTAGATTATAGCTTGGTGGATCTTAACTTTGAGAGAAATCTTGAAGAAAAATTGAAGAATGAAAGGAATCCTTGACGAACCACCATGATGAGCCTTCGTGAAGAACTTCGGTAATAAAAGGATGATGGAAAGAAAGAGAAGTCGAAAGAACCCGGTGAAGCCTTGCAATTATTTAGATGGAACTTCGTGACGAGATAATGCGGAAAACATGGAACTCCGGAAAAGAAAAGACGAAGCATCTCGAACCGAGAATGTGACATGATGAACAACTCCGAAAATAAGAAATTGATCACCTCGAGGAAATAAGAATAAGATTTATGTCATGCTTACCCTTCATCAACTTAAAATGATGACAAGCAACATGTAGGCATGCTACTTATTCTCGTTGAAAAGGATTAAGCAAGGATATAGCGCAAACTTGGAAAAGTCTTGAAAAAACCACCGGTGGGATTTGGAAACAACAAATGAATTGATATGAACACAAGGGAAGAGAAATCTTGAATGAACCACCGTAGAATTGAAAATGAACGAAGCAAAGGGAATGAATCACCGGTAAGAATTAGAAAATAAACGAAGATACTTTAGGGAATTCGGATACGAGAGAACGAAGAGATCATGAACTGATTAGAGGATATTTGAATGATGCACCAGAAGAATATGGAGATGAACAAAGAGGCATCAATTTAGAATAATTGGAGAACGAAGCTGAAAACTTAGAACGAAGAAATCTTCTAAAATGATGGCCTTCGGATGATCGAGAAAGGAAAGCAACTCCTGAAATGCATCGGATGGGTATGAAAAGAATTCTGACAATCGAAAACAACTATGAGGATCACATGAAGTTAGAACCATGAATCTTCAAGAGAAAAGACCAAGATTTAGAGAAAATCTCTCGTTCGGGCTTCAACGCTGAGAATGACGACGAGAAACACCATCAAAATTGTTGAGACACTCCGGAACAATGAAGAATAGAAATGTTGAACCAACGATGAAAAGAATATGAAAGCAACCTTGGAGAAGGCATATGACTGATGATAATTCATTCTTACGTCAAACTTTGAAAATAATTTGAGAATAGCTCCATAATTTTTTTTAGAAGAGTGAGGTAAGATCCTTGGAAAAGACCTATGGGTTAGGGCCAACTCAAAAGAAACACCATTGAAAATGATTTTTAAAGAGAGATTGCACCGGTTGAATTAAATGGCTTGAATAAGGTAAGAACCTAGAAATAGCTTAAAATGATTAAGAATGGAAACTTGAATCTTTTGAGATATCTTCAACACTCCGGATATGAATAGAGAGCGGTGAATAAATAAGAGAGGCTCGGATAAGAAATTCGAACATGATAAAACATGTGAAACAAAAGAAATGGATATGATTAAGACAGAAGCTTGAATTAAGTCCTCCGGAGAAGAAAAGAGAACGAATAATGATGAAATTGCAGAGCATCTTCATGAGAACCACCGAGTACAACATGAAAGCAAATGAATGAAGAGACTTCACATCAATAAAATGGATACTCGATTAAGAAATCTGAGTCCTCGAAGAAAAAGGGTGGGAGGGCGGAAAACAAAGGCAGCTTGAGATGGATGAAACGAACACCGTTGTGAAGAACTGAGAATTAATCTAGCAAATATTGAAAGGATAGGATTAACTTGAAGAGAAGCACACCGGTTGGAAACAGAATTGTCAAGACAATCTCGATGATCAAGAAGGATTAGTATTCATATAAAATATGAGAACACCGCTTAGGAAAAATATGGATTCAACACTTGATATCGAAGCAACTCGAATACCACAAACAAACCAAAACAAAGGATTTGGCTTGCAGAATAAGCCAAAAACAAACATATGATAGAGATTTCGTCTGAAATATTCGTGGTGGGGCCCACATGGGCTCGATCGTACATCACCATCATGTACAAGGCAGTGCACATGACATACAAAGCGTCCCCGAGTCAGCATAGCCGAGGACTCTTTAAGACACAACGAGACCACTGGAAAACCAACCGTGGACAGGCGGGCCACTAGACGTCGAACCCCAATCTCATATCGTGCATTTGTCGGAAAGATATCCTAGGTAACTACTTGAATTCCCACCTATTAACTCCCGAAACTTTCTGGTTATGCAATCTGGTGTTGGGGATAGAGGGAGGCACAAATATCTCACACAACTAACAAATCCTACACTCCAATTGTATCCATCCGTCAACACATAACCAAGAAAACCTCGGAAATCGTGTACCTCAGACCTTCGAAAACATCCGATATACTAGATGTGGCAATACATCTGACTGCTCCCCCCAGTACCGGGCGTCGTCAAACTACTCTCACCACAAAGAGTATAGAAGCGTTTTCGATGTCGGCGACCTCTGGTATTTCAGAACTGAAACGATAAGCACTGTGACAAAAACACCTTGGAGCTCAACTCCCGAGACACTGCCACAACCCCTAAATGTCAGGAGGCACCAAGACAGAATTCCCATCACAATGATATCACAACGATCCAACAATACCTGTGTGATCCTAAAAAAATTGAGTGAAAAAGAGGAGAGTGAAGTCAAAACATCTACGTCAGGAGTCCTCACCAGAGCGACGAAGGGGCTGAGGAGTAAAAATAATTCCTACTCTCTGATATAACTAGACTTAAAATAGTTTTATTCTAGACTCAACAACGGCAGCAGTTCGATCAATCAAGGGGGCTCCTAAGGTCGGTAAGGCTCTGATACCAACTTGTAGCGCCCAAGATGCGATTCTATCCCAATCACATGATGAATTCATGATTGGGGCACAACCGCATTTCGAGCGCCTAGCAAGGTGGATATCATTACAACATACCATGTAATAAATAGATGAGAATACAAGAGAAAGGCTTACACTCGCCACAAGCTACACATCAATACAACAGTTCATCAATAAATAGCAATCATTACAACGGAAGAGCAGGATCCGACTACGGATGAAATCAAACAACAAAGAAGAACGACATCCATCCACCCTGCTAATCCCAGGCTCCCCGACCCGGAACCTATCCCTTGACCAAAGAAGAAGAAGCAGAAGAACTCAAAATAGGCAAGCATCGCACTCGCGTCAGATCATCGCATTACCTGTACCTGCAACTGTTGTTGTAGTAATCTATGAGCCATGAGGACTCAGCAATCCCATTACCATGGGTATCAAGACTAGGAAATCTTATTGGGTATGGAAGGGGTAAAGTGGTGAGGTTGCAGCAGCGACTAAGCAAAGTATGGTGGCTAACTTACGAATACAAGAGTAAGATGAGAAATTACACAAATGGTCGCAAACTAGTAATGATCAAAAACTGATCCTGAACTACTTACATTCAAACATAATCCAACCGTGTTCTCCTCTCGAACTTCCTCAAAAGAGACAACCATGGTTACGCAACGCGGTTGGTGTATTTTAATTGAGTTACTTCATGTCTTCTACAACCGGATATTAACAAATTCCCATCTACCACATAACCGCAGACACGACTCTTGAAAGTTTAAACCCTGCAGGGGTGTCCCAACTTATCCCATGACAAGCTCACGATCCATGGAGACAATCCTCCATCACAGGACCCTCCAATCAGACTCGGAATCCCGGTGCACAAGACATTTCGACAATGGTAAAACAAGTCCAGCAAGACCTCCTGATGCACCGACCTAGCCTGATATGAGATGCGCAATCTCGTTCTCAGGGTACACCGGATGGGACATCCTACGAGTAAAACCAGCCCTCGAGTTTCCCCGAGGTGGCCCCGCAGTCTACCCGTTTGGGACCAACACCATCAGCACTGCCCCCTGCTATGTAGAAAAATCCTCGGGTTCATGACGCCCCATGCCAATTAATTATTTAGTTCAAGTATTATTATGGCAAATGTTAAAACCAAGGTTGGGCCTTGCTGGAAGAGTTTTATTCAAAGCGAACTGTCAAGAGGGCTCCATACCCCTCACCGTGTTAGGGACACAAAATCAAGGAACATAACACCGGTACGACGGAAACTAGGGCGGAAAGAGTGGAACAAAAGACGAGGCATAAGGCCGAGCCTTCCACCCTTTACCAAGTATATAGATGCATTAATTAAATAAGAGATATTGTGATATCCCATGATATCCATGTCCCAACATGGAACAACCTGCAACTAGCAATGCTATAAGAGGGGCTGAGCAAAGCGGTAACATAGCCAAACAACGGTTTGCTAGGATGGTGGAAAAGGTTAGAGGCTATCATGACGATTTGGGAGGCTTGATAAACAAGTGATAGGTAGCGCGACATAGCGATAGCATCGAGACAACTAGCAAAGCAAAGATAGTAGTGGTATCCAGGGTAATGGTCATCTTGCCTGAAATCTCACTAGGAAGATGACCAAATCCATGAATAAGATGAACATGCATAGTCGAATGGATCCTCACAATCGCAACATTACCGGGACTATCGAGAAGAAGAACAACCGGAAAGAAGCAAACAACATGGTAAATAACCATCACATAAACATGGCATGATGCACAATCAACTATGATACATGTCCGGTGTAAAGAGGCATGGCATGGCAAAGGCAACAAACAATACTACAAATTAAGTGGAGCTCAATAGGCAACGAGTTGTATATTGACGAAACACCACATTCAAATATTTACTTCACTCTCGTTTAACTACTCATCAAAATTAAATGTTGGTTAACATGGCATGATGTGAAACATATATAAACTATCTATTTAGGCAAGTTTAAATGAGGCCGGAAACAACAAACAACAATTCCGGTAAATTCCCGCATGTCATTTAGCAACTTAAAGCAAACAACATTTTAAAGCATTTGAAATGTTGTTATCATGATGTGGATGACATATTTGAGTTTTATGCAACTTTGTGTAAATGTTGACATGAAGGATGATATAGAGCATTTGCCGCCATGGCGGAAAGAATTGGGTGCCACGACGATGGATCCGAAAAATGATGCCACGACAACATCTCGGTTCCGGTAACTTGATTGGGGTGTCGGTGCAAGGAAATAAGTATGAGATGTGCAGAAGGTGCAAAGGTGACGAGGAGGGATCCCGGTAACCGGGTGTCCCATGTGATGATGGCATGGCAACGGGGAACATGCAAGAAACACGTCGGGCACAGTGCAAATGCGAGCATTTCATACAACATATGCATTCGTCCATGGGCGGTCGTTCTTGGCGGTATACCTTCAAAGCATGCATATTCGGAATAGTTCAAGTTCATAGTGGAAGTAGTGGTACACGGGTCTTGTCGGATCCACGCGACGGTAGTCGTACACGGTAAAGGTAGTGGTACTATGCGTCGATTGTCGTGGTACTTGGGGTCTTCGAACTTGCCGATCTTGACAACTCGAAGGGTACTTGGCGTCTTGCGGTTGCATATCCAGGGTCATCATGTAGTCATTCTTGGTGATGGAGTCGAGCATGGTGACGAATGTCGGGGTACTTGGCAGGTTCCAGTGCAGCAACAGAATGGTACACAGGTAGGGTTCTCCAAGGGTCATTGCTGCACTTGGCATGCCACTCTCTGAAGGTGATCAGTGAGGATCTGGCGATGGTGCTCGGAGGAAGCAGCAGGTGGCAACCAAACGAGCAAGGGCACATGAGGTGAAGGAGTCATACTGCTGCTGGGGACAACCTCGTCCATGGCGAGGAGGAGATTGAACGATGGTGGAGCTCGGTGTAAGGCGGGCGCAGAGGCAAAGCAGACGTCGAGGCAGGAGCGGTGTGGGAGGAAGCAGGGGCGCCGGACATCAACCACAGCCGTCGGAGGCTGGGAGCTCCGCAGTGGCGGTCATGGCATGCGGGCGTGACAGCGAGGCAAGGGAGCTCGAGGCGGCTGTGTGCCTTCGGGAGCGATGCATGGGTGCAGGCGCGCGTGGAGAGGAGCCCGGCAGGGGAGGTGATGGAGGGGGGCGGAGGAGGTCACAGAGGGCTTGCCGGCGAGACGGCCTGAAGGGGCAGCGCTGTTGGGGAGGCGACGGCGCGGATGAGGGGAGGCTGCAGGGGAAGCACTGGTAGTTGACGAGGGTGACGGGGGGATCTGGGGGTGCGGCACCAAGGGAGCGAGAAGGAGGTCGGGCACGGGGGTCTCGCAGTGGAGGCGGCGAGGGGTAGTGCAATTGTGTTATGGGTGATTCCAAGTTAATGGAATTTTCATTATAGCTCCCTAATATATTGGGAGGATATGTTATAAAGAGAATCACCATGTGAATTCCCTTAGTTTAAATGAATTCAAGATCCATACGATTTATTAAGATGAGTTGCAAAAAATAAATGACATGCTGGCATGATGACATGATGCAATGCAAAAATAACAATTACAAACACACGATAACAATGGAAAACATGGAAGGCGTCTGGAGCGTTGGTCTCGGGCCGTTACAGCAGGCTTGAGCAAGGAAAAGCCTATACTCAAATAATGTTTTTGTGCTAATTCTACTACTTTGGACCCATGCCACTGCCCTACTAGCTCAACTCCCAGGCCCATCGACAAATGCACAGCTCAAACGCGGAGAGATAAGTAATGATGGCGTTCAAGAGAGTCCATCACGGATAGCTAAGTTGCCTGGTACCTCACTGCTTGTCATATAGTAGGATAAAATAATTGTATTTCTCGTTACTACGTGTGCTCAGTGGATAATATATATAACATGTAGAGTAAAAAAGAGATGCAACAAGTGTTCAACCTCTTTGGCCAAGCCATGTCGATCTCAGCGTGATTGGGTTGGTTGGTGAGGATGCTCCGGCTAACTTGGCTGTCAGAAGAGGGGAAAAATATCTTAGGTGTCTGGAGATGGAGCCCGGGGTACTGCTCCACTTTGATGGAGGGTTTCGTCGTTGGATCAGCTCCGGTGAGTTGTACGACGCCGAGGCTGAAGCAGGACAAGAGAGACAATGTTAACCTCAGTGGAATTCTAATAGCATCTCCAATAGATGACATAAAATACATAAGCACAAAGTGCTAGATCTAAAATACATCAGCCGCTCATCTATGAACTTAACTGTTGAAACTGAATTTATCTATCGAAACTGAACTTAACTGTCGAAACTGAATTTTGCTATCGAAACTGAATTTTACTGTCGAAACTGAACGCACTAGTAGCAAAAAAGTAGTAGCAGCAGCGCGTGCGAGAGCCGGGGCAGCTGGTCATGTAGCAGTCCATCTTCAACCTCCACCCCCTGAGCCGCCAGCCACCACCGGCCAAACCGCCGCCCCCGCCGCCCGCGGCCGGCGGTGCACCGCCCCGCCCGCCCTGAAACCACTCCCCACCATCGGTCCGCCGCCGCCCCGGCCATCCCTCTAGCCCCATCACGGGCATTTCACGTGTCGGGATTTCGCAGGAGGTGGGAGTTTTTGCGCGCGTTGTAATTTTGGGGTAGCAAGGTGTGGGTTGAGATGGAGGGAGTTTTCGGAGCACAACGAGACAAAGATATATCTTAAATATTTCAGGGTAACAAGGCACGGGTTGAAGAGGCGGGAGTTTCGCAGCAAGATAGACAGAGATGCTAGCTTGAAATTTCGGCATAACAAGGCGCGGCTTGAAATTTCGGGAGAACAAGCTTAACGTGTACCCAAAAAAGAGAATTCTCACCTCGCCACTAGAGAGAGCCATGTCTTGTTTTACTATATTACTAGAAATGCATTCAAATACAACAAAAAAAACTAAAAAATCGGGACAACAAACATAACATGTACAGTACTAAAACAATTTGCACTTCCCTCAACAATAAAAAAACAATGTGTGTTGTCTAGCATATGGGCTAAATTTGAGTACATTTTCCATGTTTGAATGGGATTGTACTCGGGTTAGTTATACAACCATCTAAATATTATCTTCACAACACATGACATGAATATAGGAGAAGTAAGTTCCGATATAAATACGAACTACATGTACATACGATCTCAAATTCAAATATATGTATCCATTTTATGTTGAATTCAGATCATAGTACATGTATTCTCTAGCTAGATGTTCGTAATCTAAACCATGTATGATACTTCGTACAATATGTTATGAATAAATACCACATTATAGCATGTAAGCTTTGAGTCATATATGCATGATGTAGATGTTCGTTTAATTCTTATAGTTCATTTCATTCAAAATCATCTAGTTTTTATAAGAAAGCTAATCTATTTTAAGATTCATGGAATTGTGCGTTGTAAAGCATAAAGTAAAAATAAATAATGGCAAATCATGTAGAAAAACATTTGGGCAATTTTGATACGGAAGATTCTAGAACAAAGAAGAAGTGCTTGTGTTTTGAGGTTTGTGCATTATGCTTAAGTTCAACCATGGAGTCTTCTAGATTGTACATGTGCCAAAATCTGGTGGAATCTAGATGGTATCCAACGGCCAATAGTGCTCAAATTTGCCATCTCTGCACCATCGGATTGGCTTCATCGAACGACATCTTTCAAAATTAAAGTTATCCGCACACTATATAAAATATAAAATATAATATGTAGGTGTATAGATATAGATATGTGATGCGAAAGCCACCCATCATCTCCAATTAGAATAGTGTGTCCATGCACGGATGCAATGTGGCCAAACGATGTCTGCCATCGGTATCTCAAATTCAAATTATTCTGACCTTGTTCAATGTGTATACAGTACAACATGCTCGTTTCCAAACCACACCGTGCATATCTCAGTTATATTCATGCATGCATGGGTTTCAAACATCATGATCTCTTATTCAAATATTTGAATTCAACTTTACATTGATTATGGCCTCACCTAGTCTTGTACACCCACATAGTCGTCTTCTCTTTATAATTGTACCACTAACTTTCTCTCGTGCATGCATGCACACACACTACCAGTCGGTATTATCCATCGCACACATGCAATCTTTTTCTTCAGGTCGGTCTCCCATGCATGCACACACACGCACACACACACCTCCCCCTCTCCATAAAATCGGGCATTCTTTATCTCTCACGTGCATGTGCAATGATCGATGTTCCTCTATGTGTGTGTATATATAGCTAGGTCTTTCACAGTTTTCTACACAAACTGACCAATCTATATGTCTAGTGAGGTCTCACCCTCTGTCCCACGTCCACATCGATCAATCTATACCTCTCTATATAGGATTACATAGCTAATACACCCACATTAATTATATATCCAACGTCCCCCTCTCATCATCCATGCCTTCCGCTTCATCTCTCAGACGCGTGCATAGTGGCGAAGACAAGGGCAGCAAGGGCCCTGCCCCCCTAACATCACTATATATCGAGGCTAATATGAATGTGATCTTTAGACAATTCCTAGAAAATGGTTTAAGTTGATGAATTGGCCCTCCTCGTAAAGGATTAGCAATGCTTGGCCCCCTAGCTCATTTATTTTTCATGGCTCCGCCACTTCGCGCAACAGCGCGCGTTCTCGCCCCCTCTCTTTAAATATTGATCTCGCACTTGTGCAATCCTTCATAGTCTCCCTCCACTTGGCCCCTCGCACCATCTTCTAGCCCCCACCGGATTTTGCCACATGTACAATCTAGCAGATTCCATGGTTGAACTTAAGCATAATGCACAAACCTTAAAACACAAGTGCTTCTCCTTTGTTCTAGAATCTTCCGTATCATAACTGCCCAAACTTTTTTTCTAGTTGAATTGCCATTATTTGCTTTTACTTTATGCTTTACAACGCACAATTCCATGAATCATAAAATAGATTAAGGGCTTCTTTGATTCAAAGGATTCTCAAAGGAATTTTGGAGGATTCTAATCCTTAGGAATTTTTCCAATCTTGGTTGTTTGATTTGTAGGATTGTAAACCATAGGAATTTTTCCATAGGATTCATTTGCAATAGATTTGATAGGAAACATCCCATCCACAAAACCTCTTTGAAAGAATCCTATGTTTTTTCTATGCACAATCAAACACTCGTACAATCCTATAGGATTCAAGACAACTTTCCACTCTAATTGCATGTTTTTTGTATTCCCGCGTTTTGGAAATCCTACAAATCAAAGAGGCCCTAGCTTTTTTTTATAAAAACTAATTGATTTTGGATGAGATGAACTATAAGAATTAAACGAACGTCTACATCGGGCATATATGACTCAAAGCTTACATGCTATAGTGTGGTATTTATTCATAATTTGGTTGCCAAATCTGATGCGTGCAATGCATGTGTACCTTACTAGTACTTCGAGTGTGTGCAAAACACGTAAATTAGAATTCCAATGGCACACTATACAGTGTCTCTCTTATAGTTCATGAAGCCACGTGGCACATGTGGAGGCATTGTCGCGACCTCCTTGTGTGGTTTGATCACAATGACGTGCTGCTGGTTCCATAAGAATGTACTTGGCCTCTCTGAGGCACACTGGCAGTACATGCATGAAGCAAAGATGTGCACGCATGCCACACACACACACTCATTCACTTGCACACACACACGGGTACACGGGGGGACACATTTGAAGTAAATATGCCCTAGAGGCAATAATGAAGTTGTTATTTATATTTCCTTATATCATGATAAATGTTTATTATTCATGCTAGAATTGTATTAACCGGAAACTTAGTACATGTGTGAATACATAGACAAACAGAGTGTCACTAGTATGCCTCTACTTGACTAGCTCATTAATCAAAGATGGTTAAGTTTCCTAGCCATAGACATGAGTTGTCATTTGATGAATGGGATCACATCATTAGCGAATGATGTGATTGACATGACCCATCCGTTAGCTTAGCACTATGATCGTTTAGTTTATTGCTATTGCTTTGTTCATAACTTATACATGTTCCTATGACTATGAGATTATGGAACTCCCGAATACCGGAGGAACACTCAGTGTGCCATCAAACGTCACAACGTAACTGGGTGATTATAAAGATGCTCTATAGGTGTCTTCGATGGTGTTTGTTGTCGGGGGTGTCGTGCGACATATGCCAAAGGATGGCTTATCATGGTGGGGGGTAGTAAGACGCCGCCGGTGCCAGGAAACGAGATGAGGCGTAGACACGTACACCGGTGACACCCAGGTTCGGGGCTCTCCTAGGAGATAACACCCCTAGTCCCGCTCTGTGGGGTCACCGCATGATCACTCAAGCAACAATGGTAGCTACAAGCTTGCTCCTTGAGATGTTTCTCTAGAGGGGGAAGAAGAACAAGGCTAGCCCTAGCTTCCTCTCTCTCTATGTGTGTGTGGGATGACTAAAGTCTGAACCCTTTGCATGGGTGTCCTGGGGGGGTTATATAGGCCTACCCCCCAGGGGTACAATGGTAATCTGGCCGGGTGTAGGACCCGGCTGTCAGTGTCTATGTGCGCCGGCTGCTCCGCCAGCTGCTGGGGCCCGCCGCCTGGTGGGTCCCACCGGCTGTCTCATACTTCGCCGACAGCCCGTACCTGCCACTTGCGGGTCCTGCCGGTAGCTTAATACTGTGGCGATGCTACTGATGATGTGTGCTTTGTTGGGGAAGGCGTGGCTACAGTGCTGCCGCCTGGCGGGCGTTCATTGTAGCCATTCCCTATCTCTTCGGGTTAATGGCGCACAAACTCTGAGGGAGGGGGAGGGCCGCCTGCTGGGAGTCGGCCTCCCCTCCGCCGGCTGGTCGTAGCCTGCCGCCTTCCGGCCTCCTATGGACAGGTAGGGCCCACCGTCGGCGGGACGTACCGACAACTCATAGTGGAGGCGTGGTCTTCCCTGCCAGGTGTGATGTCACAGGCCGCATGGCAACAGTGCCGCATCGGACTGGGGTGTCCTTCCGGTACGATGCACTATGGCCATGCCCCGTCCTAGATTCGGGGGTGGCAGATGACACTATAGCCACACCGGTCTCGTCGCCTTAATGTGGTGCAAACTTTGAGGGCATGAGGGGCCTGCCTGCCAGGAGCCGACCTCTCTGGAGGCCGCCTGTCAGGATTCGGCCCATCTCACGGCTTTCTTCTAAGGGGCGCCATCCTCCGGTTAGCCGGCCGGTGCTACCAGGCGGCCCAAAGAAGGCGATACTTTGTCCTTGAGGTTTGAGGGGCGCAGCCGGCCCCGATGTCTTGAATCGCCATGGGGAGCTGATGAAGCTACCCGTGGTCATTTACTCCGACAGTAGTCCCCGAAGCTGGTGGGGCACCGCTGGTACAAAGGCGAGAAGCCTCAACAACTTCCTACTCTGAGTGGTCAGGTGATCTTGTTTCATCCGCCCTTTGAAGTGCCGACTGGTACAACCCGGCCGCAACCTTGGGGACCGCCTGCTGATTTCGAAACATCGCGGCGGGAGCCGGGTGGCGCGCCAGCCGGCTGGGCCGTCCTGCCAGCCCACGCGTGTGACAGGACGTCGCCGCAGGCTAGGGCCTACCACTACCATGCCTCGGCACGCATGCGGATCCAGTGCGGCCGAGGCGAACAGTTTGAATCCCGCCGCGCAACAACTACATGCCGGTACTGCGCGGCTAAAGCGGGATCATGGGGGCATGGGCACAGTTAATCCCACGACCCCACGTTCTTGCCCCCTCGGCTTCGCCGCCTGGCTATAAGTAGGGGGAGGTGAGGGGTGGCTGACGCACGTGCGCCCCCACTCTCCCCTCTCCCTTCTTCCTCACGCCGCCGCTGCTGCTCTTCTGTTGCCTTGCCGAAGTGCCGCCATGGCTCCTAGTCGACGAGCGCGCCTCGCCCGCGGAGCTACCGCACCACCACGGGTACGCTCGCTCGCCCAAGCTCTTCGCCTCCGTCGAACCCGAGCCCCATGGTGCAGGCCAGAGCATGGGATGGCTCCAACGTGCAAGAAGACCACATTATGTTCCTCCGCCAAACGCGGCGGCTGCCCGGCGAGAACTACGTCCGGGCACGCCCGCCGCCCGAGGAGGAGATCTTCCCGGCACCGCAGGAAGGCGAGTGGGTCTTGTTCCGCTCACACTTCATCCGCGGCCTTGGCCTGCTGGCGAGCGATTTCCTCCGGGCCTTCCTCCACTTCTACCGTCTTCAGCCGCACCACCTGACGCCCAATACGGTGGTGCTGCTGTCGGCCTTATTCACTCTTTGCTAGGGTTACCTCGGCATTCCCCCACCCTCGAGCTGTGGGGGAATTATTCTACACCAAGCTCGGCTCCTCCGCCAAGAACGAGGCGGCTTAGTGCAGCGCCTTCGTCGCCGTGCGCCGACCGGGTGCCGGGAACTGCTTCCCGGCCATCAGCCTAACGCAGTCGGTCAAGCTTTGGCAGCGGTCGTACTTCTACGTGAAGAACGTCCACCCAGAGCACGACTTCATCAACCTACCAACGTACAAGGCCGGCCCGCCAGCCAAACCCCACACCAACTGGACCTTCAAGCCGAAGGCATTGTTGGCCGCCTCCCTCGCCGCCATCGCCCGGCTCCGGGAGATGATGGAGTCGGAAGGCCTGAAGGCCTCAGACATGCTGACCGCCTTCATGGCGCGCCGGGTGCTCCCCCTCCAAACCTGGCCTCACCTGATCAGCTGGATAAGCGGGCACCGAGACCCAAGCCAGATGTGCACCAAGGAAATGCCGGAGGCAGAAGTGGCCCGCCTGGTAAATTTTATTTCGAGCTGCAAGCTCTCGAAGGGAGAGTGGCAGTTTGGCAAGCAGCCGTACTCCCGCGCAGACCCTCCGCCCGCGATAAGTCCTCAGTTCTTTTTCTTCTCATTTGCCGAGTTCTTTTTTTGCCGCCTAATCAATCAATCACTTTGCACAGATCCTCTTGTCCTAGTCGGCAGTCGACGCCGTGGAGGAGGGCCAAGAATACCTGCCAGACTGGGCGGTAAGCGATGTGGACGACCCCGACCTGTGGGCGGCTGCCTTGGAGGAAGACGATGCCACAGGCGGTGGCAGCAGAGTAGGCGGCTCCGGAGGAGGCGGCGTCGAGGCATGGCCGGACGAGGAGGAGGAAGACGAGCCACGCCGCCCTAACGGAACCGACAGGGCATGTGGGAGCTCATCAGCCGTGCCGACCACACCAGGCGGCTCTCAGTAGCGTCGAGCCACCAGGCCACTGTTCGGCAGCCGGCTGAAGAAGCCGAGGAACCTGGCCGCCGCGACCAAGCGGCATGAGGCTGCTCCGAAGGCGGCCCAATTTACAAGGGCCCTGAAGCAGCCCCCCAGTTGTATTCGCATAAGGACTTTGACTCCCCACGCATTTTTTCCCTTTGCCTTTCTTGCAATGATTCTTTTCTGAATTTCTTCTTGTCTTTTTTGATCAGGGCCCCGCTCTCTCTTGAGCGGTCGGCCTCTGCTTCCATCATCGGGGCGATGGAAAGCTCTGGCAACACCCGCCGCATAGACCCGCGTACCGAGCTCCAGGCGGCAACAGAGAGGAACACGCGGGAGGTGCGTGAGGAGCGGGAAGAGGCCAAGCAGCAGAAAGCGGCAGCGGCGAAGGTGGCGCAGGAAGAGGCCGACGCGGCCGCCAAGGCCCAGGCCGACACCGCGGCCAAGGAACGAGCGGAAGCAGTCGCCAAGGCACGGGCGGAGAAGGCCACGTCCGTCCAGACACCACAATTGATCATCCCTCTATGCACCGCCCCGCCAGCGCCAGGAGCTGAGGTTCTGACTAAAGGAGCCGGGGATGACCAGCCGGTCGCAGAAGGCGGAGAGGGCGACGCCGCCATCTTGGGGGCGGAGGAGCCGCAACAAGCGCCAACTATAGATGCGCCCAGTAGTCGGCCTGAGGAGGCGCCAGCGCCACCAGCTGGCAATGAGTTGGTGGTGGGCTCTGCCCCGGTGGTCCGCACTCAGGGCCGTTGTCGCCCGGAGAAAGCGGTGTCGGCGCCAAGGCCGCTGGAAGTTGGGGCCGCGAGCTCTTCAGCCCCCGACGTCGAAGCCAGCAGCGCTGCTCCGTCGGAATGGACTCCCGGAGGCAGGACAAATGTGCTGAACCGTGCCGCCATCGACGTCCAGGCCCAAAGCACCGCCTTCCAACAATATACCAAGGAGTTCTTGGCGACGTGGGCCGCCATCCAGGTATGTCTCTTAAGCCTTGCATTTCTCTTAAAATCTTCCGTGGGGGCGCGCCAGCGCACCCACTGGTGTAGCCCCCAAGTTCTGGGCCGGCTGCTGAGCAGGCAGATCAGAACTTAAGGTAAGTTCCGAGTGCTAACCTCTTCTTCTTTCTTCTCTTTTCTTGGTTGCAGGATTATCACAACATCTGTGCAGCCGCCTTCAACTCTCACGTCCAGGAGCTGGCCAAGCGGACCGCTGAACTGATCGATAGCCGGCGTAAGTACTTTTTCCTTATTCATGCGGGGGCGCGCCAGCGCACCCGAGGGGTCTAGCTCCTGAGATTCGGGCCGACTGCTGAGCAGTCGGGCTGGATCTTCCAGCGACCACTCTTTTTTCTTTTGCTATCTTGCTGATTGTCTTTTCCTTTTGGTCTTCCACAGGAGCCAATGCCGACTTGCAGCTGCGTCTGGGCGAATTGCAAACCGCGCTACGCGCCAAAGAGGAGGAGCACAACCAGATGGAGCAGGAGCGCGACCGCCTGGACAAGAAATTGTCTGACCAGGTGGACCAGCACCAGGCGGAGCTGCAGAAGCTCCAAGACATGGAGAAGGCGCTCGAGGCTAAGTTTGAGACCCAACGCTCGAGCTGGGTCGACAAGGAGAAGGCTCTAACCGACGGCTACGGGGAGATTGAGGACATGCTCGATGGTAAGCCGTTCTTCTCTTTCTTCCATCTTCTGGCTTCTTGTTCAAGCCGGATGTCATAGCCCTAAAATAATGCTTGTAATTAGTGGCATTGCATCCATTCATCATGTGTAATTTCTGAAAGCTGAACTGAGGAAATTTGAAAGCCTCAAAATTTAATTAAAAGAAGGGCAAATAACCTTGGAAAATGCATCCAATGTTCCCAAAATGCTCTTCATTGATGTTTGATATTTTTGGCAATGGTCTTGATCCAAACCAAAAATAATGAACATTTTTTAAGAATAATTTTGGGCACTGATGTTAAATCATATTGTATTTTCAATTTGAATTTATATTCATATAACTAGAATATATCTTCAAATGCTCCTGAGATAATTTATGGGCATGTGGCTAGGTCCATGTATGCAACATAAAATATTTCAGAAAGATTTGGCATGAGTTTGAATTCTATTTTGAATTTAAATAGTGGCGAATAAACAAATAAAACAAAACAAAACAGAAAAAATAAAACAGAGCAGAAACTCACCTGGCTTACCTGGCCCAGCTCTTCCAGCCGGCCCAGCCCACCTGGCTAGTGCCAGTCGTCTTCAACCTCTGCCAGTAGGCAGAGGCGAAGGCGGGCACGGCGCGCACTGAGGCCGCCACCTCCTCCCTGCCTGCCTCACGCCCCTGAGGCTCTCTCCCAGCGCCACGAAGACGGCCACGGACCCCCCTCTTTCTCTGGGTCTCTCTCCCTCTCGCTCCCTCGCTGTCCCTCATGGCCGAAGCCACCATGGCCACACCACCGAGAACCACCGCGGCCAGCCACTCCCTCGCTCCATCTCCACGTCCCCGAGCTCTGCCATGACCGCAGGAGCCCTGCAACATCGTCCCCGCTGTCCTCATCGCTGCCTTTGTCCGGTGATCGCCGTCGTTCGATTCGTAATGTCCAGGGCTTACCCGGCCTCGACCTCGACTCCGTTCGACCCCTCTGTGAGCCTCCGTCATTTCCCCCTTGTTTCCCCTCTCCAACCCTTCCTCTAGCCGTGCTTTTCGCCGGAGCCGAGAGCTCACGCCCGCCGGCCATGTCGCCGTCATGTCTACAGATGGCGTTGCTTGCGCCTGGGCGCGTCATCGTGCTCGGGTTGCTCCTAGGAGACGACCCCGACCACCAGCTGGTCCTGCCGTGCACCGGAACACCGAACCCGTGCGTGTCCGAACTCCGGCCGCCGCCCAAACGCTCGCCAGCGTCGTTCCCGGCCATCGCACGCTCAACCACCTGCACCGTTGGACGCGACACTCCTCCAGCTGGCCGTAGGACCTAGCCATGCGCCCAGCCGAGGCCTGTGGCGCCATTCCGAGCGCCTCCGCCGCTCTGTTTGGTCGCCGGCGACTAACCCTGGCGGCCGCTGACGTGGACCCGTCATTAGCACTAATGACGGGGCTAACTAACCCACTAGCTCACTGACGTATGGGCCCCACGCACTAATTAACCCCGGGTTATTCCTGCTTAGATTTAACTTAATCATGGTGGCCCCACGTGTCAGCTTTGACTTTGGTCAAGTCAACGTTGACCGGTCCCAGCTGTCAGGGGTGAACCCACGTATACACACCCGGTGTCACAGGACACCGGGTAAGTACTCCGATTACCTTAAGCGATCGCTGATACATTGTGCGGGACACCGGTAAAATTCGTACGTGGACACCGACTGAAGCAAGAGGGTGCACAGGCCTGGCCCATCTATTGGCGATTGAGACACCCAGCTAGCCACTCCCTATGCTATCGATCAATTTTTTTTTAAATCTCAATCAATTTTGTTAAACTATATAAAAAGTCCTAGTCTTTAGGATCTGGCGCACTCTCCATGGTATGGGTGCCTATGATTCAGGAAGTGCTGTTAGCGGCAACAACGTTGCAATATACTATATCAAAAAGATAAGGAAGGATAAGATTCTCATCAACTAATTTGATTGCTTTTATTTAGGCCTGCAAGCATAAAAAAACCTGCGCCTACTCAATAGTGTAGCCTTAGCTGATTAAACTTGTCTTCAAAGTTTTTATGCGTTATTGTTCAACTTGGGCAAAAAAATTCATATAATCAACTACGATTACAAGTAGACCAGTATTTTGATAAGCATTTTTACTACTGCATATCTACAATGGTTGAGCATGTTAGTTTTATGCATAACATAGTTTGGTGTCCACATATGTGTAATTTAGGCGTGGACACCGGGACATTTTCATCCTGGGTCCGCCCCTGCCACCTGTCATCCAACCAAATCAGCTTGAGACACTGACGTATGGGTCCCATAGGTCAGGTTTGACCTGGACGACCCAGTTGACCAGCTGACATCACAGTGACGCAGTGCTGACGCAATAACTCATATTCTGGATTTAACTTAATTCAGGAAATTCCAGAAAATGCCCAAAACTTCTAAAATTCATAGAAAATCAACCGTAGCTCCAAATCAAATAATTTATATATGAAAAATGATCAGAAAAATCCAAAGAATCTGATTATGGCATTATCATGCATGTTTGAACAACTTATGCCTGCTGATCGGGTCAAATCAAATAAGTGGCATTTAAATAATCACATATGGAGTTGAATTTGAATCTTTGGTTCAAACCAACTTCATTTAATCTGGTTTTAGTTGCATTAGCTCAAATCACAGCATATTGACATGTCATGATCATGCATCATAATGTGCATTGCATTGATTGTATTCTTTCTGCGTTTGCTGGTGATTGTCCCCCCCTCGGTAGACATATGTTTCGACGACGTGTTCGATGACACCGATGAAGAGCTATATCATCTTCAGAAGTGCCAGGCAAGCAAAACCCCCTTGCTCATTCCGATACAATCCCACTCTCTCGCTCCTGCTCTCTTTTATTGCATTAGGACAACAACGATTCATCTGTTACTTGTTGCGGTAGTTGAACTCCTTATCCTCTGCATGACCTGTCATTGCCACAGTAAATATATGAAACCCACTAGCATGAGTAGGAGTTGTTTGAGCCCTGATGTGCCTACTCATTCATGCTTGTTTGTCATGCCTGCTATTGCATAGAATTGTTTCGGGTCTGATTCATCAAGGATGAATCGGAGGTGTGTGAACATGTCCTACTGTTGAGAGCTAAGTGTGTGAACATGATTTGGTAAAGGTATCAATGAGAGGCCATGTAGGAGTACATGGTGGGTTGTTTCATTGAAGCCGTCCTTAGGAACTGAGTTCTGTGTTTGTGATCCATGAAACAGCTACTACCACACATTGGGACCTGAAATATGACCCCGCTCGACTTACTGACCCCTCTCGTCCTCTGTCCAGGAGTTGCAACTAGTTTCTAGTGTTTATAGGATATGTGTTGGCAGCCATGCGTAGCGCTGACCCTAGGGGTGGGCTATGATGCGGTAGATACACCGTGGCACGGTGTACCGGGCGCCCGTTTGGTGTCTTGGGAACCCTACACACATCGTTTGGGGCTGTGAGCGAAACTCCGACCGGATCTCCTCGCGGATGGAACCTGAATAGGTGATAAACCTGGACTAGAGACTTGTGCGGTTAGTCAGGTCATGGTCTACACCCACGTCAACTTTCGCTTGAAGTCTGCCGAGCACATGTCGTGTGCAGATGCTAAGTGGTGGAAACATGTGTGACGAAGTACACCCCTGCAGGGTATAAAACTATTCGAATAGCCGCGTCCGTGGTAAAGGACTTCTGGGTTGCCTATAACAGTTCATAGACAAGTGAAAGTGGATACTCTAAAATGCGCAGGATAAGCGTGAGTGCTATGGATGGCGTTCTCGTAGGGAGACGGGAGCAGATCCATAGTGGTGTATTGATATGGTGAATATGTGGACTCGTGTGCGCCACCTCAAAAGAGTTACTTGCAGTTGTAGTTTAAGATAGCCACCGAGTCAAAGCTGGCTTGCTGCAGTTAAACTCCACCACCACCCCTGTTGATACCAATGCATATGTAGCTAGTTCTGATGTAAGTCTTGCTGAGTACTTTTGTACTCACGTTTGCTTAATTTATGTTTTGCAGAGAGACTTCAGTCTCGCTAGTAGTTTCACGTGGACTTCGACGTTTAGCTTGATACTTCAACTACGATCTTGTGCCCTCGGCAGGATTTGGTAGATAGTCAGGCTTCTTAGCCTTTTTCATTTGTAGATGTCTGTACTCATACATGTTAAGCTTCCGCATGTGCTTTGATTTGTATGCTATGATTGTTGGGTCATGAGACCCATGCTTGTAATATCTCGCTCCTCGGAGCCTAATGAATAAATACTTGAGTCGTAGAGTTATGTTGTGATGCCATGTTGTATTTACACATATCGAGCATATTGTGTGTATGATTGAAATGCTTGGTATGTGTGGGATCCGACCATCTAGTTGTTTATCCTTGGAAGCCTCTCTTATGGGGAAATGTAGTCTAGTGCTTCCATGAGCCATAGTAGTCCGCTACAGCCCGGTTCACCGGAGTCCTGCTAGCCCAGCACTACTGCTCAGGACACTTGACTGGCCGGCATGTGTTTCACTTTGTTCCTGTGTCTGTCCCTTCGGGGAAATGTCACGCGGTGACATCCGGAGTCCTGCCTAGCCTGCTACAGCCTGGGTTCCCGGAGTCCTGTTAGCCCAGTGCTACAGCCCGGATTCACACACTGCTGACCGACATGCTCGATGTGACTGATGTATGCCTGTCCCCATAGGTTGGTGCCGCTTTGGGTTCACGACTAGCCATGTCGGCCCGGGTTCTCTGTCATATGGATGCTAGCGACACTATCATATTCGTGAGCCAAAAGGCGCAAACGGTCCCGGCCATGGTAAGGCGACACCCGTGGGAATACCGTGCATGAGGCCGCAAAGTGATATGAGGTGTTACCAACTAGATCGATGTGACTTGGAATCGGGGTCCTGACATCGTTGGTATCAGAGCCTGACTGCCTGTAGGATTACCAAGCCAAGCTGGACAAAGTTGTGTCTAGAAATGCTTAGTTATGTAAGGGAATTGATTGTGGAAGGGAACGCAAGGCTCTTTTACTCCTTTACCCTATGCCCTTCTGATCTGAGTCAACCTCTTTTCTACAGGGATTAAGAACTAGGCCTTCTCATCTATCTATCAGGATGACGTGTTACTAATCCATAGACTTATAGAATTGATAGTTTCAAGCCTCAGTTCAGTTCCTACTACTTCCATATGTCATAGCTGGCCTTAGAACTTTGATATTGTGATGTTGAGTGGTTATGCCACCATTTTTCAGGATGTCTCAAATCATTTTGAGCATTTACAGCCGTTATGCTGTCCGAGTCATCCTAGGTTTCTAAATAGTGTGATGCACTTGCAAATCTTTCCTCCATGTTCCCGTTGTATTTTTGGGCCAGATTAAGCACACTAATCAGTGTGTTGAGGTACTCCATTGCCTTGACGTGTATGTTGGAGTTATTATTATGACCCTAGGTGTTTCAGGGAGTCACCTAGTGATCTAGCCATGTTTTGTATCCCTAGTGTGTGATTCTGGCCATTATTCTCGAAAGCATCCCGTGATGCCATGTAGTGGTAGGTATTCTATTCATGGGTTCTTGAACCCGAGATTCACCCTACTTACCTCATGTTGATAGTGTTTGATAGTTCCTTTAGGATATTAGTAACCTTTGCGATCGTCCTCGAGGTCCGTGGTACAACGTTCTTCCAATACCATGAACCAATATGGCAGGAGTTCTCTTGAATCAAAATATCACAATCAGAGTACTCTTGAGGAGTTCTCCATTCTATATTGTGACTCTGCCACTTCAACATTTCTGCATGGGTTATCCGGAAGAAATAACATGCTAATCCATGCATCCATAACTCAAAAAATTATATGTTCCTTTGAGTTGTCCCTCTTTAGTTGTATTCTGACCCTCGTCCATCAATTGTTGGTCAAGAGTAGTTGTGCATTGGTGTTATCGATGCCTATTATTCATGTGACCCGTCAAGCCATTCTATTCCGGAATGACTAGGAGAAACAAACTCCAGTACCTCATCCATATCTAGGATTGGGTCAAAGCAGTTGTTTTCCACAGATCAAAGTGCCAATCCAGCTTTTGTTCTGTTCTACCTTGGAGCGTTGCCTCCTTATGTCAGAATTGTCATGAGAATTGCACCACCTCTTATGAACTCTTGATGCCGTGATATTTCTCTCCATCATTATTCATTCCTCGGTTCCGTGTTGTTGCAACCGGAATACCGACAAGTGAACCGTGATGTGTGAAATCAATACTCCTAGCAACTAGTTGCTTGGTAGTAAATGAACAATATTCTCATTCTTAGCGTGTTGGTTATTGAATCATCATTCTAAGATGGATTGTGCTACCTAGTCCTTATTTCCAGTGCACTCTTCGATCAATGAGTTAGGATTATTCAATCCCTTGCTTATTTGATCATATCATCTTGCTCTGAAAAGCAAGATTGTTCTCGAGCTTAATAACATATCGGTGGTTCATGATGTTCCGAATATCTTCTCAGAAGTATTACCAGGTTGTCACCTGACCGATATGTTGAGTTCGTGATCAAGTTGGTTTTCCAATAAACCACTCTTTCTCCAAGAATCTATGTTGGATATCCCTGAGCTAGTTGGTTAAGCCAAACAACAACTTGGAGAATTGGAAGAAAAGCTTGTCTGAATTAGTTCATTCCAAAGGGATATCCTTGTGTGTGTGTGTGTTGAAGAAAGATGATACCTTCATCGATTGGTCCTCGTGATCAGTTATTGGATCTATTGTCTTGTCCAAACCTTGATTTGAGTATGGGCTATTGTCAAATCAAATCAGAACTAACGATATTCGTAATGTTGTCTTACTCGGGGTTGACCCCTCGAGCATGCACCATTATATCTTTGGGACTGATCAGTGCTATCACCTTGTTCACATAATGGTGGAATTCCAGTGATATGGAAATCCCGATGAGTTGTTCTTGAGCCCATCAGTAGCATCTTATCTCCTCCATGATTCATGTTGAACATTAAGCTAGTGTTGGAAACTTTTGTAAGCATTTCTTCATGCTAGCTCATGAAGCATACGCTTGGATGAAAGAAGTGACTTCCTTTGAATCACGTGCATTTGATGCAAGTTGCCACCGTGGATTTGAGAAAGTTTGTTTTGCTTCCTCTGGAATCATCCCAAATCAGTCATGCATACGTGTGAAGTATTCTGTGGTTTGGAGACTTGCAACCTTCATTCTATATGTGTCCCTAGCACACCAAGCCACTGATTGATTTGTTCAAGGAGAAGAAGTTCCTTTTTAACAGCTAACCCGGGCTTAATCAAGGACTTCGTTATCCGCAATGATGGTTCCCCACCTAAACTCGGTAGCGTTTTGTTGTAAGACTACTATGTGGTCATGCTTGTCTGGGACAGCGTGTTCACATGTTTGTAGCAGAACCATCCCATGTTTTGGAGCTTGCTACCGTAGTCCATTTCCCGAGAATCTCGCAAAGCCATCTCATTGAATTGTGTTGAAACTTTCTGTTGCAGACATGTTGAGTCTGAAGTATCCTGTTACTAACCAGATCTGAATCTCAGGCAGATATGATGGTTGGAACATTCCAACATTTGCATTTTGTTCCTAGCTTGCACCGTCTTTGTGCCATTTCACTATGGACCGCCTCCTTAGTAATTGTCATTCAGGATCATCTTCAAAAGTGGTCCTACCATGGGTCCCATCCATTTCCGATGATAAGCAAAATCATCCATTGCGTTGTCTTCAACAAGGTAGTCCACATCATCCATCCTAGTCCGAGTATACCATTTCTTCGAGCTCTTTCAAACGATCAATTGTAAATTGCCTTAAGCTGGAATGAAGAGTTTCAATGATCTATGGATCAAAAGTAATTCTTTTGCCACTTAAGGGAACAATCCAACGAGTCACCTTTCCCAAGGTGCCCTGTTACGGATCATGGCAATTATTTCCTCGCTATCTTGAAACCATGCACCATCATCTTAAGCGTGGAATTATTTCCTACCAAATTAAACCTTCATTATCTATTTCTTTCCTTCCCTCCCGATGTGTGTTTTGAGTCTCAACTCAAGAGGTGTTCTTACGTCTCACTCCATGAGTCGATCTTGAGTTGCCCGATATCAAGAAGATCGTTTCCAGTAAAGTTTCTTTCTGTCGTCATCGTGTTGGATGAAGTTCCCGAAGGCAAAGACGTCAAGATCAATATGATGCGATAAATCAACATCTCCGAGAAGGACAACTGGATCATGAAGATTGTGTAGTTTTCTGTCCCCTCTGTCTCCTTACCTCACGTCTTGAATCTCGGGACGAGATTCTTGTTTAGTGGGGGTGAGTTGTCATAGCCCTAAAATAATGCTTGTAATTAGTGGCATTGCATCCATTCATCATGTCTAATTTCTGAAAGCTGAACTGAGGAAATTTGAAAGCCTCAAAATTTAATTAAAAGAAGGGCAAATAACCCTCGAAAATGCATCCAATGTTCCCAAAATGCTCTTCATTGATGTTTGATATTTTTGGCAATGGTCTTGATCCAAACCAAAAATAATGAACGTTTTAAAGAATAATTTTGGGCACTGATGCTAAATCATATTGTATTTTCAATTTGAATTTATATTCATATAACTAGAATATGTCTTCCAATGTTCCTGAGATAATTTATGGGCATGTGGCTAGGTCCATGTATGCAACATAAAATATTTCAGAAAGATTTGGCATGAGTTTGAATTCTATTTTGAATTTAAACAGTGGCGAATAAACAAATAAAAGAAAACAAAACAGAAAAACAAAACAGAGGAGAAACTCACCTGACTTACCTGGCCCAGCTCCTCCAGCCGGCCCAGCCCACCTGGCTAGTGCCAGTCATCTTCAACCTCTGCCAGTAGGCAGAGGCGAAGGCGGGCACGGTGCGCGCTGAGGCCGCCACCTCCTCCCTACCTGCCTCACGCCCCTGAGGCTCTCTCCCAGCGCCACGGAGACGGCCACGGACCCCCCTCTTTCTCCGGGTCTCTCTCCCTCTCGCTCCCTCGCTGCCCCTCATGGCCGAAGCCGCCATGGCCACACCGCCGAGAACCATCGCAGCCAGCCACTCCCTCGCTCCATCTCCGCATCCCCGAGCTCCGTCATGACCCCGTGGAGCTACACACCTGACGCACGCGACCGCAGGAGCCCTGCAACATCGTCCCCGCCATCCTCATCGCCGCCTCTGTCCGGTGATTGCAGTCGTTCGATTCGTGTCGTCCAGGGCTTCCCCGGCCTCGACCTCGACTCCGTTCGACCCCTCTGTGAGCCTCCGTCGTTTCCCCCTTGTTTCCCCTCTCCAACCCTTCCTCTAGCCGTGCTTTTCGCCAGAGCCGAGAGCTCACGCCCGCCGGCCATGTCACTGTCGTGTCTACAGATGGCGTAGGTTGCGCCTGGGCGCGTCATCGTGCTCGGGTTGCTCCTAGGAGACGACCCCGACCACCAACTGGTCCTGCCGTGCACCGGAACACCGAACCCGTGCGTGTCCGAACTCTGGCTGCCGCCCAAACGCTCGCCGGCGTCGTTTCCGGCCACCGCATGCTCAACCACCTGCACCGTTGGATGCAGCACTCCTCCAGCTGGCTGTAGGACCTAGCCATGCGCCTAGCCGATGCCTGTGGTGCCGTTCCAAGAGCCTCCGCCGCTCTGTTTGGTCGCCGACAACTAACCCCGGCGGCCGCTGACGTGGACCCGTCATTAGCACTAATGACGGGGATAACTAACCCACTAGCTCACTAACGTATGGGCCCCACGCACTAATTAACCCCGGGTTATTCCTGCTTAGATTTAACTTAATCACGGTGGCCCCACGTGTCAGCTTTGACTTTGGTCAAGTCAACGTTGACCGGTCCCACCTGTCATCCAGCCAAATCAGCTTGAGACACTGACGTATGGGTCCCACAGGTCAGGTTTGACCTGGCCGACCCAGTTGACCAGCTGACGTCACAGTGACACAGTGCTGACGCAATAACTCATATTCTGGATTTAACTTAATTCAGGAAATTCCAGAAAATGCCCAAAACTTCTAAAATTCATAGAAAATCAACCGTAGCTCCAAGTCAAATAATTTATATATGAAAAATGATCAGAAAAATCCAAAGAATCTGATTATGGCATTATCATGCATGTTTGAACAACTTATGCCTGCTGATCAGGTCAAATCAAATAAGTGGCATTTAAATAATCACATATGGAGTTGAATTTGAATCTTTGGTTCAAACCAACTTCATTTAATCTGGTTTTAGTTGCATTAGCTCAAATCACAGCATATTGAGGTGGCCAGGGTTTTAGTTTTAATCTGGTTTTAGTTACCGGAACCCCCCGGGAGGTATATGGGCCTTAGTGGGCTTTAGTGGAAGAGAGGAGAGGTGGCCAGGGCTGGGCCGCGCGCCCCTCCCCCCTAGTCCGAATAGGACAAGGAGAGGGGGGCGGCGCCCCCCTTCCTTCTCTCTCTCCTCTTTCCCCCTCCAGAATCCTATTCCAACTAGGAAAGGGGGGGAATCCTACTCCCGGTGGGAGTAGGACTCCTCCTGGCGCGCCCTCCTCCTGGCCGGCCGCACCTTCCCCTGCTCCTTTATATATGGGGGCAGGGGGCACCCCTAGACACACAAGTTGATCCACGTGATCATATTCTTAGCCGTGTGCGGTGCCCCCTTCCACCATAATCCTCGATAATATTGTAGCGGTGCTTAGGCGAAGCCCTGCGACGGTAGTACATCAAGATTGTCACCACGCCGTCGTGCTGACGGAACTCTTCCCCGACACTTTGCTGGATCGGAGTCCGGGGATCGTCATCGAGCTGAATGTGTGCTAGAACTCGGAGGTGCCATAGTTTCGGTGCTTGATCGGTCGGGCCGTGAAGACGTACGACTACATCAACCGCGTTGTGCTAACGCTTCCGCTGTCGGTCTACAAGGGTACGTAGATCACACTCTTCCCTCGTTGCTATGCATCACCATGATCTTGCGTGTGCGTAGGAAATTTTTTGGAATTACTACGTTCCCCAACAGTGGCATCTGAGCCTAGGTATTATGTGTTGATGTTATATGCACGAGTAGAACACAAGTGAGTTGTGGGCGATATAAGTCATACTGCTTACCAGCATGTCATACTTTGGTTCGGCGGTATTGTTGGACGAAGCGGCCCGGACCGACATTACACGTACGCTTACGCGAGACCGGTTCTCTCGACGTGCTTTGCACAAAGGTGGCTAGAGGGTGACAGTTTCTCCAACTTTAGTTGAACCGAGTGTGGCTACGCCCGGTCCTTGCGAAGGTTAAAACAGCACCAACTTGACAAACTATCATTGTGGTTTTGATGCGTAGGTAAGATTGGTTCTTGCTTAAGCCCGTAGCAGCCACGTAAAACTTGCAATAACAAAGTAGAGGACGTCTAACTTGTTTTTCCAGGGCATGTTGTGATGTGATATGGTCAAGACATGATGCTAAATTTTATTGTATGAGATGATCATGTTTTGTAACCAAGTTATCGGCAACTGGCAGGAGCCATATGGTTGTCGCTTTATTGTATGCAATGCAATTGCGGTGTAATGCTTTACTTTATCACTAAACGGTAGCGATAGTCATGGAAGCATAAGATTGGCGAGACGACAACGATGCTACGATGGTGATCAAGGTGTCGCGCCGGTGACAATGGTGATCATGACGGTGCTTCGGAGATGGAGATCACAAGCACAAGATGATGATGGCCATATCATATCACTTATATTGATTGCATGTGATGTTTATCTTTTATGCATCTTATCTTGCTTTGATTGACGGTAGCATTATAAGATGATCTCTCACTAAACTTCAAGATAAAAGTGTTCTCCCTGAGTATGCACCGTTGCCAAAGTTCGTCGTGCCCAGACACCACGTGATGATCGGGTGTGATAAGCTCTACGTCCATCTACAACGGGTGCAAGCCAGTTTTGCACACGCAGAATACTCAGGTTAAACTTGACGAGCCAAGCATATACAGATATGGCCTCGGAACACAGAGACCGAAAGGTCGAGCGTGAATCATATAGTAGATATGATCAACATAGTGATGTTCACCAATGAAACTACTCCATCTCACGTGATGATCGGACATGGTTTAGTTGATTTGGATCACGCGATCACTTAGAGGATTAGAGGGATGTCTATCTAAGTGGGAGTTCTTAAGTAATATGATTAAATTGAACTTAAATTTATCATGAACTTAGTCCTGGTAGTATTTTGCAAATTATGTTATAGATCAATAGCTCGCGTTGTTGCTTCCCTGTGCTTATTTTGATATGTTCCTAGAGAAAATTGTGTTGAAAGATGTTAGTAGCAATGATGCGGATTGGATCCGTGATTTGAGGTTTATCCTCATTGCTGCACAGAAGAATTATGTCCTTGATGCACCGCTAGGTGACAGACCTATTGCAGGAGCAGATGCAGACGTTATGAACGTTTGGCTAGCTCAATATGATGACTACTTGATAGTTTAGTGCACCATGCTTAATGGCTTAGAATCGGGACTTCAAAGACGTTTTGAACGTCATGGACCATATGAGATGTTCCAGGAGTTGAAGTTAATATTTCAAGCAAATACCCGAGTTGAGAGATATGAAGTCTCCAACAAGTTCTATAGCTAAAAGATGGAGGAGAATCGCTCAAATAGTGAGCATGTGCTCAGATTGTCTGGGTACTACAATCGCTTGAATCAAGTGGGAGTTAATCTTCTAGATAAGATAGTGATTGACATAATTCTCTAGTCACCATCACCAAGTTAGTAGAACTTCGTGATGAACTATAATATGCAAGGGATAACGGAAACAACTCCCAAGCTCTTTGTGATGCTGAAATCAACGAAGGTAGAAATCAAGAAAAACATCAAGTGTTGATGGTTGACAAGACCACTAGTTTCAAGAAAAGGGCAAAGGGAAGAAGGGGAACTTCAAGAAGAACGGCAAGCAAGTTGCTGCTCAAGTGAAGAAGCCCAAGTCTGATCCTAAGCCTGAGACTAAGTGCTTCTACTGCAAAGGGACTGGTCACTGGAAGCAGAACTACCCCAAGTGATTGGCGGATAAAAAGGATGGCAAAGTGAACATAAGTATATTTGATATACATGTTATTGATGTGTACTCATCTCCAGTCCCATCATTATCAAGATTCATATTGAAAACAAGGATTTAATAGGGGACACATCAATCACTTTTAGATCTTCAACCTTATTATCATGAAAACTAGAAGAACACGCTTTCAAAAAGCAATCTTTCTTAGCACGCATCCTAGCGGTTCTTTCCTTGCACTCATCAATGGAAATTCTCATGGCTTTGAGAGACTCATTGATATCATGCTTAGGTGGAATAGATCTAAGTTTCAAAGAATCAACATCAAGAGAAATTCTATCCACGTTCCTAACCAACTCATCAATCTTAAGCAAGTTTTCTTCAATCAAAGCATTGAAACTCTTTTGCGAAGTAATAAATTCTTTAATACTAGATTGAAAATCAGAGGGCATCTTATTATAATTTCAATAAGAATTGTTGTAGGAATTACCATAATTATTAGAGGAATTACTAGGAAACGGCCTAGGAGTAAAATTACCTCTATACACGTTATTACCAAAATTGTTCCTACCAACAAAATTCACATCCATAGATTCATTATTATTCTCAATCAAAGTAGACAAATGGATATCATTAGGATCAGTAGGAGCACTCTTATTAGCAAAAAAATTCATAAGTTCATCCATCTTTCCACTCAAAACATTAATCTCTTCACTTGCATGCACTTTTTTACTAGTAGATCTTTCAGTGTGCCATTGAGAATAATTAACCATAATATTATCTAGGAGTTTGGTAGCTTATCCTAAAGTGATTTCCATAAAAGTGCCTCCCGCGACCGAATCTAAAAGATTTCTAGAAGCAAAATTTAATCTAGCATAAAAATTCTGTATAATCATCCATAAATTCAAACCATGTGTAGGGCAATTACGTATCATTAATTTGAAGGAAATATGCTCTAGAGGCAATAATAAAGTTATTATTTATTTCCTTATATCATGATAAATGTTTATTATTCATGCTAGAATTGTATTAACTGGAAACATAATACATGTGTGAATACATAGACAAACAGAGTGTCACTAGTATGCCTCTACTTGACTAGCTCGTTAATTGAAGATGGTTATGTTTCCTAACCATGAACAAAAGAGTTGTTATTTGATTAACAGGATCACATCATTAGAAGAATGATGTGATTGACATGGCCCATTCCATTAGCTTAGCACCCGATCGTTTAGTATGTTGCTATTGCTTTCTTCATGACTTATACATGTTCCTATGACTATGAGATTATGCAACTCCCGTTTGCCGGAGGAACACTTTGTGTGCTACCAAACGTCACAACGTAACTAGGTGATTATAAAGGAGCTCTACAGGTGTCTCCAAAGGTACATGTTGGGTTGGCGTATTTCGAGATTAGGATTTGTCACTCCGATTGTCCGAGAGGTATCTCTGGGCCCTCTCGGTAATGCACATCACATAAGCCTTGCAAGCATTACAACTAATGAGTTAGTTGCAAGATGATGTATTATGAAACGAGTAAAGAGACTTGCCGGTAATGAGATTGAACTAGGTATTGAGATACCGATGATCGAATCTCGGGCAAGTAACATACCGATGACAAAGGGAACAACGTATGTTGTTATGCGGTCTGACCGATAAAGATCTTCGTAGAATATGTGGGAGCCAATATGAGCATCCAGGTTCCGCTATTGGTTATTGACCGGAGACGTGTCTCGGTCATGTCTACATTGTTCTCGAACCCGTAGGGTCCGCACGCTTAAGGTTTTGATGACAGTTATATTATGAGTTTATGCATTTTGATGTACCGAAGTTTGTTCGGAGTCCCGGATGTGATCACGGACATGATGAGGAGTCTCGAAATGGTCGAGACATAAAGATTGATATATTGGAAGCCTATATTTGGATATCGGAAGTGTTTCGGGTGAAATCAGGATTTTACCGGAGTACCGGGAGGTTACCGGAACCCCCCCGGAGGTATATGGGCCTTAGTGGGCTTTAGTGGAAGAGAAGAGAGGTGGCCAGGGCTGGGCCGCGCGCCCCTCCCCCCCTAGTCCGAATAGGACAAGGAGAGGGGGGCGCCCCCCCTTCCTTCTCTCTCTCCTCTTTCCCCCTCCCGAATCCTATTCCAACTAGGAAAGGGGGGAATCCTACTCCCGGTGGGAGTAGGACTCCTCCTGGCGCGCCCTCCTCCTGGCCGGCCGCACCTTCCCATGCTCCTTTATATACGGGGGCAGGGGGCACCCCTAGACACACAAGTTGATCCACGTGATCATATTCTTAGCCGTGTGCGGTGCCCCCTTCCACCATAATCCTCGATAATATTGTAGCGGTGCTTAGGCGAAGCCCTGCGACGGTAGTACATCAAGATTGTCACCACGCCGTCGTGCTGATGGAACTCTTCCCCGACACTTTGCTGGATCGGAGTCCGGCATCGTCATCGAGCTGAACGTGTGCTAGAACTCAGAGGTGCCGTAGTTTCGGTGCTTGATCGGTCGGGCCGTGAAGACGTACGACTACATCAACCGCGTTGTGCTAACGCTTCTGGTGTCGGTCTACAAGGGTACCTAGATCACACTCTTCCCTCGTTGCTATGCATCACCATGATCTTGCGTGTCCGTAGGAAATTTTTTGAAATTACTACGTTCCCCAACAGTGGCATCCGAGCCTAGGTTTTATGTGTTGATGTTATATGCACGAGTAGAACACAAGTGAGTTGTGGGCGATATAAGTCATACTGCTTACCAGCATGTCATACTTTGGTTCGGCGGTATTGTTGGATGAAGCGGCCCGGACCGACATTACGCGTACGCTTACGCGAGACCGGTTCTCCCGACGTGCTTTGCACAAAGGTGGTTAGCGGGTGACAGTTTCTCCAACTTTAGTTGAACCAAGTGTGGCTACGCCCGGTCCTTGCGAAGGTTAAAACATCACCAACTTGACAAACTATCATTGTGGTTTTGATGCGTAGGTAAGATTGGTTCTTGCTTAAGCCTGTAGCAGCCACGTAAAACTTGCAACAACAAAGTAGAGGACGTCTAACTTGTTTTTGCAGGGCATGTTGTGATGTGATATGGTTAAGACATGATGCTAAATTTTATTGTATGAGATGATCATGTTTTGTAACCGAGTTATCGGCAACTGGCAGGAGCCATATGGTTGTCTCTTTATTGTATGCAATGCAATCGCGCTTTAATGCTTTACTTTATCACTAAGTGGTAGCGATAGTCGTGGAAGCATAAGATTGGCGAGACGACAACGATGCTACGATGGAGATCAAGGTGTCGCGCCGGTGACGATGGTGATCACGATGGTGCTTCGAAGATGGAGATCACAAGCACAAGATGATGATGGCCATATCATATCACTTATATTGATTGCATGTGATGTTTATCTTTTATGCATCTTATCTTGCTTTGATTGACGGTAGCATTATAAGATGATCTCTCACTAATTATCAAGAAGTGTTCTCCCTGAGTATGCACCGTTGTGAAAGTTCTTCGTGCTGAGACACCACGTGATGATCGGGTGTGATAGGCTCTACGTTCAAATACAACGGGTGCAAAACAGTTGCACACGCAGAATACTCATGTTATACTTGATGAGCCAAGCATATACAGATATGGCCTCGGAACACGGAGACCGAAAGGTCGAGCGTGAATCATATAGTAGATATGATCAACATAGTGATGTTCACCAATGAAACTACTCCATCTCACGTGATGATCGGACATGGTTTAGTTGATTTGGATCACGCGATCACTTAGAGGATTAGAGGGATGTCTATCTAAGTGGGAGTTCTTAAGTAATATGATTAAATTGAACTTAAATTTATCATGAACTTAGTCCTGGTAGTATTTTGCAAATTATGTTATAGATCAATAGCTCGCGTTGTTGCTTCCCTGTGCTTATTTTGATATGTTCCTAGAGAAAATTGTGTTGAAAGATGTTAGTAGCAATGATGCGGATTGGATCCGTGATTTGAGGTTTATCCTCATTGCTGCACAGAAGAATTATGTCCTTGATGCACCGCTAGGTGACAGACCTATTGCAGGAGCAGATGCAGACGTTATGAACGTTTGGCTAGCTCAATATGATGACTACTTGATAGTTTAGTGCACCATGCTTAATGGCTTAGAATTGGGACTTCAAAGACGTTTTGAACGTCATGGACAATATGAGATGTTCCAGGAGTTGAAGTTAATATTTCAAGCAAATACCCGAGTTGAGAGATATGAAGTCTCCAACAAGTTCTATAGCTAAAAGATGGAGGAGAATCGCTCAAATAGTGAGCATGTGCTCAGATTGTCTGGGTACTACAATCGCTTGAATCAAGTGGGAGTTAATCTTCTAGATAAGATAGTGATTGACAGAATTCTCTAGTCACCATCACCAAGTTAGTAGAACTTCGTGATGAACTATAATATGCAAGGGATAACGGAAACAACTCCCAAGCTCTTTGTGATGCTGAAATCAACGAAGGTAGAAATCAAGAAAAACATCAAGTGTTGATGGTTGACAAGACCACTAGTTTCAAGAAAAGGGCAGAGGGAAGAACGGGAACTTCAAGAAGAACGGCAAGCAAGTTGCTGCTCAAGTGAAGAAGCCCAAGTCTGATCCTAAGCCTGAGACTAAGTGCTTCTACTGCAAAGGGACTGGTCACTGGAAGCAGAACTACCCCAAGTGATTGGCGAATAAAAAGGATGGCAAAGTGAACATAAGTATATTTGATATACATGTTATTGATGTGTACTTTACTAGTGTTTATAGCAACCCCTCAGTATTTGATACTAGTTCAGTTGCTAAGATTAGTAACTCGAAACGGGAGTTGTAGAATAAACAGAGACTAGTTAAGGGTGAAGTAACGATGTGTGTTGGAAGTGGTTCCAAAATTGATATGATCATCATCGCACACTCCCTATACTTTCGGGATTAGTGTTGAACCTAAATAAGTGTTATTTGGTGTTTGCGTTGAGCATGAATATGATTTGATCATGTTTATTGTAATACGGTTATTCATTTAAGTAAGAGAATAAATTGGTGTTCTGTTTACATGAATAAAACCTTATATGGTTACACACCCAATGAAAATAGTTCGTTGGATCTCGATCGTAGTGATACACATAAACATAATATTGAAACCAAAAGATGCAAAGTTAATAATGATAGTGCAAACTTATTTGTGGCACTGCCGTTTAGGTCATATTGGTGTAAAGCGCATGAAGAAACTCCATGCTGATGGGCTTTTGGAATCACTTGATTATGAATCAGTTGATGCTTGCGAACCATGCCTCATGGGCAAGATGACTAAGACTCCGTTCTTCGGAACAATGGAGCGAGCAACAGATTTGTTGGAAATCATACATACTGATGTATGTGGTCCGATGAATATTGAGGCTCGCGACAGGTATCATTATTTTCTGTTCTTCACAGATAATTTGAGCAGATGTGAGTATATCTACTTGATGAAACATAAGTCTGAAACATTTGAAAAGTTCAAAGAATTTCAGAGTGAAGTGGAAAATCATCGTAACAAGAAAATAAAGTTTCTACGATCTGATCATGGAGAAGAGTATTTGAATTACGAGTTTGGTCTTCAGTTAAAACAATGTGAAATAGTTTCACTACTCACGCCACCTGGAACACCACAGTGTAATGGTGTGTTCGAACGTTGTAATCGTACTTTATTTGATATGGTGCAAACTATGATGTCTCTTACAGATTTACCGCTATTGTTTTGGGGTTATGCATTAGAGACAGCTACATTCACGTTAAATAGGGCACCATCTAAATACGTTTGAGATGACACCGTATGAACTATGGTTTAGCAAGAAACCTAAGCTGTCGTTTCTTAAAGTTTGAGGTTGCAATGCTTATGTGAAAAAGTTTCAACTTGATAAGCTCAAACCTAAATCGGAGAAGTGCGTCTTCATAGGATATCCAAAGGAAACTATTGGATACACCTTCTATCACAGATCCGAAGGCAAGACTTTTGTTGCTAAATTCGGAAACTTTCTAGAGAAGGAGTTTCTCTCGAAAGAAGTGAGTAGGAGGAAAGTAGAAAACTTGATAAGGTAATTGTACCTTCTCCCTTATTGGAAAGTAGTTCATCATAGAAATCTGTTCTTGTGACTACTACACCAATTAGTGAGGAAGCTAATGATGATGATCATGTAACTTCAGATCAAGTTACTACCGAATCTCGTAGGTAAACCAGAGTGAGATCCGCACCAGAGTGGTACGGTAATCCTGTTCTGGAAGTCATGTTACTAGACCATGACGAACTTGCGAACTATGAGGAAGCGATGATGAGCCCAGATTCCGCGAAATGGTTTGAGGCCATGAAATCTGAGATATGATCCATGTATGAGAACAAAGTATGGACTTTGATGGATTTTCCTGATGATCGGCAAGCCATAGAAAATAAATGGATCTTCAAGAGGAAGACGGACGCTGATAGTAGTGTTACTATCTACAAAGCTAGACTTGTCGAAAAAGGTTTTTGACAAAGTTCAAGGTGTTGACTACGATGAAATTTTCTCACTCGTAGCGATGCTTAAGTCTGTCCAAATCATGTTAGCAATTGCCGCATTTTTATGAAATCTGGCAAATGGTTAAACAAAACTACATTCCTTAATGGATTTAAAGAAGAGTTGTATATGATGCAACCAGAAGGTTTTGTCAATCCTAAAGGTGCTAACAAAATATGCAAGCTCCAGCGATCCATCTATGGACTGGTGCAAGCATCTCGGAGTTGGAATATATGCTTTGATAAGTTGATCAAAGCATATAGTTTTATACAGACTTGCGGTGAAGCCTGTATTTACAAGAAAGTGAGTGGGAGCACTACAACATTTCTGATAAGTATATGTGTATGACATATTCTTGATCGGAAATAATGTAAAATTATTCTGCAAAGCATAAAGGAGTGTTTAAAAGGATTTTTTTCAAAGAAAACCTCGGTGAAGCTGCTTACATATTGAGCATCAAGATCTATAGAGATAGATCAAGGCGCTTGATAAGTTTTTTTCAATAAGTACATACCTTGACAAGATTTTGAAGTAGTTCAAAATGGAACAGTCAAAGAAAGAATTCTTGCCTGTGTTACAAGGTGTGAAATTGAGTAAGGCTCAAAACGCGACCACGGCAGAAAATAGAATGAGAATGAAAGTCATTCCCTATGCCTCAGCCATAGGTTCTATAAAGTATGCCATGCTGTGTACCAGATCTATTGTATACCCTACACTGTGTTAAGCAAGGGAGTACAATAGTGATCTAAGAGTAGATCACTGGACAGCGGTCAAAAATATCCTTAGTGGAATATTTCTCAATTATGGAGGTGAAAAAAAAGGTTTGTCGTAAAAAGTTACGTCGATGCAAGTTTTGACACAGATCTGGATGACTCTAAGTCTCGATCTTGATACATATTGAAAGTGGGAGCAATTAGCTAGAGTAGCTCCATGCAGAGCATTGTAGAAATAGAATTCGCAAAATACTTACGGATCTGTATGTGACAGACCCATTCACTAAAATTATCTCACAAGCAAAACATGATCACACCTTAGTACTCTTTGGGTGTTAATCACATAAACGATGTGAACTAGATTACTGACTCTAGTAAACCCTTTGGGTATAGGTCACATGACAATGTGAACTATGGGTGTTAATCACATGGTGATGTGAACTATTAGTGTTGAATCACATGGGGATGTGAACTAGATTATTGACTCTAGTGCAAGTGGGAGACTGAAGGAAATATGCCCTAGAGGCAATAATAAAGTTATTATTTATTTCCTTATATCATGATAAATGTTTATTATTCATGCTAGAATTGTATTAACCGGAAACATAATACATGTGTGAATACATAGACAAACAGAGTGTCACTAGTATGCCTCTACTTGACTAGCTCGTTAATCGAAGATGGTTATGTTTCCTAACCATGAACAAAAGAGTGGTTATTTGATTAACGGGATCACATCATTAGAAGAATGATGTGATTGACATGACCCATTCCATTCGCTTAGCACCCGATCGTTTAGTATGTTGCTATTGCTTTCTTCATGACTTATACATGTTCCTATAACTATGAGATTATGCAACTCCCGTTTGCCGGAGGAACACTTTGTGTTCTACCAAACATCACAACATAACTGGGTGATTATAAAGGAGCTCTACAGGTGTCTCCAAAGGTACATGTTGGGTTGGCGTATTTCGAGATTAGGATTTGTCACTCCGATTGTCCGAGAGGTATCTCTGGGCCCTCTCGGTAATGCACATCACATAAGCCTTGCAAGCATTACAACTAATGAGTTAGTTGCAAGATGATGTATTACGAAACGAGTAAAGAGACTTGCCGGTAACGAGATTGAACTAGGTATTGAGATACCGATGATCCAATCTCGGGCAAGTAACATACCGATGACAAAGGGAACAACGTATGTTGTTATGCGGTCTGACCGATAAAGATCTTCGTAGAATATGTGGGAGCCAATATGAGCATCCAGGTTCCGCTATTGGTTATTGACCGGAGACGTGTCTCGGTCATGTCTACATTGTTCTCGAACCCGTAGGGTCCGCACGCTTAAGGTTTTGATGATAGTTATATTATGAGTTTATGCATTTTGATGTACCGAAGTTTGTTCGGAGTCCCGGATGTGATCACAGACATGACGAGGAGTCTCGAAATGGTCGAGACATAAAGATTGATATATTGGAAGCCTATATTTGGATATCGGAAGTGTTCCGGGTGAAATCAGGATTTTACCGGAGTACCGGGAGGTTACCGAAACCCCCCGGGAGGTATATGGGCCTTAGTGGGCTTTAGTGGAAGAGAGGAGAGGTGGCCAGGGCTGGGCCACGCGCCCCTCCCCCCTAGTCCGAATAGGACAAGGAGAGGGGGGCGGCACCCCCCTTCCTTCTCTCTCTCCTCTTTCCCCCTCCCGAATCCTATTCCAACTAGGAAAGGGGGGAATCCTACTCCCGGTGGGAGTAGGACTCCTCCTGGTGCGCCCTCCTCCTGGCCGGCCGCACCTTCCCCTGCTCCTTTATATACGGGGGCAGGGGCACCCCTAGACACACAAGTTGATCCACGTGATCATATTCTTAGCCGTGTGCGGTGCCCTCTTCCACCATAATCCTTGATAATATTGTAGCGGTGCTTAGGCGAAGCCCTGCGACGGTAGTACATCAAGATTGTCACCACGCCATCGTGCTGACGGAACTCTTCCCCGACACTTTGCTGGATCGGAGTCCAGGGATCGTCATCGAGCTGAACGTGTGCTAGAACTCGGAGGTGCCGTAGTTTCGGTGCTTGATCGGTCGGGCCGTGAAGACGTACAACTACATCAACCGCGTTGTGCTAACGCTTCCGCTGTCGGTCTACAAGGGTACGTAGATCACACTCTTCCCTCGTTGCTATGCATCACCATGATCTTGCGTGTGCGTAGGAATTTTTTTGAAATTACTACGTTCCCCAACATAATTTCATCCTCTCCCAAGATTGTGCAACATGTTCATGATCAAGTTGCTTAAAATTCATAATATCGTTTCTAAGAGAGATGATCTTAGCGGGAGGAAAATACTTAGAGATAAAAGCATCTTTGCACTTATTCCATGAATCAATACTATTTTTAGGCAAAGACGAAAACCAAGCTTTAGCACGATCTCTAAGCGAAAACGGAAATATCTTAAGTTTAACAATATCATTATCCACATCTTTCTTCTTTTGCATATCACACAAATCAACAAAGTTGTTTAGATGGGTAGCAACATCTTCACTAGGAAGGCGAGAAAATGGATCTTCCATGACAAGATTCAGCAAAGCAGTATTAATTTCACAAGATTTAGCATCGGTAAGAGGAGCAACCGGAGTGCTACTAAAATAATTATTGTTGGTATTGGCAAAGTCACACAATTTAGTATTATCTTGAGCCATCGTGACAAGCAAGCAATCCAACACACAAGCAAACAAGAAACAGGCAAAAAAGGCAAATAGAAAAAGAGAAGGGGAACGGAAAAAGAGGGCGAATAAAACGGCAAGGGTGAAGTGGGGGAGAGGAAAACGAGAGGTAAATGGCAAATAATGTAATGCGAAGGATAAGAGTTGTGATGGGTACTTGGTATGTCTTGACTTGGCATAGACCTCCCCGGCAACGGCGCCAGAAATCCTTCTTGCTACCTCTTGAGCACTGCGTTGGTTTTCCCTTGAAGAGGAAAGGGTGATGCAGTAAAGCAGCGTAAGTATTTCCCTCAGTTTTTGAGAACCAAGGTATCAATCTAGTAGGAGACCACGCACGAGTCACCTCGTACCTACACAAACAAATAAGAACCTCGCAACCAACGCGATAAAGGGGTTGTCAATCCCTTCACGGCCACTTGCAAGAGTGAGATTTGAAAGAGATAATAATAATAAGATAAATATTCTTGGTATTTTTATGATATAGATTGAAAGTCAAGATTGCAAAATAAAATAGATGGGAAGCTTGTATGATGGAAAATAGACCCGGGGGCCATAGGTTTCACTAGTGGCTTCTCTCAAGAAAGCATAAGTATTACGGTGGGCAAACAAATTACTGTCAAGCAATTGATAGAAAAGCGAATAATTATGAGAATATCTCGGCATGATCATGTATATAGACATCACGTCCGTGACAAGTAGACCGACTCCTGCCTGCATATACTACTATTACTCCACACATCGACCGCTATCCAGCATGCATCTAGAGTATTAAGTTCATAAGAACAGAGTAATGCCTTAAGGAAGATGACATGATATAGAGGGATAAACTCATGCAATATGATATAAACCCCATCTTTTTATCCTCAATGGCAACAATACAATACGTGTCGTTTCCCCTACTGTCACTGGGATCGAGCACCGTAAGATTGAACCCAAAGCTAAGCACGTCTTCCATTTCAAGAAAGATCAATCTAGTAGGCCAAACCAAACTGATAATTCGAAGAGACTTGCAAAGATAAACCAATCATACATAAAAGAATTCAGAGAAGAATCAAATATTGTTCATGGATAATCTGGATCATAAACCCACAATTCATCGGATCTCGACAAACACACCGCAAAAGAAGATTACATCGAATAGATCTCCAAGAGAATCGAGGAGAACTTTGTATTGAGATCCAAAGAGAGAGAAGAAGCCATCTAGCTACTAGCTATGGACCCGAAGGTCTGAAGTAAACTACTCACACATCACCGGAGAGGCCATGGAGTTGATGTAGAGGCCCTCCGTGATCAATGCCCCCTCCGGCGGAGCTCCAGAAAAGGCCCCAAGATGGGATCTCTCAGGAACAGAAGGTTGCGGCGGTGGAATTAGGTTTTCGTGGTGCTCCTGGATGTTTGAGGGGTACGTGGACTTATATAGGAGGAAGAAGTAGGTCGGTGGAGCAACGAGGGGCCCACGAGGGTGGAGGGTGCCCCCTGCCTCGTGGCCTCCTCGATTGTTTCTTGACACCCACTCCAAGTGTCTTGGATCACGTTTGTTGAGAAAATAATGTTCCCGAAGGTGTCATTCCGTTTGGACTTCGTTTGATATTCCTTTTCTGCGAAAGACTGAAATAGGCAAAAAACAACAATTTGGGTTGGGCCTCCGGTTAATAGGTTAGTCCCAAAAAGATATAAAAGTTTAAAATAAAGCCCATTAACATCCAAAACAGATACTATAATAGCATGGAGCAATCAAAAATTATAGATACGTTGGAGACGTATCAGTCAGCAAGGCAAGTAACACTTTGATCATATCCCTTTATTACCCAGTTTTTTATGCATTAGTTTCAAACATCAAACATTGCGTGAGTAGGATTGATAACGTGTGGGTATTTGGGAAGTAGTTGATGAGGTAGGAACCTATTGCCCTTTTATTTCAAACCCTGGGTGTTACTACCTTATACTTACACTGCTATGCTATGCTCGTAGACGTGGTTTGGTTTTGAGAGAATTCATGAAAGTTGTGAGAGTTATTGTTAACTAAGGTTTAACTTAAGGTTGCTACTTTAATACACATATGGGTGGATTGGTTGTGGGCACCTGGGGAATCCAGTGTTGTCCAAGGAGATCCCTGGGAATATGTGTGATCAGCCAATGGTTTGCCACCCAGGCTCAAAGGGATCATAATGTTATTCATGCTGGAAACTTTCGTGTGCGGCCACAAGCCATTATGGGCTCTGGCATAGTTGAGTATGTTGTGTGACCTCTTTCAGTGGTAGACTAGCAGATGTAGGGGATGTAGGTGGTACGGTCTACCCGCCGTAAAGAGTTAATGCTTCTGAAAGACTATGTCTCGGTCATCCGTTTCTCAAACATCATGTAGTGCAAGAAATTCAACGGAGGAGATTGAGTCTTTTGGGGAAAAGTGCGCAAACCTCTGCAGAATGTACACACTAATCATGATTAGCCGTGTCCCCGGTTATGGACATCTTGAGTATCTGGTGCTTGAATTATTATGTTGATCTCATCACTATACTTAATTAATTTGTCGGGTATTTAAACTTTTAATTGTGATTGAGTTGGAGTTACCTTCTCAATGTTTTCAAGAAACTTTGTAGTTAAATAAAATATATTCCTTTGTTGTAGGAAAAAAATTAGCTTTATGCAAATGATAACCATAGAGTCTCCACCAGCCATATATGCATGTAGTGGTAGTTGTTATTTGTGCATTGCTCTATCATGTTATCTTGCCATCATATTCCACGTGCTGACCTACACAGGCTGCAACGTATTATGTTGCAGAATTTTCAGACGAAGAGTAGGGTGCGCTCGGTCGTTGTCATGCACTCAGTTTTGCCGTGGAGGTGGATGGACTCTCCTACTTTCGAAGCTTCCATTGTTATCTTATGTAGATGGACTTCATCCATACTATTGTAATAAGTTCTCTTTTGAGACATTCGATGTACTAAGTGTGTGATTGCACTCTGTTATAAAACCTCGAGTATTGTGTGTGTCAGCAATACCGATCCAGGGATGACACTTAAGCACAGAGACTTTACCGTCTGAGGTCGGGTCGCTACAAGATGGTATCAAAGCCCACGCTGACTATAGGACGCGACCACTAGGACAAGCCACATGATACTCTTCTCTAGTCATTTCTGACTCTTCTCCATTTTCTACTCTATAGATGGCGGACCCAAGGAACAAGTTCACTCAACCGGATGATGACACTCCTTTCGGACGTCACTTGAAGGAAGTCACTAGGTACCTGAGCATCGGAATACCAAGTTTCACCGAGACCTACACCGCCACTTTACCAGAAGAGGAGCGTTGGATGATTCGAGTCCATGTTCCAGAAATGACGTTCGCACCAGTTACTGAGCCCATAGAAGGGCGGCGCTGTTGGAGAGGCGACGACGCATAGGAGGGGAGGCTGCAGGCGCAGCGCTAGTCGTTGATGAAGGCGATGAGGGGGGGGGGGGTCCGGTGGCGCGCCACCAAGGGCGGCGAGGAGGAGGTCGGGCGCTGTGGTCTCACGGTGGAGGCGGCGAGAGGATCGGGCGCAGGGAGCTCCTCTCCCTGGCTCGATGCGTGCGTGAGTGTGTGGCGGTGGTGTGGAAAGTCGAGAGGGAGAGGAAGCCAGCGAGCGAGGGGGATGAAGGCAGAGCGGGCTAGGGTTAGGAGGGAGCGGATGGGCCTTGGGCCAACTGGTCCGGCTAGACGCGGCTACAGACTGCATTTGGCTTCTCTCTGATCTCTCACTTCTCTCTAATCTCCAAATAACAGAAAAATCAAAGGAAAGGAGAAGAAAGGGAAGGGGTTAGGGGGAGAATTTGGCATCAGGTTAATTTTCCTGGACTCATAAAAATATGAGAAATTTAAATAAAATGGCAAGAGGATTTTTAGAGAAAATAAATTCGCACATGTTGAATTTAATTCAACATGTTTGAATTTTGAAGCCCGTTCGAATGGACTCTAAATGGGCTGAGATTTGAGGAGATGATCCCACACATTGGATGTGATTTATGGGCAGATTTGGAACATTTTACTGGACAAACTAAAATTGCAACTCAATTTGCAATTTAAATTAAAAGGTCAAAAAGGAAGGATAGGAAGTTGAGTCGGATAAAAGAAGAGTTGAAGAGTATTGCAATTGTGTTATGGGTGATTCCAAGTTAATGGAATATTCATTATAGCTCCCTAATATATTGGGAGGATATGTTATAAAGAGAATTACCATGTGAATTCCCTCAGTTTAAATGGAACGAAGATCCATACGATTTATTAAGATGAGTTGGAAAAAATAAATGACATGATGCAATGCAAAAATAACAATTTCAAACACACGATAACAATGGAAAACATGGAAGGCGTCTCGAGCGTGGTCTCTGGTCGTTACAACTCTCCTCCACTTACAAGAGATCTCGCCCCGAGATCTAGGGATGGCACCCGAGGGAAATGGAAGAGGAAGAGGTAAAACAAAGTTGCTTCTTGACAAAATAGTGAAACCAAAGAACCTTAGAGGTTGAACAACTTGAAATAAAGAATCCAACAGAGATTAATGTGATTGAAAACACTCCGTTAGACAAGAGGAATAAGCAACATTGCGGAAACCTTGTAGGTTGAAAGACATGAAATAAGAGCTTGACGAACCAAAAGAATATTACCACACCGGTAATAATGAGATGGCCCAGGAACAAGAATGGCAAAATTTGGACATCACTCCGGTAGAAAAGAGAAGGAAAATTTGATAAGATGAAAAGAACTTGAAAAGAGAACACGACACTCCAGTTAAAAGGATATGCAAGGAAAAGAACACGATCTTTACAAAACAAGATGATGAGTGAAGAGAGCAACATCACAATGCCTCCAAAACAAATGAAGAATGGAATGAAGGAAACGTAGAAGAGAACAACAACTTCTACCACAAATGAATTTGAAAAGCATCCTTACGTAGAAGGGTTGAACGGAGTTTTTGGAAAATCAACAACGAAAAGAACAAGCTTGTTGTGGGCTTATGGAAAATATCTCAAAACTGGAGGTGAAATTCTGCCACTAACGAAAACAATTGCTTGCTTTAGATCAACGAAGAGATGAAAACTTCTTTCGCCGAGAGGATAGGAGAAACCTTGGATCATTGATAGGCACCACAAATAGCAACATTCCCAATGGAAGGCTTTACGTTAAATCTATACCAAGATAACTCCAAGGAAGAAAACGATGGGTTTAAATATATCATTCTTGACAACGTTTGAATCATGAAACATGAAGGAAATTGTCACGAATGACATAAGACCACCTCAAATGATAAGGTAGAAAGAATTGCACTTCGGATGCAAGATGAAGAATGCTTGAACTCCTCAAAACAAAACATGTGTTGGACACCATGTTTATTTTAGATTATAGCTTGGTGGATCTTAACTTCGAGAGAAATCTTGAAGAAAAATTGAAGAATGAAAGGAATCCTTGACGAACCACCATGATGAGCCTTCGTGAAGAACTCCGGTAATAAAAGGATGATGGAAAGAAAGAGAAGTCGAAAGAACCCGGTGAAGCCTTGCAATTATTTAGATGGAACTTCGTGACGAGATAATGCGGAAAACATGGAACTCCGGAAAAGAAAAGATGAAGCATCTCTAACCGAGAATGTGACATGATGAACAACTCCGAAAAGAAGAAATTGATCACCTCGAGGAAATAAGAATAAGATTTATGTCATGCTTACCCTTCATCAACTTAAAATGATGACAGGCAACATGTAGGCATGCTACTTATTCTTGTTGAAAAGGATTAAGCAAGGATATAGCACAAACTTGGAAAAGTCTTGAACAAACCACCGGTGGGATTTGGAAACAACAAATGAATTGATATGAACACAAGGGAAGAGAAATCTTGAATGAACCACCGTAGAATTGAAAATGAACGAAGCAAAGGGAATGAATCACCCGTAAGAATTAGAAAATAAATGAAGATACTTAGGGAATTCGGATACGAGAGAACGAAGAGATCATGAACTGATTAGAGGATATTTGAATGATGCACCAGAAGAATATGGAGATGAACAAAGAGGCATCAATTTAGAATAATTGGAGAACGAAGCTGAAAACTTAGAATGAAGAAATCTTCTAAAATGATGGCCTTCGGATGATCGAGAAAGGAAAGCAACTCCTGAAATGCATCGGATGGGTATGAAAAGAATTCTGACAATCGAAAACAACTATGAGGATCACATGAAGTTAGAACCATGAATCTTCAAGAGAAAAGACCAAGATTTAGAGAAAATCTCTCCTTCGGGCTTCAACGCTGAGAATGACGACGAGAAACACCATCAAAATTGTTGAGACACTCCGGAACAATGAAGAATAGAAATGTTGAACCAACGATGAAAAGAATATGAAAGCAACCTTGGAGAAGGCATATGACTGATGATAATTCATTCTTACGTCAAACTTTGAAAATAATTTGAGAATAGCTCCAGAATTTTTTTTAGAAGAGTGAGGTAAGATCCTTGGAAAAGACCTATGGGTTAGGGCCAACTCAAAAGAAACACCGTTGAAAATGATTTTTAAAGAGAGATTGCACCAGTTGAATTAAATGGCTTGAATAAGGTAAGAACCTGGAAATAGCTTAAAATGATTAAGAATGGAAACTTGAATCTTCTGAGATATCTTCAACACTCCGGATATGAATAGAGAGGGGTGAATAAATAAGAGAGGCTCGGATAAGAAATTCCAACATGATAAAACATGTGAAACAAAAGAAATGGATATGATTAAGACAGAAGCTTGAATTAAGTCCACCGGAGAAGAAAAGAGAACGAATAATGATGAAATTGCAGAGCATCTTCATGAGAACCACCGAGTACAACATGAAAGCAAATGAATGAAGAGACTTCACATCAATAAAATGGATACTCGATTAAGAAATCTGAGTCCTCGAAGAAAAAGGGTGGGAGGGCAGAAAACAAAGGCAGCTTGAGATGGATGAAACGAACACCGTTGTGAAGAACTAAGAATTAATCTAGCAAATATTGAAAGGATAGGATTAACTTGAAGAGAAGCACACCGGTTGGAAACAGAATTGTCAAGACAATCTTGATGATCAAGAAGGATTAGTATTCACATAAAATATGAGAACACCGCTTAGGAAAAATATGGATTCAACACTTGACATCGAAGCAACTCGAATACCACAAACAAACCAAAACAAAGGATTTGGCTTGCAGAATAAGCCAAAAACAAACATATGATAGAGATTTCGTCCGAAATTTTCATGGTGGGGCCCACATGGGCTCGATCATACATCACCATCATGTACAAGGCAGTGCACATGACATACAAAGCGTCCCCGAGTCAGCATAGCCGAGGACTCTTTAAGACACAACGAGACCACTGGAAAACCAACCGTGGACAGGCGGGCCACTAGACGTCGAACCCCAATCTCATATCGTGCATCTGTCGGAAAGATATCCTAGGTAACTACTTGAATTCCCACCTATTAACTCCCGAAACTTTCTGGTTATGCAATCTGGTGTTGGGGATACAGGGAGGCACAAATATCTCACACAACTAACAAATCCTACACTCCAATTGTATCCATCCGTCAACACATAACCAAGAAAACCTCGGAAATCGTGTACCTCAGACCTTCGAAAACATCCAATATACTAGATGTGGCAATACATCTGACCGCTCCCCCCAGTACCGAGTGTCGTCAAACTACTCTCACCATAAAGAGTATAGAAGTGTTTTCGATGTCGGCGACCTCTGGTATTTCAGAACTGAAACGATAAGCACTGTGACAAAAACACCTTGGAGCTCAACTCCCGAGACACTGCCACAACCCCTAAATGTCAGGAGGCACCAAGACAGAATTCCCATCACAATGATATCACAACGATCCAACAATACCCGTGTGATCCTAAAAAAATTGAGTGAAAAAGAGGAGAGTGAAGTCAAAACATCTATGTCAGGAGTCCTCACCAGAGCGACGAAGGGGCTGAGGAGTAAAAATAATTCCTACTCTCTGATATAACTAGACTTAAAATAGTTTTATTCTAGACTCAACAACGGCAGTGGTTCGATCAATCAAGGGGGCTCCTAAGGTCGGTAAGGCTCTGATACCAACTTGTAGCGCCCAAGATGCGATTCTATCCCAATCACATGATGAATTCATGATTGGGGCACAACCGCATTTCGAGCGCCTAGCAAGGTGGATATCATTACAACATACCATGTACTAAATAGATGAGAATACAAGACAAAGGCTTACACTCGCCACAAGCTACACATCAATACAACAGTTCATCAATAAATAGCAATCATTACAACGGAAGAGCAGGATCCGACTACGGATGAAATCAAACGACAAAGAAGAACAACATCCATCCACCCTGCTAATCCCAGGCTCCCCGACCCGGAACCTATCCCTTGATCAAAGAAGAAGAAGCAGAAGAACTCAAAATAGGCAAGCATCGCACTCGCGTCAGATCATCGCATTACCTGTACCTGCAACTGTTGTTGTAGTAATCTATGAGCCATGAGGACTCAGCAATCCCATTACCATGGGTATCAAGACTAGGAAATCTTATTGGGTATGGAAGGGGTAAAGTGGTGAGGTTGCAGCAGCGACTAAGCAAAGTATGGTGGCTAAATTACGAATACAAGAGTAAGATGAGAAACTACACAAATGGTCGCAAACTAGTAATGATCAAAAACTGATCCTGAACTACTTACATTCAAACATAATCCAACCGTGTTCTCCTCTCGAACTTCCTCAAAAGAGACAACCATGGTTACGCAACGCGGTTGGTGTATTTTAATTGAGTTACTTCATGTCTTCTACAACCGGATATTAACAAATTCCCATCTACCACATAACCGCAGACACGACTCTCGAAAGTTTAAACCCTGCAGGGGTGTCCCAACTTATCCCATGACAAGCTCACGATCCATGGAGGCAATCCTCCATCACAGGACCCTCCGATCAGACTCGGAATCCCAGTGCACAAGACATTTCGACAATGGTAAAACAAGTCCAGCAAGACCTCCTGATGCACCGACCTAGCCTGATATGAGATGCGCAATCTCGTTCTCAGGGTACACCGGATGGGACATCCTACGAGTAAAACCAGCCCTCGAGTTTCCCCGAGGTGGCCCCGCAGTCTACCCGTTTGGGACCAACACCATCAGCACTGCCCCCTGCTATGTAGAAAAATCCTCGGGTTCATGACGCCCCATGCCAATTAATTATTTAGTTCAAGTATTATTATGGCAAATGTTAAAACCAAGGTTGGGCCTTGCTGGAAGAGTTTTATTCAAAGCGAACTGTCAAGAGGGCTCCATACCCCTCACCGTGTTAGGGACACAAAATCAAGGAACATAACACCGGTACGACGGAAACTAGGGCGGAAAGAGTGGAACAAAACATGAGGCATAAGGCCGAGCCTTCCACCCTTTACCAAGTATATAGATGCATTAATTAAATAAGAGATATTGTGATATCCCATGATATCCATGTCCCAACATGGAACAACCTGCAACTGCACCTGCAACTAGCAATGCTATAAGAGGGGCTGAGCAAAGCGGTAACATAGCCAAACAACGGTTTGCTAGGATGGTGGAAAAGGTTAGAGGCTATCATGACGATTTGGGAGGCTTGATAAACAAGTGATAGGTAGCGCGACATAGCGATAGCATCGAGACAACTAGCAAAGCAAAGATAGTAGTGGTATCCAGGGTAATGGTCATCTTGCCTGAAATCTCGCTAGGAAGATGACCAAATCCATGAATAAGATGAACATGCATAGTCGAATGGATCCTCACAATCGCAACATTACCGGGACTATCGAGAAGAAGAACAACCGGAAAGAAGCAAACAACATGGTAAATAACCATCACATAAACATGGCATGATGCACAATCAACTATGATACATGTCCGGTGTAAAGAGGCATGGCATGGCAAAGGCAACAAACAATACTACAAATTAAGTGGAGCTCAATAGGCAACGAGTTGCATATTGATGAAACACCACATTCAAATATTTACTTCACTCTCGTTTAACTACTCATCAAAATTAAATGTTGGTTAACATGGCATGATGTGAAACATATATAAACTATCTATTTTGGCAAGTTTAAATGAGGCCGGAAACAACAGACAACAATTCCGGTAAATCCCCGCATGTCATTTAGCAACTTAAAGCAAACAACATTTTAAAGCATTTGAAATGTTGTTATCATGATGTGGATGACATATTTGAGTTTTATGCAACTTTGTGAAAATGTTGACATGAAGGATGATATAGAGCATTTGTTGCCATGGCGGAAAGAATTGGGTGCCACGACGACGGATCCGAAAAATGATGCCACGACAACATCTCGGTTCCGGTAACTTGATTGGGGTGTCGGTGCAAGGAAACAAGTATGAGATGTGCGGAAGGTGCAAAGGTGACGAGGAGGGATCCCGGTAACCGGGTGTCCCATGTGACGATGGCATGGCAACGGGGAACATGCAAGAAACACGTCGGGCACAATGCAAATGCGAGCATTTCATACAACATATGCATTCGTCCATGGGCGGTCGTTCTTGGCGGTATACCTTCAAAGCATGCATATTCGGAATAGTTCAAGTTCGTAGTGGAAGTAGTGGTACACGGGTCTTGTCGGATCCACGCGACGGTAGTCGTACACGGTAAAGGTAGTGGTACTATGCGTCGATTGTCGTGGTACTTGGGGTCTTCGAACTTGCCGATCTTGACAACTCGAAGGGTACTTGGCGTCTTGCGGTTGCATATCCAGGGTCATCATGTAGTCGTTCTTGGTGATGGAGTTGAGCATGGTGACGAACGTCGGGGTACTTGGCAGGTTCCAGTGCAGCAACAGAATGGTACACAGGTAGGGTTCTCCAAGGGTCATTGCTGCACTTGGCATGCCACTCTCTGAAGGTGATCAGTGAGGATCTGGCGATGGCGCTCGGAGGAAGCAGCAGGTGGCAACCAAACGAGCAAGGGCACATGAGGTGAAGGAGTCATACTGCTGCTGGGGACAACCTCGTCCATGGCGAGGAGGAGATCGAACGATGGTGGAGCTCGGTGTAAGGCGGGCGCAGAGGCAAAGCAGACGTCGAGGCAGGAGCGGTGTGGGAGGAAGCAGGGGCGCCGGACATCAACCACAGCCGTCGGAGGCTGGGAGCTCCGCGGTGGCGGTCATGGCACGCGGGCGTGACAACGAGGCAAGGGAGCTCGAGGCGGCTGTGTGCCTTCGGGAGCGATGCATGGGTGCAGGCGCGCGTGGAGAGGAGCCCGACAGGGGAGGTGACGGAGGGGGGTGGAGGAGGTCACAGAGGGCTTGCCGGCGAGACGGCCCGAAGGGGCAGCGCTATTGGGGAGGCGACGGCGCGGATGAGGGGAGGCTGCAGGGGCAGCACTGGTAGTTGACGAGGGTGACGGGGGGATCTGGGGGTGCGGCACCAAGGGTGGCGAGAAGGAGGTCGGGCGCGGGGGTCTCGCGGTGGAGGCGGCGAGGGGTAGTGCAATTGTGTTATGGGTGATTCCAAGTTAATGGAATATTCATTATAGCTCCCTAATATATTGGGAGGATATGTTATAAAGAGAATCACCATGTGAATTCCCTTAGTTTAAATGAATTCAAGATCCATACGATTTATTAAGATGAGTTGCAAAAAATAAATGACATGCTGGCATGATGACATGATGCAATGCAAAATTAACAATTACAAACACACGATAACAATGGAAAACATGGAAGGCGTCTGGAGCGTTGGTCTAGGGCCGTTACAGCAGGCTTGAGCAAGGAAAAGCCTACACTCAAATAATGTTTTTGTGCTACTTCTACTACTTTGGACCCATGCCACTGCCCTACTAGCTCAACTCCCAGGCCCATCGACAAATGCACAGCTCAAACGCGGAGAGATAAGTAATGATGGCGTTCAAGAGAGTCCATCACGGATAGTTAAGTTGCCTGGTACCTCACTGCTTGTCATATAGTAGGATAAAATAATTGTATTTCACGTTACTACGTGTGCTCAATGGATAATATATATAACATGTAGAGTAAAAAAGAGATGCAACAAGTGTTCAACCTCTTTGGCCAAGCCATGTCGATCTCAGCGTGATTGGGTTGGTTGGTGAGGATGCTCCGGCTAACTTGGCTGTCAGAAGAGGGGAAGAAGATCTTAGGTGTCTGGAGATGGAGCCTGGGGTACTGCTCCACTTTGATGGAGGGTTTCGTCGTTGGATCAGCTCCGGTGAGTTGTACGACGCCGAGGCTGAAGCAGGACAAGAGAGACAATGTTAACCTCAGTGGAATTCTAATAGCATCTCCAATAGATGACATAAAATACATAAGCACAAAGTGCTAGATCTAAAATACATCAGCCGCTCATCTATGAACTTAACTGTTGAAACTGAATTTAACTATCGAAACTGAATTTTGCTATCGAAACTGAATTTTACTGTCGAAACTGAACGTACTAGTAGCAAAAAAGCAGTAGCAGCAGCGCGTGCGAGAGCCGGGGCAGCTGGTCATGTAGCAGTCCATCTTCAACCTCCACCCCCCTGAGCCGCCAGCCACCATCGGCCAAACCGCCGCCCCCGCCGCCCGCGGCCGGCGGTGCACCGCCCCGCCCGCCCTGAAACCACTCCCCACCGCCGGTCCGCCGCCGCCCCGGCCATCCCTCTAGCCCCATCACGGGCATTTCGCGTGTCGGGATTTCGCAGGAGGTGGGAGTTTTTGCGCGCGTTGTAATTTTGGGGTAGCAAGGCGTGGGTTGAGATGGAGGGAGTTTTCGGAGCACAACGAGACAAAGATATATCTTAAATATTTCAGGGTAACAAGGCGCGGGTTGAAGAGGCGGGAGTTTCGCAGCATGATAGACAGAGATGCTAGCTTGAAATTTCGGCATAACAAGGCGCGGCTTGAAATTTCGGGAGAACAAGCTTAACGTGTACCCAAAAAAGAGAATTCTCACCTCGTCACTAGAGAGAGCCATGTCTTGTTTTACTATATTACTAGAAATGCATTCAAATACAACAAAAAAACTAAAAAATCGGGACAAAAAACATAACATGTACAGTACTAAAACAATTTGCACTTCCCTCAACAATAAAAAAACAATGTGTGTTGTCTAGCATATGGGCTAAATTTGAGTACATTTTCCATGTTTGAATGGGATTGTACTCAGGTTAGTTATACAACCATCCAAATATTATCTTCACAACACATGACATGAATATAGGAGAAGTAAGTTCCGATATAAATACGAACTACATGTACATACAATCTCAAATTCAAATATATGTATCTATTTTATGTTGAATTCAGATCATAGTACATGTATTCTCTAGCTAGATGTTCGTAATCTAAACCATGTATGATACTTCATACAATATGTTTAACACGCACAACACACACACACAAACACCATTTAGACTAGTAAGGTACACATGCATTGCACGCATGAGATTTGGCAACCAAATTATGAATAAATACCACATTATAGCATGTAAGCTTTGAGTCATATATGCATGATGTAGATGTTCGTTTAATTCTTATAGTTCATTTCATTCAAAATCATCTAGTTTTTATAAGAAAGCTAATCTATTTTAAGATTCATGGAATTGTGCGTTGTAAAGCATAAAGTAAAAATAAATAATGGCAAATCATGTAGAAAAACATTTGGGCAATTTTGATACGGAAGATTCTAGAACAAAGAAGAAGTGCTTGTGTTTTGAGGTTTGTGCATTATGCTTAAGTTCAACCATGGAGTCTTCTAGATTGTACATGTGGCAAAATCTGGTGGAATCTGGATGGTATCCAACGGCTAGTAGTGCTCAAATTTGCCATCTCTGCACCATCGGATTGGCTTCATCGAACGACATCTTTCAAAATTAAAGTTATCCGCACACTATATAAAATATAAAATATAATATGTAGGTGTATAGATATAGATATGTGATGCGAAAGCCACCCATCATCTCCAATTAGAATAGTGTGTCCATGCACGGATGCAATGTGGCCAAACGATGTCTGCCATCGGTATCTCAAATTCAAATCATTCTGACCTTGTTCAATGTGTATACAGTACAACATGCTCGTTTCCAAACCACACCGCGCATATTTCAGTTATATTCATGCATGCATGGGTTTCAAACATCATGATCTCTTATTCAAATATTTGAATTCAACTTTACATTGATTATGGCCTCACCTAGTCTTGTACACCCACATAGTCGTCTTCTCTTTATAATTGTACCACTAACTTTCTCTCGTGCATGCATGCACACACACTACCAGTCGGTATTATCCATCGCACACATGCAATCTTTTTCTTCAGGTCGGTCTCCCATGCATGCACACACACACACACACCTACCCCTCTCCATAAAATCGGGCATTTTTTTTATCTCTCACGTGCATGCGCAATGATCGATGTTCCTCTATGTGTGTGTGTATATAGCTAGGTCTTTCACAGTTTTTCACACAAACTGACCAATCTATATATCTAGTGAGGTCTCACCCTCTTTCCCACGTCCACATCGATCAATCTATACCTCTCTATATAGGATTACATAGCTAATACACCCACATTAATTATATATCCAACGTCCCCCTCTCATCATCCATGCCTTCCGCTTCATCTCTCAAACGCGTGCATAGTGGCGAAGACAAGGGCAGCAAGGGCCCTGCCCCCCTAACATCACTATATATCGAGGCTAATATGAATGTGATCTTTAGACAATTCCTAGAAAATGGTTTAAGTTGATTAATTGGCCCTCCTCGTAAAGGATTAGCAATGCTTGGCCCCCTAGCTCATTTATTTTTCATGGCTCCGCCACTTCGCGCAACAGCGCGCGTTCTCGCCCCCTCTCTTTAAATATTGATCTCGCACTTGTGCAATCCTTCATAGTCTCCCTCCACTTGGCCCCTCGCACCATCTTCTAGCCCCCACCGGATTTTGCCACATGTACAATCTAGCAGATTCCATGGTTGAACTTAAGCATAATGCACAAACCTTAAAACACAAGTGCTTCTCCTTTGTTCTAGAATCTTCCGTATCATAACTGCCCAAACTTTTTTTCTAGTTGAATTGCCATTATTTGCTTTTACTTTATGCTTTACAACGCACAACTCCATGAATCATAAAATATATTAAGGGCTTCTTTGATTCAAAGGATTCTCAAAGGAATTTTGGAGGATTCTAATCCTTAGAAAATTTTCCAATCTTGGTTGTTTGATTCATAGGATTGTAAATCATAGGAATTTTTCCATAGGATTCATTTGCACTAGATTTCATAGGAAACATCCCATCCACAGAAACCTCTTTGAAAGAATCCTATGTTTTTTCTATGCACAATCAAACACTCGTACAATCCTATAGGATTCAAGACAACTTTCCACTCTAATCCCATGTTTTTTGTATTCCCGCGTTTTGGAAATCCTACAAATCAAAGAGGCCCTAGCTTTTTTATAAAAACTAATTGATTTTGGATGAGATGAACTATAAGAATTAAACGAACGTCTACATCGGGCATATATGACTCAAAGCTTACATGCTATAGTATGGTATTTATTCATAATTTGGTTGCCAAATCTCATGCGTGCAATGCATGTGTACCTTACTAGTACTTCGAGTGTGTGCAAAACACGTAAATTAGAATTCCAATGGCACGCTATACAGTGTCTCTCTTACAGTTCATGAAGCCACGTGGCACATGTGGAGGCATTGTCGCGACCTCCTTGTGTGGTTTGATCACAATGACGTGCTGCTGGTTCCAGAAGAATGTACTCGGCCTCTCTGAGGCACACTGGCAGTACATGCACGAAGCAAAGATGGGCACGCACGCCACACACACACACACTCATTCCCTCGCACACACACACACGGGTACACGGGGGGACGCATTTGAAGTAAATATGCCCTAGAGGCAATAATGAAGTTGTTATTTATATTTCCTTATATCATGATAAATGTTTATTATTCATGCTAGAATTGTATTAACCAGAAACTTAGTACATGTGTGAATACATAGACAAATAGAGTGTCACTAGTATGCCTCTACTTGACTAGCTCATTAATCAAAGATGGTTAAGTTTCCTAGCCATAGACATGAGTTGTCATTTGATGAATGGGATCACATCATTAGCAAATGATGTGATTGACATGACCCATCCGTTAGCTTAGCACTATGATCGTTTAGTTTATTGCTATTGCTTTGTTCATAACTTATACATGTTCCTATGACTATGAGATTATGGAACTCCCGAATACTGGAGGAACACTCAGTGTGCCATCAAACGTCACAACGTAACTGGGTGATTATAAAGATGCTCTATAGGTGTCTTCAATGGTGTTTGTTGTCGGGGGTGTCGTGCGACATATGCCAAAGGATGGCTTATCATGGTGGGGGGTAGTAAGACGTCGCCGGTGCCAGGAAACGGGATGAGGCGTAGACACGTACACCGGCGACACCCAGGTTCGGGGCTCTCCTAGGAGATAACACCCCTAGTCCTGCTCTGCGGTGTCTCCGCATGATCACTCAAGCAACAATGGTAGCTACAAGCTTGCTCCTTGAGCTGTTTCTCTAGAGGGGGAAGAAGAACAAGGCTAGCCCTAGCTTCCTCTCTCTCTATGTGTGTGTGGAATGACTAAAGTCTGAACCCTTTGCATGGGTGTCCTGGGGGGGGGGGGTTATATAGGCCTACCCCCCTAGGGGTACAATGGTAATCTGGCCGGGTGTAGGACCCGGTTGTCAGTGTCTATGGGCGCCGGCTTCTCCGCCAGCCGCTGGGGCCCGCCTCCTGGTGGGTCCCACCGGCTGTCTCATACTTCGCCGACAGCCCGTACCTGCCACTTGCGGGTCCTGTCGGTAGCTTAATACTGTGGCGATGCTACTGATGATGTGTGCTTTGTTGGGGAAGGCGTGGCTACAGTGCCGCCGCCTGGCGGGCGTTCATTGTAGCCATTCCCTATCTCTTCGGGTTAATGGCGCACAAACTCTGAGGGAGGGGGAGGGCCGCCTGCTGGGAGTCGGCCTCCCCTCCGCCGGCTGGTCGTAGCCTGCCGCCTTCCGGCCTCCTATGGACAGGTAGAGCCCACCGTCGGTGGGACGTACCGACAACTCGTAGTGGAGGCGTGGTCTTCCCTGCCAGGTGTGATGTCATAGGCCGCGTGGCAACAGTGCCGCGCCGGACTGGGGTGTCCTTCCGGTACGATGCACTGTGGCCATGCCCCGTCCTAGATTCGGGGGTGGCAGATGACACTATAGCCACACCCGTCTCGTCGCCTTAATGTGGTGCAAACTTTGAGGGCATGAGGGGCCTGCCTGCCAGGGGCCGACCTCTCTAGAGGCCGCCTGTCAGGATTCGGCCCATCTCACGGCTTTCTTCTAAGGGGCGCCATCCTCCGGTTAGCCGGCCGGTGCTACCAGCCGGCCCAAAGAAGGCGATACTTTGTCCTTGAGGTTTGAGGGGCGCAGCCGGCCCCGATGTCTTGAATCGCCATGGGGAGCTGATGAAGCTACCCGTGGTCGTTTACTCCGACAGTAGTCCCCGAAGCTGGTGGGGCGCCGCTGGTACAAAGGCGAGAAGCCTCAGCAACTTCCTACTCTGAGTGGTCAGGTGATCTTGTTTCATCCGCCCTTTGAAGTGCCGACTGGTACAACCCGGCCGCAACCTGGCGGACCGCCTGCTGATTTCGAAACATCGCGGCGGGAGCCGGGTGGCGCGCCAGCCGGCTGGGCCGGCCTGCCAGCCCACGCGTGTGACAGGACGTCGCCGCAGGCTGGGGCCTGCCACTACCATGCCTCGGCACGCATGCGGATCCAGTGCGGCCGAGGCGAACAGTTTGAATCCCGCCGCGCAACAACTACATGCCGGTACTGTGCGGCTAAAGCGGGATCGTGGGGGCATGGGCACAGTTAATCTCACGACCCCCACGTTCTTGCCCCCTCGGCTTTGCCGCCTGGCTATAAGTAGGGGGAGGTGAGGGGTGGCAGACGCACGTGCGCCCCCACTCTCCCCTCTCCCTTCTTCCTCACGCCACCGCTGCTGCTCTTCTGCTGCCTTGCCGAAGTGCCGCCGTGGCTCCGAGTCGACGAGCGCGCCTCGCCCGCGGAGCTACCGCACCACCACGGGTACGCTCGCTCGCCCAAGCTCTTCGCCTCTGTTGAACCCGAGCCCCATGGTGCAGGCCAAAGTATGGGATGGCTCCAACGTGCAAGAAGAGCACATTATGTTCCTCCGCCAAACGCGGCGGCTGCCCGGCGAGAACTACGGCCGGGCATGCCCGCCGCCCGAGGAGGAGATCTTCCCGGCACCGCGGGAAGGCGAGTGGGTCTTGTTCCGCTCGCACTTCATCCGCGGCCTTGGCCTGCTGGCGAGCGATTTCCTCCGGGCCTTCCTCCACTTCTACCGCCTTCAGCCACACCACCTGACGCCCAATACGGTGGTGCTGCTGTCGGCCTTCGTCACTCTTTGCTAGGGTTACCTCGGCATTCCCCCACCCTCGAGCTGTGGGGGAATTATTCTATACCAAGCTCGGCTCCTCCGCCAAGAACGAGGCGGCTTAGTGCAGCGCCTTCGTCGCCATGCGCCGACCGGGTGCCGGGAACTGCTTCCCGGCCATCAGCCTAACGCAGTCGGTCAAGCTTTGGCAGCGGTCGTACTTCGACGTGAAGAACTTCCACCCGGAGCATGACTTCGTCAACCTACCAACGTACAAGGCCGGCCCGCCAGCCAAACCCCACACCAACTGGACCTTCAAGCCGAAGGCATTGTCGGCCGCCTCCCTCGCCGCCATCGCCCGGCTCCGGGAGATGATGGAGTCGGAAGGCCTGAAGGCCTCAGACATGCTGACCGCCTTCATGGCGCGCCGGGTGCTCCCCCTCCAAACCTGGCCTCACCTGATCAGCTGGATAAGCGGGCACCGAGACCCAACCCGGATGTGCACCAAGGAGATGCCGGAGGCAGAGGTGGCGCGCCTGGTAAATTTTATTTCGAGCTGCAAGCTCTTGAAGGGAGAGTGGCAGTTTGGCAAGCAGCCGTACTCCCGCGCAGACCCTCTGCCTGCGGTAAGTCCTCGGTTCTTTTTCTTCTCATTTGCCGAGTTCTTTTTTTGCCGCCTAATCAATCAATCACTTTGCACAGATCCTCTTGTCCAAGTTGGCAGTCGACGCCGTGGAGGAGGGCCAAGAATACCTGCCAGACTGGGCGGTAAGCGATGTGGACGACCCCGACCTGTGGGCGGCTGCCTTGGAGGAAGACGATGCCACAGGCGGTGGCAGTAGAGTAGGCGGCTCCAGAGGAGGCGGCGTCGAGGCATGGCTGGACGAGGAGGAGGAGGAAGACGAGCCACGCCGCCCTAACGGAACCGACAGGGCGGGTGGGAGCTCATCAGCCGTGCCGACCACAGCAGGCGGCTCTCAATAGCGTCGAGCCACCAGGCCGCTGTTCAGCAGCCGACTGAAGAAGCCGAGGAACCTGGCCGCCGCGACCAGGCGGCATGAGGCTGCTCCGAAGGCGGCCCAATTTACAAGGGCCCTGAAGCAGCCCCCAGTTGTATCCGCGTAAGGACTTTGACTCCCCACGTGTTTTTTCCCTTTGCCTTTCTTGCAATGATTCTTTTCTGAATTTCTTCTTGTCTTTTTTGATCAGGGCCCCGCTCTCTCTTGAGCGGTCGGCCTCTGCTTCCATCATCGGGGCGATGGAAAGCTCTGGCAACACCCGCCGCATAGACCCGCGTACCGAGCTTCAGGCAGCAACAGAGAGGAACACGCGGGAGGTGCGTGAGGAGCGGGAAGAGGCCAAGCGGCAGAAAGCGGCGGCGGCGAAGGCGGCGCAGGAAGAGGCCGACGCGGCCGCCAAGGCCCAGGCCGACGCCGCGGCCAAGGAACGAGCGGAAGCAGTCGCCAAGGCACGGGCGGAGAAGGCCACGTCCGTCCAGACACCACAATTGATCATCCCTCTATGCACCGCCCCGCCAGCGCCAGGAGCTGAGATTCTGACTAGAGGAGCCGGGGATGACCATCCGGTCGCAGAAGGCGGAGAGGGCGACGCCGCCATCTTGGGGGCGGAGGAGCCGCAACAAGCGCCAACTATAGATACGCACAGTAGTCGGCCAGAGGAGCCGCCAGCGCCACTAGCTGGCAATGAGTTCGTGGCGGGCTCTGCCCCGGTGGTCTGCACTCAGGGCCGTCGTCGCCCGGAGAAAGCGGTGTCGGCGCCAAGGCCGCTGGAAGTTGGGGCCGCGAGCTCTTCGGCCCCCGACACCGAAGTCAGCAGTGCTGCTCCGTCGGAATGGACTCCCGGAGGCAGGACAAATGTGCTGAACCGTGCCGCCATCGACGTCCAGGCCCAAAGCACTGCCTTCCAACAATATACCAAGGAGTTCTTGGCGACGCGGGCCGCCATCCAGGTATGTCTCTTGAGCCTTGCATTTCTCTTAAAATCTTCCGTGGGGGCGCGCCAGCGCACCCACTGGTGTAGCCCCAAAGTTCCGGGTCGGCTGCTGAGCAGGCAGATCAAAACTTAAGGTAAGTTCCGAGTGCTAACCTCTTCTTCTTTCTTCTCTTGTCTTGGTTGCAGGATTATCACAACATCTGTGCGGCCGCCTTCAACTCTCACGTCCAGGAGCTGGCCAAGCGGACCGCTGAACTGATCAACAGCCGGCGTAAGTACTTTTTCCTTATTCATGCGGGGGCGCACCAGCGCACCCGCGGGGTGTAGCCCCTGAGATTCGGGCCGACTGCTGTGCAGTCGGGCTGGATCTTCCAGCGACCACTCTTTTTTCTTTTGCTATCTTGCTGATTGTCTTTTCTTTTTGGTCTTCCACAGGAGCCAATGCCGACTTGCAGCTGCGTCTGGGCGAATTGCAAACCGCGCTACACGCCAAAGAGGAGGAGCACAACCAGATGGAGCAGGAGCGCGACCGCCTGGACAAGAAATTGTCTGACCAGGTGGACCAGCACCAGGCGGAGCTGCAGAAGCTCCATGACGTGGAGAAGGCGCTCGAGGCTAAGTTCGAGACCCAACGCTCGAGCTGGGTCGACAAGGAGAAGGCTCTAACCGACGACTGTGGGGAGATTGAGGACATGCTCGATGGTAAGCCGTTCTTCCCTTTCTTCCATCTTCTGGCTTCTTGTTCAAGCCGGATGTCATAGCCCTAAAATAATGCTTGTAATTAGTGGCATTGCATCCATTCATCATGTCTAATTTCTGAAAGCTGAACTGAGGAAATTTGAAAGCCTCAAAATTTAATTAAAAGAAGGGCAAATAACCCTGGAAAATGCATCCAATGTTCCCAAAATGCTCTTCATTGATGTTTGATATTTTTGGCAATGGTCTTGATCCAAACCAAAAATAATGAACATTTTTAAAGAATAATTTTGGGCACTGATGTTAAATCATATTGTATTTTCAATTTGAATTTATATTCATATAACTAGAATATATCTTCAAATGCTCCTGAGATAATTTATGGGCATGTGGCTAGGTCCATGTATGCAACATAAAATATTTCAGAAAGATTTGGCATGAGTTTGAATTCTATTTTGAATTTAAATAGTGGCAAATAAACAAATAAAAGAAAACAAAATAGAAAAAATAAAACAGAGCAGAAACTCACCTGGCTTACCTGGCCCAGCTCCTCCAGCCGGCCCAGCCCACCTGGCTAGTGCCAGTCGTCTTCAACCTCTACCAGTAGGCAGAGGCGAAGGCGGGCACGGCGCGCGCTGAGGCCGCCACCTCCTCCCTGCCTGCCTCACGCCCCGAGGCTCTCTCCCAGCGCCACGGAGACGGCCACGGACCCCCCTCTTTCTCTAGGTCTCTCTCCCTCTCGCTCCCTCGCTGTCCCTCATGGCCGAAGCCACCATGGCCACACCGCCGAGAACCACCGTGGCCAGCCACTCCCTCGCTCCATCTCCACGTCCCCGAGCTCCGCCACGATCGCAGGAGCCCTGCAACGTCGTCCCCGCTGTCCTCATCGCCGCCTCTGTCCGATGATCGCCGTCGTTCGATTCGTGCTGTCCAGGGCTTACCCGGCCTCGACCTCGACTCCGTTCGACCCCTCTGTGAGCCTCCGTCGTTTCCCCCTTGTTTCCCCTCTCCAACCCTTCCTCTAGCCGTGCTTTTCGCCGGAGCCGAGAGCTCACGCCCGCCGGCCATGTCGCCGTCGTGTCTACAGACGGCATTGCTTGCGCCTGGGCGCGTCATCGTGCTCGGGTTGCTCCTAGGAGACGACCCCGACCACCAGCTGGTCCTGCCGTGCACCGGAACACCGAACCCGTGCGTGTCCGAACTCCGGCCGCCACCCAAACGCTCGCCAGCGTCGTTCCCGGCCATCGCGCGCTCAACCACCTGCACCGTTGGATGCGACACTCCTCCAGCTGGCCGTAGGACCTAGCCATAAATAGTGTAGCCTTAGCTGATTAAACTTGTCTTCAAAGTTTTTATGCGTTATTGTTCAACTTGGGCAAAAAAATTCATATAATCAACTACGATTACAAGTAGACCAGTATTTTGATAAGCATTTTTACTACTGCATATCTACAATGGTTGAGCATGTTAGTTTTATGCATAACATAGTTTGGTGTCCACATATGTGTAATTTAGGCGTGGACACCGGGACATTTTCATCCTGGGTCCGCCCCTGCCACCTGTCATCCAACCAAATCAGCTTGAGACACTGACGTATGGGTCCCATAGGTCAGGTTTGACCTGGCCGACCCAGTTGACCAGCTGACATCACAGTGACGCAGTGCTGACGCAATAACTCATATTCTGGATTTAACTTAATTCAAGAAATTCCAGAAAATGCCCAAAACTTCTAAAATTCATAGAAAATCAACCGTAGCTCCAAATCAAATAATTTATATATGAAAAATGATCAGAAAAATCCAAAGAATCTGATTATGGCATTATCATGAATGTTTGAACAACTTATGCCTGCTGATCAGGTCAAATCAAATAAGTGGCATTTAAATAATCACATATGGAGTTGAATTTGAATCTTTGGTTCAAACCAACTTCATTTAATCTGGTTTTAGTTGAATTAGCTCAAATCACAGCATATTGACATGTCATGATCATGCATCATAATGTGCATTGCATTGATTGTATTCTTTCTGCGTTTGCTGGTGATTGTCCCCCCTCGGTAGACATATGTTTCGACGATGTGTTCGATGACACCGATGAGGAGCTATATCATCTTCAGAAGTGCCAGGCAAGCAAAACCCCCTTGCTCATTCCGATACAATCCCAGTCTCTCGCTCCTGCTCTCTTTTATTGCAGTAGGACAACAACGATTCATCTGTTACTTATTGCGGTAGTTGAACTCCTTATCCTCTGCATGACCTGTCATTGCCACAGTAAATAGATGAAACCCACTAGCATGAGTAGGAGTTGTTTGAGCCCTGATGTGCCTACTCATTCATGCTTGTTTGTCATGCCTGCTATTGCATAGAATTGTTTCGGGTCTGATTCATCGAGGATGAATCGGAGGTGTGTGAACATGTCCTACTGTTGAGAGCTAAGTGTGTGAACATGATTTGGTAAAGGTATCAATGAGAAGCCATGTAGGAGTACATGGTGGGTTGTTTCATTGAAGCTGTCCTTAGGAACTGAGTTCTGTGTTTGTGATCCATGAAACAGCTACTACCACACATTGGGACCTGAAATATGACCCCGCTCGACTTACTGACCCCTCTCGTCCTCTGTCCAGGAGTTGCAACTAGTTTCTAGTGTTTATAGGATATGTGTTGGCAGCCATGCGTAGCGCTGACCCTAGGGGTGGGCTATGATGCGGTAGATACACCGTGGCACGGTGTACCGGGCGCCCGTTTGGTGTCTTGGGAACCCTACACACATCGTTTGGGGCTGTGAGCGAAACTCCGACCGGATCTCCTCGCAGATGGAACCTAAATAGGTGATAAACCTGGACTAGAGACTTGTGCGGTTAGTCAGGTCATGGTCTACACCCACGTCAACTTTCGCTTGAAGTCTGCCGAGCACATGTCGTGTGCAGGTGCTAAGTGGTGGAAACATGTGTGACGAAGTACACCCCTGCAGGGTATAAAACTATTCGAATAGCCGCGTCCGTGGTAAAGGACTTCTGGGTTGCCTATAACAGTTCATAGACAAGTGAAAGTGGATACTCTAAAATGCGCAGGATAAGCGTGAGTGCTATGGATGGCGTTCTCGTAGGGAGACGGGAGCAGATCCATAGTGGTGTATTGATATGGTGAATATGTGGACTCGTGTGCGCCACCTCAAAAGAGTTACTTGCAGTTGTAGTTTAAGATAGCCACCGAGTCAAAGTTGGCTTGCTGCAGTTAAACTCCACCACCACCCCTGTTGATACCAATGCATATGTAGCTAGTTCTGATGTAAGTCTTGCTGAGTACTTTTTTACTCATGTTTGCTTAATTTATGTTTTGCAGAGAGACTTCAGTCTCGCTAGTAGTTTCGCGTGGACTTTGACATTTAGCTTGATACCTTAGCTACGATCTTGTGCCCTCGACAGGATCTGGTAGATAGTCAGGCTTCTTAGCCTTTTTCATTTGTAGATGTCTGTACTCAGACATGTTAAGCTTCCGCATGTGCTTTGATTTGTATGCTATGATTGTTGGGTCATGAGACCCATGCTTGTAATATCTCGCTCCTTGGAGCCTAATGAATAAATACTTGAGTCGTAGAGTTATGTTGTGATGCCATGTTGTATTTACACATATCAAGCATATTGTGTGTATGATTGAAATGCTTGGTATGTGTGGGATCTGACCATCTAGTTGTTTATCCTTGGCAGCCTCTCTTATGGGGAAATGTAGTCTAGTGCTTCCATGAGCCATAGTAGTCCGCTACAGCCCGGTTCACCGGAGTCCTGCTAGCCCAGCACTACTGCTCAGGACACTTGACTGGCCGGCATGTGTTTCACTTCGTTCCTGTGTCTGTCCCTTCGGGGAAATGTCACACGATGACATCCGGAGTCCTGCCTAGCCTGCTATAGCCCGGGTTCCCGAAGTCCTGTTAGCCCAGTGCTACAACCCGGATTCACACGCTGCTGACCGACATGCTCGATGTGACTGATGTATGCCTGTCCCCATAGGTTGGTGCCGCTTTGGGTTCATGACTAGCCATGTTGGCCCGGGTTCTCTGTCATATGGATGCTAGCGACACTATCATATACGTGAGCCAAAAGGCGCAAACGGTCCAGGCCATGGTAAGGCGACACCCGTGGGAATACCATGCATGAGGCCGCAAAGTGATATGAGGTGTTACCGGCTAGATCGATGTGACTTGGAATCGGGGTCCTGACACCGGACCTTCGACTTCATGCTTATTTTTTCTTCTTGTGTAGAGTATTTCCCTGGTCATGCCGTTGCCGCCAGCCAAGCCATCGAGGCCCGCCATGACGAGCGAAGGCTGGCTGGTGCAGAAATTGCACCCAACGCCCCTCGGATCCTTGCCGAGCAGCTGCTTGCCATTCAAGCTCGCCTCCAGCCGGCCCACCGAGCGCTCCGCCGTCTGCAGCACACTGGAGCTTAGGTGGTTTCCGCCCTCAGGCCAAGTACTCCGCTTCTGCGCACCTCCAGTCGGACCTCTGACTGGTTGGAGGTGGCCATTGGCCGCTTTGAGGCATGGAAGGGCTCCGCAGCTCGGGCAAGCGCACGGCGGGCTCTGGAGTTCATCAAGGGGTGGTACCCCGAGCTAAATCTGGACCAACTGGCCACCCTCGAAGCTGAAGCCACCGAAGGGCTGGCGGTGGTGGGACCCGACCTCTATCGTCGTGCTGCGGTGATCGCCGAGTACACGGACACCAGCGTCTTCCTCCTCGAGCTGACTGAGGAGGGTGCCGAGGCGCTGCCCAACTGGTTCGGGATGAACCCTAAAGGCGGCGAGGACTCGGTGGAGGAGATCGCGTCCAGCGATGAAGGGGAAGAAGAGGAGGACGAGGACGGCGGAGACGATGCGTCGGATGATGGAGGCGACAGCCAGCCTCATCCTGACCATATCTCGACCAACAGGCGGCACGCCGATGAGCCGACTACCACTGGTGTTGATCAGGCCGAGATCGACCAGGTGGCCGCTCCACCACCCGGAGCCTCGACCTCTGCCGACCCTTCTAATCCGGCTTCTGCCCCTCTGGCCTAGGCGGCCAAGTTATCTTTTTTCTTCCTGCTTTGTAATTTCTTTCAAACAGACTTGTTAGATTCGCGTAGTTCCACCCACTAGGGGTGTATTCAAACTCTATTGAATTCTGGCCAAGGGCCTTTTGCTATGTAAATTATCTTTGCCAATTTCCAACTTGCCTTGCTCTTCTGCTCTTTTTGACTTTTTCCTTGGCCGCCTTCCCTTAACTGCCGTCTTGCGAATCGGCCAGCCGCTCTGCGGTCTGTGGCTGGGTCAAGTACTTGGCCGTTTTTTGGGAAGGCAAGTACTTAGCCTTTGTAGAGTGTAGCAGGTTTTAGTTGTAGGAACCAGACGACCGGCTGCTGAACAGCCGGTCGGCAAGGCAGGGAGCCGGCTTGGCCTATGCCGATGCTTTGGTCCTTAGCCATTTTTCGTGTGGGCACCCTTTCCTGCCTTTAACTCTTGCCAGCCGGGCAGTCGCTCTGCGAGCTGCAGCTGATGGCAAGAGAGGGCTTAGGTGCCGGCACACTACTTGTCTGACTGCAGGTAGCATGGGCATAACACAAGGCGGCAAGCCCCCGGGCCGACTGGTCGAACCCGGTGCCAGGCAGAATAACAAATAACACATTTATAGACATGGAACTCGTCATATAGATAAAGAGGGTAGCCCCCGAGTGCTACTTGAGGGTCCTGATGTCTTAGCGTTTAGTACAAAAGATGGCATGGTACATACTGCTTTCAACTATAAAATCTTCGCCGGAGTCGTCTCTCTTGCGCGCTCTGGGCTTCTGTGCATCGATGAGGTAGTAGGAGTCATTGCCCAAAGCTTTGCTGATGATGAACGGACCTTCCCAAGGTGCCGAGAGCTTGTGCTAGCCGGTTGTTCGCTGGATCAGCCGAAGCACAAGGTATCCCTCTTGGAATGATCTTGGCTTGACCTTTCGACTATGGTAGCGGCGGAGGCTCTGCTGGTAGATGGCGGATCGGCTGAGTGCTAACAGCTAGCCCTCTTCCAGCAGATCAACACCGTCTTCTCTTGCTTCTTTCGCCTCCGCCTCCGTGTACATGGTGACGCAAGGTGAGTCGAACTCGATGTCAGTTGGGATGACGGCCTCAGCCCCGTAAACAAGGAAGAATGGAGTGAAGCCGGTTGATTTGTTTGGAGTGGTGCGGAGGCTCTAGAGGACGGCCGGTAGCTCATCGATCCAGCAGCCGACCGATCGCTCTAGAGGCTCGACCAGCCGGGGCTTGATATCGGAGAGGATAAGGCCGTTTGCTCGCTCGACCTGGCCGTTTCACTGCGGATGGCAACTGATGCTAAGTCCAGTCGGATGCCCCGCGTCGCGTAGAAATGGACCAGGGCTCCCTTGACAAAGTTTGTGCCATTGTCGGTGATGATGCTGTGTCGTACACCGTATCGGACGGTGATGTCGGCAACGAAGGTCACAATAGTCGGACCATTTAGTTTTTTGATTGGTTTTGCTCGATCCACTTGGTGAATTTGTCCACGGCGACAAGCAGGTGGGTCATGCCGCCGCGTGCTGTCTTGAATGGTCCAACCATGTCCAGCCCCCACACGGCGAAAGGCCAGGTAAGGGGGATGGTTTTGAGTGCAGAAGCCGGTAGATGTTGCTTGGAGCTGAACTTCTGGCACCCTTTGCAATGCTTGACCAACTCCTTGGTGTAACACCCATGATGCGGCTATATATCCCACGTGTCAAAGCACGACTTAGAGGCATAACCGCATGGCGGTTTTGTCGCAAGAGGGGTAATCTTTGCACAATCCCGTGTACTGAATAAGAAAGGGATAAAGAGTTGTCTTACAATTGCCACTTCACGCAAATAACAAGTTGAACATACATCATCCAAAATACAATCAAGGTCCGACTACAGAATCAAAATAAAGGAAGACAACGCCAAATGCTAGATCCCCAATCGTCCCAACTAGGCTCCACTACTGATCATCAGGAAACGAAACATAGTAAGGACCAAGGTCCTCGTCGAACTCCCACTTGAGTTCGGTAGCATCACCTGCACTGGTATCATCGACACCTGCAACTGTTTGGAAGTGTCCGTGAGTCACAAGGACTCAGCAATCTCACACCCACGAGATCAAGACTATTTAAGCTTATGGGTAGGATAAGGTAATGAGGTGGAGCTGCAGCAAGCGCTAAGAAAATATGGTGGCTAACATATGCAAATAAGAGTAAGATGAGAAGCTACGCAACGGTCGTGAAGCTATAAGTGATCCTGAAACTACTTACGTTCAAGCATAACACAAGACCATGTTCACTTCCCGGACTCCGCCGAAAAGAGACCATCACGGCTACACACGCGGTTGATTCATTTTAATTAAGTCAAGTGCCAAGTTCTCTACAACCGGATATTAACAAATTCCCATCTGCCACATAACTGCGGGCACAGCTCTCGAAAGTTTATACCCTGTAGGGGTGTCCCAACTTAGCCCATCACAAGCTCTCACGATCAACGAAGGATATTCCTTCTCCCAGGAAGACCCGATCAGTCTCGGAATCCCGGTTACAAGACATTTCAACAATGGTAAAACAAGACCAGCAAAGCCTCCCAATGTGCCGACAAATCCCGATAGGAGTCGCACGTATCTCGTTCTCAGGGCACACTGGATGGGACAAGCTATGAGTAAAACCATCCCTCAAGTTTCCCCGAGGTGGCCCCGCAGGCTGCCCATTTTGGACCAACACTCAGAGGAGCACTAGCCCGGGGGGGGGGGGGGTTAAAATAAAGATGACCCTTGAGTCTGCAGAACCCAAGGGAAAGGTATAGGTGGTAGGTAGGCAAATGGTAAAACCAAGGTTGGGCCTTGCTGGAGGAGTTTTATTCAAAGCTAACTGTCAAGGGGGTCCCAGAACCCCAACCGCGTAAGGAACGCAAAATCAAGGAACATAACACCGGTATGACGGAAACTAGGGCGGCAAGAGTGGAACAAAACACCAGGCAAAAGGCGGAGCCTTCCACCCTTTACCAAGTATATAGATGCATTTAAATAAATAAGAGATAAAGTGATATCCCAACATATCCATGTTCCAACATGGGACAAACTTCAACTTCACCTACAACTAGCAACGCTATAAGAGGGGCTGAACAAAAGCGGTAACATAGCCAAACAACGGTTTGCTAGGAAGGTGGGTTAGAGGCTTGACATGGCAATATGGGAGGCATGATATAACAAGTGGTAGGTAGCGCGACATAGCAATAGAGCGAACAACTAGCAAGCAAAGATAGAAGTGATATCGAGGGTATGATCATCTTGCCTGCAATATTCTCAGAGTTGTCAAAAGCTTGATCCTCGTTAGCGTACTCAACAGGTTCCTCGTAAATGTACTCGTCTCCCGGCTCTACCCAAAGCAAGAACACAATCAATGGAACAATAATCAATCATGGTGCAATGCACAAGCAACATGATGCAATACATGGCATGATATGCAAGATATGATATGTAATGCATATGGGTGCTCCGGAAGGGAAAGAATGATCAAGGAATCAACTTGTCATAACAAGTACGCCGCTAGAAAGATGAGGTGATTTCGGTCGAAATTGATATAAGGATCACCGGAAACGGATGCACGGTTTGCAAATGACAAACAATACAAGGATGATGCAAATCTGCGATTAACAACATGATAGTACTTAGAATGCAACAAGAAACTATGCTACAACACTTAAACATAGCAACAAAGCATATGGTAGTGATGTACAAGAGATGCTTGACAAAACATGAACACTAAGCTACGGCTAAATCACACTAGAACAGGTTCAAACAAGCATGGCAAAAGTGCAAAAGTTATCAGCTTCACAGACTTGGTGAAAATACTAACTTGACATATAACAACATCAGGAAGCAATGTTTAGAGTAAGCAAACAACATGCTACAGGAACTTAACATAGCAAACAAAGGCATGACATGCTTCTACTAAATGCACTTAACAAAACTCCCTTACTGAACATGAGCCAAGAAGGCATAGAAGATATGATGGCACCCATGTAAACATAGTAAGTTTTATAAACAGATTCAGGCAGTGAAATTTCAAGGCATGACAGAAACAAATCATGATAGCAACTTTGCAAGCTTGTGGCACTCATCACAGTGCACTAAATGACATGGAATCAATTCTAGCATGGTGTAGGCATGAAAATGAAGCTATACATGTGCCAAACAACCTCATATCATATTTGAATTAAATCACACAAAAATGACAAAACAACATCATGATGTAAAATGACATGTGTGCAAACTTGCTTGTCTTAAATTTGTGAAGATTTTTCTATAAGAACCCCAACATATTATATACTCCCTCCGTCCCAAAATGCTTGTCTTAATTTTTTCTAAATACGGATGTATCAATTCACGTTTTAGTATTAGATACATCCGTATCTAGACTAATCTAAGACAAGAATTTTGGGACGGAGGGAGTATATAACATGTTTGGGTTCTTATAGAAAAATCTTCACAAATGCTCTAAGTTGAATCCTGCCTAAAATGGAAATAAACAGAAATGGCATTTTCTGTATTTGGAAACGTCCAGAAATGGACCTGCCCAAAATGGAATATGGCATATTTCCAGAAATACGGATGTATCAATTCACGTTTTAGTATTAGATACATCCGTATCTAGACTAATGTAAGACAAGAATTTTGGGACGGAGGGAGTATATAATATGTTTGGGTTCATATAGAAAAATCTTCACAAATGCTCTAAGTTGAATCCTGCCTAAAATGGAAATAAACAGAAATGGCATTTTCTGTATTTGGAAACGTCCAGAAATGGACATGCCCAAAATGGAATATGGCATAATCTTCACAAATGCTCTAAGTTGAATCCTGCCTAAAATGGAAATAAACAGAAATGGCATTTTCTTTATTTGGAAACGTCCAGAAATGGACATGCCCAAAAATGGAATATGGCATATTTCCAGAAATGGAAATTCACTGGAACAAAAGAAATAAAAGAGAAGGAGGGGGGTTAGTGGCTGACTGGTGGGGTCCTCTAGGTGTGTATGGCATTTTCTGTATTTGGAAACGTCCAGAAATGGACCTGCCCAAAATGGAATATGGCATATTTCCAGAAATACGGATGTATCAATTCACGTTTTAGTATTAGATACATCCGTATCTAGACTAATCTAAGACAAGAAATTTGGGACGGAGGGAGTATATAACATGTTTGGGTTCTTATAGAAAAATCTTCACAAATGCTCTAAGTTGAATCCTGCCTAAAATGGAAATAAACAGAAATGGCATTTTCTGTATTTGGAAACGTCCAGAAATGGACATGCCCAAAATGGAATATGGCATATTTCCAGAAATACGGATGTATCAATTCACGTTTTAGTATTAGATACATCCGTATCTAGACTAATCTAAGACAAGAATTTTGGGACGGAGGGAGTATATAATATGTTTGGGTTCTTATAGAAAAATCTTCACAAATGCTCTAAGTTGAATCCTGCCTAAAATGGAAATAAACAGAAATGGCATTTTCTGTATTTGGAAACGTCCAGAAATGGACCTGCCCAAAATGGAATATGGCATAATCTTCACAAATGCTCTAAGTTGAATCCTGCCTAAAATGGAAATAAACAGAAATGGCATTTTCTTTATTTGGAAACGTCCAGAAATGGACATGCCCAAAAATGGAATATGGCATATTTCCAGAAATGGAAATTCACTGGAACAAAAGAAATAAAAGAGAAGGAGGGGGGTTAGTGGCTGACTGGTGGGGTCCTCTAGGTGTGTATGACATGTGGGATCTTGCTGTCATACTCACGTATGTTGCAAAAGGAAAAGAGGGGGTTTAAACTGCGCCCATGGGGATCGAACCCGAGACCTCCTGGATGAATCAGCGTGGTGCGAACCACTGCGCTACAACGACTGCGATAAATAGGAAGGGGCGCGGCCCCTTAAGAGAGAGTCTAGGGTTGAGCCTCTCTGTGTAGGCAGAGAAGACGACGGCTGCGAGGATGGAGCTGGCGAGGTTAGCCGTGGTGATGGCAGGGCTTGGGAGGCCATGGCGGCTGTGCGGGATAGGCTAGGGAGCGCGCGTGCGGTGGTGCGCGTGCAAACGCTCGAGCACGAGCAGATGAATGCGCGGAGCGCAAGCCGCGTGTGCGTGGGCGGGAGTAGGCAGAGGCAATACACGAACTTGCCGTGCTGCCATGGTGTCAGTGGCATGCGGGCTGCGTACGTGCGGGGAAGTGTAGCGAGGACAACGAAGCTAGGCGAGAACCGGAGCGCGGGGACGCATGGCGCGCTACAGCTGGAACTACCCCAAAAAATACAACTTCGCCGGAGCACCGAGAGCATGGGAAAGATTGGATCGAAGCGGCGCCTGCGGTGATCTATGACGACAGGAAGGAGCACGGAGGAAGTTGGGTATACCTCGTATACCTATGACAAGAAGATGAGGCCGGAGACTCGACAGAGACGGCGTGACGCAGCTCTGAACTTGGCAGGTTTCTGACCGGGAAGAAGAGGAAGAAGACACCATCGTGGAGGTCGAACCCGAGGCCATGTGGTCGCGGGCGTGGAGGCAGGGGACGGAGAGGGACTTGGCTCTCCTATCCACGGTGGCCAAGGGGGTCGGAGGCGCGGTGACGAGCTACTCCGAGCTCGAGCTCAAGCTCGGCCGGAGCATGGTGGGGCAGGGCGACGATGTGGCGTGGGCTAGCCTTACCTGGCGGCGGAGAGGGAAGGAGAGGGCCTGGATGGACAGAGGAGAGACCGGGGTAGGGTTTGGACATGCTTTATAGGGACTTGGGGCGTCGGACAGCTGTCAAATCGATCGAGGCATCGACGTGGACATGCTGGATGCACACCGTACATGAGGTTGACGACGCCTCTGTACGCGTGGGCTGGATGGACTGCTGGTGCACAGCTGGGCCGCTGGTTGATGGGCTGCTGCTGCTCTCTCTCTCCCTCTGGCTCTATTCTATTTCTTCAAATAGAAATAAAAGGGGGGAAAGCACAGAAGGATTGGAGGGGTTTGTGAGAGATATGAAAATATCCTCAAGACCCTGGATTTAAGAAGAATTTGAATAAATTGAGTTGGACATTTTTAGAGGTAGAAAAATAAAACAAGTTTGAATAAAATTCAAACTTGAGGCATTTTTGAACCTATCCAAATCAACTCCAATTGAGATGAAATTCGACAGAGAGGCTAGGTACATGGTGCCAGGTTTATTGGGGGAAATTGAGCATTAATGGAGTAATGCTATATGGGACATGCAAAAATGGAAGAAAGGTTAGGAGGAGAAGTGATGGTGCATGGATCACCCATGGAGCATGCAACAAAATAATATGCATGAAAACAAACACACAATGCACTTGATGAGGTTGGAATGCCAAATGACAAGAGACACAAATGCAATACATGATGAGGCTAAGGTGCAACAATTAAAGGCAAAAAGAAACAAGACAAGAAATGATAATACAATGCAATATGAAACAAGGCAAAACCCAAAAATAAAACCAACAAGGAGGAAACCACTAGGGATTGATCATGACAAGGTTCGATACATTGCCAAATATGGCAATTTTACATTTGGGGTGTTACACTTGGTGACTTCCAAAGCAGTCGCCCAGAAGAAACCATGGCGGAAAGCTTTGACGACAAGGGATCTGGAGGCCGCGTGGTGGCCGCACTCGCCTTGGCGGATATCTTTGAGGATTTATTGACCCTTCTCTGGTTCTACGCAGTGTTGGAAGACTCCGGTCATGCTGCACCTGACAAGCTCTCTATTTACTATCGTGTAGGCTCCTGCTCGGTGCTGCACTTGCCGGGCCGAGATCTCGTTAGCCGGCAATTCTCTGGTCACCAGAAACTTGAGGATGGGCTGTGCCCATGATGGTGCTTAAATTTCTTCCTCTGCCACTACGGCCACTTGTACTAGGGCGGTTGGGTTGGGAGGTGGCGGGTTGGGGCTGGCCGCCGCTTGCTGAGCTGTTGAAGTCTCTGGGCCGACTGCCGCAGCCCCCGGGCCTAGCTGTGAAGTCCCCGGGCCAGGTGCGGCTGCTGCAGTTTCCGAGCCATCTGGTGAAGTCCCCGAGCCGGTTGCTGCAGCCCTCGGGCCGAGCTATGAAGTCCCCGGGCCGGGTGCGACTGCCGCAGTCCCCGTGCTGCCTACCGAAGTCCCCGGGCCGGCTGTTGAAGCTCTTGAGTCGGATCCGACCGCTTTGGGAGCAGCCGACACGTAGATTCGGATTATGGAGAAGGCTTGATTGACGGCTTGCGGAGGCACTGAAGGGAGACGCCGGCTGGTATTGCTTGACGGGTGGAGCCGATCCGTGCCGGGGCATCAGCTGGCTCGTTTTCGTTCCGTGGCACGTGAAGGAACTCGCACCCTTCAAAACATCCACTGAGTTGCTGAACGAGGAAGCGGTAACTTGACATATTTGCATCCTTAGCGTCGCAATCCCCAGACGACTGTTGGACCACCAAGTCGGAGTCGCCGTAGCACAGGTTCCGACGGATGTCGATCTCTTTGTCCAGCCGGAGGCCGTGTACTAGCGTGTCGGGGGACTAATCAACGAGCACCTATGGGACTGGCGGACCGGGTCCCTTTCGGTTCGGCGGGGGCGAGGGTCGCACGAAGAGCGGATCGAGGCGAAGCACACAAGCAGTTTACCCAGGTTCGGGCCGCACGGATGCGTAAAACCCTACTCCTGCTTTGTGGTTTGTATTGAGTTCTTGCTCGGGAGCGCGGAGTGCTACAGTACACCCCAGCAGCTAACGAGACTGAGCGTGAGTGTTCTCTTCCTCCCCCCTCTACGTTGCGCATGGGCCTCCTTTTATATGCTCAAGGGGTCACCGACAGGTGGCAACGTAGACAAGGGTAAAAATGGAAAGGTGCTGCGGTTGGTACAGCTACCTGCTACAGTGTATCATACCTAACCCTGACGACAGGGGACAAGGGCATTAAATGCCTGTCTGCGTCGCCTAAATAGTGCAAAAGGGACCGTCAGGGACGCCACCGCTCGCCACGATGGCAATCTTGTCAGCGCCGCTTGCCACCGCGCACCGCTGGCTGCACAGCCTCCCGCCACGTACGCCTGGAAGGGTCCCAGAGCGACACGTTGGTGGATGTGCTGGAGCGCGGACACAGAGTGGTGGCTTGCCGCGGCAAGCGCCTTGCCGCGGTCGTTGTCTTGTCGCGTCCGGGAGCTTGTCGCTCACCGGGCCTTGCCGGGACGCGTGGCGCATCGCGGCAAGTTCCTTGAGATGCCTTGGTTGGCCTTCCCGGCAAGCTCCTCTTGCCGGGGTCTTGTCTCCTTGGCTTGGATACTTTGTCCTTGAATGGCTCCAAAGGAACCACGGAGGACCTTGGCGGTCACCCGACAAGCCTTGCCGCGGGATGCTGCGACTGCCCGTGCACAAGTTCGGGATACTAGGGTACCCCTACTCTAGTACACCGACAGGAGCCCCCGGGCTTGGGCCATACACGGTGCCGAGCGCTGTTGGGCCAGGCCCAAAACAGGGCACGGGCACGCGCGGCCTGGGTTACGCCGTATCTCTCCCCGTATCCACCGCGCCCTCCCCGAACGGCACGCGTTGAATGCGGTGTCGTGGGAGAGATCGTGGGTGATTTCTTTATTCGGAAAGGCGGAACGTCCGCCCCCTCCCTCTTTATAAGCATGGGAAACAGGGGTAGTTCGCCCATTCGCCGGTTGCTACTCCAATCTCGGAAACCTCCGCCGCTCCCTTGTCTTCCCAAAGCTGAAAGAGAGCAGCGCCCCGCCCCCCATCGCCACCAGCACCACCAACGCCGTCGACCTCCTCCACCACTTCCGCCATGGCTCCAAGAGCAGACAAAGGGAAGGTTGTGAAGTCGACCGAGGCGCAGCGGCTTGCGGCGCTGCGAAAGGAGCGGGCAATCTTCCCCCCAAGCTCGCCCCGAGGGAGCTGAGGGAGAATTTCTACCTCTTCTGGTCGACGGAGACGCGAGCGCATCCGCGCACGAAGGTACTTCCAACCGCCACTTGGAAAATGGCTCCAAACGGATATCCTTTCTTCGCCTTGTTCTTCTACTGCGGGCTCTGCCCGCCCTTCTCTGAGTTTTTCTGCGATATTATGAACACCTACGGGTTCCGCCTCCTTGACTTCACCCCCAATGCTGTTCTGACCATGGCAGTTTTCGCACATCTCTGCGAAAACTTTGTCGGAGTCTATCCCAATGTAGCCCTTTTTCGCCACTTCTTTATGCCTCGAGTAGAGAGAGGAGAGCCTTTATCCGGCGGAATTGCCTGGATCTCGAGGGCCGGCAAGAAGGACACTTATCTGGAGGGAGAGTTCCGCGGCAAGTGGGAGGAATGGAGAGCAGACTGGTGCTGGATTGTCGAGGAGAACCCGCAGCCGTTTACCGCCCGGCGCCAAGCCCCAGTAGCACGCGGCAGCGATTGGAGTGACGTGGCCCCGGAAGACGATAGGCTTAAGATTGCCGTCACCCGGATCCTACACCTCAGGCTTGCCGGGCTCACTGTGGACGCTGTTGGCGCAGATTTTCTTCGCCGCCGCATCGCCCCCCTGCAGGAACGGAGGAGACCCGCCTGGAAATTCAAGAATGCGGCGGATATCATGAGGCTGCGTCCGGGCCTCAACTTCAACTTCACTGTTCTGGAGCTTAACGCGATGCTCCAGGAGCTGTTCAAGTACGACCCTCAACATCCCGAAGTGTTCAGGTTGCCGAAGGGTGTCGTTCCGCTGTGCAACAACTCCGCGCTCGACCGCATCCGTGCAATGATGCCGCTGTGCGATTCGCATGGAATTGTCCCAACTTGGGAAGAGCCTGCAGACGACGTCGTGCAGGAGTTCTTTGACGGCTTGGTAGAAGTGCCGGTCCACTCCGACGAAAAGAATAGCCTCACCCGCGACACCACCGATGCGGAGATGACACGCATCGCCACTAGGCTGGAAGAGGCGGCGGCAGCCGCAGCCGCGGGCGAATTTGGATTCACCATGGAGGAGGCAGAGGCAGCAGAGGCGGCAAGCCGTGCCGAGCGAGAGGAGCTCGTCGGCGAGAAAGAGCTTGCCGGGCATGACGTCGAGTCGAGCGAGCCTGCCGAGGATACGAGCGGCTCGCTGGAGATCAACTCCTCTTCCTCCTCATCTTCAGGCAGCTCGCCGCAAGCAGAGCCTCCATCTCCACCAAGAAGGCGTCTCCGCAAGGCCGGGGACGTAGCGGGGCGGCGGGCGAGTGAACAGTCGCCACGCCGCGCGACACGCTCCACCGCGGCAAGCACTGTTGCTGCGGGAGCACCTCACGCTGCTGCGGCAACTGGAGCGGGGTCCACCCGGACCACCGCTTCTGCTCCTGCCGCTTCTCACGCCGCGGCGGCAGCCGGAGCGGGGTCGTCTCAGACCACCACCACTGTTCCCGCCAAGCGGCCAAGGGAAACTACTCCTCCGCCTCCTCGCGCCGGTCGTGAGCCGGACTTCGACTTCTCCGCGTTCAGCTCCGACGAGGAAGAAAAAGAGTAAGATTCTCTTGTTGTACTTGTAGTTCTTCAATTCTTGCTGTTTTGTCTTGTATCTCATTTGCTTTACTCTAAACTTATTCCTTTTTAGGACTCTGGCCCAGAGAGCAGTGAAGAGAGCCAAGGTCCCGGTGATTGTCATCGAGGACGAACCCACCGCGACAGCAGGGGGTGCGTCCGAGACAACCTTGCCGGACCCGGCAACTGTTCTCCAGAGCAGCCCCCAGCGTAAGTATATGGTTCGCTTTCCGCTGTTAGGCGCGCATGGATACTCTTTCTTTGCTAACATCTGACTGTTGGTTTATGTAGGAGCAGAGCAGCCCCACCAGGAGCGCCCAGAGGCCGCCCCCGAAATGCCAAGGGAGAGTCCTCCGGCAAGGGAGAGTTCTCCGGCAAGGGACAGCACCAGCGTCCCCCCGGCGGCGGAGACTACGACTGCCGAACCCAGTACAGGTAATCTTCTCTTTAAAGCTTCCCTTGGGTTCTTCTTCTTTTTGGGTATTTGATTGACTTTTCTCACTTTTCCGGCCATCAGACCCATCTGTTGCGGAGCCGATGGAGACCGAGGTTGCTGCCGACGACACCGCTGCCACTGAAGAAGCAACCGGCGCTGATGATCCCGCCGTCGACGAGGCCGCCAAAGCTACCGCCGCAGCAGCTGGTGAGGGGTCTGGCGATCGCACTGACGGCTCTGAGGCCGCAGGAGCGCCAGGCGCTACGTCGATCGCCGACCCGTCCGCCGCTGCCGCAGCGCCAGGCTCCGAAGAGCCCCAGCCAGGCGTCTACTTGAAGGCCGGCGATGGCGTCTTCATCAACCTCCCCTGGGCGTCAAGCTCCAGGGCGCCGGTCGAGGGAGAGATCTTTGATGCAGAGGTGCTCTCCTCCGCTGGGCTGACGCTAGTTGATGCGCCGAGCAGCAGCAGCGGTGAGCCTGAGGAGGAGCGGCTGCTGCGGAAGCTGTTGTCGCTCTACCGCGCGCGGCAAGCCAAGCTGGAATCCCGCGAGGCGCTTGTCGCGAAGACGGGAGCGGACATCGAGAAGCGCACGGAGGAGCTCCGGGGTCTCAACTAGGAAGCTCTCCGGTCCCTGGCAGAGGAGCGGGAGCAACTTGCCGAAGAGCAGAAGGCCTTCTTCCTCGAGAAGGCCGAAGTTGAAGAGCAACAGCGGCTTGCCGCTGAGAAGCTGTCTGCGCAGGAGGGCGAGCTGGTGCAGCGGAAAGTTAACCTCGACAGCCACGAGGAGGAGCTTGCCGCGCGTGAGCAAAAATTCGGCGGAGCCCTTAAGCAAGCAGAGGATGCTGCCGCAGTTGCCGAGGCCGCCAAGAAGGAGCTGGAGAAGAAGGTGGCGCAGCTGGAGGCCGATCTCAAGGCGAGTGGTGAAGAGTTTGCCGCGCTCAAGCGTGAGTGGGAGAAGGACGCCCACAGCAACTCAGAGCTGCAGGTTCGTCTCGCCGAGAAGGGCAAAGAGCTTAGCGCCGCCAAGGACTCCAACGCAGATCTTGAGTTGAAGCTGACCACTTTGACCAAGACGCTGGACGGCGCCAGGGAGCAGGAGGTGGCCTTGAAGGAGGAGATCAAGAGCGACAAGGCGCTGCTGGCGAGTGCTGCCGCCGCCCAGAATGCTTTTAGGGAGAAAGTGGAGCACTGGACGGAGGGTCTCGTGAATGCTGCCGTAGATATCGGCAGGGAGCTGGCGCAGCTGGGGGTGGAGGATCTCGGGTATCCCTCTGATGAGAACCTCCAACCCAGCGCCAAGCTCACCTTGTTCTTCAAAGGCGTGGCGACGGCCCTCCAGTGGCTCCGGGAGAAGATCCCGAAGCAGCTGGCCGATGAGTCGCGCAAGATCTGCGCGAGAGCTCTACAAAAGGTGTTGGTGAAGGTGGCCTTCCGCAACCCGGGCCTCAACCTCACCAACGTCCTCAAGACCCTGCCGCCGGATGCTGATCTAGAGGCGCTCAAGACCCTTGTCGCACCCATTGTGGATAAGGTGAGCGGTATCAAGAGGATTGAGGGCGATCGTGTAGACTAGGCCGCCCGTTTTCTTCTTTTCTTGTTGCTGCTGGTCATGTTATGAGAACAATCTGTTAGAGCCGCGCCAAGCTACCTTGTAATATAACTCTATTCCGGGTAATGATTGCAATATTATTCCCTTTACTTGATTCCTCCCTTTGTATGTTTTTGCCCTACGCTTTTAGGAAACTTGCCGGTGCAGGCACCTTAGCCGCGAGCGCTGAGTGCGGGACGTCAGCAGCCTGCTGGCGGTGCCGCTACCGACAAGAAACCTTGTCGCAACTAGTCGCAGCTCACTTAAGTTGTTGAGCGGACTCGAAACAAAGTAAGGGCGCAACTAGCTACGAGTTGGTTCCTCCGCGCACAGGTTTTCCATACAAAGTGCGGTTGTTCAAGGGAGATAACTTAAAAATTTAAAAAATCTGATTGCTCAAACTTTGGCAACTTAGCTTTTCTGTTGTTTGCTTCCCGGTAAGGCGAAACTTTCTTGAACGTCGCCTGGTCCATACCATTATCTTCTCCTTTCCCCCCGGCAAACTTGTGGGCGAGGGAACCTTCCTTTCCTTGAGAAAAAAGAAAGAGGAGAAAATAAAGATATGGAGCCTTACGGCTCGTTATTGCTTACCGGGGAGTAGGTGCTGCACAAAGTGTCAGATCATATATGCAAAAAATAGAAAGCATGAAATTGACAAGATGTGCGGAGCATATGAGCTTTACTTATGCATGGGGTCTGCGCCCAGCTTTGTACAAAGGATTACATGCAACAGCGGCAAGACTTGTACAAAAGGTGGTTGCCGGAACAGGTTCCGGCAACCGCGCCTTACGGGTAAAACTTACGAAGATGCTCAATGTTCCAGGAATTGCTCACCGGAATGCTATCTTCGGTCTCAAGGCGGACAGCGCCAGGCCTAGTGACTCGTTTCACCCGGTAAGGGCCTTCCCACTTCGGCGTCAACTTGTTGGAATTCTTGGCGGACTGAACACGCCGAAGAACAAGGTCGCCTTCCTCGAGACTTCTGGCGTTAACTTTGCGGCTATGGTAGCGGCGCAAAGCTTGCTGGTAGCGAGCAGCTCGTACAGCAGCCTGAAGACGGTCTTCCTCAAGGAGTAGCGCGTCATCTTGTCGCAGTTGCTCTTGCTCAAGCTCATCATAAGCGAGCACTCGAGGTGACCCGTATACGAGTTCCGTGGGGAGAACTGCCTCTGCTCCATAGACTAGAGCGAAAGGTGTCTGGCCAGTGGCTCGATTTGGCATCGTCCTGATCGACCAAAGAACCACCGGCAGCTCCTCGATCCAGTTTCTTCCGCACTTGTGCAGCCTGTCGAAAGTCCTAGTCTTGAGCCCATGCAGCACTTCAGCATTTGCCCTCTCCGCTTGACCGTTGCTTCTTGGGTGAGCAACAGAAGCGAAGCAGACCTTGGCGCCAAGATCTTGGACGTACTGCATGAAGGTGCGGCTCGTGAATTGCGTACCATTGTCGGTGATTATCCTGTTAGGGATCCCGAAGCGGCAAACAATCGACCTGAAGAACTTGACTGCTGACTGTGCTGTCACCTTCCTCACTGCTTCCACTTCCGGCCACTTTGTGAACTTGTCGATTGCAACGTACAAGTACTCAAAGCCCCCGACTGCTCGGGGAAAGGGGCCGAGGATGTCGAGCCCCCAGACCGAAAATGGCCAGGATAAAGGGATCGTATGGAGAGCTTGAGCTGGTTGGTGTATCTGCTTGGAATGGAACTGGCACACTTCACACTTGGTTACTTGTGCAGTTGCATCCTGGAGGGCTGTCGGCCAAAAGAAACCTTGCCGGAATGCTTTGCCGGCAAGTGCTCTTGCGCCAATGTGGTGACCACATTTGCCTCCATGTATCTCTGCCAACAGCTTTTGTCCGTCTTCCCGGTGAATACACTTCAATTTCACACCGTTGAGTCTTCTTCTGTACAGTGTGTTGTCGACAAACTGGTACATACTTGACTGCCGGGCTACTCTTTCCGCTTCTTCTTGCTCTTCGGGAAGTTCTCCTGTCTGAAGGAAACGGACAATCTGCTGTGTCCATGCTGGAGCTTGTGGCTCGACAACAAGGACTAAAGGCAAATCTGCTGCTGCGGGAGCATCCGCTTCTACGGCGAGAAACTGCGGCTCTGCCGGAGCTTGACGTTCCCCGGCAAGCTTGCCGGAGCAAAACTTGTCGGGAGTTTCTGCTTCAAAGGAACAAACCCTAGGGCTTACCGGAGCAGACTGCTCCTCAGCGCTCTTGGCGTTGATCTTGGGGACCTTCTTGGCGGCGGCTTCGGGAAGCTCTGCCGGAAAATAGTCACCAGAAATCAACTTCCTCTTCTTTCTCTTTCCAGTTGATGGCGTTACAGACGGTTGAGTCAGCTTGAGCACAAAGATCCCTGGTTCCACAGGTAACTTAAGTGCGGCGCACTTTGATAGGCCATCGGCAATGGCGTTCTGAGCTCTTGGAACATGCTCCATCTGTAGGCCGTCAAAGTGCTCTTCTAGCTTTCTCACTTCGTCGACGTAGGCTTCCATCAATGGACTCTGATAGCTCTTGTTCACTTGGCGGACGACAAGCTGCGAGTCACCCCTGACAATGAGCTTCTTGATCCCAAGGTCTGCCGCGATCCTGAGACCGGCAAGCAAGCCTTCATACTCTGCAGTATTGTTTGTTGCTTGCTCCTTGGGAAAGTGCATCTGGACTACGTACTTGAGGTGCTCTCCGGTGGGTGCGACAAGCAGCACGCCAGCGCCGGCGCCTTGCAGCGAAAAGGCACCATCAAAGTACATCAGCCACTCTTTGCTTGCTTCCTCGACGGGGATGCTCGTTTCTGTAATTTCTTCATCTGGTGTTGGCGTCCATTCTGCTATGAATTCTGCCAATGCTCTGCTTGGATAGTTGAAGTACTCTCAAACTTGAGGCCAAAGCTTGACAGTTCCAGTGCCCACTCAACAATCCTACCTGTCGCTTCCGGATTCTGTAGTATCCTCTTCAGCGGAAAACGAGTGACAACTGTGATCTCATGTGCTTGGAAGTAATGGCGCAGCTTTCTCGAGGCCATGAGAAGGCCGAAAAGCAATTTCTGCATGCCAGAGTACCTTGACCTAGCCCCCTGCAGAAGGGAACTAACAAAGTAAACTGGGCGCTGTACCATTCTCTTCTGTATCTCCTCGCGCGTCTGCGCAGATCCATCCTTGTCGGGACCAGAGCTTGTCGGGGAAGCCCCTTGCTTGTCGCTGGATGCGCCTGCTGTGGTTGCTGGCTCGTCATCTGCCTCCCTCTCTGCTACTAACGCAGCACTAACCACTTGATTGGTTGCCGCTATATACAGCAGCAACTTCTCTTGTGGCCTAGGTGCGACAAGTGTTGGAGTGGAGGACAGGTATCTCTTCAAGTCTTGCAGCGCAGCCTCCGCTTCCGGAGTCCATTTCATTGGACCTGCCTTTTTCAATATTTTGAAAAACGGCAGGGCGCGCTCAGCAGACCTAGAGATGAACCCGCTGAGAGCAGCCACGCAACCGGCAAGTCTTTGTACATCCTTGACGCGCTTTGGTGCTTCAATCTGCTCAATGGCCTTGATCTTGTCGGGATTGGCTTCGATTCCCCGCTGAGACACGAAGAACCCGAGAAGCTTGCCGGAGGGGACTCCAAACACACACTTCTCGGGGTTGAGCTTGAGGCTGATCTTGCACAGATTTGCAAAGGTCTCGTCTAAATCTTGAATCAGAGTTGCCTTGTCCTTGCTCTTGACCACTATGTCATCCATGTAGGCTTCCACATTTCTGTGTATTTGTGGCTCAAGAGCGACATGGACTACCCTTGCAAATGTTGAACCAACATTTTTTAAACCGAAAGGCATCCGTATGAAACAGTACGTGCCACATGGAGTGATGAATGCGGTCTTCTCCTCGTCCTCTTCTGCCATGAAGATCTGATGGTATCCTGAGTATGCGTCAAGAAATGAAAGCAAGTCACATCCGGCCGTGGAGTCAACAATCTGGTCAATGCACGGCAAAGGAAATGGGTCTTTGGGACAAGCTTTGTTAACATCGGCAAAGTCGATACAAAGTCTCCATTTCCCGTTCGCCTTGCGCACGACTACAGGATTGGCCAACCACGTAGGATGGAGCACTCCTCTAACAAGGCCTGCTGCTTCCAACTTCTTGATCTCTTCTGCGATGAATTCTTGGCGCTCCACTGCTTGCTTCCTGACCTTCTGCTTGACGGGCCGCGCATGAGGAAAAACGGCAAGATGGTGCTCAATTACTTTCCTGGGTACACCGGGGATGTCAGACGGTTGCCACGCAAACACGTCGACGTTCGCCCGCAGGAAAGCAATGAGCGTGCTTTCCTATTTAGGGTCAAGAGTGGCACTGATGGTGAAGGTACCACCAGTGCCGTCCTCCTTGGCGGACACCTTCTTGGTCTCTGGCGGAGCTGCCATTGTCTTCTTACACTTGCCGATGGAACTCGATGGTGCGTCCTCGACGGCAGCGCAGCACTCCGAAGAGGTGCGCTTGCCGGAGTGGGCATCAGAACTCTTGCCGGACTTGGTCTTCTTCTTCCCCCCGGGAGCTTCAATGGCAGGTGACTTGCGATCTGTTGCGGCTGCCGCTTCCCGGTAGATCTTGTCGGCGCAGATAAGAGCATCCTTCTTGTCGCCAGGGACAGAGATGATGCTTATCGGGCCTGGCATCTTCAACATGTTGTATGCATAGTGAGAGGCTGCCATGAACTTGGCGAGTGCTGGACGGCCGAGTATCCCATTGTAAGGCAATGGAAAATCGGCAACGTCAAAAGTGACCCTCTCAGTCCTGAAGTTCACCTCGTTGCCAAATGTTATTGGCAACATGACCTTCCCCTTCGGCTTGCTCCTTCCCGGGTTGATTCCTTGGAATGTGCCGGTCTCTTCAAGCTCGCTGTCAGGGATCTGGAGTTTCTGGAGTACAGCGGAGGAGATCAGGTTCAAGCCGGCCCCGCCGTCAACTAGCATCTTAGTGACCTTGAGGTTGCGGATAGTTGGTGAAACCAACATCGGCAAGCACCCGAACGCAGTTGTGCGATCAGGGTGGTCCTCAATATCAAAGATGATAGGCGTGCTGGACCATTTCAGAAGCTTGCGTGACTCGACAGGTGGTTCCGCCGCATTGACTTCCCGCACCCATTGCTTGAGTTGGCGGTGCGAAGTATGCAGAGAAGCACCGTCGTCAATGCACAAGACCTCTGTGGCTTTCTGGAACTCCTGCTCACTGGTCTCGACACCATCCATGTCTTCGTCGTCGTCATATTCATCCTTGTCGCGGCTGTGGGGAGGTCTGTCTCCTTGCCGCTGCTTGGCCTTGCCGCGGCGTCCTCCCCGGCCGGCACGCTTCTTGCTAGATTCTCCAGCGCCTCCTTGGGCCCTCTCCTTGTCGCGTTGCTCGTATTCAGCCTTTTGCTGCTGGACAAGCTGCTCGACCTTCTTGCAACTCTGGAGGTCATGGCCCTTGGTGCGGTGGATCTTGCAGTACTGCTTGTTGGTGCCGTCCTGCTTGTCGGCGACCGCCACAGTCTGGCAGTTGGTGCATGCAGCAATCTCCTTGCCGGAGCTACCAGCTTTGGATTTCTTGGCGCCACCTTCGTTGCCGGACTGCTCAATGACTAGCACATCTTTGCCTTTCTTCTTCCTGTTGTTCCGTCGCCGGTTTTTCTTTGCCGGGGCAGCATCCTCGCTGTCAGATCCTCCTGCTCCTGTATTCTCTCCGGGGAGTTTCCTCCCTTCCTCAGCACGTGCACACTTGTCGGCCAGGGCATACAGCTCACTGACGTCTCTGATCTTGCACATCGCCATCTCCTCCCGCATCCTGCGGTTACGCACGTTCTGATGGAATGCGCTGATGACCGCGGCAGGGTGGATATCTGGGATGTTGTGCTGTACACGGCTGAATCTCTGAATGTACTTGCGCAGGGGCTCTCCTTCCTTCTGGGCGAGCAGATGAAGGTCACTCTCTTGGCCATGAGGTTTGTGGCCGCCTGTAAAGGCGCCGACAAACTGATGGCATAGGTCTGCCCAGGAGGATATGGAGTTGTCCGGCAAGTGCATGAGCCAGGACCTAACGTTGGGCTTGAGCACCAGCGGGAAGTAGTTGGCAAGGATCTTGTCGTCCCGCCCCCCGGCAGCCTGCACCGCGATGGTGTAGATGCTGAGGAACTTCGACGGATGCGACTTGCCGTCGTACTTCTCTGGTACGTCTGGCTTGAAATTCTTCGTGCTGGGCCACTGGACTTGCCGCAGCTCACGAGTAAACGCAGGGCAACCTACCGCGTATGGCAAGTCGCCTGGTTCCCCTGGCGCATGCATGTTGACAGAGGGCCCAGCGCGCTGGTCCGATTGACATCGCGCTTCTCTTCGGTGCTCGATGCGAGTACGAGCGTCTTCTTGCTGTCGTTCGTGAAGAACTTGGCGCTCGCAACGAGCTCGTGGATCTGATGACGCGGTGGAGTCGCTGTCGAGGTGGATCCGGCGAGTCGGCGATCTTGGCCTTCGGGGCGGAGAGTGCACAGTGGTTGCACCCCCACCGGTCTTGTCGCCACCGGCTCGTGCCTGGCTGACTTGCCGCGGCTGCGACGTGCTCGGCTGCCGTTGAGTGTCTCCGTTGGCGAAGCCGATGAGACTCTGAATGGTGGCCCTCCAGTCGTCGATCTTGTCTGCCGTTGGAGGGTAGTCCAGGAGCAGTTGAGCTCGCGCCAAAGCTTCTGCTGTAGTGGCGGGTGGCGGTGGCGAACGGTGCGAGGAGCGGGATATGCTCGGACTTCTAACTATGTTAGAAGGAGCAGTATCCCGTCCAGGCGACCGTGCCTCGCTCGTGCCAGCATGTTGGCGTGCATGCTGGTCTTGAGCACTCCCAGATCCACCGGCTCGATCTTGGTCCAGCAAACGCATGGTACCGTGAGTACCATGACGCTGCCGGTCCTGCGCCTCCTGAGATGGGCGCGGTGCATGTACGGACGTTGAGGTCTTCAAGTGCGCCCGGTCGTTGTGGGAGCCGGCTACGCCGCCGATGGGCAGCACAGCCTTGTCCTTGGACCTGGCAGCACCGTGAGCTCCCTCGTCGACGCCCGTTCTTCCGCCGGCGTCTGCCCCATCAGCCGCTTGCTCCGGCGGTGGTGGGTTCGGCGCGGACGGAGCAGCCGCCTCCGAAGCCTTCTTCTTCGGTGGCATGTCGATGAAGATGATGAAGATCTAGCTCGTGTGAACACCGGATCTGGTTCACACAACCTCGACTCCCCCCTACCTAGCGCGCCAAGGCTGTCGGGGGACTAATCCACGAGCACCTATGGGACCGGCGGACCGGGTCCCTTTCGGTTCGGCGGGGGCGAGGGTCGCACGAAGAGCGGATCGAGGCGAAGCACACGAGCAGTTTACCCAGGTTCGGGCCGCACGGATGCGTAAAACCCTACTCCTGCTTTGTGGTTTGTATTGAGTTCTTGCTCGGGAGCGCGGAGTGCTACAGTACACCCCAGCAGCTAATGAGACCGAGCGTGAGTGTTCTCTTCCTCCCCCCTCTACGTTGCGCATGGGCCTCCTTTTATATGCTCAAGGGGTCACCGACAGGTGGCAACGTAGACAAGGGTAAAAATGGAAAGGTGCTGCGGTTGGTACAGCTACCTGCTACAGTGTATCATACCTAACCCTGACGGCAGGGGACAAGGGCATTAAATGCCCGTCTGCGTCGCCTAAATAGTGCAAAAGGGACCGTCAGGGACGCCACCGCTCGCCACGATGGCAATCTTGTCAGCGCCGCTTGCCACCGCGCACCGCTGGCTGCACAGCCTCCCGCCACGTACGCCTGGAAGGGTCCCAGAGCGACACGTTGGTGGATGTGCTGGAGCGCGGACACAGAGTGGTGGCTTTCCGCGGCAAGCGCCTTGCCGCGGTCGTTGTCTTGTCGCGTCCGGGAGCTTGTCGCTCACCGGGCCTTGCCGGGACGCGTGGCGCGTCGCGGCAAGTTCCTTGAGATGCCTTGGTTGGCCTTCCCAGCAAGCTCCTCTTGCCGGGGTCTTGTCTCCTTGGCTTGGATACTTTGTCCTTGAATGGCTCCAAAGGAACCACGGAGGACCTTGGCGGTCACCCGGCAAGCCTTGCCGCGGGATGCTGCGACTGCCCGTGCACAAGTTCGGGATACTAAGGTACCCCTACTCTAGTACACCGACATAGCGCCTCGTACTCGGCCATGTTGTTGGAGGCGGCGAAGTGAATTTGCAGAGTGTATCTGAGCTTGTCGCCTTTGGGAGAGGTGAGGACAATGCCGGCTCCCAAGTCGGTGCACATTTTGGAGCCATCAAAGTGCATCCGCCAATGGGTGGAGTCTGGGGTAGGCGGCAGGTACTGGGTCTCAGCCCAGTCGACGAGGAAGTCGGCCAATGCTTGGGACTTGATGGCAGTGCGCGGCTGGTAAAAGATGGCGTAGGGGGCCAACTCGATGGCCCATTTGGCCACCCGGCCAGACGCATCTCTGTTGCCTATGATCTCGGCAAGTGGAGCAGTGCAGACAACCATGATGGGGTGCTCTTGAAAATAGGGCTTTAGCTTCTTGGCGGCAAAGTGCACGCCGTAGCACATCTTTTGGTAGTGGGGGTAGTTCTGCTTT